>NC_136425.1:54022500-55222500 GCF_052625555.1 Lactuca saligna
TTTCAAGGTTCTCGGTCAACAGAGTGTTGATTGGTGTTTTTGGTTAGAGAAGCATTCATTCCTGATTTTCAATCAAAAATCATTTACACAATTAGATTCCTTTTGGTAAATAATGAGTTCTTACAATAATACCAAGGAGGTTGATGAAGCCTCTTGCTCTTAGTCCTGTGAAGCTAAAATTAAACATTATCGCGATCAACATGATATTAGTTAGGGAAATTGAGGATCTTAAATATGAAGGATATACTCTTAGAAAGGCCCAAAAACCCTTAAAAGAAAATTTAGAGGCCCAAACCAAAGACCTAAAATGCATTAAGGAAGAATACTGCACTAAATTTTAACACTATGATTATCCTCAAGAAAAGATTGTCGGTCTAACTGCCGAGCTTAACACATTGAAAATTAAGTTTGAGAATACAAACTTTAATTTTAAAAAAATTCGATGTGTCAAGTAAGAAAGTTGAGACAATGATTGAAAAGCGAATTAGATGGAAGAATAAAAAAGAATGTAGGTCTAGGGTATGGTAGTGTTCCTCCTACATTAAATGATAACTACACTTTTACTCCTTTGACTGAGGAAGAAATAGCAAGGGAAGCACATCTACAGTATGGAAAACATACTATAGTTGAGACAGTAATAATGATAGTGTGAACAATACTAATGCTTCTACCTCATGTGCATATAAGGTTACAATGCAAGATGGGCATGAGCAGAACAAAAATAATTCTAGTTCTACTGAAAATGATTCAAAAACTTGTAATGAGGTGAATGATACTAATGCTCCTGTTTCAATTGTAGAGAAAGTAACAATGCAATATGGGGTTAAGCATAACAAAATTAATTCTAATTCTGCTGAAAATGCTTCAAAAACCTGTGATAGTGCTGCTAACAATCGTAAGCCTCATAAAGTTGTGAAACAATCTAATAAATGTTCATGTGCTTGTGCTTGCTCTTGTGGAAGTCCTTTGAAACAAACTTCATTTGGATAAGGACCAAGTCACAATCTTATTTATTTGAAAAGACAGACTTGTTTTAACTGTGGGACTCTCGATCACATTGCTAGAAATTACCCACATCATTTATATGTTCCCTACTATGAACAAGGTTAGCAAAACGTGGAAGGGGGGGTCTTTCAAAAGGAATCCTTCAAGATCACGTTCATGCAATGGTGACGGGAATGCTAAAAAGGCCAAGAATCAGATTCCCAAGGACAATAAGGGCATGTTTGACAATAAGCCTAATTCAAGAAATGGTTCAGCCAAACCAAATTCGGTGAGGTTAAATTCGTCTCAAGGGCCATCCTTTAGCTGATACTCACAATACAAGCACAGATCAAAAGGCTCTCACCCCAAAGGTAAGTGAGAATGGTCCCTTTCGGTTCAACAAGAAAGTACCCAAACCTAATTACCAATGGGTCCCCAAAGGTCATATTTCAAAAACAACGAGAAGTCCTGTAACTTCTTTATGTTCTTTTTTTTTTTTTTGACAAACAGCTTGTGTCATGAGAAAGAGTACCTTGTGTCACACCCCCAAACCAAGGATGGCGGAAACGTCCGGGGGTGGAGGACTTCATGTATAGTATCATAACCACAATTTCGATAGTAATTTAAGCAACACAACCAACATATATATAATTGAAAAAGTTACATCACTTGTATGAATTACATGTTTCAAAATCAATTACAATATGTTGACAAAATATGAAATGTTTGACGCCTTAACGTCCCATCCTCAAAAGCACTTGATAATCTGATTAGTGTTTTCCTGTGAATACAAGTTGTTTGAAAAGTGTCAACACAAAGGTTGGTGAGTTCATAAGCTTTTATTATAAAACTTAGTAGAAGTTTTTCACATGTAAATGTCGCGTTTGTTTCAGAAAAATCCGATATTTTCTTTGAAATCCGAAAAATGTAACCTTATAACCAAAGACCAAAATATATAAGCAATCATCCTTACTTAGTAGAAATGCCGTGAGTTTGCAATGATATGGAAAGCAAATTTTAATTTAACCTAAAACCTACTTCGGTTTTAAGAAATCCCGTAAACTTTATGAATTGTTATCTCCCTAAGTGAGTCGCTATAATCATATTGTGACTATGTGAACCTGCCACGACGTTTCTCAGGCGTCGCGAAAATGAAAAATGACAATTGTCACCCGTAGACTTGCAGGTCCCACTGTAGCTAGCAGCAAGGTGTGGGGTGTCAAACCCAATATAGATCTATATACAAGTATCACGTTCTCCCTCAAGGAGATTCTGATTATAACTACCAGGAATTATATCCCGCACTCGGACGTACGGGGAGAGAGAGAGAGAGAGAGAGAGAGAAAAATAGAGAAACTCACAATATAGAATAACAAGTTTACGTGAAATGTGTGTGAATATAAATATTTCTTGTATGAATGTACCCTTCTTGTACGAGTGCGTAGAGTGATGTATCATAAACTATACCTATTATAGTTTATCTAAAATGTATGTAATATATATGAATTCTTTTATGGAAATGTATTAGTGTTGTGAATTTATCAAACTATACTTTTATAGTTTAATAATACGTGTTCTAAATGAATGAAATAATATAAATATGAATGACTTAGTTTCAGTTCATAATGATAAACTAGCAAGGAAACACATTCAAATATTAGAACTTATGATTATACACTTTGCTCAACATAATACAAAGTGTTATGATATTTGCATGCTGTTGGAAAAATTTAGCAATTTTGCCCTGTTTTGTAAAAATGATAGAAAAATCATACGAAGTCGAAAACTAGATCTGTAAATTCTGAGAGTTCACAAAATGTGTCTAGTTTGCTCATAATTGTTATCACAATTTATAATGACCTCTAGCTTGGGTGAAAAAGTCCATAATCACAGACTGGTCCGGATTGTTGTTTGAAATGATAGGCAGTTTTGTAAAAATCACCATAAATTGTAGAAAAATCGTATGGAGATGTGCAAGTATTCATTTTAAAGCTACAAACTTGAACTATTTGCACCTTGTACAGTTTTGAAAACAAAAATGTTTAAGATGCCCAAAACAGTCCGTGAATGGAGTTGAACTTTTCTGATGAAGGCTGTTAGAAAAATTTAGTTATGTTCTTAGTGTTTTAACTTGTATTCCCCCCCTGAAAACTTGAGAAAACATGAAAATGTAGGGGTATGAACTCACCTTAAGTGATTTCAGTAGATGATTGTTGAAGAATGGAAGTGTTTAATTCCAGAACACTTGGAGATGCCTTGAAGGTTTTCGGGAATCTAACATCATAGTTAGGGAGTTTGTGTAAGCCATCAAAGATTTGAGTAGAATGAAGTGAAATAATAATAGGGAGGATGAATTTTTACTTACTAAGTGTGGAAGAACACTTGAAATCAGCCTTGGATCTCGAAAATTTGTGTAGAAGAGTTTGAGAGAAAAAGTGGTGTTTGTTACTTAGAGGAATGAGAGAAATGAGAGAAAATGAGGAGTGTGGTTGTTTGTTCCAGCTCAAAAACGTGGGAGTGAGTGAAATTTGAGTGTAAGGGAACATTGAGGTGACATAGGTAAGGTGGGGAGGTATGGCTGGTCATAGAGTGGGTGTGGGGTGGTTGCTTGTGTCATAAGTTAAGGTAAAGTCAACACTTCACCTTAAATAAATCCCTCATTAGATCTTTATTATTTAAATAATGATTTTCATCAAAATATGTTTAAATTATGAATATTTAGAGTTTATTATGTTAAAATATAATTTCTGGAGAAAACCCCGCTTTAAAATCATGAAAAACGGGCTTAAAATGTTAAAAATATCAAAAATGGGCTAAAAGTGACAAATATGCGAAATCTGGCCGAGGCTCGGCCCTCTTATGCTGAACCGAGAGAGAGGGAGGCAGAAACCGAGAGAAGAAGAAGAGAGAAGGGAAGGAACCGAGAGGGGAGAAGAGGGAGAGAAGGAACCGAGCGCGCGAAGAGAACCGAGAGAAGAGAAAGGGAACCGAGCGCGGAGGCGGACCGAGAGGCACCGAGAGGGACCGATCGCTCGGTTGGTCTCGGGTCTCTTAGCCACCAGAGGCTCGGTCTCTGGTCCTAAGAAGCCTCTCATTCCGGTTTCGGTTCCTAAAGCCTATTTTTCTCGTTTTCGCCCCGTTTTAAGCCGTTTTTGACCCGGTTAAGGGCCGGAATGATCCGAATGATTCTAAAAAGTTACGGGAAACTTTTGAGAGAGATTTGGGAGAGATTTCTCACACTTGGAGAGATTTGGGAGAGATTTGACATTCTTGGAGAGATTTCTCATACGAAGAGATATTTGAGAGAGGTTTCACATACTTGGAGAGGTTTGGGAGAGATTTGACATTCTTGGAGAGATTTCTCATACAAAGAGATATCTGAGAGAAATTTCACATACTTGGAGAGATTTGGGAGAGATTTGACATTCTTGGAGAGATTTCTCATACAAAGAGATATTTGAGAGAGATTTCACATACTTGGAGAGATTTGGGAGAGATTTCAAATAGAGAGAGGTAGAGTGAAAACGATTGAGAGAGGTTTCGAGTGTGGCATGTGTGAGTGTCCGGCTTCGCAATGCAAGGTTTGTAAACCCTATTAGGCCTTGTTTAAGGATCTTACACACTCCCGATGAGTATGCATCATTGTTTTTATCAGTTTAGTTCATTGATTAGCATTAGGGCTTAGGAAATTTTTAACACAAGACTTTTCTCAAGTGATGTTTTCCCATTAATATAGCAAGTTATACAGTACGAACATAACACAAACCCTAATACACAAGGTTTAATAGAGTTGACCGGATTGACTTGATGACTTGACTTGACTCAAGATTGACGATTGTCACATCATCCCCCCGTTAGAGGGAATTTCGTCCCGAAATTTAAATTCGGCTGGGACTTCGAGGGTTTGGGAAAAGATGTGGATACTTTTGCTTCATTTGATCTTCACGTTCCCAGGTAAACTCAGGCCCTCGTTTCGCGTTCCAACGAACCTTCACTATGGGAATACGACTTTGTTTTGTTCTCTTGATCTCTCGATCCATGATCTCGACGGGTTCCTCCACAACGTGGAGATTTTCATTAACTTCGATTTCTTCGAGTGGTATTACGAGTGTCTCGTCAGACAGACATTTCTTTAAGTTGGACACGTGGAAGGTAGGGTGTACATTACTAAGTTCTTGTGGTAGTCGGAGTTTGTATGCCACAGGACCAATCCTAGCAAGGATTTCGAACGGACTGATGTATCTTGGGTTTAGTTTCCCTCGTTTACCGAAACGTATCATCCCTTTCCAGGGGGAAACTTTTAGTAGTACCCGGTCTCCGACCTGGAATTCTAAAGGTTTGCGTCGCCTATCCGCGTAACTCTTTTGTCGATCACGAGACGCTTTTAGTCTTTCCCGAATTTGAATGATCTTTTCTGTGGTTTCCCTTATGATTTCCGGCCCAGTAAGGGTGTTATCAGGGATTTGCCCTCTGGCTAGCTGAGTATCTCCAACTTCGGCCCAACACAGTGGTGATCTACACTTGCGACCGTAGAGAGCTTCGAATGGAGCGACTCCAATGCTAGTGTGATAACTGTTATTATAAGAGAATTCGATAAGCGGTAGATGGGTATCCCATGCCTTACCGAAATCTATCACGCAGGCTCTCAGCATGTCTTCCAACGTCTGGATGGTTCTTTCGCTTTGTCCGTCCGTTTGTGGATGGTAGGCCGTACTCATGTCTAGCCTGTTTCCCAGAGACTTCTGTAGGGACTGCCAGAAACGTGAGGTGAATCTACTATCTCGATCAGAGATAATGGATGTTGGTACACCATGTAGTCGCATGATCTCTTTAATGTACGTCCTGGTTAACTTCTCCATCTTGTCTGTTTCCTTTATTGGCAGGAAGTGCGCGGACTTGGTCAATCTGTCCACAACCACCCATATGGTATCCATCCCACCTGATGTCTTAGGCAGTTTGGTTACAAAGTCCATGGTTATTCGCTCCCACTTCCACTCGGGTATATCCGGTTGTTGAAGTAGTCCTGATGGTTTCTGATATTCCACCTTGACCTTGGCGCAAGTGAGGCACTTGCTCACATAAGTAGCAATTTCAGCCTTCATGTTTGGCCACCAGTATAACCTTTTGAGGTCTAGGTACATCTTATCTGACCCCGGATGAATGGAGTATCGAGTCTTGTGGGCCTCGTTCATTACAACGTCTCGGTACCCACCGAACTTTGGTGTCCAAATTCGATTCATGAGATAACGAGCTCCATCCCCTTTGACTTCCAAGTTCTTATCCATCCCTCTTAGTGCTTCGCTTGCCACGTTTTCGGGTTTCAGGGCTTCTAATTGGGCGTCCTTGATCTGGGTGGCCAGTTGGGAGTGGATGGTCATGGTTAGGGATTTTACTCGGCGACCCGAGTATTCCTTCCTGCTTAAGGCATCGGCTACTACATTAGCCTTGCCCGGGTGGTAGCGAATTTCACATTCGTAGTCATTCAGCAATTCCACCCATCTCCTTTGGCGCATGTTAAGTTCTTTTTGATTGAGAATGTGCTGAAGACTTTTGTGATCAGTGAAGATGGTGCACTTGGTGCCGTAGAGGTAGTGCCTCCGGATCTTCAGGGCGAACACCACAGCTCCCAATTCAAGGTCGTGGGTTGTGTAATTAACTTCATGTGTCTTCAGTTGCCTTGATGCATAAGCGATGACCTTTCCCCTTTGCATGAGCACACAGCCGAGGCCTTGATTTGAAGCATCGCAATACACCACAAAATCATCAGTTCCTTCTGGAAGAGACAAGACTGGTGCGCTGCATAGGGCTTGCTTTAGTGTCTGGAAGGCGGCTTCTTGTTTATCTTCCCATTCAAACACCACCCCTTTCTGAGTCAAGGTGGTGAGAGGCTTAGCGATTTTGGAGAAGTTTTGTATGAATCTTCGATAGTAGCCTGCGAGTCCCAAAAACTATCGGATTTCTGTTGGCGTTGTAGGTGTTGACCAATCTTCGATTGCTTTGATCTTCGAGGGGTCCACATGTATTCCTTCCTTGCTTACTACGTGTCCAAGGAATCCTACTTCTCGGAGCCAAAATTCACACTTTGAGAATTTAGCGTAAAGCTTCTCGGTCCTTAAAACCTCCAGAACTAGTCATAGGTGATGTCTGTGCTCTTCTTCGCTCCTCGAATAGACCAGGATATCGTCGATGAATACGATGACGAATTTATCCAAGAAGGGTCGACACACTCGATTCATCAAATCCATGAACACCGCAGGCGCATTTGTTAACCCGAATGGCATCACTACAAACTCATAGTGCCCATAACGAGTTCTGAATGCCGTCTTGGGGATATCCTCTTCCTGAACTCGCAGTTGATGATAGCCCGACCTCAGGTCGATTTTTGAAAAGTAGCTGGCTCCTTGGAGCTGGTCGAAGAGGTCGTCGATTCGGGGTAGGGGATAACGGTTCTTGATAGTGAGCTTGTTTAGTTCTCGATAGTCTATGCACATGCGAAAAGACCCATCCTTCTTCTTTACAAATAAGACTGGTGCTCCCCAGGGCGAGAAGCTTGGCCTGATGAACCCTTTGCTCAATAGTTTATTCAACTGACTGGATAGTTCTTGCATTTCTGCCGGTGCTAAGCGATAGGGAGCCCTGGCGACGGGGGTAGCTCCTGGGATTAAGTCGATCCGAAATTCGACTTGTCGTGCGAGTGGTACACCAGGCAGATCGTCTGGGAAAACATCAGGGAAGTTGCATACTTCTGGAATTTCTTTGATGTCCTTCACCTCCTGTTTCTTGTCTACGATGTGGGCTAAGAAAACATGGTATTGCTTTCGGAGGTACTTTTTGGTTTTAACACAAGAGATGATTTGTAGGTTCGCACTAGGTTTATTGCCATAAATGGTGAGAACGTTGCCATTTGGCAGATTGAGGCAGACGGCCCTTTCGTAACATAGAATGTCGGCACGATGAAGGCTTAGCCAATCCATACCAATGATTATATCGAAGCTTTTTATGGTGACCGGCATAAGGTCGATTTTGAACAAATAGTTGTCTAGAGTGAGAGTACACCCTATGTAAATATCATTAGCGCGCTCAACCTTTCCATTTGCCATTTCTACGATGTAAGAATCTTCTAGTGGTTGAGAATTTTGCTTAAGTATATGTTTGAATTGGTGACTTATGAAACTTCTTTCTGCCCCACTATTGAAAAGTACGCATGCATAAGAGTTATTGAGGAGGAACGTACCAGTAACCACAGAGGGATCCTTGACTGCTTCTCCCTGCCCTAAAGTTAGGACTCTCCCCACACCCCCAGCATTAGGGGCTCGTGCCTTGGGGCAGTTCCTCCTGAAGTGTCCCGTTTCACCACATCCATAGCAGGCTTGGCCTGCTCCAGTGTTGGCGGTCGTAGCAACTTGTGTGGCGGGTTGGGTAGTCGCTCTACAGAATCGTGCAGTGTGCCCCTTTTTGTTACAGTTATTGCAGTGTAACTCTCGACAAGCACCGTTATGGTGGTAGTTACACTTGTTGCACTTGGGAAGAGTTCCTGTATACTGTTTCGGTGGCGCTGGAGCGACAGCAGTAGTGGCGGCACCTATAGCAACAATCGGTTGCTTTTTGGCGGGGTCTTGAATTGGTTGTTTCCTTTTATTGCTCCAGAACTTCCTCTTGTTGTTCCCTCCTTTTGTTCGGTCGATGGTGGTTATCACGGTACCACGGCTAGCCCTGTGATCTATGAGTTGTTGTGCCAATTCCTTGGCACTTTCAAAGGTAGTGGGTTTCGAGGCCAATACACTATCTTGAATCTGGGATGACAGCCCCCAGAGATATCGTTCCACCTTTTTCTCTTCTGGAGTGACCATTGTTGGGCAGAGGAGTGCTAGGTCATTGAAACGGGCAGTATAAGTTTCAAGATCGGTGCCTGACATTCTGAGGTTCCAAAGCTCTTCTTCAAGTTTTTGTATTTCGCCCCTTGGGCAGTATTCCTTTAACATTAAGGCTTTCAAATCCTCCCAGCTGATTGCGTTAGCTACTGCAGGAGTAAGTGACTTAACTCGGCCATTCCACCAAGTAAGTGCTTTTCCAGTGAAAGTGAATGCCACATACTTGACCTTGCTCGCTTCGGGACAAGCGCAGATTTCAAAAACTGCCTCGGTCCTTTCGAACCATTGCACCAGTGTGATAACGCCCCCGTTTCCATTGAAAGGATCGGGTTTGCCATTCGTGAAGTCTTTGTAAGAGCACTCCCTCGTACGCCCCGTGCTGTCCCCATGAATGGAATTGGTAGCTCCGGATCCAGAACCGCCGGAACCATGGGTTCCCATTTGCGACATTGCTGCCGCCACGGCTGCCGTTACTGCAGCCTGGAACATTGCAGGATCAAACTGCGGAGGTGGTGGTGGAGGCGGCACTGAGTTGTTGGAAGGCCTTGGTCTTTTCCTTGGTGGCATGGTTCTGTCATAAAAAAAATGACTAGTCGGTAAGACTTCAATAGTGATAACGAGTCGAGTGATACTGGTTTCATCCCTCTTGTATTTTATCATAACTTTATTATTCGTAAACTGTTTGTGTGATCAGGTCATGATGTATACTGCCAAGCATTCAATAAATAAAACACATGCCAAATTTCATTGATAACTTTTAGTACATAATGTTTAGAGGGAAAAGTTTGACCTCATAAGGGTCTACATTACATCGTTACAAAAGGTAGTTTTTGGCATTACAAAAGCCCTTTGAATAGTGTAATCACATAGTCGCAGGGTCGACCTACATACAAGGAGTAGCACCAACGCGTACTCATAAAATTCTACTACCAAGACGGGAGGATAGCAACGAGTTCTAATCACTGCGACCTTTCTTTGACGGAGGCTGCGATGATGTCGATGCACCCTGTAGTTCCGCCAATTTGCGTTCGGCTATAACCATTCTCTCTTCGAGTGCCATGTATCTTTCCCGATACTCTCTTGTTTCTGCTTGAGCCGCAAGAAGGTCTCAAATGAGTTGGTCTCGGTGGTGGGAGTCTCGTTCCAGGTTTCTGGTGCGATCCGTAGTAGACTGTACAATGGCACTTAACTCCCGGACCTGATCTATCGTTGTCCTACCACGATCATCCATTCTTGCCATTCGTTCAAGCTATTTCACCTTAAACCTTCTTTCAAGCTATTTTACATCCCTCAAAGCCACGGGATCATAGCCAACACCTGAAGAATGTCCCGAAGTACCCGAAGACCCCAATAAATTTATCTTTTCGGTTTAAAACTCAAACTTTGCAAGGCTCGATTTTCAATAACGCGCCTGATTTTCATTAAAGAAAGTTATTTATAGAAACAAAGTGGTGCTCAAATTACCATTTTAACCTCTGATTATTTCACGGTGAGTTCAATATATTGAAACAATTGTATGTTATGGGTTATACGTGTAATATGTTTTCCCATGTTATCATGAATATGGATTTATACCATTAGCCATGTAAAGCATGTCTCGTATCACTTCTGGTATGGGTATTATGTATTTGGCCATGTAGAGCATGACTCGTATCACTTCTTGTATCAGCTTTGTGCCTTTTGCCATGTAGAGGATGACTCGTATCAATTCTGGTATTGATATAGGGCTATGTAGGACTGAAAGCCTGTATATTCTAGCAAAATGATAATATGAAATTGTATATTTTCTGTGCCACTTGGGCTGAAGCTTTATTGATATATATCAAGTTGAAAGTGTTATGTCTCATTGATTGTAAATCTTGAAATCAATTTATTGATTAAAATGGAAATTTTGTCACATGATTCACATATGCCTTTGTTGTTCTTTGTTCCGCTTTGCTTCTGTCATATTGGTATATAACGTTATATCTTATCTGTTACTGAACTTGCTAAGCGTCACTGTTTATCCCTCACAGTGTTTAACTATTGCAGGTAATAAGCATCCAATATAAACACATACTATTGGAAGATTTAGAATAATTAATAATATTACTTTTGTATTTAGTGATTATGTATGTATAAAATTATAATTTCCTGGGTGGTTATGTAATATAATAAAACTTAGTCGGTTTGTTTCCAGTCTTATGTAATTAAACTATCAATATAAAATATTGTTTTATAAATATGCATGTAGCATGTTTTGGAGTAACTTGGAGTAATAATGTTAAGTATGAAAGAGGTCTTTCAATCATGGTATCAGAGCAATAGTTTAAGTGAACTAAATCCCACGGATTAGTATTTAGATTTAAACTATTGGAAGTTTAATATATGAATGGATTCATTACAAGTATATGGATAAAAACCATAAGAAAGATTTAAGTGAAATATTAGGTAATAATAAAACCTAATATTCTAAAATACAATGTTACTCCAAATTTTCAGAACAATGACTAAACAGGTAAGTAGTCATACACCAGATGTGGGTGGAGATTCTCATCATAATAAAGGAGATACCCTAGTATCCCTTTGTGAGGTGCGACTTCTGGACAAACTTACTGGTGTTATTTGGCAGACTCTCGAAGAACACAAGAAGTATAATGATAAAGGCAAAGAGAAATCCACCGGAGAATCTTCGAGAGAGAAGGCGAAGCGTACCTCGTTCAAGACATTCAAAATTAGTGCTTCTACGGAGTTTACAGGTGTCCTCGATCATATTGTTGTTCTTACTTGGATCCAGAACACAGAAAAAATATTCTATATCTCTCATGTAATTAATGAAGACAAAGCTAACTATGCATCTGCAGTGCTCATTAGAGAAGCCTTGGTCTGGTGGAAAGCAACATTTAAAGCTCTTAATGAGTCTGACTAGAAGAACTTATCGTGGGAGATGTTTAAAACTCGCTTGTTAGGAAAGTATTATCCTCTACACATGAGGAGAATACTGGAGAAAGAGTTCCATGAGCTTAAGCAGGGAGGAATGACTGTGAATGGGTATGAAACTCAATTCAATCAAAGAGCACAGTTTGCTGAAAAGTATATTCTAACTGAAGACGATAAAATTCAGTTATTCATGGAAGGATTAAGGTATGAAATCCGTGATTTCGTGATCAATCGGGATATTCTAACATTTGATAAAGTTGTAGAGTATGCTCAAAAGCGAGAGCATGACCTAGAGATATGTGGTGCCATTTTTCTGTTCTGAAGCACCCACGTATTGATCGAACTGTTCCTGTTTCATCTATTCCCTCAACTCGACCTGTTCAAACTGATTCTAATTTAAGGGTGCAATCTCAGAATGCTTTTTGTGGCCACGATAGGTCACAATCTTTTTCTCTTCAGTCGTCATCGTGTCGAAATTGTGGAAAGAACCATCAGGGCGAATGCAGATTAGAAAAAGGATCAGTAGTCTGTTATGGATGTGGAGAAGTGGGCCACATGAAGCTTGTTTGCCCAATAAAAAAAGTTACCTGCTATGTATGTGGTGTTACTAGACACATGAAGCGTTTCTGCCCTACTATTACTAGTCAAATGGCGGGGAATCAAGCTTTTGTTTAACAACCAAAGAGTACTCCAACTAAAAAGGAGGAGGTGCCAAAAGCTAAAATCCATGCATTCTAGATTACTACAAAGGAGGCACGTGAAGACCTGAATGTTGTGACGGGTACATTTCTAGTCAACTATAGACATGCCTACATCTTATTTGATTCTGGTGCCTCAGATTCTTTTGTGTCTCATGAATTTGTGCATTCCTTTCAAATTGTTTGCTATGCACTTGTGCAACCATTTCATGTAGATACTGCGGGAAGTATATCATTACTTGCTGATAAAGTTTATAGGGACTGTGTCATTGAATTGAAGGCTATGATTTTCTTGCTAATCTGTTTCTTATCTCCTTGCCCAACTTTGATATTATTCTCAGCATGGATTAGTTGTCAAAGAACCACGTAGAACTCTTATGCTACGAAAAGATGGTACGCATTCCTATCGAATGAGAGAATCCAATTTATATCTATGGTGAACAAAGACTTAAAATTGTAAAAATAATTTATTTCATAAAAGCTCGTAAATTTATATCGAAGGGGTGTTCTATCTATCTGGCATGTACAGTTGCTATCTCAAAAGAGGAGAAGAAAACTATGAATGATGTTCCTGTTGTTAATGAATATCTTGATGTTTTCCTCGAAGATTTGTCTGGACTTCCTCCGGATAGGCAAGTAGAATTCCGAATTGACATTGTGCCTGGTGTTGCTCCGATTGCAAAGACTCCTTATCGTCTTGCATGAGCTGAAATGAAAGAAATGATGATCCAACAGCAGGAATTACTTGACAAAGGCTTTATTCAACCAAGTACCTCTCCCTAGGGTTCTCCAGTGTTGTTTGCTAAGAAGAAGGACGGTTCGATGCGAATGTGTATTGATTACCGTGAGCTAAATAAGGTGACTATCAAGAACATGTATCCACTACCTCGCATTGACGATTTGTTTGATCAACTTCAGTGTGTTAGCTATTTCTCGAATATTGATTTGAGATCTGGCTATTATAAGTTGAAAGTATACAAGTAGGGTGTACCGAAGACTGCTTTCCATACTCGATATGGGCATTAGGAATTCCTTGTCATGCCATTCAGTTTGACAAATGCTCCTGCTATATTCATTGATATGATGAATCGCGTATACCACCTAATGCTCGATAAATTTGTCATTGTATTCATTTATGATATTCTAATTTATTCCAAGTCTGAATCAGATCATGCCATCCATGTTTGTGAAATATTAGAACTTCTTCAAAAGGAGAAAATATATGCTAAATTCTAGAAATGTGAATTTTGGCTTCGCCAAGTTCAATTTCTAGGCCATGTGATTTCTAGTGACGGTATATCCGTAGATCCTACCAAAATTGAAGCCATTCAGAATTGGGAAGCGCCTCGTAATGCTTCTGAAATATGCAGTTTCTTGGGTCTCACGGGGTATTACCGGAGATTCATTAAAGATTTATCACATATAACTATACCTCTCATAAGTCTTACACGAAAGGAAGCACAGTTCGAATGGAGTGAAGCCCAAGAAAAAGCTTTCTCAACTTTAAAATATCTTTTTACTCATGCTCCTATCTTATCACTTCCAGAAGGTGATAATGATTTCTCCATATATAGAGATGCTTCTGGGTTAGGACACGATTGTGTGTTGATGCAACGTGGTAAAGTGATAGCCTATGCCTCAAGACAACTGAAAGATTATGAAAAGAATTATCCCACTCATGACCTCGAACTCGCTGCAGTGGTATTTTCCCTAAAACATTGGACACATTATCTTTTTGGTAAAAAATGCCAATTGTTTACCGACCACAAAAGTCTGAAGTATATATTCAGTCAGCAACCTCTGAATATGAGACAACAACGAGCCATTAAGCTGATCAAAGGCTATGACCGTGAAATCTTGTATCATCCCGGAAAGGCCAATGTAGTTGTTGATGCTCTTAGCATAAAAGTTTATCGTAATAGTACGTGTTATACTATTACTCACACTATAGTAAAGTTCACTATTCTTGATGAACTAGAGAAATGGTAAGTAGAGGTCTTAAAGCCAGAAAAATGTTAAGAAAGAAGGGATGATACATTATACTAATGTTTTACTTGATGATCCACGAGTATTGAAAGTATTTAAGAATCGGCTATGGATTTCAAAGATTGGTGGATTAAGACAAAAAAATTAGATGAAGCTCATAAGTCTAAGTCGTTAATACATCCTGGTACAAGTAAAATGTACTATGATGTGAAAGCCAATTATTGTTGGCCTGGATTCAAGAAAGACATTGGAAGATACGTACAAGAATGTTTAGTGTGCTTACAAGTTAATGAAGAGCACCAAAAGCCTTACGGAATTCCAGAAAGTCTTAGTGTTCCCGAAATGGGAAGAGCTATCCATGGATTTTATTACCAAATTGCCAAAGACTACTAGACAAAATGATAGTATTTGGGTAGTTGTCGACCGATTGACTAAGAGCGCATATTTTCTTACCATGTGTGAAATGGCTCCAATAGAGAAATATGCACAAGTGTACTTGGATGAAATTGTTGGGAGACATGGTGTGCCACTAAAGATTATTTCCGATCATGATACTCGCTTTACTTCTCATTTTTGGGCGAGTATGCAACGTGGATTGGGATTTCGAGTTGCTCTCAGTACAACTTATCATCCCCAAATAGACGGTCAGACAAAGAGAACGATCCAAACAGTAGAAGATATGCTTCATGCATGTATGTTGGAGTTCGGTGGTAAATAGGACAAGTACTTACCTCTTGTCGAATTTTCATATAATAATAGTTACCACGCTTCAATCAAAATGCCACCATATGAAGCACTATATGGACGTAGATGCCATAGTCCATTATGTTGGTGTGAAGTAGGACAGAAAATCCTTGGAGGCCCTGAATTGATTCAAGATACCACTGAAAAAATTCAAATTGTACGAGAAAGAATGAAAGCGGCTCAGGATCGACAAAAGTCCTATGCAGAAAGGAGGAGACGACCCATAGAATTCCAGGTGGGTGATTGTAACATCCGAAAATTTTACGCTAAAATTTAAACTTTTCAAGCATACATAAAACCAATTAGTAATTGTTTACAAAAGTGTTTTCAATTCATTATTCAATCAGAGTGTCCTAAAAGCCAGATCATAAGGATGAGGAGCGGTACGGTCATGCGTTCGCCTTGCCATGAACTCCTGAGGTACCTGAAACCATAAACTAAAACTGTAAGCCCGATGGCTTAGTGAGCTACCCCCAAAATACCAATAGCACACTGATAATACCATATTTGTAATAACCAATTAATCAACATGCATACTGGGACATCGACCTTACTGGACCGCCCTACAGGGCCTATAGTCCTACTGGATCTACATCGAGCCTTCGGCATGACTTGACCGCCGTATGGGCCTATAGCCTTCCCGGACCGCTCCTAGGGTGTGTTGGCCTTCACCACGAAGCAGGTGCGCCTCAACCCATGCAACAAGCAAATAACCATGTGCGCATAACAAACATTTACTGGCATATACAAACATCGAACATATCAATCTCACTGACGACCAAACATAGCAATCTCTCATAACTAGAGCACTGACCTAGCACGTCACTAACATATCAATCCCTATCGATCATAAGAACATAACATATAGTCTATCCTGATTCTGATCTAACAGATCATATCCACATGTAGCATACCATAACGATAACAACTAAAGGGCCAAACTTGGTACCTTAGACCCTATCGATATAGTGAGGATAACTCACCTTGCAGATGTCGACTTGGAAGATAAACTCCAACTCTCGGGTCACTTGACACAGGCTCCACCACCTATTACCATAGTACAATATACTCATAAGTTGTTAACCTTATAGGGTGCTCCATAACCCACTAGTAAACCCCTGGCCAAGGTCAAAGTCCTACGTCAAGGTCAATAGTCCATGTTGACCTTAACTTGCCGAGTACCCTCGGCTACTCGCCGAGTTCCTTGAAGCACTATCCAACTCGCCAAGTCATTGAGGTGACTCGTCGAGTTCATCCGATTCTTGATCACACTTTTAAACCACCCATCGAGTTTCCTTCTTGCAACTCGACGGATACACACACATACATATCCTGGAGAAAACTCATCCATATCGCCGAGTTGTTCATCCAACTCGCCGAGTCTATGACAATCTTCATCGGACTCACTGAGTTGCTCATCCAACTTGTAGGGTTCAAGGACATCTTCATACGACTCATCGAGTCAACCTTGCGACTCACCGACTTCCTTTAGCCCTTAAGCCAGACAGACTCATTTAAGCCATGAAATGGCTCCAAAATACAGATCCAAGCTTCTAGAGCATGCTTTTCAAGTAAAGTTGCAAACTTTACATGTATGCATGGCTAAAAAGGCTCTTAATGGCAATTCTAAGATCTTAATGGGGTTTCATGCACAAGGAGGGTTTCAATCACCCCTATACCCGCAACTGTATGACTCTAGGACTTGGGAAGGGTCCAGATCTGAAGTTACAACTTCAGATCTAGGATATAGATCCCTATATCAACTCAAAATCCATAAAACCCTAAAACTCAACCAAAAGAAAAGAGATCTAGAAGGAAAGGGAAGTAAAGATTGCAACTTGATACCTCCAAAAGATGCTAGCTGAGTTAAGTTTAGCTTCCCACACCTTACTTGCTTCAACTCCTTTGCTCTTCAAGCTTTTCCCCTCGTAGCCAACCTTCTTTCCAAGGCTTAAATCACACCAAGAAGAGTACCACACGAATTAGGTTTTCACTAAACTTCTCAAAGATGGTAAAGAGGCCAAAGGAGGTTGAGGCTCCTTTAGATAGGGTGCAAAACCCCGAGATTTAGGGTTTCATCTGCCAGCTCCTACTCATCGAGTCCCTTCTTGGACTCAACGAGTAGGTCACTAAACATGCGATCCCACCCCGCTGCTACTCGACGAGTAGGGCAACCAACTCATCGAGTAGGACTTAAAACCAAAGAACCTTTTATTTAACCAATACCTGAGAATCGGGGTGTTACAATTCTCCCCCACTTGAACTAGACTTTGCCCTCAAAGTCCGATGGGATATACAATACCGGGTAATGCTTACGCATCTCTGCCTCCGACTCCCATGTCCACTCGGATCCCTTTTGATGTTCCCACTACACTTTCACCAAAGGTATTTCTTTGTTCCAAAATATCTTCTTCTTATTTTCCAAGATAGCCACATACCTCTCCATATAGTTCAGGCGCTCATCGACCTGAATATCATCCAATTATACCACTACCTCCTGGTCCATAATACACTTCCGAAATTGCGAAACATGGAACATGCTATGGATCCAGCTAAGCCCCTCCGGAAGCTCCAACCTGTAAGCCACCTTGCCAACCCTGGCAATGATCCTGAATGGCCTAATGAAGCGGTGACCCAATTTTCCCCTCTTCTTGAAACGGGTCATACCCTTCAAGGGTGAGACTTTCAGAAGTACCATGTCACCCACCTGAAATTCCAACTCATATCGGCATCTGTCGGCATAACTCTTCTGCCGACTCTGAGCGGTCTGCAAACGCAGTCTAATCTGCTGTATCTTTTCGGTAGTCTGCAAAACTACCTCTATCCACCCCATTACCCTGTGCCCAATCTCACCCCAGTAGACTGGGGTTCTACACTTCCGACCATACAACAACTCAAAAGGCAGGGCGCCAATACTGGAATGATAGTTGTTGTTGTAGGCGAACTCTGCAAGCGGTAGGTGGGAATCCCAACTCCCACCAAAATCAATAACGCACGCCCTCCACATATCCTCAAGGGTCTGGATGGTCCGCTCACACTGCCCATCTGTCTGCAGATGGAAAGTTGTACTAAAATGCAGTCGCATACGCAGTTCCTCCTGGAACTTCTCCCAAAAACGGGAAATAAACCTGACATCCCGATCGAAAACGATAGAAACTGGAACCCCATGGCGAGAGAAAATCTCACTAACATACATGTTGGCCAATTTCTCTGCCGACGAACTCTCCCGTATGGCCAAGAAATGGGCACTCTTGGTTAACCGATCCACGATGACCCAAATAGCATCAAACCCCTTCGTCGTCCTCGACAAATTTGTAATGAAATCCATCGTGATCTGCTCCCATTTCCACATGGGAATCTCCAGAGGTTGCAGCTTGCCATGTGGCCTCTAATGCTCAACCTTGACCATCCTACAGGGCAAGCACCTCTCAACGTACCCAATAATTTCTCGCTTCATTCCGGGCCACCAATGACTCAAACTCAAATCGCGGTACATCTTGGTGCCCCCCTGATGGTTAGAAAAATGAGACTTATGAGCCTCCTCCATCACTGTCTGTCGGATCCCTCCAAATATTGGGAGCCAAACCCGACCGTGCCGGGTCAATAACCCGCGACTATCCTGAATAAACCGGGCGTTCTCGTCCTTAATCCGCTCAATCTTCGAGTTCTCTAGTCTCATGCCCTCGACCTAAGCATCCCTAATCAAGCTCACAAGCGGGGAATCCACCGCTATCATCATACACGTTGTCGGGGTTGAAAGACCCAGCTGACTTGTGGCTCAATGCGTTCACAACCACATTCTCTTCACCAGGATGGTGAAGGATCTCACAATCATATTCCTTGACTACATCCAGCCACCTGCGCTGTCTTATGTTCAGGTTCGGCTGATCCATGATGTGCCTCAAACTCTTGTGATCCGTAGATATAGTACATCGGACCCCGTATAGATAATCCATCCAAATCTTGAGAGAAAAAACCACCACTCAAATTCAAGATCGTGTGTAGGGTATCTCATCTCATGTGGCTTAAATTACCGTGACACATAGGCTAGCACCCATCCCCTATGCAAGAGGACAGCCCCCAGACCTGTGATCGATGCATCACAAAATACCATAAAATCCTCGACTCCCTCGGGGAACGTCAACACCGGCGCCTCACACAAACATCGCCGGAGGGTCTCAAGACGAATGAGGGGTACAACGATCTTGGAGAAATCTCAAATAAATCTCTGGTAGTACCCTGCTAAACCGAAGAAACTCCTGATGTCTGAGGGAGATTTTGGAGTCTCTCACTGCATAACCGCCTCCACCTTGGCCGGATCGACTAAAATCCCTTCCTTGTTAACAGGATGTTCGAGGAACTGAACCTCTCGTAACCAAAACTCACACTTTGAGAACTTGGCATACAACCGTTCTCACCGCAGGACCTCCAACAACTCCCTGAGATGTTCCTCATGCTGCTCTCGGGTCTTGGAATACACCAAGATATCATCTATGAACACTATGACCGAGCGATCGAGCATCGGTCTGTAGACTCGATTCATCAAATCCATGAACACTACTGGCGCATTGGTAAGCCCAAACGGCATCACCACGAACTCATAATGACCATAAAGATTCCAAAAAGAGGTATTCTCTACGTCTTCCTCCCTCACGCTGCCTGGTGATATCCTGACCTCAAATCAATCTTGGAAAACCAAGATGCACCATGCAGCTGATCGAAAATATCATCTATCCTCGGGAGTGGATAACGGTTTTTCACCGTTAACTTGTTTATCTCCCTATAGTCAATGCACATCCTGTGCGAACCATCCTTCTTCCTAACGAAAAGGATCGGTGCTCCCCATGGTGAACTACTCGGATGAATAAATTGCTTACCCAGCACCTCCTGCAACTAAGATGATAACTCCTACATCTCAGGTGGTACCAGATGGTATGGCGCCCTAGCGATAGCGGCCACACCCAACACTAGATCAATCCTGAACTTGACCTGCCTCTTCGGAGGCACTCTGGGTAACTCCTCCGGAAACACATGAGCAAACTATCTAACTACATGGACCTCCGAAACTGAGGGCTGATCCATAACCCGCGTATCCACCACGTACGCTAAATAACCGGCACACCCATGCTGTATATACTGTCGAGCCCTGTCCGCCGAACCAAACCTTGATCCCATCCTGGTTCCCTCGCCATATACCACCAGTTCTCCCCCACTTGGGATTCGAACTACTACTCTCTGCCCCTCACAGCCGATCATGGAGCCAAATCAACTGAGCCAATCCATCCCTACGATCACGCACACTTCCCCCATGGGAATAGGAATCAAATCTATTGGGAAGGGCACCCCGAAAATATCCAACTCGCATCCCCGGTAGACCGAAGAAGCAGAAACCCCATGCTCGTTGGCGATCAAAACTCGCAACGAGCACTCAAGCTCATCTACCGGCACACTAAACCCTCTACTGAATGTCTGAGATACGAAGGACCGACTCGCCCCCGAGTCAAATAAAACCAAAGCTGGCAAAGAATTCACTAAAAACGTACCTAATCATAGGTACAACCAATAACATATCACAAATACAATAACTGAGATAGAGAACAGAAACGTACTAGTAACCACATCTGGTGCTGCCTTGGCCTCCTCGGTCGTGAGTTGGATGGCGCGACCATGAGCCTTCAGAGGCTCCACCTTAACTGGCCTCCCATCTCCAATCCTCACAGTAGCTGGCGCTGGACCCTGCGCCGGCTTGGCGGTAAGCTATGGACAGTTGGTCTTCACATGACCAACTTGATGATAATGGTAACAAATCCTCATATCTGCTGGAGGGGCGGACTGATGGAAGTCCCTGGCATAATGCCCCTCCTTGCTACATTTGTGGCACCCACCTCCTGCTCGCAAACCCCAGAATGACCCCTGCCACACTTTCCACACGTGCGACTCTGCTGACTCCCAGCCCGAGTATCAATGATCTTAGACCGCTTAGGCACCGGCTGAGACTGTGTCGGTGCCTATCGCTGCTCCTTCAGCAGCATATCTAACGCCAACTCACGCCGCCTCGCGGCTTCCTGAAGATCAAAAAGAGTCTCATAATGTTGCGTAGAAACAAACTTTCGAATATCATTCTTGAGCATACTCAGATAATGAGTCATCTGAGACTACTCTAAAGTAAACTCTGGGCAGAACATAGCCCTTTCTGTGAACATACGAGTGATCTCCATCACTGACTCCCCATCCTACCTTAATGTCAAAAACTCCTGGGCAAGTTGCTCCCGCTCAACACATGGAACGTAGCGGGTACGGAACATATCCCAGAACTGCTCCCAAGTAACAACAGCTTGCTGATCATCCGTGTACGACCCTGTCATCAATCTCCACCAGTCCTTTGCCCCAAGCCTCAGCAGGTTCAGGTCACCTGACCTTCTGGTCAGCAGGACATGAACATGTGAAGAAACATCCCTCCGCATCAGATAACCACCTCATAGCCCTGATCGCATCCTGTGTACCATCAAACGTCGAGGGCTTCGTATTATCAAAGTCCCGGTACTGGAAAGCCCTACTGACTCCTCCTCCAACCCCTGCCGTAGTTACAGCTGAAGTGGCTGCAACGACAACTGTCTCTGCTAGAGCTGCATATCGCTCATCAAAGTAGTCGACCATCATGGTCTTAATCAACCCAAACATCTCTGGCAGCTACGCTTGGAATGTTGCAGCAATCTCGTCGTGCATAATCTCCCGGATCCTGGCATCTAACTCCTCGGTCCCTATCTGTACCACGAGCTCAGGTGCTATCGGCACCTCTGACCCTCCATCTCCCGATCCTGATCCTGATCCGGATCCAGAAGTTGGCACCACCATACTGAAATATATACAAGTTATCAGATAAATAACATAATATCGGGAGACCAAAACCCACAAACCCTAGGGGTTGTGACTTCCCTTCCACGTGTATGGGTCATGTGCTTTTAGTAGTACGGGCCCATACTACCTTCCACACCTACCCATATTTGTCTCAAGTATCACCACAACACCCTAGCACTATTATCAACATAATTCGCGCTCAACCCTTACTCTTAGGGAAACATCCCCCATCCCCCAACTGATCTTACAGCTCCTCACAACCCACACATCCATGAGACTTTCATCATCCCCGGCAGCACTAGTGTATGCTAGCTGCACATAATGCTGGACCCAATAGACTTTCAAATATCCAATCTTACTCGAAGGTCGAATCAACATTCTCAGGCAATAAGGTCTTTATTATGCACAGCCGTGATGCATACACTAAACATCTACATTTATGATGTCAATTCCATATATAATAAACCCTAGGCTAATAGGCATCATATAATTAGGCAAATCTACCATAGCCTAGCACTAGCATGTTCTTCTAACATATCAAAATATCAAATAACTGTATGGTATTTTGGGGATCATTTACAGACTCTGGCTGATCGTACCCTCTGCATCCTCTTTCCTTTATTTTGAAACCATTTTAGAATTTATTTCTAAAGTTTCCTTCATTTAAGACTGGGTTCACACGTGTGTTTCCTCCAATTCAATCAAACCAAGGCTCTGATACCAACTTGTAACATCCGAAAATTTTACGCCAAATTTAAACTTTTCAAGCATACATAAAACAAATTAGTAATTGTTTACAAAAGTGTTTTCAATTCATTATTCAATCAGAGTGTCCCAAAAGTCAGATCATAAGGATGAGGAGCGGTACGGTCACGCCTTGGCCTTGCCATGAAGTCCTGAGGTACCTGAAACAATAAACTAAAAACTGTAATCCCGAGGGCATAGTGAGCTACCCCCAAAATACCAATACCACACTGATAATACCATATTTGTAACAACCAATTAATCAACATGCATACTGGGCCATTGGCCTGACTGGACTACCATACAGGGCCTACAGTCCAACTGGATCTACATCGCGCCTTCGGCATGACTGGACCGCAGCGTGGGCCTACAGTCTTCCCGGATCGCTTCAGCACAAAGCAGGACCGCCTCAACCCATGCAACAAGCAAATAACTGTGTGCGCATAACAAACATTTACTGGCATATACAAACATCGGACATATCTATCTCGCTGACTACCAAACATAGCAATCTCTCATAACTAGAGCACTAACCTAGCAGGTCACTAACATATCAATCCCTATGGATCATAAGAACATAACATATAGCCTATCCTGATTCTGATCTAACGGATCATATCCACATGTAGCATACCATAACGATAACAACTAAAGGGCCGACCTTGGTGCCTTAGACCCTATCGATATAGTGAGGATAACTCACCTTGTAGATGTCGACTCGGAAGATAAGCTCCAACTCTCGGGTCACTTGACACAGGCTCCACCACCTACTACCATAGTACAATATACTTACAAGTCCTTAACCATATAAGGTACTCCATAACCCACTAGCAAACCCCTGCCAAGGTCAAAGTCCTACGTCAAGGTCAACAATCCATGTTGACCTTAACTCGCCGAGCACCCTCGACTACTCGCCAAGTTCCTTGAAGCACTATCCAACTCGCCGAGTCATCGTGCTGACTCATCGAGTTCATCCTATTCTTGATCACACTTTTAAGCCACCTGTCGAGTTTCCTTCTTGCAACTCGACGGATACACACATACATATCCTGGAGAAAACTCATCCGACTCGCCGAGTTGTTCATCCAACTCGCCGAGTCTATGACAATCTTCATCAGACTTGCCGAGTTGCTCATCCAACTCGTCAAGTTCAAGGCCATCTTCATACGACTCGTCGAGTCAACCTTGCGACTCACCGACTTCCTTTATCCCTAAAGCCAGACAGACTCATTTAAGCCATGAAATGGCTCCAAAATACAGATCCAAGCTTCACGTAAAGTTGCAAACTTTACGTGTATGCATGGCTAAAAAGGCTCTTAATGGCAATTCTAAGCTCTTAATGGGGTTTCATGCACAAGGAGGGTTTCAATCACCCCCATACTCGCAACTTTATGACTCTAGGACTTGGGAAGGGTCCAGATCTGAAGTTACAACTTCAGATCTAGTCATAGATGCCCATATCAACTCAAAATCCATAAAACCCTAAAACTCAACCAAAAGAAAAGAGATCTAGAAGGAAAGGGAAGTAAAGATTGCAACTTGATACCTCCAGAAGATGATAGCTGAGGTAAGTTCTGCTTCCCACACCTTCCTTGCTTCAACTCCTTTTCTCTTCAAGCTTTTCCCCTCCTATCCAACCTTCTTTCCAAGGCTTAAATCACACCAAGAAGAGTGCCACACGAATTAGGGTTTCACTGAGCTTCTCAAAGATGGTAAAGAGGCCAAAGGAGGCTGAGGCTCCTTTAAATAGGGTGCAAAACCCCAGGATTTAGGGTTTCATCTTCCAGCTCCTACTCATCGAGTCCCTTCTTGGACTCGATGAGTAGGTCACTAAACATGCGATCCCACCCCGCTGCTACTCGATGAGTAGGGAAACCAACTCGTCGAGTGGGACTTAAAACCAAAGAACCTTTTATTTAACCAATACCTGAGAATCGGGGCGTTATAGTGATTTCGTAATGCTGAAGGTATCCCCATGGAAAGGTATTATGCAATTTGGAAAGAATGGAAAAATAAGTCCTAGATTTATTGGTCCTTTCAAAATCAACCAGATAATAGGTAAACAAGCATACAACTTGGAATTTCCGGAAGATTTGGCAGGTATTCATGATGTGTTTCATGTGAGTAATATGCGTAAATGTTTTAGCATATATGATGAAACGGTTCTGTTATCTAAGGTGAAACTGGATAATAAGTTAAGATATGTAGAAGAGCCTGAAGAGATCGTAAAGAAAATAACGACTAATCTATTTAATAAAGAAGTGGAATTGGTGCTTGTCATGTAGAAACACCATCGAGGCCCAAATTACACTTAGGAAAATAATAATGAGATAAGAACAAAATATCCCCATTTGTTTTAATCGTTGTAATTTCGGGGACGAAATCCTCAAAAGGAGGAGGTATTTGTGACATACAAGTTATTAACCTAGTTTAAGTATCGTATTTTGTAAGCTCGTTAGCTTAAAGATGAATATTATTATTAAATATTATATGGTTTTGAGCGTTAAGTTCTAACAAGATAGTTTTTACGAGATTTGAAGTAAAACTATGTTTACAATCACTCGAAATGTATTGGAAGTCTTATGAAATTCCGATCAAAAGTCAACTATCGAAATTAACAAAAATATAAAGTTTGAAATAAATAAAAATAATGTTATTGAAATTTATAGATTATCTTGCTAAAAACATTTAGGCAAAAATCTCTCCGAAATCTATGTTATAACGAAGATATTATGACCTATTGAAGTTTCGCAAAAGATCCAGCGCGACTCCATATGATGTAAAAAGTGAGTTTTTAGTAAACTAGTTTTTAGCTTTAGTGATCTAAATGAAATTCGTAGTATTCGTTAAACCGAGAACTTTCATAAAAAGAACGTTCAAATCTGACTTCGCATGAAGAAGTTATGATTTTTCTAAAGATTCTATATAGCAGTATACAGCTAAAAACTCAAAATAAATACCGAGTGATTTTTAACCGACACAACGTAAACGAAAATTGAAGGTCTCATCAATAGTAGTACAACGATAAAAATACAGACGAAAATGGACATCGGATGAAGAAGCTATGAATTTTTAACGGATTTTCCTGTCCTGAACTGTTAAAAATAATAATATTAAAAATAAAGTTAAAATTAGTTGACAGAGTCTAAACGAAAGTTTTACAGTATAATCTCACCTACGCGTGGATATAAGGAATGTCAAAAACAGAGCTCGTATGCAAAAGTTATGAAATTTTGAATTTTTGGGCACAAAATCCGAGAATCTTCACATGCTAGGCTCGAAATTGGCCACGTACAAGCCTCACATGCATGACACATGTCCGATTTGTGGTGCGTCCGAAGGGAGGTCCAACTGAAATCCGTTGTGTGTCGCACCCGTGGCTTATCTGAAGCTACTGCGAGATCCGACGCGTGCCCGCCCCCTCGCCCTCGCATGTCCGACGCGTGTCCTCCTCCTTCCCTCTTCGGCCAAAGACGTCGCACCCTATATAAGGGGAGGTGCGAACCCTCCTCGTTTTGGTTGGATTTTTGCATTGTTTTTCACCTTAAACCTTCTTTTAAGCTATGTTTTTACATCCCCCAAAGCCCCGGGATCATACCCAACACCCGAAGAACATCTTGAAGTCCCCGAAGACCCCGAGAAATTTATTTTTCCGTTTGAAACTCAACCCTTGCAAGGACCAGTTTTCAATAAATCTCTCAGTTTTCATTGATGAAAGTTATTTATAGAAACAAAGTGCAGCTCAAATTACCATTTTTACCTCCAGTTATTTCACGGTGAGTTCAATATATAGAAACAATTGTATGTAATGTGTTATATGTGTAATATGCTTTCCTGTGTTATCCTGAATATGGATTTATAGCTTTGGACATGTAGTGCATGTCTCGTATAACTTCTGGTATTGGCAATATGCCTTTGGCAATTTAGAGCATGTCTCGTATCACTTCTGGTATTGGTATTATGTCTTTGGCCATGTAGAGCATGACTCGTATAACTTCTGGTATCGACTTTGTGCCTTTGGCCATGTAGAGCATGACTTGTATCACTTCTAGTATTGACATAGGGCTATGTAGGGCTGAAAGCCCGTATATTCTAGCAAAATGATAATAAGAAATTGTATATTTTCTGTGCCACTTGGGTTGAAGTTTTATTGATGTATATCAAGTTGAAAGTGCATGTCTCATTGATTGTAAATCTTGAAATCAATTTATTGATTAGAATGGAAAGCTTGTCACATGATTCACATATGTCTTTGTTGTTCTTTGTTCCTCTTTGCTTCTATCATGTTGGGGTGTGTGTGTGTGTATATATATATATATATACATATATATATATATATATATATATATGACATAATGTTATATTGTATCTGTTACTGAACTCACTAAGCGTTATTGCTTATCTCTCATAGTGTTTAACTATTGCAGGTAATAAGCATCCAATATACACACATACTGTTGGGAGATTTAGAATAGTTAATAATACTACTTTTGTATTTAATGATCATGTATGTATAAAATTATAATTTCCTGGAGTAGTTATGTAATATACTAAAACTTAGTCAGTTTGTATCCAGTCTTATGTAATTATACTATCAATGTAATTTTTTTTATAAATATGCATGTAGCATGTTTTGGAGTAACTTGGAGTAATAATGTTAAGTATGAAAGAGGTCTTTCATTAATGGTGTGTTGAATTTTGATAACGCCAACTTCGTTCTAAAATTGAAACACAGCTGATCTTAAACACATTGCTGAATCTGTTTGTTGTTCTCAGATCATCTGGATGCAACTTCAATTGCTGATTTATGGTTTGAATTTTCTAACTCTTTTCTTCAATGTGATAGTAATGCTATTTTTTAATTGTCCAAAATCCAAATCTTTCTTAAAACCAAGCTCGTGCTGTTCGTATTTCTTAAGAAGATGTGTTTCAAAGATTGGAATTTCTTTTCAATTTTATTTAGTAATTTATTATTTTCTTCTTATTTTGATAGTCTTTTGGGAAGTGATATGAAGTTTAGTGTTAAAGGTAAATCTGAAATCCGTGTAATGCATTGAAGCTAAATTGTTTAGACTCTTTGTTCCATATGTTGGTAGGCAAGAAGGATTTAAAATGAAAGGACTAGACATTATTGACAATGAAAGGACTTGACAGTGTTAATTCATTAGGACTTAAATAGTTACATTTGGACTGACCATATGACGCTTGGATAGATTGAGCAGTGAGATAAACAATGGAGTCTGCGAGATACATTAAAGTTACTTATCATCTAGAAGTGTGGCTCAATACTTATTCGACGTACGAACTTAAGTCCTTAATTTCGGTGTTGATAGGATGACTAGGGGGGTCTGATAAATTAGTTTGGTGTGAAATTCTTTTTCTTTCTTATCCCCTATATCAGTCATATGTTGCCCATTTTGTGTGATTGGAAGAGATCTGACCTGAGACGCAACATATGCAACTCTATTTCTACGTATCTGTATCTATGCACCTCTCTGTCTATCTATGCCAGTCATATGTTGTCCTCTTTGCATGATTGGAGAAGATCCGACCTGGGACACATCATACACATCTTTCTATTTCTCTATCCCTCTATCTATGTTAGTCATATGTTGTCCTACTGCGTGATTAGAAGAGATCCGACCTGGGATACAACAAATGCATCTCTATATCCATATTCTCTCTCAAATAATTGAGTACTCACCTAAATTAAAGAGCTCTTTGGAATTCCTTTATTACTAGGGTATGTCGTGAAGTGGGGAAGGCATTCTAGTGCACTTAAAATTGAATTGGTTCGTGATTAAAGGTTGACTGTAGATCTCGCTGTTGAATTTAAGTGGATAACAATATCCTTGGTCGTCATCAGCAAAATGGTCTATTTAGAATATAATTGCAATGTCTTGTCA
The DNA here is from genome assembly GCF_052625555.1 of Lactuca saligna. Taxonomy (NCBI): domain Eukaryota; kingdom Viridiplantae; phylum Streptophyta; class Magnoliopsida; order Asterales; family Asteraceae; genus Lactuca; species Lactuca saligna. The sequence goes on from NC_136425.1 coordinate 54,051,211, forward strand.
TTTTTAATCTATCCAACTTTCAAATATCCTTTGTGTTTAAGTGGACCACAATATTGGTGATTGACCAGAACTATTCATACAGGCGTGTGCTGATAAACGATATAAAATTGCTTGACAACTTTTGATCCCCAAATGTTTTAAATTTAATTATTAAAATGTGTTTGTTTTTTATATTTTATTTTTTGTTTTTGTTAAATTTGTTCATATTTTTCCTCTATGCACAAATTTAGGGGGAGAATTAAAAAAACAAATCAAAAATCATAAAATTAAAAAAAATCCAAAAATATGTTTATTTATGTTTTTATTTCTTGTTCAAAAAAAGCAAAAAACTCCAAAAATATTGTTTTTGAGCATATTTTATTTTTATTTTTATTCTTAGTCGTCTTATTGTGTGCTAAGTTTATTTTTATTTTTTATTTTATTTCTATGTCAAAATTTCATTTGTCTTAAAACGCAAATTTGAAAGGAATAAGAGACTCAAGGAGAATTCAAAGGAAGAAGAGAATCAAGGAGAACTCAAAGGAAGAAGAGACTCAATGAGATTGTATTGGACTTTTCTGATCAATGAGAGAAATGTGGAAAGGAATCGACGGTCATTACACTTCACACTACTTCCACAAGGAATTAAAGACATGAAAATGTACAAACTGTCAGTTAGACAATATCTTTCTAAGAACTATCATATTTATGGAATTGAAAGTCTGAAACTATATAGATTGTCAAAATTGGTCTTGTCAGTTATCCTTTCCTAAGAACTGTCATGGCACCAGGGCGATTCACCTAACCAGGAAATAGATATCACTGAACATCCCACCTAGGGTCTTCATAATCTCGTTGTCATGCAAAACAACGGAGACTCAAGTGTAATCTCGGACACATTCTTTGTAGGTAAAGGAATTAACGATTTAGACACCAGGGCGATGCACCTCGCAAGGTACGATTATCATTGAACGTCTCGCCAAGGGCCAAATTAACTTGTTAACTTGAAAAATTGTATTGAGATCTTTGACCAAGGATATGCAGGGGCTAACATCAAAAATAGCCACAAGTAGTTCTCCAATACTCAACAATTCACAGTGCGTTCCTCCATGTTCACACATATACTGCGAGTAGTCTCCATCTGAGCGAATGTTGGGTCCTTGAACAACTGTGGTAAGAAGGGTTTTTATGACTTTTTGTTCCACAGGGATTTTTTAGTCATAGTTACTTTTAAGACACATCTATGATCGAAGAAGAACATTTATTCGAGGGAACTGGAAGTGAAGATTATTCTTCCAACACTAAATCTTTGAACCCCAAAAGTAAGGTGAAGCTGTTTTTGAAGTTATGATAGGAATTGCATTGAAGCCTTCTTAATTAATTTGCTGCTATCTATGAACTTGTTGAAGTGATCCAGAAGAAACAGTCTCTCTGATATTATCTATGAAGTTTCTCCAAGCTGAAAGTGCTGATAAACAAGAAGCCTATGTACCCAATATACGTTTAAAGTTAAATTTGATGGAATTACAACTACTAAAGATGAAGTTATTCATGTAGAAGATTCATATGTTCATCTTGAAGTTATGAAGAAATCAAAGATAAAAGATGAAAGTCAAGAACGAAGAGAAGATTGAAAGGAAAAGAAAGCTATAAACCAAGGGGGATATTGTTAGGTTGTAAAATTTGTGGTTTATACTTTGCTTTTCTAGGTTTCTTAGAGTTCTCGGTGTAAGTACCGAAAATTCCATGGTTTTGGTGTTGTGTGGACCGAAAACTCTTAATGATTTTGGTTGGGCTTTAGGATGGGCTTTGTATTAGGTCTTAGTACATATAGTATATATTTCAGCCGTGTATATGGTTGGACACTCTGTTTAATTTCGAGATCTAGAGAGAAAAAGAGAGAACCGAGAGCATTTTGTGTATCTTATGTACCATACTATTGATTAATAATAGTGTGCATTGAAGATTTGTGTTGATGTTCTTACTCCATATTTTTTTTTATCTTTGGTACTCACTAGACTGGGATTCCGCACCAACTCTAGTGAATTCGATTGATACATTCAAGATTGGGTTTTGCATCATTTCAACTAGACTTACTCTTCAGTCCAAAATGAAGTCATATTCCAGTTATAGTTCATAATTATCTGTATTTTCTTAGAAATCATAATCTTATGTAGCTCTTTACCTAGATATTTTATTCTAAACTAATTATCTCATATCAAATATATTAGTTCTTCTAAAGTACTCTTAAAATGCTCCTATAGTCATCCAGTGACTTAACCATGTATTCAGTTGGTATATTATGATATGCTCATAGCATGATCATATACCAAGTCTTATGCATAATATGGCATAAATGATGGATTCATTTGCCAACCAAATCAAATATAAATCATTTCAACTAGTTCAAACTTATGAGCTAGGTTCCTTTTGATGCTAGCTCAAATTTAGTGTCATGTGACTAAGCTAAGGTTTCCTCCAAAGGAATCTTTTATCTTGATCTCCTTAGGATATTGTCAATGTATGCATAAAGATATAAAAATTTAATATTCATTTTATTTATCTTTATATATTTTACATTCCAATAATGTATCTTGTCCTTGTTAAGTCTTTCATTTTAGAAACATATTATGAGTCAAGGTTAAAAGGATTGACATGGTCAGAATGTAATTTCTTATGATTAAGTATGTCTCACTCATAAACGATTAGGAATGTCACTATGCTCCCACTAATTCTTAGTAAACACACATGTTTTATTCATCTTGATATAAAAGCATACCTTGTAGTTTTATATTAAAATGTTGATTGCAACCTTGAGATGTTTACTTTATATCCACACGTGGATCTCAAGCTTTACACATTTTGTTAGGATAACATGGATTAAAAAAACTGTCACAACTAGCATTTTCGCTTTACACATAATAATGATCACACGAGCATCAATGTTGCTCCTTTCGAGTCTCTTTATGGTCGTAAATGCAGATCACCCGCTAGTACTCTCACGGGACCAAAAAACCATTCGTGAAACGACAGAGAAGATAATCCAAATCAGAACTCGAATTCAAGCATCATGAGACAGACAGAAGATTTATGCTGACAAATGATCAAAACCTTTGGAATTCCCAGTCGAAGGTCGAGTACTATTGAAAGTATTTCCCTAGAAAGGAATGATTCGCTTTAGGAAACAGGAAAACTAAACCCGCGATACATTGGACCGTTCAAGATTCTTTCCCGGATTGGTCCAATGGCTTATAGGCTGCAGCTGCCTATAGAGCTCCACAATGTACACCCCGTGTTCCACGTTTCAAATTTGAAAAAGTGCTTATCTGATGAAACTCTCGTCATACCTTTAAAAGAGATTGAAATAAACAAGAATCTCCTGTTCACCGAAGAACCAGTCGAAATCATGAATAAAGAAGTGAAGCGTGTGAAGCAGAGCCACATTCCAATTGTGAAGGTTCGATGGAATGCCAAGCGCGGACCAGAATTCACATGGGAACGCGAAGACCAGATGTGGCATAAGTACCATCACCTATTCTCTCATTCATGAACCTATCTTGGACCTTAAACACCCAATTGACAATTGGGCGAGTCCGTTCTTGGACTCGACGAGTCTGAGGCTTTGATCCCGGTATCTGTTGAGGGTCAAATGTAACGCCCGTAGATCCGGGCTAGTCAATTTAAAGGCAATAGGGTCGAAAATGAATTTTTGACAAAAGGTTATTTAGAATAAATAATCTTAAACAAGTTTTAGAATATGTCTCAAGGTTTCCGTACATATAAAGAACACCGAAATCCGAGTTATAACGAAGAAGTTATGACCCGTTGAAGTTTCGCGACGGAACCGGCACGATACCGGGAAGTGTAAATAGTGAATTTACAATAGAGCGAGATTTAGCCTTAGCGATCTAAACGAAAGTCGTAGAATGTGTTAAACTAAGAACATCGATAAAAAGAACGCCCAATTCTGACTTCGTATGAAGAAGTTATGATTTTTTGAAGTTTTGGATTAGCAGTGTACAACCCGAAATTCGAATAATTAGATCGAGAGGTTTTTAGCCGACACGACTTAAACGAGAATCGAAGATCTCGTTAAGAGTAGCGTAACGAGAAAAAGGTGGGCGAAAACGGACATCAGATGAAGAAGTTATGAGAATTTAACGGACCAATCCTGTCCCGGCCTGTTAATAATATAAAATTTAAAATCGAGTCAAAATTAGCCGACGGAGTCTAAACGAAAGTTGTAGAGTACGTTCCCACTTTCGCGTGGATATAAAGAACGTCAAAAATGGAGATCGTATGCGAAAGATACGAATTTTTAAAGTTTGTAGTGAAATTTGCGAAGTCTGATGCAAAAATGATGATGTGGCATGATCTAGGTCGTTCCTTATTGCCCACAACTTGATTCAGATGGATGATAGCTGGCTCGCTACGCAGCACGTACAAGAAAAGAACGCCCCGCGTTCGGAATTGCTTGGCTTCGGAAGATCCACGTAGCCTTGCATTACGCCCCGCGTACCTTCGGTTCTTATCTCTTCCGATGAAATGCGAGACAACTGGGTCCAGGTGGCGCCTTATCCGAAGAACGCCCAACGTAGCCAAGGACTACGCCCAGCATAATCTGAGGCCTCGTTGGGTATAAAAAGGGGGCGAGGGTTCCACATTTTTCACACCTTTCTTCACTCTCTCTCTAACTTCTTTCTCTCTCTAAGTACCCTAAACCACCCCTAAGCCCTAGTTAAACCCCTAGCACCCTAGGGAAGCCCCGAGGCTCCCGGAGTCCCGAGAAAAAGGAGTTTTTCGGTTTCGAAACGCTGCTCCAATTAAGTTCCGGTTTTCGATAAAATTCACTGTAAGTGTGCTACGCTTACGCAGTTTTGAATATAGCTTTCAAATAATTATAGGAATGTTATTAGGTTCTTAAAATAATTATTTGGGTTATTATTATGAGTTATATTGAGTGTTATTTAACACTTATATAATAATAATAATAATAATAATAATAATAATAATAATAATAATAATAATAATAATAGTCAGACTATTAATTTGTCGTGGTTATCGTTAGACTAAACCCTAGTGGTGTTGATACTAGGTTTTATCGAAGGAAAGTTGTTTTGAGAGTATCGAAGCGCCGTCCGAGTATTGAGTCACCACCTATCAGGTGAGTGCATAGTTACTTTCATCTTACACATAGATATGAAGTATTTTATATAAATTATGTGCTATGTGTTCATATTATCTGTATACTTGCTATCTATGCTGGATGAACGTTTTATACATGTTTTCAATGATTTAAACTGTATATGTATTTTATATCTACAAAATGTGTTGGGTAAAACATGGGTAGATGAAATAGTTTATGTGTGACAAAAATAAAATGAGGAAGAGGTAATATAGACCATGAGGTAAGGGTGAGAGGCGAACCATGAGAGAAGCCTTTTCCCCAATTGACGGCCCCGTCATCCAGCAGAGTATGGATGACAACCACGGACTATTCTAGACAGTCGAGTGGACACTAGCAGGCTCGCAACCTGTAGGTGTTTTGAACTGTGTGTTCACCAGGTATACTCTAAAAACCCATCGACATGTATTGCGAGTAGAGACTCGGAAACGATACCGTCGATAAACGAGATGAAACCCATTGACCTGTATTGCGAGATGAGTCTCAGAAACGATACTGTCAATAAACGAGATAAACCTTGGGAACTATGGATTTAGTGCCCGTTGAGTAAACCTTGGCAACGATGGATTTCGTGCCTATTCCTTAGGATAACCCTTATGAATAAATGAACAAGAAATAGCTGATTCTTAGGGTAGATCCTTAAGATTAAAGAAGATAATGGGGATGGGTAATTGGGTTGATTGTTTGATCGTTTAAACATAATAATTATATTATTGTGGGTTGAAAACCCTATGTACTCTCCAGGTTTCCCAACCTGACCCACTCAGTTTATTTATATCACAGGTGTTGATATGAAGTCACATTACACTGAGAGATTTAAAGAAATGTAGATCACTAGTGTAAATAAATGTAAGTTCTGTTTATGCTTATGTTTCTGTATTAACGATGACATCCTAAACGTTTTGAAATGAATAAAATACGTTTCTTCGAAAATGTTTTAATAACGTATTTATCATGTTTTTCTGGGAACAAATTCCGCAACATTTTTATTAAAAGAAGTACTCTGATTTTTATAAAGCATAAACAAAATCGGTCTTTTCTGGCCGTGATTTTGGGGATGTCACATCAAAGGAACCCAGTTGAGTGTTGGAAGGGTTATAACAAGACAGGAAGAGTTACCCAATGCATTAGACGTGATTTAGACCTGGAGTTCATGGGACTCGGCGAGTGCTAGAATAGACTCGGCGATTCCAAGGCAATCTTCTTAAGGATGAAGATAAACTCGACGAGTTGTTCATCAACTCGGCAAGTCGAGGACATAACTTGTTCATTAGATGAAGGTGAACTCGACGAGTTGTTTATCAACTCGGTGATTCGGATGAGTTTCATGCGATGTTCATATGAGAGAGGAACTCGTCGAGTTGACAGCCCAACTCGACGAGTCTGGTAATGAATGAGGATGAGTAAAGGGGAAACTCGGTGAGTCGGGTCAACTTGAAGTTGACTTTGACTAGACTTGGACTGCCCCTGTTTAGGGTTGTACTTGATATGTGTTGACTTGAAGGTTGTCGTGTAGGGATCGAGGAGTTGAAGGGAGTCGACTTGTGCGCCGAGGATAATTCAAATACTGCACGACACTGAGGTGAGTTACTTCCAGTAGGGGTGCGTCTAAGGCCACAATGCCGACCCACCAAAAAGGGGTATTTAGAAGATAATGGTTTTGTGATAATTATCTTGGTCTGGTTTTGTGTTGGTTATGAGATTTATCTGGGTGATATGTTATGTCTTTAGTAGGGATTAGTCTCCCTAACAGTGGTCCTTAGGACCCAAGGGTAGGTCAGTACCCGGATATGACTTACTGTATGTTTATATCTGTTGATTGTATGCTAGTGGTAGGGGTGGAATAGTACCCAGATACTGGTTGAAAGATACCGATGACGGATACCGGTTGAAAGATACCGATTGAAAAATACCGATGATGGTTACCGGTTGAAAGATACCGATGAAGGTTACCGGTTGAAAGATTTTGATTAAGGTTACCGGTTGAAAGATACCGACGATATTGTATGGTATGTGATATGATGGGGGAACTCACTAAGCTTTGTGCTTACAGTTTTGGTTTTGGTTTCAGGTACCTCTTTGTCGAAGGGGAAGGAGCCGACGGTGTAACACCGCATCACACACACACACTCACTCATGGTTTCTGCAAGGAGTTTTTGGTACTGTACTATGATTTTTATTACTTTTAACGTTATGGTTTGGGACACAACAATATGATTTTGTGACGTGTTGTTTATTTGACTATATTTTGGTAAAAATGTTTATGGAATTGTGAATTTAAAAATGAAATTTTCGGGCTTGAAACTTGGGATGTTACAGTATGCATCTTTTGCTTTCTTTTCGGGTTATATATATGTATATATATATATATATCAGTATTTATGTTGTTAGAATCGTGCATCAGTTTGAGTAAGCATATATTTGGTTTATTTCTCTGCTTATGTTGGGTTATATCTTAATGAAATGTTATATGCCATTTGCATACCATGAAACTTTAGTGGTTTAAAAGGGGTTGTTTCATGTATATCCAGTTCCAAGTGTTCGATTGTTATTCCAGTTTTAGTCGAGATCAACCCAGGGGCATTAGGTCAAAGGTCTATGGTCAGGGTTCAGCAAGTTGGTTATCAGGCATCGTTAAGATGTGGTGGTTTCAGTCGTTGTGGTTGGATTGACTTGTAGGGGTGCCGAGGGAAGTGGTGGGTTACTGGGATTTTGGTTGGAGCATCTATCCTTTATACTTCAAAGATTTGAGTGTGATATCATTTTAAGCATTAGGGGTTATCAGTGCTGCTGGGTTTCGGGGAGTGTTCAGCTGGTCTTTAGGGGTTGTGCGGTCTTTTGAGTTCGGCTAGCACTGGCTCACTAGCATTGGAAAGTGTGGGTTGTCAGCATGTTGGTAGGTTAGATGGATTAGGAATACTTCCAATATTTGGTGTTGTATGAGCTTAGTCGAATCAAAGTGGGGGGAAATCATTAGGATATCCAAAATCAGAAGCAGTTGTGAAACTTGGAGGTGTTTCGCATTCATGTCGGGGAGGAAGGTGGCCCAAGTAGCCAGTTTGGATTGTAGATTGTGTGAGTTGCGGAGTTCGGGAAACTTCCCAACATTGGGTTTGCGCCTTCTTGGTGTTTGATAGTAGGCTTCGGGAACCTAGTTTAGGGATTCCAGTCATGTCTCGAGTTCAGTTGGCTGTTTGTTCGAGTGCATGCTCGATCTTAGATGTGTTCGGATTGAAATATTAGAGGTAATGTATTGAGAGGCAGTTATGGTAAGACAGCAGGGTGGGCCGTAGCATTCACTAGTTAGTAGTTAAAGTGGAAGTGTTGTAAGAATGCGGGGTGGCTCACAATATTCACTAGATAACAGTTAGTATGGAAGTGTTGTAAGACTGCGGGTGCCCCTTAGCATTCACTAGTTGTCAGTTAGTGTGGGAAGTCTTGTAATTAGGGGTGTGAAAAAAAATCGCAAAACCGTAAAACTGAACCCATCCGGTAAACCCAAAACCAAAAAAAACTGAAACCATGAAAAACCAAAACCGAAAAAACCAGATGTATACAGGTCGGTTTCGGTTTGGATATTTAAATAATTTTGGATACCCGAACCGAACTGTATTACATTATATATATATATATATATATATATATATATATACACACACACACACACACACACACACACACACACACTTTACACATTATTGAAGCATTAGTTCGTTAAATTAAATGTTTTTATTTTAGTCCTGCATATATAATCGATACATACACTGTACCGGTTAACGGGTTTACACCTCTTTTGTTTTTTTCTCAATTTTTTTATATTTGTTTATATTATTATGCATGATATGTTTGTGTCAAATGTATCAATGTATGGTATCTTATTTATGTCTATGTATCAGATTTATCATTTTTTTGGTAATGTATGGTGTTAGAACTCCAACAAATTTTATTTTTTTAGCGGGTAACCGTGGACCGAACCGTGTTTACCCGCTTTTATACGGTTCGGTCTGGTTCGGTTTTTTACACAATTCGGTTCAGTTACGGATAGTGCATGTAAGGTACATGCCTCGTGGTTATTGTTCATAATTTTATTATTATCCGAACCGAGCCGCCTCGTAAACACCCCTACTTGTAATACTGTGGGGTGACACGTAGCATTCACCAGTCCCTGTGCAGCGGTGAGATTGTGACAAATCTGTGACTTGCTCACAAAATTCTTCAGATGGTTTAGACCAGGGTGGGTATGTTCGCAAGGCTGTGAGAGGGCCATAACAGGTTTGGAATTCATAATTGGTAGGTCGTGGGAGACCGGGTATGAGGTAAGATGACAGTTGGTTCTGTAGCTTTCAGTTTAGCATCAGGTTTGGTATCGAGATGGTTCGGATAATTATGTCACTTGAAGTTTTCTTCCGTAAGTCACGTGGGGATACTGTGGGAGTGTCTTTTGCTCAGCACCTATGTAGGAATTCAGTATTTCAGATAATTGGCAGGGGTTAGGACCAAGGAGGTCTCGGCTGCTTGTGTGAAGCAGCCAGGAGGTAGCATGGTGCTTCGGCAGTAGTTGTGATTTGAGGTTTCGTGTGGGAGTAGGATAACGAGTTGTTTGTGAAATGCTAAGTCACTCGTAGTGGGATTGAATAATCTCAGAGTAATTTATTTGACCTTGTGCAGCTCTCGTCTGAGTCTAACCGTTGCAAGGACGAATCTCCTATTCGAATGATTATCTGAGCTTTTTATCGAGTATAAGTGTTCTCTAGCAGTATTTGGTCAGTGACAATGTTCCTTTGGAAGCAGCGATGTGATCGGGGATCGAAATCATTTTGTTGGTACGAAACTCTATGAGGTTGGCATGGTGACGATTCGGTGTGGGAGGTCTAACAGGGAGTCAGACCATTTAAACTTTAGGTTTCGTAATTCAGGTAAGATAGGATTGGTTTTTATTCAATGAATTGTGGTTTCATTCTTCATCCGGATTGAAGAACTATTATAATGATGGTTTCAGTAGTTCTAGATAGGCTATTGTATGTTCAGGGTTGGAAGTGTTATGTTTTGTCTGTTATTTGCTGAGAGTTTGACATGGAGTTGTTTTAGCGTGGGAGATCTATCGGGGAGTCAGACCATAATAGATTTCAGGTCTCAGAAATGTAGAAGTGGTTTGCAGAGGCTGAAGGTTTGATTGTTGTCCTCGGGGTGGAAGTTTCGATTGTCTTGGGAAGATTCTCTTATGCGCATAATTTTTGATTGTGTTCCTCAGGTTGTTTGTTTTTATATGAGTGTTAGTAAGGAGCGATTTCGAGGACAGAATCTAATTTAAGTGGGGGAGAGTTGTAACATCCAGAATCTAGAAGATTAATTGTGGAATAAATCCCCTTTTTAAGGACTAACTCGTCGAGTTGATGGTGGTAAACTCGACGTGTTTGAGGCTTTTACAATACGCGTTTTGATGGACCAACTCGACGAGTTGGTGAAGGAAACTTGACGAGTTGGAGGCTGATTGAGAAACCCTAATTTTAGGGTTTTGCACCCTATTTAAACATCTTAAGTCCCATGTGTTGGTCTCATTACCAGCCTCCATATCCCCTAAACCTAATCTCGAAACCCTAAAGCCTCCTTGAGTGTTATGAGCTCATTGTGGGTGTATTTTGGTGTGTTTGAAGCTCATTGAAGGAAGAAAAGCTTGGTGCAAGGTGGTGATTCAAGATGGAGCTTTCAGATCTTGATTCTCTGCTCCATTTCTAGCATATTTCGGGTATAAAGTTCTAATCTTGCTTAATATTTGCTTAGATCTCTTCTTGGGTTATATTGTATTGTTTTAGCCATATATGGGTGGTTGATGGGGAAGTAAAAGTCCCCAGTGTTTATTATTTCAGATCTATGATCTTCTTGAGATCTTTTGGCATAAAGGTGCCAACTTTATGGGTTTAAGGGCTTCATGAATCCATTAAGTCTTTCATTTAGCCCTTTTGAGCTCCTTATGGTCATGCTTAACCATGAAGATGGAACCTTTACGTGGCCATCTAGCTTTATAGGGTAAGATCTGCATTTTGGGGTTATGTCCTTGATGATTAAGTGCTTAATGGTTAATCACTCACTCTTTTAAGTCTAGGTTTTGGGTTTGGACCCCTTTATGTGGTTCCTAGGGGTAAATTTGGAAACTTTACCCTTCTTGATCTCATATTGATCAAGATCTGAGTTGTAGATTCTCTGGAGTCGATAATGATGACTTAATGTATTAAGATGCAGGTTTCTAGCGAACTCGGCGAGTCGGTTTGGATTTTCCCTACTTCACGAATTGTTAGATGAACTCGATGAGTTGAAGGATAAACTCGGCGAGTTGGGTCAACTCAGGCTGTTGACTTTGACTTTTGACTTTAGCTTTCGATCATGTTTTTTCCCAAGGGATATTTGTGGTAATCTGAATTGTAACTAAGGAAAATATAAGGCCCATATAAAGGGGTCCAATCTGTTACAGATAAGTGCCAGAAGCTGCCTCCTGAATTGTAATTAAGGTAAGTTTGGGCCATTAGTGGGCCTATATAGATCTTTTAGTTTTAGGCCTTCTTGGTTATTGGAATTGGGCTTCAGTTTGAGTTCATGTTGGGGTTAGGGTTAAAATGGTCATTTCACTCCAAGTATGGTTGGTGGGCCTTGGGATGGATTCCAATTACAAATTGGATGTTATTTTGATCTGATCATTCGAAGGTGTCTTCAGGGCAGCAGCTAGGGAATTCTTTCAGTGAGCTTCTGCATTCGAGGCGAGTCTCCTCACTATCTATGGGTCGAAGGCACCAATACCGATCCATCAGGTTTATGTATGGTAGGAAGACCCGGGGTTGACCATTGGCATTTTGTATGGAAGACCAGGAGGCGTCTCCTAGCACTTGTTTGTAACAGATGTTAGTTAAGTAGATGTAGATTATATGTTAGTTGTCTTTGTGATACTTTCATGGAAGACTAGGAGATGGCTCTTGGCACTTGCCTGTAAGACTTGGGGTTATGGCCCCCGACATTGAAAGGAAGACCATGAGGAGGCTCGTGGCATAATGACAAGACTATGGTTGACACATATCACTCCTATTGATTATGTTTATGTGGGATATCTATGGCTCATGATTATGTATGTTATGTAAGGCTCGTTTGATATGTCTGGTATGTGGTATTTAGGGAACTCACTAAGCTTCGTGCTTACAATTTCTGATTTATGGTTTCAGGTACTTTCGTTTCGAAAGGAAAGTCCACAATGGTGTTTTAATTATAATAAAAATGAAATTTTTACCCTTGAGTTTCGAGATGTTACAAATGGTGTGAAGAAAAGCAAATCCATTGATGGTTCACCTCGGTGGCACATCCCTAAGACAACGGCCAAACAAAGGTGTCAAATAAGACTGTCATTAATGGCCTTAAGAAGTGTCTGATGAGGTCTAAGGGAGCATGGGTTGAAGAATTTCCCACACTACTTTGGTCGTATCGCACGACCTCGAGATCCAGTAACGGGGAAACACCCTTTAACCTAACATACGACACAGAGGCGGTGCCCCCACATGAAATATTTTTCGGTTCACTATGAGTGACGGAATTTGATGTAAACACCAATGAAGCTGGACAACGTGAAGATGTAGACATGCTTGATGAGAAACACGAAGCCACCTAGCTCCGATAAGCTGCCTACAAAACTTGCACTGAAAATTACTACAATCGGCATGTATGAGTAAAGCATTTCAATGTAGGAGAATGGGTGTTGAGAAAAAAATGATTCCAATCATGTTCAACCCAGTGAAGGCTAAGTGTCACCTGGGATGGCCCATACAAGACAGCGGAGACACACTAGAATGTAGCTTATGTCTTGGAAGCACAAGACAAGAGGCCTATCCCCCAAACTTGCAATGCGCACTGATATGTGCATAATTAGTCATATATTTAGCATACATTTTTATTTATTTTTAGCTAATTATGTATATAATGTGGACAAAAGGTACTTAATAATGCTTAAATTTTGTTTTCAGTCCAAAAGACATGCTTGGAAGTGAAAGGGAATAAGGAGAAGCAATTAGAGACCAAAAAATGAAGAATGAGGGACAAAAGCATAGCTACTCGGCGAGTACCCAAGAATATTCCAGAAGATAAGTCAAGACTCCTGGCATGAGATGGATTTTATGCATCTACGCGGCGAGTTGGGTCTTCTACTCGCCGAGTACACCTTGTTTTGTGATAATTATAAATAACGAACCATTATCCAAATGGAAAAGACTTTTGGCGTTTTTGAAGCTGCACCTGCGAAAAAGAACCCTTTGAGGAGCTGAGAAACCCTAACCTTCAATCCTTTGAAGAATCAAGGCAATTTAGGTTATTCATTCCACTTAGCCTTAGGAATTAAGCATGTTTAGCCTAGTTGAATTTGTTTTTGAGTTTGTTTTTGCTATGACTATGAACTAAATTCGTTTTGTTTCTGTTAGGGAAGACCAAGTACCTCCTATGGTTTAGTTATACTTTTTGATTAATTGTTATTTGGTGATTTTATTAAATTAAGTTTGTTAAAGAACCTTATGCATCAATGACAACTATTTTCGGTTAATTGGAAGGTAATTAAGCTGCATGAACATCTCTTAATTATTAACCTCATATGTTATGTGAACACTTTATCATATGCCTAGGAATAATGAATATAAAACTAGGATTAATTAGAGAATGGGTAAATTAATGTGTGAGCTTGTTTGAAAAACCAACAAACAAGAGGTTAATTGAAACACCAACTTGATTAACCAATTACAAATTTTATTTAATCCAAACAATTGAACTAGGGAATTAATTAGTTTAAACAATTGGCCACTGCTTGAATTGATTAATTGTCTAAGGGTTAGAAGTAATGAACATGAACCTAACCACTATAGTTGGTAACCAATAATAATTGATTTATCATTTAAATAACCATAGGAGTGAATTGGTTGAACCTAAACAGAAACCCTTTAATTAAATTTGGTGAATTTGTCATTTGCTTTAATTGTTTAGTTAGTTAAGTGCTTAAGTGTTGTGTTTAAGTTTCTAGTATTGTAAAACTAGAGAAAAAACCCTTTTACTTTTATTACTTGCTTAGTTAAAATTAGTTGTTAGATTAATTTCCGTTCCCTGAGTTCGACACCCTACTTATCCAACTATACCACTAAAAAACAGGTTCACTGTCTTTATGTGCTTAATTATCAACTAAAAGTAAGATTAAAACTTGCTCGTTTCACACACATCATGCACAATTTGTGCCAATTTTATTCATACAAAATAAAAGAAGATAGAATAAGGCACGATAAGTGCAAGGGCAATGTGATCTAACTTCAAGTGGATAATCACACCCGAAAAGTTAGCTTTAGTTTTAGGCTCATTTTCGTGTCAAAGTTTAGTCATTTTTGTCCTCATTAAACAGTGTTGATATTTCCAAAATATTATCAATAGAATGATGGAGGTTGAATACTTTAGAAAACAATTCAGATGTTTATTATTATTCAAGCGTCATATCATTTCAATAAGCGATTGTGCGCATTTACAAAGTGATAACAATGACTGACCGTCCATATCACTTGAGCGTAATTGATGCAAAGATGCAACCCTAGGCTTTAAAGACTCGTAACATTTCCTAAAACATGTCAATCTAACTCATAGGACAATTATCTTTGCCCATGACATGAATAATAACATACCCGCAAAAAATAAAGTTTAGACTAAAAGAGAACATTATTGTATATATAATGACTTTTGTGGCATAAACACTTTATTTTATTTTTTTTTGTTAAAAAGGGAAAAACAATTTATTTTATCAAATCCGATATTACTTTTATAATTTTGGACATGTTCTTAAATTTCGAATTTTTTTTTTCAAACTTTGTAATTTCAAGGAATGTTGGTTCGTAATGACACAATTATTTTTTTTTTTTTTTGATGTTTTTTCATAGTATTCTAGAACAAATGATTATTTTTGTTAAAAATATTTTTTTGAGTATTTTTTAAATAAACATTAAATTATTGTAAGATTTTTTTTTGAATCGGCAAATATTTTACTTTTTAAATCCACTTATATCCACAACAAAACTTGACTTTAAAAAAGAAAAATAAAACACCACATACCGTTAAACTAGTGGTAATTTTGTTAAGATTAGTTTCTTGCCAAAGAATTGTTTGACATTATGGCATTAACCTTTATTTTAGTAAAGTAAATTTGCTTGAATCCTATTAACATAAGGACGCATTATATATGCGAGTGGGAGAGGTGTTTATAGTGAGGAGGGTGGGGGGCATGCCTACTCTCGTACTGTAATAATATACAGGCATGATTGGACTGTGGTTGGCTTGGTTAAAATAGTTACATGGATTAAAGCTATTCCCAAACTAATATTTGTTTTTTTCAAACGATTTGAATTTGTTTATGTATAGCGATTTTACACCTTTATTCGTTGACATATTAAACAATATAAAGTGAGGTTCAATATAAAATCATAATTTATTATATACTTTTTTTTTTTAATTTTTAAAAATTATTTTTATAAAAGAAAAATAAATTACAGATATTCATAAATTTTTATTTTTTTTCCAATTATATCAAATTCTATAAAAAAAAATTTACTTTTTTTTTTCTGCCAAATTCACAGTGTGAATTTGTACAGATTCACAATATGAATACGAATTTACGCGATAAATCCGAAAAATATATAAACATTCACAATATGAAATTATGAATTTAGATCTTCTTGCTTTTTTTGATAAACAATAGGTTCTTTAAAACTTGAAAAAATATCTAGTTATCTAAAGAACCATTAATAATATTTATTTATTGAACTTTATATATATATATATATATATATATATATATATATATATATATATATATATATATATATATATATATATAAAACCGATTTATTTATATCTATATAAATTTTTTATTTAACTATTCATATTTAAATATAAGTTGTAATATAATATGAAAGTAAATATAATTATATCATATTTTTATTTATAAATATAAAATATAAAAGTATTGTTCACTAAACTAATAAAACGACAAAACTTCATAAATGGTCCCTATGGTTTTAAAAATCTGAAGTTTGGTCCCTAATTTTAAAAAACCCTCATGGATGGTCCTTGTGGTTTCAATACTTTTAATGTTTAGTCCTTCCGTCTCACTCCATTATCATTTAGCCGTTAACTCATTTTTCAGTATTATATTGCAGGGACAATTTTGCCATTTCATTTTTAACCTTCACTCTTTAATATGAAATGATTACCTATTGTTTGCATGTCAACTCCACAACTCATCCCTCTCCCAAGAACATACTCAGTTATAGTTGTAACCATCGCACCATTTTCATATTAGAAGCAAGAACAAAATTTGGGATTTAGGGTTTAAGCAGAAGGAATCGCAATGGCGCTGTTAGTATGGTGTTTTCGAGAAAAATTCACAACCGTGCAGGACTTGAGAAAAAAGATACGGTATGATACAACAAAAAACTTGTTTTTTTGTTGATTGTGTTCACGTAGAGAAATCATTGACTTTGCCCTTGTTTTTTGTGTTTGCAGAAGGATATGACAACTATTTCACGTTGAATATACACTACAATAGTATCTTCACCAAAGCACATGTGTAATATCTACAAAACTCGAGTCAATTTAAAACCTTTTAAATCATTTAAAATCATTCAATCATTACAATTTGTTTTCAAAATAGTTAAACATCAGAGTTCCCAGAAACCATAATCATCAATCGAGGAAGTGTATGGTCACGCCTTCGCCTTCCCACAACCATCCGCTGAACCTGTAAGCCCGAAAGGTTAGTGAGTTACCCCCAAAATACCCATACACATAATAATACACATATAATGACAAACAACATACTATGGGTCCAATCATCCATCGGGATGGAATACCGCAGGCCCTCAACCATCCGGTTGGAATGCCGACATACTACGGGTCCAATCAACCATCGGGATGGAATACCCCAAGCCCACAACCAACAGGTTGGAATGACCACATACTATGAGTCCAATCATCGCCAGGATGGAATACTCACGGATCACAACCAACAGGTTGGAATGCCCAGGTCTATTGGCTTTCTTACAAAGCAGCTAAGCCTCAACGCCAAACAAACATGCGCACGTATAACAGATAACAATCTATAGACAGATAAACAGATCAAACATATCATAACAACATAACATCCTACCCACCAGGATACTAATCTAACGGATCATAGCAACATATAACATCATATCTACAAGGATACTGATCTAACAGATCATAACAGCATATAACATCCCATCTACCAGGATACCGATCTAACAAATCATAACATCATATATCATCCTATCTACCAGGAAATTGATATAACAGATCATAACAACATATATCATCCTATCTACCAAGATATCGATCTAATAGATCATAACAACATATATCATCTTATCTACCACGATACCGATCTAACAAATCATAATAACATATATCATCCTATCTACCAAGATATCGATCTAACATATCATAACAGCATATATCATCCTATCTACCAGGATACCGATCTAACAGATCATAACAATATATATCATCCTATCTACCAAGATACCGATCTAACAGATCATAGCAACATATATAATCTTATCAACCAGAATACCGATCTAACAGATCATCACATCATATATCATCCTATCTACCAGGATACCGATCTAACAGATCATAACAGCATAACATATCAGGATAACAATCCGAAAGGGGCTAGCCTTTATACCTTAGACCCTTGACTATAGTGAGGATAACTCACCTCGCAACTGTCGACTCGAAAGCTAAGCTCAAACTCTCGGATCACCGCCACAAACTCCTCCACCTATATTCACCATAGAACCATACTCATAAATTTCCAACTTCCCAAAATGCCCCAGAAGTCAAAGAGTTAACCCTTGGTCAAAGTCAACGTCAACGATCAAGTTCAACAATCCATGTTGACCCGACTCGTCGAGTGCAATCACTGACTCATCGAGTCCTTCTAGAACTTAAGTTGTCGTGAAAACCCCCCCACTGACTTTACGAGTTTCGCTGTAACTCACCGAGTCCAAGCGTGTCCAAATATCAGGTAGGGCACACACTAATTGTTTATTGAACTTATCATTAGTGGGGACTAGTAAGTACAATATGGATTTTTGAGGGATTATGTGTTGTAGCCACTAAACACTAATTCGGGTACAACAGTTAGGATCGATGTGTATCCAGAAACCTCCCTCTCTATCACCACAAGAACTTTTAGAAGAATATATGTCTATCTAGGTTCATTGAAGTTGGGATTCTAAGCTGGGTTAAGAGATTTTCTAGGAGTGGATGGTAGATTCTTGAAGGGTCCTTATCCTAAGCAAGTGTTAATTGTTGTGGGGTTGGATTCAAACAACGACATATACCCTGTAGCATATGCAGTGGTAGAGACAAAATCAACAAATAGTTGGACATGGTTCTTGGAAATGTTAGGAGAAGATTTGGATCTGTGAGCAAATTCAAAATTTACATTCATTTCTTATAGACAAAAGGTATGTATCACCTAACTATTTTTTTTATTACTATTTCTAGATAGATTTGGGTAATTGATGCTGCTTACATTTACTTTTGTTTCGGGAATTATAATTGAAATTGAGAAGGTATTCCCCAATGCAGAACATAAGTTTTGTTTAAGGCATATACAAGAAAGGAAAAGACTTAAGTGACCAGCTTTGGGAGTGTGGTAGAGCAACAATAGTCAATCACTTTAACAGAGCAATGGATGAATTAAAGAAGATAAATGAGGAGGCTCATGCTTAGGTGTGTAAGATTCCAGCAAACACTTGGTCTAAATCTCACTTCAACGGTATGTTTGTAGAAAATTAATGATAAATCTTAATCTTGCTTGTTGTGTTTTTAATATATGTGTAATTGTCTTTTCTTAAAATGTGTTATACAGGTAGGGCACACACTAATTGTTTATCGAATAATATTTATGAGGTATTCAATTCTAAGATAGACGAGGGTAGGGATAAACCTATTATCACTTTTTAGAGTATATTCGAGAGTATCTTATAAAGAGATTATGTGTGGTGCACAAGGAAATAGATAAGTGTGAAGGACTACTAACCCCTACAATAACTACAGTGTTTGACAAGATTAAGGCTGATGCAGCTAAGTATGTGGCTAAATATAACGGGAAAGGAAAGTACCAAGTGTCAAGCACATGGAAAGATCAGTATGTGGTAAACCTGAACGAGCAAAGTTGCAGTTGTAGGTTTTAAGAGATTACAGGTTTTACATGTAGACATGTTGTTTGTGCTATATGGGAAAAAATTAAAAATGGAGAAAATGCCCCACATGTTGATGAATGGGTCCATCCTTGCTATATTTTATTGACATGGAAAGTCATGTACTTCAACAAAATTGATCCACTGAAGACATTCAATGTGGCCTAAAAGTGACTACCCATTCACTTTAAATCCACTAAAACATAAAACACATGTTTGTATTTCAATTAGGCCTAATATGTAGTTTTAATGTGAACATGCAATTGATTCATTTTTAACTATAATATATCAATATATCTAGGTTGGGAGGCCTAAGAAGAAGAGAAGGAAGGGTGTTGTTGAGCTGAACATCCAAGCAGGTAAATTGACTAGCAAATATCTGGCATTTGCTTGCTCAAAGTGTTATAAGAAGGCGCATAATTCCAGAACATGTAAAGGGTAGGTAAGCAATGGTCAATTTGGAGGGGGCTGAAAACTATGTTTAGTAGTTATTATGATGTTTGTGTTGTACTTCATTTAAAGCTTAAGTCATGTTTGTTTGTTTGAAACTGTAATGTGTGTATGGCTAAAAACATAAATCATGTTTACTTGTTTTGAAACTTAGTAGGATGGTTGTGTTAAAAACTTTACAAATAGCCATGTGTGTATGCACATTTTAGCCATAAATTAATCTGTTTTGTGTACTACCCTTCAAAGATTCATTTATAACAATTTACATTTCAATTGCACATCCAAACCATCCAATATATGCATTTACAATCCACTTAACAATTGCAAATGAAAAACATTCAAGGAATCCAACATTCAACTATAACAAAGTACATTCCATTACCATTCCATAATATTGTTTTGCTAGAAACTAAAGTTCATTACAATTCCATTACATTGATTGGATACATATACTAAAATACAACAACACCAATTCCAAAACCCCCTACATAAACTAAAAGCAAAAACCCCTATTCGATCAAAACCTAAAAACTCTTGCACCAGTTACAAACCAAAAACCCAAATTCCATTACCATCCAAACTTTCATAAGATACTTATTGATTAAAATAAAACCAAAAAAAGAACACCCATGAACAAAACAACATCAACTAGTAGTTCCACAGTTCTACACTCGTAATAACAACCCTCTCTTCTAATCAGTTCATTGATCTTATCAAACCTAGAGTCACCACCAATTCCCTAGCACACATAGCAGGGTCAGACAATCAAAGGAACCCACATCTTGTACAATTCCAAAATTGCCTTCCAGGGTTACGATCTGTTCATGAAGTGATCTTCATTGCTTCATTCCCACATCTGCAAGTCACCATATTCGAATGCGAAGAAATTAGATATTATAAAGGGTGCAACACTCAACGAACAGTGTAAGGGAGAAGAGAGATGGCAATCGTAGATAAAGGGTTTGCCCAAAAATCGGGCATGCAATCTTTCTTTTAAAGAGTGAAGTGAAATGAAAAAATTACCATTGCAATATATTATTGAAAAATGAGTTCATGGCTAAATGGTAATAGTGTGAGCTGGAAGGACTAAAAATTAAAAGTTTTAAAACCAAAATAACCATCCGTGAGGTTTTTGTAAAATTAGGGACCAAACTTCAAATTTTATGAAACCACATGGACCATTTATGAAGTTTTGTCCTAATAAAACTAAAAACTATTCTTAAAAATATTACATTGTTATGGAATTTATATTCATATATTGAATATTATTAAATATTTAATAAAACTAACTACTTTCAATCAGTTTCATTAAGCTCCAACAACTACTTTCAATCAGTTCGTCAATCATTCTAATTTGTTAGAAATTCCTATAGGATGTTTGCAATTTACTTGGAGTGATAAGTGGGGTCTAAATTTAATAAAACTTGCCAAATTTTTAGTCACAAATAGTTTTTGGACTATTTTCCTCATCTCACTAGCGTGGTTTTGGAGAAAAATGTCCCAGATCATCGCGCAATTCTTTTTTTGGAACATAAAGTTGATTTTGGTACCACTCCATTTCATTTATTCCGTTCTTAGTTCAATATGGATGGTTTTGATGATGTATTTTGAGATTCTTGGGCTCAAGTTCCAACCAGGGGGAGGGGCTTCATGATAATACATGGATAATCTTTAAGATAAAAATTGCAAAGTCTTAAAGCTAATATTTGTTTTATGGAATGCTAATAATCGAAGTAGGTTGGGATCCACGAGAGCTGAGTTAGAAGATCTTCTTGATTCAATTGATGCTCATCTCATGGTTGATGGTGGGTTTGCTATTCTTCGGGAAAAGAGAATTATGGTTCAGAACGACATTTTTGAGCTTGATCATAAGAATCATGTGGATTTAGCTCAGAAGGCGAAGATTTGGTGGGGGTATTGAGGGAGACGATAATTCAAGCTATTTTCATGGCACTATTAGTAGAAAGAGGTGTCAATTGGCCATTTGGGGTGTGTGTTGATGATCTGATGTTGTTCAAAGAAGAGTTCTAGGGGTTCTATCAATTGCTTTTTTCCAAACCGAAAGGGATTCAGCTATATACTGCAACCAACAATTTTTCTACTTTATCAGAATTTCATGTTCGGTTTATTCAGGCTCTTTTCTCCTATGAGGAAATCAAAAAGGCGTGTTGGAATTGTGGTTCTTCTAAGGCACCGATACCGAATGGCTTTTCCTTCAGGTTTATTAAGAGGTATTGGGATCTTATTTAGGAGGACGTCTTTGCTTTTTTCATGCTTTTATTCTCTCATCATTCTATTATGAAAGGGTGCAACACTCCTTTTTTTATTGTTATCCCGAATGTACGAGACCCAAAGACTGTTAGAGATTTTAGACCTATTAGTTTAGGTTTCAAATATAAAATTGTCACACCCTGCTAAAGTGGAAACACGAGGCGTGGCAGTACAAATGGGTTCATAGCAAAAGTTAAAAGACAACCCCAACCATAGTATTAAAAATCATTAGAAATTTACAATAGGTTTGAACAACTTTTAAAAGAAATTACAATGTAATTTGAAATACAACACATGTGAATGCTCCTAAAAGTGATGTGTCCCTAAGTGCCACTTACTCGATGATTCCTGAAAAAACATGCAAAACGAGTGTCAACTATAAAAATAGTTAGTGAGTACTCACAGATAAAAAAAATAATAATATTGGTTCCATGAATCGAAATCAAAGTTTTGATAAAAGTTTCCATAAATAAAAATATATTGTTAAAATGAGTAAATAAGTTTGTATAAACAAAGTTCGTTGTCATCATGAGAGATAAAGTATGTTACTTAAATGAGATGCAACGTTCATATTCTCATGGGAAATAAAGTTTCCATAAATAGAAATATATTGCAAAAAAAATGAGCAATCAAGCTCGTTGCTACAAAGAGCAAACAATTTCATTGCTAAAACAAGTATATAAGTTTCTAGTAATAAAATTTCGTTGTTATAATGAGAAACAAGTTTATCGCTATAATGAGAAACAAGTTCATTGCTATAATTAATAAACAAGTTTATTGCCATAATAAATAACAAGATTGTATGTATATGAGCAAACAATGAGTTCACAAGCAAGCTTATGACTGATGCCCTATCAAGATCTATGTTTATCGTTCCATAGATTAATATGGTATTATGCACTCAAGCAATCGGGCGAGTGAGGAGTTGTCAATTCCTAATAGCGTTCTCTATAATGACCATTGGCTCAAAGAGTTAATGGTTGGATTAAAGTGTAAGAGAAGGGACTTAAGACGATAGGGCCTCATGTTTGGTGTTGCATATACATACATAGAGAATTATAGAAAAATATAGCAATAAAGTTTGATAAAAATCAATTTAAATACAACGAACAAATAATAGTTTTTCGAACATGCTTTTCCACCCCAAAACATAAAAACTGAAAATAAGGGGAGTCGTGAATACTCACAATATGTAAAATATAGCAACCAAGTTTATACGAGTCAAATAAATACAATGAGCATAAGTAGTTTAGGACATGCTTTTCCACCCCAAAACATTTAAAAACCGAAAATAGGGGAGTGGTGAATACTCACAATATGTAAAATATAGCAACCAAGTTTATACGAGTCAAATAATTACAATGAGCATAAATAGTTTAGGACATGCTTTTCCACGTCAAAACATTTAAAAACCGAAAATAGAGGAGTGGTGAATACTCAAAATATGCATTGAGATGATGAAAATGGTGCCTTGAACTATGCTCCACTCGTGCCACTATCGTTTTCCTACAACGCTGTTACACACTAATGTGTCTCTTATTGAAATCTAATACTACTATATTTACTACTACAATAGAATTATGACAATAATGTGTCAAAGTTTAATATTGTTAAGTTAAAAAAAAAAACTTTTATGAAATAGTGAAATTTTACAACTCATGTGATTAAGACAATTTTGGATATTAATTTCTAGATTTTTGTAATACTAATTGAGGGTATTTCAACACATTTAAAGGTGTTTTAAGCTTCTAAAAATCCAAAACATCATCAAACAGTTTCCAAAAATTCTCAAACGTTGCATTTTCATTCTACACATAGTAGAGGTCTTCCATAAAATTTCCCTTGAATTTTTTATGTGATTAACTATTTTTCCCAATTTTTAAGCCTTCATAGCATTATAAATTCGTGAAAAATATTATCCAGATGATACAAATTCCAAAATTTTTTATACTACTTCCATTGAACATACTTAAAGTGGAACAAAAATATAAAAATGGGTTTCTAAATAATTTAACCTGATTTTATAATTTTTTCGCATTTATTCCAACCAAAATGGAAATAAATAGAAAACAGTTTCCAAAATTTCCCAAAATTTCTGTAACACTATTATTATACATATAGAAGTTGAGAAAAATATAAAAGATATTTTTCAATTAGTCTTGCTATTTTTCTTTGTTTTATCTGTTTAAATAATCATTAATTGGAGAATAATTAGTAAACAGTTAAATTAATTACCAAAATTTTTGTAAACTTCATTTACAGTGTAAATAATCTGGAAAAAATAGCAAAGGTGATTTTTATATGCTGTAATATGATTTTGTGGATTTAAGTGTATTTAATCTTAGAAAATAAAATAAAACTAGCATACTATATAGAAAAATCATCCAAATTTTTATTTAGAGTTATAATATTATATAAGGTCTTCTGGTGAACTATCATGAATTTTAGATGAGCATAACTATTTTTCCCATTATTAGTCCATTATAAATACAAAAATTGGGGAAAAATAGGTATGCATTATGAAAAATTCTGAAAATATTTTTCTGAGTATTCCACATGATTTAGGATCGGTTTTCACATTCCATAAAGAGGTTTTATGATTTATTTTAATTACACAAAAAGAAAATCAAAACCATACCAAACAATAACCAAAATCGTTGAAACTCACTGATATGTCATAATTTACTTAAAGAGTCATCCACAAATTTACCTAGGATTTATAGACCTGCGAAAGGATTTTATATGAATTATTTCCCTATTTGCTTGTAATAATTATCATAATTCGAGAAAAATGAAAAAATTTCTGAACATTTAAAGATCAACTTATCTTGTTGGTTGGATTCTGGGAAAAATCGAATTTGAACAAAAAATAAGTTTTAGGTATTTATTTAGGAATAAATCCTTCATGAACATATTTGAAAGCTTTTAACAACAAATTTTGATCATCAAGCATCTAAGCTTGAAGATCATCACATGCATGTTGTTTTGAAGGCCATTCATGAGTTTGAAATGGTCAAAAATCATTTTGGAAGAAAACTTAGGGTGCATGTGATGATTTTCCACCAAAACTTGTAAAAATGTTCATTTCCTTGGTTTGATATAGGGTTAGGTCAAGGATCTTCACCATTTCGTAACATGCAAGATGTTTTTGGTGAAAATATACTACCATCGTCATCAAATCCGAAGGGTAGATAAACATGCATAAGATTTTTATCATGAAGAAAGGTGAAGATGAAGAAGACACTAAAAATATGTCGAAAATAAAGAGGAATACCAAGAAAACTTATAAAAATTATTAGGGATCTTCAAAAGATGTATATGCTTTACCTTTTTTCTATGATTTTTGGCTTCAAAAACTCAATCTAAACTTGTAATTTCATGGCTTTAGGTCTGATTAATGGATAAAGAAAATGGGGATTTTAGAGAGAAGAAAAGTGAGAAAAGAGATATTATATCTCTCTGGATAGCTCATCTCTCTTGTCATCTCTTTAGGGTTATACTCCACCAAAATCATGCAATAAAATACATAATTGTATCTAATCTCCCAAATAATGGAGTGCTAAAATCTCTCCCGCTGATTCTGCTTCAAAGTTCATCCCTTCTAGAGAGAAGAAAAGGAGAAGATTTTATAGAGAGTTGGAGTGTGGGAAAGTGAAAAATGAATAATGTTTTGGGGAAATGGTGTATTGGAGAGAGGGGGCTGACTCTTGAGGGTATACTATCCCTCTCTCTTTCATTTGTTTTTATAAAATTTAAATATTTTCTAAAAATATCAAATATTTATAAAAGATGCAACTTAACCAAGTTTGTATGCATAAAACTTTTGATTTTTAGATTAATAATTAGGGGTATATGTTAATAACTTATATTTCATTTACCTTGATTGGAATTCATACCAATTATTATGATAAGATAATATTATAAGGTTCATAATTATTTTTATAGGATTTTAAAGGTTAAAGTTTATAAATATGAGTTTTTATGGCTTTTAGGGTTTTGGAGTTTAATACATATTTTGAGACTTCAAATTATTTTTGAGTTTCATAACTCTTATTCAAGTTAGAAATAATGTTTTTAATTCATTTTTCCGGTTTATTGACATTTTATGTAGTGATTCTAAGATTCAAACGAAATTGAGGAATCAAGTATATTAGTCCTAGTTTTTAGCTTTGACTTAAGTTTATATGAGACATTGACCTAATTTCTACTTCTAGGTCAAGTGCATGATGTGTGTATATGATTCATAAAAAGTTGTTCGAGTCAAAGAGTGACCCGAATATGGATAGTCAGTGCAGTTAAGTAGTTATAGAATTCACATATCAATGTGAAATCTAAGTACACCATCCATTGTTTCTACCTGTTTCCAAGTTTCTACTAGGTTATAACTTAGCTTCTAGTTACTAAGTCTAGTATGTGTAGTGCCTATATGTGCAACTAAATTTATTCAAATCTAGAACCGACTCGATTTTTGACGGTTGTCACAAAAATCATTGGCAAAATTTTAGCTAATAGGTTAGCGGAGGTTATTGGTTCGGTTGTGATTTTGGAGCAGTCTGCTTTCATCAAAGGCGGACAAATTCTATATGGGTATTTTCTTCTTAACTAGGTCGTTGTTTGGTGTAAGGCTTCTAAAAATCCTTTTTTGGTATTTAACGTGGATTTTGAAAAAACCTATGTTTCTCCTTTGTGGGGGCATCTTCCTGAAATCATGGAGATTATTGAATTTCGTTCGATTTGGTGTGGTTGGATTATGTAATTACTTATCGCTACTAGGGCATCGGTTTTGGTCAATGGGTCCCTATGCAGAAATTCCATATATAGTGGGGTTTGACAAAGGGAGATTTTCTTTCTCTGTTCTTTTTATACTAGCCATGGAGGAGTACACGTTGCCCTAATTAGGGCTCAGGAAGCTAATGTTTTCAGGGGGATTTTGTGACTCCCCATTTTCACCATCAGAAAAGACATTCTTATTTATGCTTATTTTAAAACAAAGTTTATTTATAACTGCGAAAATTTTCCCATAAAAGTATATCCGATTAAATGTTTTTCATTGACTATTAAAAACTTGTAATGTCATAACTGATACAAGAAACATAAGCATAAACATAGTTATTACTAGCCTTACGACATCTAATGGCCTACATTTCCATAAATCTCTCATCAGATCCAAACATCATATACCTTCGTACGGCTACCTGTGATACAAAGAAACTGAGTGAGTCAAGTTGGAAAACTTGGTTAGTACATAGGGTTTTCATCCCATAATATTATAATCTATAATTATATAGATTTCTAATAATCAAATAAACCAGTTACCTATTCCCGTTATCCTCACTTCGTAATCCTTAAATAATGATCCCGAGTGATATTTCCTAAAGGATTTTTATCAACAATGATTTTCATCTATTCTTCCTTAAACATCTAGGCACAATAGTACGATAGTACTTTGGGTAAAAATAGCACTACGATAGTACTTTGGTCACAACACAATTGGTCACAACTTATTATTTCATACAACCTTTTACTAACTAATATTTTCCTAGATGACTAGGCACAACAGTACAATAGTACTTTGGGTAAGAACAAAAGTACAATAGTACTTCGGGTAAACACAATAGGAAACAACGTATTATTTTTCACAACCCTTTACTAACCTATCACAACCTCCTATTTATTATTTCACATAGTCCTTCACTAACCTATCACATATTCTCATATGTTGTTTCACAAAACCATTCACTACCCAATCATATTTTAATTATGATTAATATACAACTAAACCATGTAATAGTTATATAATGTTACTTAGATATACTAGGTACAACTAAAAAGCACATATGACATTTAGGCATTTAGAATACTCGTATTTTTGTGTAAGTTGGAAGTAACTATACACTTACTTGTTAAAAGTAGTTGACTCTAAACTTGGGCAGCGCTTCGCCTAGCACTTTAGTGTTTCCTTTGATATGACCTAGGTAAGAACCGGGTAAGGAGAAATTAGGTAAGATCATATCGAAGGTAGGGTCCTTTTGGTATATGTAGAATACTGTTTGGAAATATCACTTTAAACACCTCAGTAAATCTTGCCTAAACATTACCCCACATGTAGATCAATCAATATTATGATATAGAACCACCGCTAACTCTTATTTATAGATTCATAATAACGATTATGAATATATAAATATAAGTTACACTTAAATTAAGATAAGTACAACTTAACTTATAGAGATTTAAACAAAAATCGGGAAATTACACGGGCAAAACTCCGACAAAAACACTTCTTTTCTTTGGGCTCCTAGAGCTCTAGAGTTTCTACAAAAATGTTCTAAAAGTCGGGAAGAATCGAAATCAAAGGCTAGGGAGATTTTAGAGAGATTTGGAGTGAATTTATGAGGAAATGAGAAGAAAATCAACATCAAATATATAAGGTCCAGGGGCAGACAAAATACGTGTCATGCCTCAACGCATTGCCGACTCTCTTTTTCCTTCTTCCATGCATCGACACCGTAGTTGTCCACCTCATCGCTTTTAGAACCTCGCCACATGTCACAATATTGGTGAGCCATGTGTCATATTTTCATGATGTCACGTCACCATGTCTCTTGAATGAGTCGACTATCCGACACGACCATGTGGCACCACCAGGTGAGGCCACATAATCAGTCAATGCAATTTATAGCAGATCTTAGGACAATCATAACTTTCACATACGAGCTCCATTTTCAACGTTTCACATACGAGCTCCATATCCGACGATCTTTATATCCCTAAAATCCTCTTGATGAACTCTATAACTTTCGTTAAGTCTTAACATCCAGTTTCCACTCTAACAAAAAACTCATATTTATATAAGTTTAGACTTTGAAATTCCGTGCGAAATTCATAACTCCTTCATATGAACTGTATGACAACTTTCAATTTTGGAATCAACGAAAGTCAACAAGTCAACAAAAGTCATCTCGACCTATATTAAAATTTTAGTTGAATCTTGATGTCCTCAAATGTACAATTTCCATACATTTATGTGATATGCCCATCGTTTCATCGATTATTGAAATCAACGCCCTAATTGGGCTTACAACATTAATTTCAATAATACCAATACGTATTATTTTCGTTATTAATAATGACCTTTTCATTATAATTTGAATTTTATGATTCAAATTTAGTAAGTATATATATATATATATATATATATATATATATATATATATATATATATATATATATATATATATATATGCTACGTTTTATAAAAACTACAATTTTTATAAAAAAATATACCATTTTAAAAAAAAAAAGATGGAGAGTTGACCTTATGACAAGAGAGTTTCATCCTTTCCTATCTAAACATTAACCAACATCCATCTAGGCTTTTAACCACCATGTAACCATGCACATCACCTCACCCTTCCCCCTTAACTTGCGGCCAAGAGGCCTTTTGCCTCTCTCGCTCTTCATTTTCTTCCACATTCTCTCAAGAAACTTGCCCAAACTCTTCCAAGATGTTCACCTTCAAGTTGGTTCTTAAGATTTTTGGTAAGTGATTCTTGTTCATTTAGTGCTTATACACATTTTTATGCTAAAATCATCTCATTTACACACATTTTTGTGTGTTAAATCCATAGGATAAGATCATCTCTTAAAGAGTTCTTCAAAGAGATCTAAGCTTAAAGATCTTCACCATCATCTCCTTATCCTACCACAAACCAACTCAAGGTGAGATTCATACCCCTAATTTTTTTTTTAAGATTTTCATGCTTGTAACCGGGGGGGGGGGGGGGGGGGGGATATAAGTCAAAAGTTGTTTATTCTACAATACTTCCATGTTTCATCTTTTTATTTAAGTAGACATCATTATTTGCACAAAACATGAATATCACTAACTATTATGCATTTACTTGTGATATGTGAGTTTAGTCATGCAAAGTTAAAAAGAAACCAAACATATTCTATGATACAAAAACCATAAGAAAAATTATGAGTTGTAAAACTACCAGTTTTTCTTTTGTTGGAAATATTTTTACTGAAAGGTTGTTTTTCTAACAAAAAGGGGGATAAACTATACTAGCTATAATATTTTTGTGGGTTACAACCCAAAATATCATATATAACCTTATATCATGACAATATAGGATATAACAACTTTATATTTATATAAAAGATTTTATATAAATAATCTCAACATGTAAACCAAATAAACTATAATTGGTATAGTTGAGAGTCAAAAAATTTCACTATCATTTCATATGACTTGAGTATTTGTTTAAAGGTATAATTATTTCATTCACAAGGAAAAATGGGAGTTTTCAATTAACATAAATCGAGCGATATTGGTTGTGAGACTTTAGGCTTCACTATACCCACCAGAGTACACATACTAAGACTTGCATTGTAACCAGAGTCTCTTGTAGGGAGAATGTTACACTTGCGTATAGATCTATACCAGATTGACAACCCCGCACCTAAACTGTTAGCTTCAGTTAGACCGGTAGGTCTGGTATGACAAATGTCATAAACAGTTATGACGTCTGAAGCGCGTCATTCAGGCAACTAGTCGCATTAGTGTGATTATAATAACTCACATAGAGTATCGACAAACATTGATTTACGGGTCGGCGTATCTTCAATAGTTTTATATACATAAAACTACGTTAAATAATTTCTAGGATAATACAGTTTATTCAAAAGGAAAAGTGCTTTCAAATGGCTTTATATACGAACAAAGCTACATATTACTACTTTCGTATAACAATACTTATACACTTTGGTCTTAGGGTTTTAAGAGTACAACTCATTTACAAAGAAAATATTGGATTTTCTGGAAGTATACATTATCATTTTACAATAAACATTTACAAACTCCTTCGAATACAAAAACGCCTATGAACTCACCAACTTAATTGTTGAAACTTTTCAAAATCACTTGTATTCTTAGGAAACCAGTAAACAGTTAACCACATAAGTTTTTGATCGATAGGATGCCGTCGCATCCCGTTGTTCATTTTGTCATACATTTTTAATATTATGTAAACACTGCTTTTGTGAACAAAAATATAAACTTATTTAATATTCAATGTAATGGTTGTGATGCTTTGATCTTTTTTACCCATTTGTTTTGATACTATACATGAAGTCATCCGCCGCCAGATGTTTCCGCTGTCTCATTGGTTCGGGGGTTTATCAAAATCCTTTCTAGATTGTCTTTATATCGACATTCTCCGAAACATGATATCTTCAACTCTCGTTTAGATTGTTTTATCTAATAATCAACCGATTTGAATTTCAATCTATGTCCGCACTAATGTGCTGAAACTTCGAAAAATCATAACTTTCTCATAAAAAGTCAGACTTGGACGTTCTCTATATGCATGCTCTTAGTTTTATGATTACTATGACTTTCATTTAGATTAATTAGGCTAATAAGTAACCTATTTGAAATTCACTTTTTATGGCTTGCATAGTCACCTCAGTTTAATCGCGAAACTTTGAAGAAGCATAACCTCTTTATAAGAAGTCAGATCTCAACGTTCTTTATGTGTACGGAATCCTTATCACATATACTATAAATTTGGTTAAAGTTTATTTATCCTAAATAACATTATATCAAAATGTTGTTTTATCATTTATCGACAAATTCCCTAAAAGTTTTATAATATGTAGTCTAGGACGCACGAAACTAGAAATTTCCCTATTCGAGGGTTCAAATTAAAATAATTATGACTTGTTTATCTTAATTGTCTATCATAAAGTTGTGGGCGTTATAGATTCATATTGGGGGCAGTGAAATCTCTCATCTTATGTATGCTATGATGTGGTGTTGCAAATCGTATTGTTCATATTTTGAGATGTTTTTTCATGGTTTCTAGTCTCAAAAATAATTTACATAAAAAAAACTTAACTGGAGTGGGAGTTGTGTATTATCAGGTAGCGGTTATTGTTGAACACATGGGATGTACCTCATATTATTTTCCTTTCACTCATTTTGGGATCCCGATGGGTCAATATATGTCCAGGGTCAATGCTTGGTGTTCCATTGTTGATAGATTTCAGAGTAGATTGGCATGATGGAAGGATAAAACCCTTTCTTTTGGTGGTAGACAGACATTGATTAAGTCGGTTTTTGAATACATGGGTAGTTATCTAATGTTAGTGTTCCTAATCCAGCTCACAGTCATCAGTCTCTTAGAATCCTTAGGGGTCATGTTCTTTTGGGGTGCAAATTTAGATGGCGAACACATGCATTACGTTAAGTGGGATATAATGTTTGCTTCTAAAGCTAATGGAGGATTGGGAGTTGGGACTTTGTCATCATTTAATAGATCAATGATCTCTCATTGGTATTTGATATTTTTTCACTATCCCGATCTTATTTGAGTGCGGTGTTTCAAAGCCATTTATGGTTATGATAGGGGCTGTGTTGATTGACTCTTTAAGGGTTAGGACGACGCCCTAGAATAGTATGATACAAACGCTTGCTCATCTCATGGTCGTGAGTTAGAATTTTATTCTCTTTCCCCGATTGGCATTTCATATGATCTTTTTCCCTGGATAATAACGAGGTTGTTTCTATAAGAGATCGTGTGTATATAGGGTGGGGCGAGGAGAATTAACTATGAAACAATGCATTCACTTTTGTAATAAAAATGAAGACTTAAGATATAGAATACAAAACGTTTCACATAGACACTCGAACACAACACCTAAGAATTACAAGACCTAACATCAATGTTCTCAATATTCCAACATTACATGGTAGAATTTTTTTCACCCCAACTCGATCTTCAGGTAATTTGATGGTTCCATTGAGTCACAAGGAGTACCATGTATCTGTAGTGATACGTACGCCATAACACTACGTGCATACTATACTCAATTAGTCCCAACCTCACATTTCATTCCATGATACACAAGTTTTACTAATCTCCTTTTCTTTTAATTATATTATCTTTATGAGAATTTGGAAATCTATTCTATTTACTCCCAGCTGATTACACATCAACTTTTATTCCACGTTTTCACATTCAAAATCCATAGATTATACATCAAAAAGATGTATTTTAACATGTATAGAAATCTCTCACATTGGGAAGTTATACACTCCCAATGTTTCAAAATTCTAATTTCTATACGACACTCAGTCATCAAATTCTTTGCTGACAACCTACGCCTGGTCGTAGAATCTTATCAAGAGTCCAATAAAATACTCATGATTTTACACGACTCAGTAATCTCACTTTAATTATTTCTTATTACATATAAGGCTCAATACTATAATTTTCCAATAGTTCTCAATAATAGATATGTTATTCTATATATCTTAATAATCTCACCGGTCCAAACATTTTCTCATTTTAGGAGTTACAACCCAATTATATTTCTTTACGCTTATTCACAATTTTACGTAAATGTTTCGTTGAAATAGTAAATCTTTTGTATGCTATTATCAAATTTGCCAAGATAATAAAATAAATGAAATAATTATATAAGTTCGTTTATATAATTATACCATTTTTGCTCGACATGTTACAAAAGTGTTAAACTTTTATTGTAATCAAATGTGTATCCATATGTAAATTTATATTTTACAAAAATATAAATGTGACGGTTTGTATTTTAACACAAGTTTTCTTCTGTTTTACTTGTATTCCACCCCCTCCTAAAACATGGAAAATTCGTAATAATTTGTAGGGGTATGAACTCACCTTGGGTGTGTTCTTGGTTGGATACGAGATGATAGGAATGTTCTTCAATTTAGAACACTAGAAAATAATTGTATCCTAATAGTATTTAATCACACTATATTGTGTATAAATTAGTTAAATTAATATGTGAAGTGTTATGAAACACTAGATTAATTAAAAGGACTTACAAGTTTTCTGGAAAAGGTTTGAGTGAATTTTCTTGAAGATATGAAGATGTTCTTGGGAAAGGTAAGAAGATATGATGGCGTTCTTATGATTTTTGAGAGAAAAAATATAACTGGTTTATGAAGGTGTATTTTGTGTAACGAGGAGGTGATTTTGGTTATATATATATATATATATATATATAATATATATATATATATATATATATATATATATATATATATGGGATAAAATGTGATGTGACATTTGCATTGAAATGTGTAATTTATCACTTTAGGCAGTGCGCCACCGCTTAAAATCAAAGATTTCGGCTTATCTTCACCAAAATCCTTTGATTTCGGTATAAAGTCCAACTGAGAACCAAGGATTCTTGGTTTAGGGGGTCTTCGGCCAAGGGGTTCTCGGTCCAAAGCAATTCTCGATGGGGATGGTTCTCGGTCAAGGCTTTAGGGGATTTCAGTCCTAATTGTTAAACACATGATGTTTTCAGTTTTGGTGGTTTTTGATTCCAAAAACCGAAAACCTTTAAAGTAAGGTATTAACTATACTTTATGTTTTTTTATGAATTATCTAATTGACTTTTATTTGACATGCTTTGACTTTTATTGACTTGCCTTGACTTTTATTGACCTGAATTAATCGGTTGTCACATTATCCCCCCGTTAGAGGGAATTTCATCCCGAAATTATTTCTAAAGTGAGTACTCATGAACTACGAAATAGATGTTGGTACTTTTGTTTCATCTGATCTTCTTGTTCCCAAGTGAATTAAGGTCCTCGCTTAGCATTCCAACGGACCTTCACTATTGGTATACATATTTATTTCGTTTTTCTGATTTCTCTGTCCATCATTTCTATAGGTTTCTCTATGAAGTGTAGACTCTCGTTTATCTCGATTTCATTGGGTGGAATTACAAGAGTCTTATCGGACAGAAACTTCTTTAGATTAGACACATGAAAAGTAGGGTGTATGTTGCTGAGTTCTTGGGGGAGTTTGAGTTTGTAAGCCACCCGGCCGATTCTAACAAGAATCTCGAATGGTCCGATGTACCTTGGATTTAGTTTTCCATGTTTCCCGAAATGTATCATTCCTTTCTACGGTGAGACCTTTAACAGGATACGGCCACCAACCTGAAACTCCAAGGGCTTTCGTTGTTTATCCACATAACTCTTTTGTCGGTCCCTAGATGCTTTCAACTGTTCTTGGATTTGGACAATCTTCTCTGTAGTTTCTCGTATGATCTCGGGGTCGGTGAGAGTGCTATCAGGAACTTGTTGCTTTGCTAGATGCGTGTCACCCAATTCAACCAAGGACAGAGGGGATCTTCACTTGCGGCCATAGAGGGCTTCAAATGGTGCAACTTTGATGCTAGTGTGATAACTATTGTTGTAGGATAATTCAATGAGTGGTAAATGGTCATCGTAAGCTTTACCAAAGTCCATCACACAAGCTCTCAACATGTCTTCCAGCGTCTGAATGGTTCTATCGCTTTGCCCGTTAGTCGGAGGATGGTACGTTGTACTCATGTCGAGTTTGGTTCCTAAGGACTTTTGTAATGATTGCCAAAATTGTGAGGTAAATATACTATCTCAGACATAGATAATGGATATTGGTACACCATGTAATCGTGTGATCTCTTTAATGTACATCTTGGTTAACGTCTCCATTTTGTCGGTCTCTTTTATTTGTAGGAAGTGCGCGGATTTGGTTAATCTGTCAACGATTACCTAAATAGTGTCAAGACCACAAGTTGTATTGGTTAACTTGGTTATGAAATCCACAGTTATCCGCTCCCACTTCCACTCGGGTATCTCTGCTTGTTGTAGTAAACCCGAAGGCTTTTGGTATTCTACCTAGACCTTGGCTCAATTCAGGCACTTTCCCACATAGGTAGCGATTTCTGCCTTCATGTTTGGCTACCAATAAAGTTTCTTGAAGTCCAGGTACATCTTGTCTGAATCAGGATGAATGGGAGTATCTGGTCTTGTAAGCTTCATTCATGACAACATCTCTATATCCGCTGAATCTCGGTACCCAGATTCGATCCATGAAGTAGTGAGCTCCATCATCCTTGAATTCAGGGTTTTTATCCATTTCTCTGAAGGTTTTTCCTATCACATTCTTGGGTTTCAAGACTTCCAGCTGAGCCTCTTTGATTTGCATGGATAGGTGTGAATGGATGGTCATGGTTAATGACTTTACTCGGTGGCCCGAGTACTTTTTTCGACTAAGGGCATCTGCTATTACGTTGGCCTTTCCTGGATGATAGCGAGTCTCACATTTATAATCATTTAGTAGTTCTACCCATCGTCGTTGCCTCATATTGAGTTCCTTTTGATCGAAGATGTGCTGGAGACTCTTATGATCAGTGAAGATTGTGCACTTCATACCAGAAAGGTAGTGTCTCCAGATCTTCATAAAAAATACTATTGCTCCTAGTTCGAGGTCATGTGTGGTATAACTGACCTTGTGGTTCTTAAGCTGTCTCGAGGCATAAGAGATGACTTTTCCTTGTTGCATAATAACATAGCTTAGCCCTTACTAGGACGCATCGTAGTAAACAACAAAGTCTTTTGTCCCTTGTGGGAGGGACAAAATCGAGGTGATGCATAGGGCTCACTTTATGTTTGGAAAGCAGTTTCTTGTTTCTCTTCCGAGTTAAAAGTTACACCCTTATGAGTTAAGGTGGTGAGTGGCTTTGCAATCTTGGAAACGTTTTGAATGAACCTCCTATAGTAGCCACCGAGGCCTAAGAATTGACGGATTTCGGTTGGAGTTTGTGAGGTCGCCCAGTTTTCATTTGCCTTGATTTTAGAGGGATCCACATGAATTCCTTCCTCGCTAACCACGTTTCCTAGTAAGTCCACCTTTTGAATCCATAATTCACATTTCGAGAAGTTGGCAAATAGCTTCTCTGCCCTTAATGTCTCCAAAACTTGTCGTAGGTGTTCACTATGTTCTTCCTTACTTCATGAGTAGACTAGCATGTCATAGATTAATACTATCACAAATTTGTCTAAGTAAGGTCAACATATACGGTTCATTAGATCCTTGAAAACCACGAGCGCTTAGTAAATCCGAAGGGCATCACTACAAACTCCTAGTAATCATAGCGAGTTCAGAATGCAGTCTTTGGAATATCTTCCTTCCGGACTTGTAACTGATGGTATTCGGATCTCAGGTCGATCTTTGAAAAATAGATCGCTCCTTGAATTTGGTCGAACAGATCGTCGATTCGTGGTAAAGGGTATAGGTTTTTGATGGTGAGTTTATTTAGTTCCCAGTAGTCTATATACTTGCGGAATGATCCATCCTTCTTCTTTACGAACAAGGCCGGTGCTCCCCAAGGTGAGAAACTTGGTGTAATGAACCCTTTGCAAAGTAGTTCGTTTAGTTGGCTGGAAAATTCCTATATTTCTGTCGGTGCTAAACGGTGTGGGGGTTTGGCTACGAGGTTAGCTATGGGAATCAAGTTGATTCTAAACTCAACTTGGTGTTCGTGTGGTACTCCTGGGAGTTCTTCAGGAAATATGTCTTGGATGTTACAGACTTCGGGAATATCCTCGATGTCTTTCACTTCTTGTTTCTTATCCACCAAGTGAGCTAAGAAGGCATAGTATTCTTTCCGAAGATACTTTTGAGCCTTGATGCAAGAAATGATTTGAAGGTTCATGTCGGGTTTGTCTCTATAAATGACTAGGATTTTGCTACTTGGCAAATTAAGGAGAATGACTTTTTCGTAACATTGGATATCAGCATGGTGACGACTTAACAAATCCATGCCAATGATGACGTCGAAACTTTTTATTGTCACCGACATCAGGTCGATTTGGAAGGAATAGTTGTTTAGAGTGAGGGTACATCCTATGTATATATCATTAATGTTCTCTGCCTTTCCGTTTTCCATTTCTATGATGAATGTGTCTTTTAGTGATTAGGGATTTTGTTTAAGTAAGTGTTTAAACTTGTGGCTCACGAAAATTTTCTCTGCACCACTATCGAAAAACATATATACATATGAATTATTGAGGAAGAACGTACCGGTAACCACAATAGGATCATTCACGGACTCCTCATATCCCATTGTTAAAACTCTTCCCACACCTCCAACATTCCTCGCTTTTGGGCAGTCCCTCTTGAAATGCCCTGTTTTGCCACATCCGTAGCAAGCCTGACTCAATCCGGAATTAGTGGATTAGGTGTTTTGTTGTGCCAGTGTCCTACAGAATCGGGCAGTATGCCCCTTCTTTTTTCAATTATTGCAGTACATTTCTCAGCATACTCCAGTGTGATGGAAGTTGCACTAGTTACACTTTGGAAGAGTTCCAGCATATGGTTTGGTGGGTGTTGGAGTATCAGGGACAGTAGCAGCGTGGACTGCAACTGTTTGTTGTTTCTTTGCGGGCTCTTGTGTCGACTGGCCCTTCCTTTTGTTCCAAAACTTATTCTTATTGTCACTTTCTTTGGTTTGCTCGGGAGTAGCTGTCAAAAATCCCTGATGGACTCTTTGATCCACAAGTGCTTGTGCCAGGCGTTTGGCACTATCAAAGGTGGATGGATTCGTAACAATCACATTTCCTTGAATCTGGGGGGATAGTCCCCATATGTACTGTTCCATTTTCTTGCTTTTCGGGGTGACCATCCCAGGACATAATGCTGCCATGTCACTAAAGCTGGTAGTGTAGGCTGCGATGTTAGAGTCTTTCATGGTAAGGTTCCAAAGTTTTTGCTCTAGCTTCTGTACCTCGCCCTCGGGTACTATTCTGCTAACATCATAATTTTCAAGTCTTCCCATCTTAAGGCGTTTTCCACTGGGAGAGTCAACGATTTAACATAACCATTCCACCAGGAGAGGGCCCTGTCAACGAAAGTGTAGGCTGCAAATTTGACTATGCTTCCCTTTGGGCATGCACAAATTTCGGACACTGATTCTGTCTTTTCGAACCAGCGTGTCAAAGCAATGAAACCTCCGGTTCCATCGAAATACTTTGGTTTACAATTTGTGAAGTCTTTGTAGGAGCATTCCCTTGGGTTCCCCTGGCTATTTCCCTGGTTAGTATTACTTGTACCACCTTCCGTCCCGCTGGCACTATTCGTGCTGATTTGTACCATAGCAGCTGCCACTGCGGCTGTTACAACAGCTTAGAAAATGGCAGTGTTCATCCGTAATGGTGGTGGCGGAGGTGGAGTTGTTGCGGTGTTGTTTTTGTTCTTGTTTGACTTCTTTGGTGGCATTTTTCTGCCATAAGGTTTAAAGGTGTTATTGAATTAGAACATCTTAATCATAGGCCTGTTTATGTCAACTGTACAAGAATAATAGTATGAAAGACACATAAAGAGCCTAATTGTATAATTCCATAGTATCATAAAATACTCCTAAAATATTTTAAACTTTATGTTTGGTTCTAAAGTTTCCTTGTATGGTATGTTGGTAAGTTTTATATTCGTTGTTCACCACGACCATTCCTAAACACATGTTGGTCGTATCTCAAATAAATATAGTTGATCATGCTACATTTATCCCAAATATGATTACATAACTATCCAGGCTTAACCGCAACATTCAACTTATCTAAATACTTTTATATGGTTCTTACTATGATACTGGTTCTTATAGGTATGCACGTATGTATACTTTTATAAAAATATTATTATATTTTAAAAGTATACTTCTTGGTCAGAGTGTTTTAGCCCCCATTATGTTTATAGTTGTATATCTTATGTGGTTTGATATACTTAGTTCACAATAAACAAGGCTCTGATACCAATTTGTCACACCCCCGAACCGATGAAACGGCGGAAACGTCCGGGGGCGGGCAACATCATGTACAGTATCATAACAATTGAATAATAAAGATCAAAGCAAACACAATCATCATAAATATAATAGATAAAGTGGATGTATGATGCATACGACCCTGAGAATAGAAAAGAAAGAGGCTTTAACTATTAAGGGTAAGTCGATAAACCTGCTAGCACAAACCGAGCCGCTCCTATCAATTTCCGACTCGTTCCACCCTCATCATAAAAAATATCATAAAATATTGTCTACTTCATCAAGTTCATATTTAATCATGTACCGAATAACAGAACATATTTAATCATCATGTATCGAGTAACAAAAGACTTAAAAAGTACATGCTTACAAAAACCAAACACAATTTCTTATCTTTTGAAATTGTTATGTTTTGAATCGAGAAACCTTTTAACTTTTTGAGTCATCATTATTCATAAATTCGTAAAGATAGAAGAAAAATATTCTTTATAAAAAACATTACATAAAAAGTATATATATATATATATATATATATATATATATATATATATATATATATATATATATATATATATATATATATATATATATATATATATATATATATATATATATATATATATTCTCATGTTCGTGTCATCATCTACAACGGTTTACCCTCACTGCCTCACATGTCTGTATGTTGCATGATATATTTCATTAATAGTAATTAAATTTAATGAACATGATATCAAGTAAATGACATTAAATATACATTAATTGAGATATTTACTCCACTCTTACATATCACATATGCAGACATATAGCTATAAGTAGGAAAATAATTGGTGCTAGAAAATCATACAAGCCAATAAATGTATGGTAGATACTAAAATATTGCATTATTCATACTTTTTTATAAAATTATGAGTTATTGTTAGTTATTACGTTTAAGAACTATTTATTGTGTTTTTAATAGAAATAACTTCAAAATTTTAAATTTGTCACAAATTTTTTATTGTTTTCACTTGATTCACATTTGTCATTTTATATTTCACAATAATAAAAGAAAAGGAAATTAATCTTGCAAGTTACAACTTCTTTAGCCTATAAAAAAATTATGAGTCATTGTTAGTGATTACATTTAAGTAATATTAGTTATGTATTTAATAAAAACTATTATTTCGTCAATTCGCACGATACGACAAAACTCATTTACAAAGTGGACCACAAAAACATAAAATACAGTTTCGATCTAAACAATTATGTATGGACAAGATATGAAAAACAAGGTTTGAAAATATATATTGATTCGTACAATACATATATATATATATATATATATATATATATATATATATATATATATATATATATATATATATATATATATAATAACAACAAAAACTATAAAAATACATAATTTAAGACACCAAAATCGTAATTTTAAAATATTGTAAAAGACCAAAAGTGCAACTTATTAGATACCAATAATTTAACTTTAAAATCATGAGTGATATAAATTATTAGATCAAAATTAGATTAGGGGTAAAAAATGTAAAAATTATAATGTTTTATGGGTGGAAATGAAAAATGAAATGACCAGTGGCTCTGTGAGGGGCCACCGTAAATGTTGGTATGTAATTTTGTTATGGTTTTATAAAAGTTCATTTTTTACCTATTTATTTATCAAATATAAGGGTAATAATAGTAACGTATTTATATTTACTTTCATATAACAACTTAGTTTAATCTATAATAATAATAATAATGTACTTTATATATATATATATATATATATATATATATATATATATATATATATATATATATATATATATATATATATATATATATATATATATATATATGAAACGTTTAAAAAATACGTTCTAAAAATTTCGTTTTAAAACTCATTTAAGAAAATCATAATTCATCAATCATCATAATAAAGATCAAAAATCGTGTATCTCAATTCATCATAAGAAAATCTGTATATAAATATCATAGTCTAAACATCCCAGGCTGAATGAATATTGTATGCACTGCAATCATCCGGAGCTCTTTCCTTTACTACCAGAAGCACCTAAAACCAAAACTGTAAGCTGTAAACACAAAGTTTAGTGAGTCTCCCCAAACTACGCCATACCATACACATAACATATAACATGCAGCTAGGAGATATGGGCCTCGCCCACACTCAAGGAGATACGGGTCGCCGCCTACACTCGACCACTATGAGATATGGGCCTCGCCCCCACTCAACTATCTCAAAGATACGAGCCTCACCCATACTCTGCTAACTAGAAGATACGGGCCTCGCCTACACTCAGTTAGCTAGGAGGTACTGGTCTCTCCCACGCTTCACTATCTGGGAGATACGGGCCTCCGTCCACACTCAGCTAACTAAACATACATACAAGTATCACACTGACAACAAGTATAAACATAATCTACTAGTTCATAAACATACTCAAATAATACTAAGATACAGGCCCTGCCCACACTTAGCTACTAATCATAAACAAGTCTAAGATACGATCCCAACCCACAGTTAGCTACGAAACATAAATAATTCTAAGATACGAGCCCAGCCCATACTTACCTACTCAACACGGGCTGACATTGGTGCCTTCGACCCATCCCTACTGAAGGAATCTCACCTCTCAAGCTGGCTGATGAAAGTCAACATTCTGGGTTGACCCAACTCGCCGAGTTGACAAGTTAACT
Source organism: Lactuca saligna (assembly GCF_052625555.1). Lineage (NCBI taxonomy): Eukaryota > Viridiplantae > Streptophyta > Magnoliopsida > Asterales > Asteraceae > Lactuca > Lactuca saligna. The sequence goes on from NC_136425.1 coordinate 54,093,736, forward strand.
CCCCGAGTTCTATTACTCAAAAATCATGGAATCGAGATCCAACGCGCAGATTTATCCTCCCGACTCGTTGAGTTCTATCTGGCTAGTCATAGTCACGATTTAGCGAATCAACTCTTCGAGTCATCCTCAGACTCATCGAGTTCTACCATAATCAGTAACGGGATAAAACAACTCGACTCGTCGAGTTCCTCTATAGACTTGACGAGTTCCTTTGGCTGTTTATGCAATCTTAACGGATTAAGCCTCTACTCTCCAGATCCAAACTCCATACTTCTTCTACATACTGGAAATGCCCTCTTAAGGGTAAAGTTTCCAACTTTACCTGTTAATATTCCTTCTTAATGGGTTTAGCTCAAACCCTAGTTCTTTAGGACATAGATCTTTGTCCAAAAGCCATAATACTCCAATCCAGAGCATGGAAACCGATATCTAGGTCCTAGACACCAAATAAACACGTAAAGTCTCAGAGTTTCCTTCCATACATGGCCTTTTGGGCTGAAAAAGGCAAAACTAACACCTTAGAGCTTGCATGGGGGCTCCAATGGCATAAAATTTGCACCTTTATGCCTCAACAGCCCTTAATGATTCCAGATCTGAAGAGATCCTTGCTTGGGACATCGATATCCCAAGGGTCAAGCTTCTTGGACAAAAAAAACCCAATAAAGTGAAAATAAGAAGATATAAGGAACTACTAGACAAGTTACATGCTTGATTACCAGAAAATGAAGGGAATGAGATGTTGCTTTTGGATCTACAATCTTCTCCTAGAATCCTCTAGCTTCTTCTTCTTCTACAAGCTTCAAATCACACAAATATCACTCAAAAATGTCTCACAAGCTTACACAATGCTCTAGGGTTTCGTGGATTAAGGTTTGGGATTTGGAGGCTGTAAATGAGGCCATAAAGTGGGGATTAAGATTGTACCATCCGAAATTTCAGGTATTATATTTATTCATTTTATTTTGAGTTTTGAGGAAGAACTCGGCGAGTTGGTGCGTAGACTCACCGAGTAGAGACGCGATTTCTCATCCGGATTAATGACCGGGCTCGACGAGTCGCATTGGTGGACTCGGCGAGTCCGCGCTATTTAATGAAATCCTAATTTCTCGGGTTTGGGGCCTATTTAAAGGGCCTTATGGCCGTCATTTGTGCTCACCAGCCCCCAGAGCGAAACCCTAGTGCACTTGAGCGTTTGGAGTGAGAGAAGGAGCCATTATCAACCTTGGAGGTGTTGTTTAGCAAGGGAAAGGAAGCTTTAGCCAAGAGGAAGCAACATGATTAACTTCCTGAAGATCTGAGGTCTAGAACATCACATTTGAGGTACCATTTTCTAACCCTTTTCTGTTGAGGTGATGTTCATGTTGATTTAGGGCGTATTGAGCTCTTTTATGGCTAGATCTAGTGCTTCCATGGTCCCTTAAGTGAGTTAGGTTTTGGATCTGGACCCTTGGAGGTCCAGAGTGTCCCTTTGTCCAAGCTTTTTATGAATCCATGGAGGTTTTGGTTTGGGATCTTTGTGCTTGAGTTCAAAACACCATTTATTAGTCATTAGGTGTGATATGAGCGCCAAGACATGAACTTTACCTGATAAATAAGCTTGGAAGGACTGGATCTATGAGTTAGTGGAACAGATCTGACCTCAGAAGGTCGTTTGGGGTTGTCCACGGGGTGCACTCGCCGAGTCCATTGGCAGACTCGACGAGTTGGTGCGGGTTGTTCAGGGATTTCGAACCAGGGGTTGAGTAACCGAGTTGGGTGAGTGACTCGGTGAGTTGGAAGGGACTCAGAGGAATCGGGTCCCTATAGAGACTCGGCGAGTCCACGCCAGACTCGGCGAGTTGGGTTGACCGTTGACCATTAACCAGAGTTGACCGATGTTGACTTGATAGGGTTAGTAAACCGTAGTTGGGAAAGTGTTAATTAGAGATGTATTGTGTTATAGGAGGACTATAGCTCGGGAGATCGAGCACTAGTGATTTCAGGGATTTACGAGTTACCAAGATACGCGAGGTGAGTCTTCTCACTATACTCTACCTTGAGTAGGTAAATAGAGTTATGTGATACAGTGATTTATATATATATATATATATATATATATATATATATATATATATATATATATATATATATATATATATTGTTTGTTGTACTGCATTCTTCTATGTGATTTATGATGTGCATGCTTGCAGAGTTAGAACCTGAGGGTTCACAGAGTTTTGGGTGCACGGACCCACAGTGTTATAGCCTCGAGTGGCTAATATGTGTTATATGTGGTATTTTGGGGAACTCACTAAGCTTTGTGCTTACAGTGTTTATGTGCTATGTGTTTCAGGTACTAGTGAGGATCGCGGGAAGGCGCCGGCTTGATCAGTACACACACGGGATTTTTATGATACGAGATCTTGGGATATTTTTACATGTTATAAAATGAGTTTCAAACAATAATTTTTTTTATGATTTACAAATGAATTATGTTTTTTATAAATGCGCAAAATTGTTTGGAAATTTACGGTGTTACAAAGATGCTTAAATAGGGTGCAAAACCCTGAAATTAGGGTTTCACTTTGGCAGACCTACTTGCTGAGTTGAGGGCTCTCAACTCGTCGAGTAGATTGCTTAAAACCCCGCGGCCAATCTCGTTTCTACTCTACGAATATGGGGCTTCCAACTCATCGAGTAGCTCTACAAAAATGATTAAATTATAATTAAATGTGTACTGTGAATCAAGCGTTACAGTTCTCCCTTACTTGTCTTAGACTTTGTCCTTAAAGACTGTCGTGTCTGGAAACAACTTCGGGTAGTGCTCCCTTATCTCCTATTCGGACTCCCAAATCCACTCTGAACCCCTGCGGTGCTGCCACTGCATCTTCACCAACCCAACCATCTTGTTCCTCAGCTCCTTCGTCTTCTTGTTGAGAATAGCTACTGGTCTCTCGATGTAATTCAGGCTGTCATTAACCTGAATATCCTTTAAGGGCACAATCATTGAGTCATCCACTAAGCACTTCCGTAATTGAGAAACATGGAAAGTGTTGTGGATCTGGCTGAGCACTGCTGGAAGATCCAAATGGTAAGCAACCCGACCACCCGGACCAAAACCCTTAACGGACCAATTTATCTGGGGACCAACTTGCCCCGCTTCCTGAATCGGATGACACTTTTCCAAGGTGACACCTTCAGGAGGACCATGTTGCCCACCTGAAACTCCAAGTCTGAATGCCGCTTGTCGGCGTAGCTCTTCTGCCGACTCTGAGCAGTCTGGAGCCTGCTCTAGACCTATTAGATCCTCTATGTAGTCTTGAGTACTACATCAGTACTCCCCACGACTCTCAGCCCGACCTCACCCCAATAGATTGGGGGTCATACACTTCCTCCCATAGAGAATCTCGAAGGGAGGTCGGTCTATGTTGGCATGGTAACTGTTGTTATACAAAACTTATTCTAACGGAAGATATGTATTCCAACTGCCATCGAAATCCAAGACACATGCGTGTAGCATTTCCTCGATAGTCTGTATCGTGCTCTCACTCTGTCCGTCCGTCTGAGGGTGGAAAGCGATGTTGAAGTTGAGACAACTACCCATCTCGTCGTGAAACCACTTCCGAAATCTGGAAGTAACACAGACATATCGGTCTGACACCACTGAGACACGCACCCCATGTCATGCCACTATCTCATGCACGTAAATCTCGGTCAGCTTCTCATTCGATATACTCTCTTGGATCGGAATAAAATGAGCACTCTTGGTCAACCGATCCACAATGACCCATATCGAATCTACTCCATGTGTGGTCCTGGGAAGCTTGGTGATGAAATCCATGGTAATATCCTCCTACTTTCACACATGAATATCCAACGGTTGCATCTTGTCTTGCGGTCGCCAGTGCTCGGTCTTGACCTTCCTGCATGTCAAGGACCTCTCCACATACTGTGACAACCCGAAACTTTTATTCTGTACGATTGGTCAACTTTATCAACACTAAACTCGATTCTATCATCTTTGAACATCGTTTAAGGGTTTGTTTAAGTGTTCTAAGCTTGAGTACAACCAGGAATGAGAATAGGAATGATTCGACAAGTCGTATAGGGACAAAACCGGGCCATACACCCTCTTGAGAGGTGTATACGGCCGCACACATGGGTGTGCGGACGCACACTCACCCCTATATATAGAAGGTGACCCCCTTCACCTATTCTTTTCTTTTGGATGCACTCTACTTTCTCTCTCTAGTTTCTCTCTCTAAAATCCTCATCCAAGAACACCCCAAGGGCCTCAAAAACGTGAAGTACTCCATTATTTAGCTTGTTATATTGCTAAGACATCTTGATCTAAGCCTAAAACTCTTTATGTTCTTCGTGTTGTTCATCCCTTGAAGGTGTACAACCGTACACCTTCATAAGATGGTCGTACATACCTTAAAGACCATCCAAAGTGAGAGTTTGGCCCCTGTCTAGCAGCTTGAACTTGATATTGGCCTTAAAACACATGAAAATCGACTTTTGGAGCATAAATGAAGAGTGTACGGCCGCACACCCCTGTGTACAGCCGCACACACCCCCTGTACGGCCGCACATGCCTGTGTACAGCCGCACACACACCCTAGCCACACACTCTGGACGCACTCACACAAAACCCTTGATTTTGTGGTCATACACCTCCCTTGTTTGATCATTTATGGCTCTGACACTTAGTTAAAGCATTTCCAAGTCTGTAGGGTGTTTTCCCGTCATGTTTAGTCATGAAATACCTTAATCTAATGCATATATGTGTTACTATATGTTAATAGGATCCACTTGCGTACGAAATAACCGACCGTACACTCGAATCCTACGTTAAACAGTGAGTTCATACTCCTACGCTTTTTCCAAGTTTTTTCATGTTTTCACCGGGGGGGGGGGGGGGGGATACAAGCCACACATAAAGGTTTTCACAATTTAAAAACTGATGCAATTACAATGGTCTTACTTCAAACATTTACATATCTTAACCCTATGCGGAGCATAAGGGACGTTTTCTAAACCTAATTGCATAGTTTTTCCGAACAGTACATGAACATAACAAACCAGTTAAACTATAATAAGTATAGTTTGAGGATTTCATTACCGGTTTCATAGATTCAAACTCATAAACTATGACAGATTTAGTTTTTCCATTGCTACGTACATAAAACTAGAGTCTCTTGCTAAATAATTATTTTGCATATAATTATTTATACTCTACGCCGTATACAAATGATTTCGAACACGAGAACAACAGAACAACACGTAAAATAGTTAATACAGGAGTGTGAGACCTATCTTCATTCTACCCCTCAGGGTACCAGTAAATCCTCACCTTTAGTATAACCAGAGTCTCCTGAAGGGAGAGCGTAAAATTTTTGAATAGATCTATTCGGGATCGACAATCCCACACCTGAACTGTTAGCTACAGTTAGATGGGCACGCCTGGGGTGACAAATTTTGTAACCATACGACGCCTGAAGAAACGTCAAGGAGGTCATCAGTCATATTAGTATGGTTATACAAACTCACAATAGTATCAATTAACCTTTGTTTACGGGATTTCTTTCTTCTATAGTTTTATTTTAATTAATAAAACTACCTATCTACTTACTGGAGGTTATTCAGAAGACACAACCTTTGGTTTTATTTTAAGTAATAAAACTACTATACATACTGGTGGTAGCTAGGGTTTTCAAACAGATCATACACTACATAGTGGTGGTAGCCAGGGTTTTCAAACAGATTATACACTACGTAATGGTGGTAGCCAGTGTTTTCAAACAGATTATACACTACGTACTGGTGGTAGCCAGGGTTTTCGAACAGAACTTACACTACATACTGGTGGTAGCCAGGGTTTTCAAACGGAACATACTTTTCATACAGAAATCAACAAACATGTTAGAAAATATTGGATTTTCTTGGGAAGCATGCATGCATACTTCAGAACTTGATAACAATGGTTTTCGATACAAATGATATTTTACTTATAATGAAAAGAAACCATTTGTACAAATTCAGTGACTAGTTTTCAATACAAAAACATGTTTATGAACTCACCAGCTTTATGCTGATACATTTTCAAAAACGCTTGTATTATCAGGGCAACGATAGACAGGTACCTTGCCAGCTTTTGGAGAAGACGGAGCATCTTGGAGTCCCATCTTTATCTTTTGTTTATACTGATGTATACAAATTATGTTTTCAAACAAATGTAAATATTCATATTGTAATGTAATGGTTGTGTTTACTTTGATTGCTATGATACGATTGTTGTGATACTACGCATGATGCCACCCACCCCCGAACGTTTCCGTCGTTGTTTTCTGACGGTTCGGGGGTGTGACACATGCCACACTACATCCTACTTCATGCAGGGCCACCAGTAATCAGGGCGAATATCCCTATACATCTTCGTCGCCCCGAGATGGATGGAGAACCTCAACTTATGGGCCTCATCCATTAGAGTCTGTCATACTCCACCCCAGTACGGAACCCAGACCCTCCCGTTCAGGGTCAACAACCCATGATTGTCATAATCAAATGAGGCCACTTAGCCTATGATTCACTCATACTTTCAACGCTCCTCCTTCAGGCCCTCAACTTGAGCCTCTCTGATATGCTCCAGCAATGGAGTAATCACAGTTATCCTCAGGTAGACGCCTCGAATTGGGGCCACTACCGCCTTGCGGATCAGGGCATTGGCCTTCCCCAGGTGGGAAAGGATCTCACAGTCGTAGTCCTTCACCACATCTAACCACCAACGCTGCCTCATGTTCAGATTCAACTGATCCATGAGGTACCTCAAACTCTTTTGGTCCATGTAAATGGTACAACGGACCCCATAGAGGTAATACCGCCAAATCTTGAGGGCGAACACCACATCACCCAGCTCTAAATCATGCGTCAAATAGTTAGCCTCATGAGGCTTCAACTGCCTCAAAGCATAAGCTATCACGTGACCTCGTTGCATCAATACCGCACCCATGCCCATGATCGAATTGTCACGGTAAACTACAAATTCGTCGACTCCCGTTGGCAAAATCATAATCGGTGCCTCGCATAACCGTTGTCTGAGAGTCTCGAAAGCTTCCTGTTGCACAGGCCCCAACAGAATGTCACCGACTTCTTGGTCAGTCGGGTCAAAGGAACAACGATCTTAGAGAAGTCCTAAATGAATCTCCGGTAATATCCCGCTAGACCAAGGAAACTCCAAATCTCGGTTGGAGACCTCGGAATCTCCCACTGCATCATGGCCTCAATCTTGACTGGATCGACCAAAATACCCTTCTGGTTGACAAGGTCCCCCAGAAACTGCACCCCGCGCAACCAGAACTCACACTTGGAGAACTTTGTGAAAAGTCTCTCCCTCCTCAGAGTCTCCAGCACCTCCCTCACGTGCTCTTAATGCTGCTTCCTGGAATAAACCAAGATGTCATCTATTAAAACTATCACAGATCAATCCAGCATCGGTCTGCACACGTGGTTCATAAGATCCATGAACGCAGCAGGATCATTAGTGAGCCCAAACGGCATCACCACAAACTCATAGTGACCATAGCAAGTCCTAAAAGTTGTCTTCTGAACGTCGTCATCTCTGACTCGCATTCGGTGATAACCTTATCGTAGATTAATCTTAGAGAACCGAGATGCACCCTATAGTTGGTCAAACAAATCATCAATCCTCGGGAGAGGATAAAGGTTCTTCACCATTACCTTATTTAGCTGCTGGTAGTCTATACACATGCAATGTGACCCATCATTCTTCTTAACAAATAGGGTCGGGGCTCCCCATGGTGAACTTCTAAGCCCGATAAATCCCTTGTCTAGCAGCTCCTGCAACTACGTAGACAACTCCTGCATCTTGGGAGGAGCCAACCGATATGGGGCCTTAGATATCGAAGCCGCACCAGGGACTAGGTCAATCCTAAACTCAACCTGTCTCTCCGGAGGTATCCCAGGTAAATCCTCCGGGAATACGTTCGGGTACTCTCGCACTACCGGTACGTCATCGACTGTCACCTTACCATTATCACGGGTATCTATCACATAGGCGACATAACCTGCGCAACCCTGCTGAAGGTAGCACCTCACTCTTGCTGCGGAACATAGGAGTCCAAAACCTGAATAATTGTCGCTCGCAGTCGATCATTGCCCCATTGGGTCTCAAGCAGTCCAAACTAACTATAAACTTATTCCCTTACAGGGGAATATGGACTAAATCCACCGAAAATAGCTCATCGAACAACTGCAGTGTACATCCTCGATGAACCCTTGTGACCCTGAGAGTCCTATGGTCTACTATCTCGACATCAAGTGGGAAATCGAGCTCTAGGAGTCCCTACAAATCGCTTGTTGAGCCCAATCGACACAAACGACTGGGTAGCACCCGAATCAAATAGTACCAAGGCTGATATACCGTTCACTAGGAACGATCCTATATCAAAACACATAAACATAAGCAATAACTAGTATAAATAAAGAGATAAGGAGAAAATACATACTCGTCACCACATTAGGAGCTGCTCATGCCTCCTATGTTGTCAACTGGAAGGATCTACTCTTTTTCACTGGCATATCTGAAGGGTTTTGAGCATTCTAAAACTCCTATGGTGTGCAAGCAACCCTAGATACCTTAGATGTATGTTTTCTCTATTATACATGCAAACTTTCAATTTTCCAAGGCAACATCCTAACTAGCATATTATGGAGTATATGTAATACAAAAATCTAGTTGAATGGCATATATTTTCTTGTAGCTTGAAACCTTAAGCCTTTAAGAGCCTAGCACCCCAAGTATGATGCCTCAAATGCTTCATACAACACCACCAAAAATAGCTGACTTGAGAGGAAGTTACTTGCACTCACAAAATCGGCTAGCCCTCTTGTATATCACTTAAGTCTTGATTTTGGTAGCTATGAGGCTTCTTATATAGTGTGACACAACTAGGGTTACACCATGCAAACACTAATGTGCATGACTTTCCACATTCCTTATGCCCCATAGGTTTTAACCTCCATGGAGTATCCATGGGTCGCCACATGGCTTTAGCCCAACATAAAGAACTATGGATCATAAGCCCATTTTATAAGAATGAATGATTTACATAATCAATCCCCATATATTTAATTAATCTCTTTTGATCACAAAATTAATTCCAAATTAATTCTTGATCAATACTAATTAAATAATATGATTTCATATTAATATATTAGAAATTATAATATATTAATAAATCATAATATTATCTTCTCAAAAGTCCATCCTTACAAATCGTTCCGGTGCCATGCCACCCAAATGGAACATGCTACTCTCGGGTCAAGTATATACCAATTATAGTTATGGGCTTAGACGCTAAATTCAACAGTATCCGTCTGGCCTTGGTGGCCGTCGGTAATACTATATGTTGCAAGAGTGGGTGCAACCACTTGCCCCGTTGCTGCTAAACTCGGGCACCAGGACCGCTTGTGTACCCTCTGATTACACTGCAAGCAAATTAGGTTTGATAATGTCATGGTGGTGGTAGTAGCTATACAATCTCTGCTCAAATGTCCAGTTCGGTCGCACTTAAATCAACCCGAACTACCTGCCCTACATACCCCATCATGTGTCCTGCCACACTTGCCACAGCGGCCTCGGCCCTGCTGGCTCTTCCCTCGGGAATCTACCTTGGGCTTCTTGCCCGCACCCTCTGCTGAACCCCCTCTGGTTTCCTCTTTCTCTCTATCTCTAAATCCAACTCTCTCTTTCTCTCCCCCCCTCTCTCTCTCTCCCTAATAATCATGTCGTCCAGCGTCTTGCAGCTGGAATGACTCACAAACTGGAGGATATCATTCTGTAACATCTCATGATATCGGACGTTCTTCATCTCCTTGCCCGCCACGTACTATGGAACGAGAATGGACCTCTCAATGAACATAGCAGTGATCTCGATCACCGTCTCGATCGTCTGTTAGAGATCCTGGAACTCTCTAGTAAGCTGTTGCACCTCTATCACAGGTGCAAACTCAGCTTTGAATCTAGCCGAGAAGTCAATCCAGGTCATAGTATCAAGGGCAGCATCACCTACAGCATGCCCGATCTAGGTTTCTCTAATTGAACATGCATGGATCCAAGACTTATAATGGTTATTCTCGCATAATAACATTGGGAAATCAGAGTTATAAGTTTACCTTGAATCACTTGTTTGATCTTCTTGTTGTTGGAGCTTTAGAATCACAATTATCACTCCTCTAATGGATTACAAACACCAACTAGCAAGAGGATGATTTGAGAGAGTGGGAAGGACTTAGAAATCGGTCAGGGTTTCCTTAGACACAAGGGTAATGATTTCCATGACCCCAAGGGTCTATTTATACTTGTAAGGCTCCTAGGGTTTTACCTTTAAACCCTAATTGGATAACTTAAGCCCTAAGCAATCATTATCCCTTTCATGATAACCTTGGATGGATTTTAGGTCTATCCTAAGCCCTAAAATCATCCACTACATTATCCATAATGGTTTATAGCCTAAAGTGTAACTATCACACACTTGACAGTTTAAGCCCTTCTATTTAGTTAATCTCTTTAAGTCACCAAATTAATTCCTAATTAATTTATGACTTATATTAATCAAATAGTATTATTATACCTTATAATATTTCAAATCTCATTGTAAATCATCCTATCAAGTTGCTATGGTGAAGGCAACCCAAAAGGACCATGCTCAATCGGGTCAAGTATTTACAAAATATAGTTGCAGCCTTAGACACTATTCCAACAGTCTCCCACTTGGATAAGTCTAGTAACTATATACACTGATTAGCAATCGTAGCTCTGAAAGACGCTGTCAAACTCTGATTTAATCAATCTTGTCCTTTAGATAAGGGATCGTACAGTCCTCTGTATAAATATCATGCAGACATTCATACGGAACCAATTGTCTAGCATTTGGTTTCTCGATCTCAGATTTATTCGAAATAGAACTTAATCGAACACATCAATTCAGTTCTGACCGGGCCCGACACATAAGTCAAATCAAATCATCGAGCGACCGAGATATCGCTTTTTCCTTCTTAGGATAAAAGTAACAGATAAACTTTGACTTATATGCATTTACTTATTCACTAATCAACTATACACAACAATGCGTTTTATAACATCAAGTTACTGATGCGGTTTCGCACCATCAATGTACAATCAATTAACAAATAACAAACCATATATCTAAGTTTTAAGACCATATGATATTATCGTCTTGCGATCACCCTTTTTTTTGTCATATTCCATAAGGTGATCCCAGAAAGTGCGGGTTTGTTCCATTGCTTAAAACTAGTTCATAAGCACTCATGAACGTTGCAGCAAACGTTTGCTATGTCTAATACCATTTAGACAATCTACACACCAATTCATGACAATCTTCAATCATACCTACTTCCAACATATGAACGATTGTGGACAATTTGAATAATTCGATTATTCTTAATAAACTCAATTATTCTAGAAGTCAAAACATGCAAAATGAAACAATAGTTAAATAATTAACATAAGACAGTAACATTACTCATAAATAATACTCTTTTATTTAATCATCAAATGTTAATTACATTTTATCTATTATACGTTTCTAACACTATCTAATCTATACTAATATCATCCTTCAGCCCAATGCTCCTAGCATGCTGCAAGTGCTTAACCCTGCTTAGTCCCTTCGTAAGCGGATCTGCTGGGTTATCTTCTGATGATATCCTCTTCACCACGAGTTGTCCTTCTTCTACACGATGTCTTATAAAATGATATTTTTTGTCGATATGTCGAGATCAACCATGATCCCTTGGTTCCTTGGTCAAGGCAACCGCTCCTTCATTATCACAGAAAAGCTCCATGGGCTCCTTTATGGTAGGTACAACTCCAAGATGACCAATGAAGTTCTTTAACCATATTGCCTCTTTCGATGCTTCGCTCGCTGCGATGTACTCTGATTCGCACGTTGAATTAGCTACGATTTCTTGTTTGGAACTTTTCCAAGTTACTGCTCCTCCATTCAGGGTAAAGATCCAGCCCGACTGCAAACGGTAATTGTCCCTGTCGGTCTGAAAGTTGGCGTCACTATACCCTCGCACCTTCAAGTCATCACTCCCTCCGAGGACTAAAAACCATTCTTTGGTCCTCCGAAGGTACTTAAGGATATTCTTCACCGCAATCCAATGGGCTTTGCCAGGGTTCCCTTGATATCTATTGACCATGCTCAAAGCAAAGGCTACATCAAGGCGAGTACAAGTCATAACATACATGATTGAGCCAACTGCGGAAGCGTATGGTACTCGGCTTATTTCTGCTATCTCGGCTTCGGTACTCGGACTTTGAGTCTTACTCAACTTGGCATTATATTGTATCGGTAATTCTCCATTCTTTGAGTTTTCCATACTAAAACATTTTAGTACTTTATCTAAGTAAGTGTTCTGACTAAGTCCTATTAGTCTCTTACTTGATTCTCTCACTATCCTTATTCCCAGAATATAGGAAGCCTCTCCGAGGTCCTTCATAGCGAAACACTTCCCGAGCTAGGACTTAATCTCCTGCAGTGTCTGGATGTCGTTTCCTATGTGCAGTATGTCATCGACATACAAAACGAGAAAGCTAACTATACTCCCACTGGCTTTGACATATACACATGATTCATCTTCACTTCGTACAAATCCAAACTCTTTGACTTTCTCATCGAAGCAAAGATTCCATCTGCGAGATGCTTGCTTAAGTCCATAAATGAACTTCTCAAGCTTGCACACTCTATTTGGATGCTTCGGATCAACAAAACCCTCTGGCTGAGCCATGTAAACATCCTCATCCAACTTCCCATTAAGGAAAGCGGTTTTGACATCCATTTGCCAAATCTCATAATCATGAAATGCGGAAATTGCTAGCATCACTCTAATAGATTTTATCTTCGCAATTGGTGAGAAGGTCTCATCATAGTCAACTCCGGGAGTTTGAGTGAAACCCTTCGCAACCAATCGCACCTTATATGTGTGTACGTTTCCATCCACGTCAGTCTTCTTCTTAAAGATCCATTTTCACCCAACGGTCTTACGTCCAGGCACATAATCAACCAAATTCCAAATTTGGTTGTCATACATGGACTAGATCTCGCTGTCCATTTCCTCTTTCCATTTCGCAGACTCCGGGCATGCCATGGCTTCCTTATAGCTATTAGGTACATCTAGATTTATTAGTGTACTATCACTAATATATGTGTCCCCTTCGGTAGTAATATGAAAACCATATAACTAGGGTTGAACTCTAACTCTTTCGGAACGTCTAAGAGGTAAGGACTCGTCAATCGGTTCAACCGGAGTTTCCTCCTCGGGTTGAGGGCCAGCGGTAGAGGTTCCTTCATCTATCGACTCTTGAATCTCTTCAAGCTCGATTTGCCTCCCACTGTCTCCTTGGCATATGAGTTCTCACTCTCGGAAAACTCCTCTCCTCGCAACAAAGACAACATTTTCCTTCGGTCTATAGAAGAGATATCCAAAGGAATTCTGCGGGTAGCCGATGAAAATACATCACTCACTATGAGGTTCGATTTTGTCCTGAGTATCTCGTCTTACGAAAGCCTCGCAACCCCAAACCTTGATATGTGCTAACGAGGGAGCTTTCCCTGTCCACATCTCGTGAGGTGTTTTGGTAACCTTCTTAGTAGGGACTCGGTTAAGGATATGGGCGGCAGTCTCTAACGAATACCCCCAGAATGAGATAGATAGTGAAGCACGACTCATCATAGAGCGAACCATGTCCAACAAGGTTCGATTATGCCTTTCTGCCACACCATTCAATTGCGGTGTCCTAGGTGGCGTCAATTGTGAAACTATTCCACACTCCTTGAGATAGTCGTGGAATTCAAGACTTAGGTACTCTCCTCCTCGATCGGATCAAAGCATCTTGATTTTCCTGCCCAATTGATTCTCCACTTCATTCATGAACTCTTTGAACTTTTCAAATGTTTCTAACTTTTGCTTGATTAAGTAGATATACCCATATCTACTATGGTCATCAGTAAAATTCACATAGAAGCGGTTCCCATCCTTCGTGGTTGATCTAAACGGTCCACATACATCGGTATGTATTAGGTCCAATAAACCCTCCCCCCTTTCACATGTGCTAGTAAAGGGTGACTTAGTCATCTTTCCAAGTAAACAAGATTTGGACGTATCATCTTCCCTAAGGTCGAATGACTCCAAAACTCCATCATTTTGGAGTTGGGCTATGCGCTTCTTGTTGACATGTCCAAGACAACAATGCCACAAGAATGCTCTATCCATACTATTGGAAGAATCCATGCATAAAACATCATTTCCTAGGTTATCTACAATCATAACAATTTCATAAATTCCATTACATGGTATTGCTTCAAAATATAAGACACTATTTAGATAAGCACAAATAGAACCATTCTCATTATTAAAAGAAAATCTAAATCCTTGTCTAAAAAAACCATGAAATGAAATGATGTTTCTTGCCATTTTTGGCGAATAGCAACAATTGTTCAAATCTAAAGATAAACCATTCCTAAGCACTAGAGAATACACTCCAATCTTGGTCACAGGCGACGATCTTCTGTTCCCCATGATTAGATTTATTCTTCCATGCTCCACATCCCTATTTCTTCTTAGTCCCTGCAATTCAGAACAAATGTGGTAACCACACCCGGTATTGAGGACCCAAGAAATAGCATGAGATGAATAATTAGATTTAATTGTATATATACCTGCGAAAGAAGGCTTGATTTTTCCTTCCATGATAGCTTGCAGGTACTCTGGGCAGCTTCTCTTCCAATGCCCTATTTTGTGGCAATGGTGGCACTCTGCCTCCTTTGGGTTAGAAGTAGGCTTAGCGGGATCAACTTTTGTCCCACTAGAGGAGGAACCATCTTGGGACTTTCCCTTGCGGTGGCTCTTAGATGGAGCCTTCCTCTTCTTGCCTCTTCCTTGCCCAATGGCCAAAACAGGAGCAGCGGGTGGATTGGGAGTGGGTGCAACGGACTTGTCATTGAGATTTCTCTCAGCAACCCTAAGGAGACCTTGAAGCTTACTTAGGGTGATCTCTTCTTAGTTCATGTGGTAGGTCATCCTAAATTGGTTGTAACAAGGAGGCAATGAGTGAAGCACCATGTCGATTGCTAAGTCTTCCCCAAAGTCGACATTTAACCTGCGAAGACGATCGACATACCTTTGCATCTTTTGCAGGTGCACGGTTAAAGATTCACCATGACCCATCTTAGCGGAGATCATGTTAGTGAAAATCTCGTAACGTTCTTGCCTCGCGTTTTGGTGGTATCTCTCCAACAAGTCTTAGTGCATTTCGTACGGATACATGTCCTCCTAGGACTTTTGGAATTCGGAGTTCATAGTGGCTATCATGATGCAATGAACCTTCGTTGCATCATGCTCATGAGTTTCAAAAGCGGTGATTTCAGCCGGAGTAGCGATTTCAGGATTGATCTTATCGAGCTTCTCATCGAGGACATACTCCTTGTCCTCGTAGCGAGCAATCGCGTGAATGTATCTTATCCATTCGCTAAAGTTCGTTCCATCGAACGTCACCTTTTGGCAAAGGCTCATCAATGTGAACGAGCTAGCAGCAACGTTGTTCGCGTTTGACATCTACAAATAGAAAGGACAAAGATAGATTAGAATTTGGATCCCTAATTATCACCCAATAAGAAAATTAGGGCTAGGATCCAACAACAATATTTACATATTAGAAAAGGGATGCCGTAATCTAACATGCAAACAATTTGAAGGTAAGTGAATGACAATTCACTAACTCTCCACCATGAAAACATAACATTAAGTTCTAAATGTATTGAAAATTCCTAGGTTTGGATGAGATTCATTGAAACTTTTCAATGGCATGTTTAAATCTCTATATTCCCCTCTCGTTTGTGACTGGGATACTGAGGATCACAAAGTGGGTGTGAATTACCGTGCAAATTCACATGGTGCCTTTATTGTAACGATCACCTATTCGATGTGCCGGTAAACCACACACGCTCCATCGAACTATGATAAACAATGAATCACCCTTTGCCATCCTTCGCTTAGAACCAATTAGTGTGCCGGTAAACCACACCGCTCCACTAACTTCTTAGCAAGTGGGCAAAGTGTAATTTCATGGGATTGCATCAATTCACATTTCCTAAAGTAACTAGGATTGGGAATTTTGAATAACATGTAGTTACTTTGTATTTCGTATTATACTTTTAATGAGGAGATGAGGTTGCCCTATCCTACCCGTTCGGCTAACGGCCCTCCACCGATCAAGCAAGCGGTGGGTGTGAGTGTACACCCATTAAGCGCCATTTTATAGGCAGCAAACTTATACCCACCTTATAGACCGGCTTCGTGAATGAGGCCTACTAACGGTAAGACTAGCATTTTAGTTATATATATATATATATATATATATATATATATATATATATATATATATATATATATATATATATTAATCTTGTAATATTATATTAGTATAGGGTTGAACTTTAAACTTGTAAAAATTCTAGGGTTTGAAATTTAAATTGTCCAAATTAAACCTTTAATCACAAACATAAATTTCAAAACTTGAGGGCAGGTTTTAAACTTTTCAAAACATAGAGGATCAAATAACAAATAATCTAGATTAACATTTAATCACATAATTTTCCATATTTGATTTATTTAATTATTTCTTGCAAAACAATTTACCAATTTAATTAAAAT
Source organism: Lactuca saligna (assembly GCF_052625555.1). Classification (NCBI taxonomy): domain Eukaryota; kingdom Viridiplantae; phylum Streptophyta; class Magnoliopsida; order Asterales; family Asteraceae; genus Lactuca; species Lactuca saligna. The sequence goes on from NC_136425.1 coordinate 54,110,476, forward strand.
AATTAATCAATTATCACATAAGGAAACTAATATTTAATTAATTGATAAATATCTTCAATTAGATCAAGGATATACTCAAATATATCATAAAATTGGATTTATATTGATCTAATATGAGAAAGGCAAGTATCTTAAAGATAAACAACAAGAAATCCCGAAGTTATCACTTCCTGACGCTTGGACTCGCCGAGTACCCCAATGGACTCGCCGAGTCCACTATGGGACTCGCCGAGTTCATCAGGCAGAAACACAAAATTCGAATGTTGCATGCATCAAACAAGCAACCAATGCATCAATTCAATAGAAACTAATCTAGGCTCTGATACCACTGATGGGTTTTGGCCATATGAACATTCCTAAGTGCACATACAAACCCTAATGCTTGGATCTAGGTTTCTCTAATTGAACATGCATGAATCCAAGACTTATAATGGTTATTCTAGCATAATAACATTGGGAAATCAGAGTTATAAGTTTACCTTGAATCAATTGTTTGATCTTCTTGTTGTTGGAGCTTTAGAGTCACAATTGTCATTCCTCTAATGGATTACAAACACCAACTAGCAAGAGGATGATTTGAGAGAGTGGGAAGGACTTAGAAATCGGACAGGGTTTCCTTAGACACAAGGGTAACAATTTCCATGACCCCAAGGGTCTATTTATACTTGTAAGGCTCCTAGGGTTTTACCTTTAAACCCTAATTGGATAACTTAAGCCCTAAGCAATCATTATCCCTTTCATTATAACCTTGGATGGATTTTAGGTCTATCCTAAGCCCTTAAATCATCCACTACATTATCCATAATGTTTTATAGCCTAAAGTATAACTATCACACACTTGACAGTTTAAGCCCTTCTATTTAATTAATCTCTTTAAGTCACCAAATTAATTCCTAATTAATTTATGACTTATATTAATCAAATAATATTATTATACCTTATAATATTTCAACTCTCATTGTAAATCATCCTATCAAGTTGCTATGGTGAAGGCAAACCAAAAGGACCATGCTCAATCGGGTCAAGTATTTACCAAATATAGTTGCAGCCTTAGACACTATTCCAACAATTCGGACCTTGTCCCCCTCAGGACATCTGTTGGTGTGGAATGCATTGGCGACATCAGCCAACCATCTAGTGCTCGCAATGGGGTCCTGATCCCCATGGTAATTGGGAGCTCCACAAGCTCTGAACTCTGTGAATGTCTGGGTGCACGACCCCGTCATGGCCGCTACCACGGTGCGGAAGGCACTTAATCTCTTATCCAAAAGCTCCAAAATATCCTCCTTGATCATGATGAATATCACAGGATTCTGATCCATAATATTGCATGTGATCTCAGAGGAGATGAACTCCCTCGTCTGTTTATCTAGCTGCCTGGCTCCAGAGCTCGAGCTTGATCCCTCACCGACGCCTGAACTGCCGACTGGTCTAGTGCGTAATACCACCATTTTCTAAACACACCATAACAAACATCAAAATACTAATCATATCTCGAGGGATCACATATACTACAAGTTCCCTATATTCATCTCAACCTTCCTTGATTTGATTACGGATCCTCCGCTTTTAGTAGTATGGTCCCATACTACCTTCCACATTTATCCATACTTTCCTCAAGAATTGCCTTGACTTCACCAAGTCCCTTCTACTACTACTGCTTCACACGCTCTCATCCTAGCCTTGCCTTAGGGTAATCACCATCCCACTCTCCGCCATCAGCTGCATAAGAAGTCCCTGCTATCTACCCTAACTAGCTCGTGAATACCATTACATATCACTAAGACAAGATAATTCTTCGAATGAGAGATCCTACCTTAAAACGGTTGGACTTAAATAAGAGATGCGAAATAGAGCTAGACATAACCTTCTAAAATTATTTAGTCCTTGCAATATGTAACTTAACATACTCATTTAGTAGTTAGTAAAAGATAACTAATACTCCTAAAAACACAAAGCAAGCAGCATTCGAGCATCGAGTAAACATAATCAAGCATATCCTAATCAGGCCATCATATCACTGACTAAACTATACTAGCATGCAGTTCATGAAACTCATACATATATAACAGGAACATAAGGCATCCTTCCTAGATCCTTAGCCCTAATCTAACATACAGTTCTCATAAGCATATCATAACATAAACTTGTATGGGTAATTTGGGAGTACTTACTTGAGCTCGGCTGATTGCATGCACCACACCCTTTTATCTTTTCAAAAATTCATTTCATTTTTCAAAGTTCTTTTTATAAAAATGATTTTATTTTGGAAATTTTCATACCAAGTCCTCAGTTTAAGTTCAGACACACCTGAGAGTGTGCCCGAATCTCTCAAACCAAGGCTCTGATACCAACTTAAAACATCCCAAAAATACGGTCCAAAATTTTCGTTTTAAAACTCATTTAAGAGAACCATGATTCATCAATCATCATAATAAAGATCAAAAATTGTGTATCTTAATTCATCATAACAAAATCTGTATCAAAATATCAAAGTCTAAACATCCCATGTTGAACGAATAGTGTGTGCACTGCAATCATCCTGAGCTATTCCCTTTGCTACCGGAAGTACTTGAAACCCAAAATGAAAACTGTAAGCATGAAGCTTATTGAGTCTCTCTAAACTCCTTCATACCATACACATAACATATAACATGCAGTTAGGAGATACGGGCCTCGCATGCCCAATGAGATATAGGCCCCCGTGCACACTCGACTACTATGAAATACGAGCCTCGCCCATACTCAACTATCTCAGAGATACGGGCCTCGCCCACACTCAGCTGGTTAGGAGGTACGAGCCTCGCCCACGCTTTGCTATTCGGGAGATACGGCCCCCCGCCCACACTTTGCTAACTAAACATGCATACAAGTATCACGCAGACAACAAGTATAAACATAATCTACCGGTTCATAAACATACTCAGATAATACTAAGATACGGGCCCTTCCTAGACTTAGCTACTAATGACAAACAAATCAAAGATACAGTCCCAACTCACACTTAGCTACTAAAAATAAATAATTCTAAGATACATGACCAAACTACACTTAGCTACTCTATACGGGCTGACATTGGTGTCTTCGACCCGTCCCTACTGTAGGAAACTAACCTCTCAAGTTGGCTGATGAAATCTCATGCAAGGAATCTCTGCTGGTTGCTCGAATGACTCCCTGGCTATCATTATAACAGTAATCAATTAGTCAAATTTTCAGAATCCTTCTAAGCATAAAATGACCATTTTACCCCTGGTCAAAGTCAACATTCTGGGTTGATCCAACTCGCCGAGTTGACATGTCAACTCGCCGAGTTCTATTACTCAAAAATCTTGGAATCGCGATCCAACTCACCGAGTCATCCTCCCGACTCATTGAGTTCTATCTGGCTACTCATAGTCGCGATTTAACGAATCAACTCGTCGAGTCATCCTCAGACTCGTCGAGTTCTACCATAATCAATAACGGGACAAAATGAATCGACTCGTCGAGTTCCTCTATGGACTCGACGAGTTCCTTTGCCTATTTGGGACATCTTAATAGATTAAGCCTCTACTCTCCAGATCCAAACTCCATACTTCTTCTACATACTGGAAATGCCCTCTTAAGGGTAAAGTTTCCAACTTTACTCGTTAATAGTCCTTCTTAATGGGTTTAGTTTAAACCCTAGTTCTTTAGTAGATAGATCTTTGTCCAAAAGCCATAATACTCCAAACTAAAGCATTAAAACTGAGATCTAGGTCCTACAAACCAAATGAACACGTAAAGTCTCAAAGTTTCCTTCCATTCATGGCCTTTTGGGCTTAAAAAGGCCAAATTAACACCTTAGAGCTTGCATAGGGGCTCCAGTGGCATAAATTTTGCACCTTTTTGCCTCAACAACCCTCAATGATTCCAAATCTGAAGAGATCCTTGCTTGGAATGTATATATCCCAAGGGTTAAGCTACTTGCACCCAAAAACCCAATAAAGTGAAAATAAGAAGATCTAAGGAAATACTAGACAAGTTACAGGCTTGATTACCAGAAAATGAAGGGAATGAGATGTTGCTTATGGCTCTAGAATCTTCTCCTGGAATCCTCTAGCTTATTATTCTTCTACAAGCTTCAAATCACACAAATATCACTCAAAAATGGATCACAAGCTCACACAATGCTCTAGATCTAATTTAGATTTCTGAGTTACTGGAGGTATAAATTTCAAACCTTGACCTTTGTTTTTCTAGATCTAAGTTTATACCTTTTTGGGCGGTTTTAAGTCCCTTTCCTATATATCTTTAGAATTGAGCAACTTATGGACCATTTAAGTGACCCAAGTGACTTCTGGACTTGAGTGTTGAAGGAAAGGTGTGTATCCATGATTCCTGTTGATGTCAAGAATGTGTTTTGGTTCACTTTGAAGCTAGGTTTAGAGTGTGTGTGCATTTAAATCATGTAAATGGATAAAGTTAGAAAATTTATCCATTAACCACTTGTAACGTCCCAATTTTTTAGACCAAAAATTTCATTTTAAATAAATACTTCACAACATAGTTTACCAAAGCATTGAAAAGGTCATGTCATTTTATAACAAAAAGGCTATAACAACGTGTTCGAAAACCATCTCAACACAAGTAATATAAATCAAAGTACAATCCCAGAAAGTCAATGCGGAAACCATATGTGTGTGTGTGATGCGTTGCTACACTGCCGACTCCTTCCCCTTAGACGAAGAGGCACCTGAAACCAAAACTGAAACTGTAAGTCAAAACTTAGTGAGTTCCCCCATCATACCACATACCATGCAATCACATAGCATAAATACTGTTGGGCAATTCCGGGGTGCCCCGACCTACCCATGTCAAGCCATTATGGGGTGCTGTCCTACCCATGTCAAGCCATTCTGGGGTGCTGACCTACCCATGTCAGGCCATTCTGGGGTGCCGAATACCCTTCGGTCTATCTCAACTAGCAATGGGGACTATTTCACCCCTACCTCTATCATACAATAACAAAATATAATCATACGGTTAGGCATATATGGGGTACTGACCTACCCTTCGGTCCTAACGACCGATTCAGGGAAAAGCTATTCCCTGCTACTACCACTAACTCATATAGCATATCACATAAGCATATCTCATAAGCATACCACATAAGTGTTGGATTAATGTCTAAGTCCATAATTATAATTGGTAAAACTTGACCCGACCCGGCATGGTCCATTTGGGTTGCATACCATCATGCACTTGGATAGACTATAATGAGAGAAATAAGACACTTATGGTTATTAATATATTATAAGTTCTAGTATATTAGTAATAAGAATAATAAGATTATTTAATTAGTATTGATCAAGAATTAATCTAGGATTAATTAAGTGATCAAAAGAAGACTAATTAAATATATGGGTTGATTGTGTAAATCATCCATACTTATATAGTGGGCTAATGCTCCATGGATAATCAAGTTGGGCTAAAACCCATAGGATGGTCCATGGATGCTCCATGGTGTATTTGAACCCATGGATCCAAGGAAATGGAAAGCCATGACAATTAAGGATTTACCCTAATTGTAACACTATATAAAGATCTTATTCTTGACAAAAATCGACCAGTAGAATCACATTAGAAAGTGAAGAAGAGGGCTAGCCGATTTCATGAAGTGTAGAACTCTCTCAAGTTATTCTAAGTGTTTTGATGATTGTGATTCCATTTGAGGCTTCCACACTATTGGGGCTAGGCACTCAAGCTTCATGAAGACTTTCTACATCAAAGAGGTATGTATTCTATCTTGTTACACTCATTGTTTTGTATGCTAGATTAGGATAATACCTTGGATGTTCTTATTTGCATGTATAATAGAGAAAACATAGATCCAAGGTATTTAGGGTTGCATGTACACTTAGGAGTGTTAGAATGCTCAAAACCCAACAGTGGTATCAGAGCCTAGGCTTGTTTTCTTGTTATACCTGCAATAGATGCTTAAAAAATCGAAAGTGTTGCTGTTTGATCATCAGACTCGGCGAGTCCATCAAGGGACTCGGCGAGTCCATGCCTAAAAATTGATCAAAACGATCCAACTCGCCGAGTTGGTTCATGCACTCGACGAGTTGGACCCCAGACAGCATATTTTCGAGGTTTTTGGCTAGAAATGGACTAGGAACATTACCCTAAGTTGTTTTTGAACTTATAAACTTGTTTTTTAATGTGGTAATGTTCATGCTAATCCATTTTCGTAAGAGATCTTCCAGATCTGCGGAGGATTACTACTTCTGCAAGCCGTAGTACTACCCGATCATCTTCTGATCAAGTGAGTGTGTAGTTATTTTCATTCCAACGCAATATTATGAAGTATTTCCTATAAAATACGTGTTATGTGTATATATTTGGTTGTTATATGTGTGAGCGTATATTCACTCTCTTCTATCTTATAGATCTGAGGTATTCTCTATGAAATACGTGTTATGTGTGTATGCCTCATCTGTTATGTGGAATATGTATTGCTTAAAGCATGTTATACAGGTTTTTTTAACTATGTATAAAAACGTATAATTTTTATCTACTAATATGTTGGGTAGAACATGGGTAGATAATTGGTGTGTAATAAACAGATGAGAGGCCTCGGTGTTATTGGTGTTATTCTAGTCATTCAGCAGAGTATGGATGACGACCACGGACTATTCTAGACTGTCCTGTGGAACACTAGCAGGCTCATTACCTGTAGGTGTTGTGAACGACGTGTTCACCGGTGTACTCTATCCCCCACATGGTTGCCTTTAGGACACTTATTGTTGAGGAAGCCCCTCTGCAGTAATGTCCGTCCCGATGAAAAATCCTGAAATAAGTTCCTTATAATAGACGTTATTTTTAGGAACGTAAGGTGAGGATAACGGGAATGGGTAATCGGGTTATTTGTTGATTGTTGAAATTAAATATAATTATTGTGGGTTTGAAAACCCTATATGCTCACCAGGCTCCCAAGCCTGACCCACTCAGTTGATTTATTTTACAGGAAGTGGCGCAAGAGCTTAAGATGGGCGAACATCAAGTTGTTTTGTTTACAAGTCTGTATATGTATATATTTGTTGAACGACTTGTAATGTTATCGTTTATGCTTTATGACCTGGATCGGAACATGACATCCCGACTTTTGATTATGAAATGAAATCATATTTCTTTATGAAATGTTTTGATAAATATCTATTTTATCATGTTTTGTTTTTGGGAACAAATTCCGCATCTCTTTTAAAATTAAAAGGATTTACTCTGAAAATTATTTTAAAAAGCATAAATGAAATCGGTCTTTTCTGGCCGAGATTTTGGGGATGTCACAGTTGGTATCAGAGCATTAGTTTAAGCGAACTAGGAATTTGTAGGATTTCTAAACTTAAACTTAGCATTCTAAGTGGAGATTGCGAGGCGTGTGTCTGTTGGATCTTAGACACAAGCACTAGTTTATTTTAGGAAAGTTGCCTAAAATGCTTTTATGCGCTAAATGTTATATGTTGCCATATATGATATTATTTGTTCGGATCTATGGTTTGTTGCCAACCGGATCTGAAGGTTTATGTGTTTAGGATTCTAAGCGTATGTATACGATATTAGAACTAGCATGTAATCGTTTGGAGTAATAAGGTGAAATTATTCGGTGTATAGATCAAAATGGTGAGAACAAGAAGCGGAGTTGGAAATGCTAATGAAAACAGGAATCAACCACCTGTAATCGAGCAAGTACCTGTCGTAGCTGCTGCACCTGAGCCGATAACAATGGCTGGTGTACAAATGATGATTCAAATGATGTTGGATCGTCAAATGGAAGAAACGAGACGCCTGCTTAGGCAGAATCGTGAAGAACCGTCAATTCAAGCGGAAGAGCCCGAGGAGAATGGAGGGCAGTCTGAAGGAGAAAACTTTAGTGGAATCATTGGTCAAGACGAACAACCAGTGGTTAGACGCAATAACCAGTATGGAGGAAATGATGGTCGTGGGTGCAAGTATAAGGATTTCATGGCATCCAAACCACCATGCCTATCCGGAAGCCCGACGCCGGTACAAGTTATGGACTGGGTCTCTGAAATGGAGACTATGTTTGAAAGTTGCGAATGCAGCAACAGGCAGAAGACCGCTCTTGCGATCCCTCTGCTAAAATCTGGCGTGTTGAGTTGGTGGAAGCTGTTAGCTGACTCTATGCCCAAGGGAGAAGCAAGCAAAATGTCTTGGGAAGACTTTGTGGAACAACTTAAGCTACAATACTGCTCCGAGCAGGACCTTCTGGAAATCAGTAATGAGTTTCAGAATTTGAAGAAAGGGAAATTGAGCGTTACTGAATACGCTACAAGTTTCACGGAAAAGATGAAGTTTATCCCATATTTGGTGCCTACAGAACTCTCTAAGGTCAACAAGTTTGCCCTTGGACTACCAGCGGACTATGGTCCAATGGTTAAGCAAGCAACCACATTGAAAGCCGCCATCTGGGCTGCTAGAAATGTTGAGACCCAGATCAGGGAAAAAGGTCTAGAAAGGTCAGAGGTTGGTGAGAAAAGGAAAATCGATGGATTTTCAGGGTCCAGCAAGAAAAGTAAATTCTCGAAGTCTAGTTCGAGAGGAAGTGGAGGAAAGGTAGAGGCGAAATGGTGCGACAAGTGCAAGAAGAAGCATCATGGGAAGTGTGGCGGGGAAACCACATGCTACAAATGTGGAAAGCCAGGGAATTATGCCAACGAATGCACCTTCACCAAGAATGTTTGTTATGGTTGCGGTGAGGAGGGGCACATCTCAAGGGATTGTCCGAAGAAGAAGGAGGCAGCAAGACCCAACATTCCGCCAAAGCCAAAGGCGAGAGCATTCCAGATGACACTGGAAGCTGCTAAAGATGAAGCTGATGTCGCTTCAGGTACCTTTCTCGTTAACGAATTGCCTGCCCAAATTTTATTTGATTCTGGAGCCAACTACTCCTTTATATCGCATGAATTTGGTAGAAAACTAGCTTTGCCTATTGTGAGACTAGATAATGCTTTATTAGTCGAAGTTGCTAGTGGCAAGATCGTACCTGTTAGCCATCGTATGAAAAACATTTTAATTGATTTGAATGGGAATAAGTTTCACGAGGAATTATTACCTATAGAACTTACTGGTTTCGACATCGTTTTGGGAATGGATTGGCTTAGTGCCAATGATGCCGAAATTTTATGCAAGAAGAAAATAGTGAAAGTGAATTCGCCTGGAAAGGAATCGTTTATGGTGTATGGAGATAAACGCAGAGTAAATTCTGGAATCATTTCCCTAATGAAAGCCAGAAAGTGTTTGACCAAGGGATGTACATCATATTTAGCATTCGTGATCGATGCTAAGAAGGAAAAGAAGGTGATGCAAAATATTCCTGTTGTGTGTGATTATCCGGAAGTATTTCCCGAAGATCTTCCTGGATTACCGCCCGATCGACAAGTAGAATTCCGTATTGACTTGTTGCCCGGAACAACGCCAATTGCAAAAGCACCTTATCGATTAGCACCAACGGAGATGAAGGAGCTAATGATGCAACTTCAGGAGTTATTGGACAAAGGTTTCATTAGACCTAGTTCATCGCCCTGGGGAGCTCCGGTGTTATTCGTAAAGAAGAAAGATGGAAGCATGAGGATGTGCATTGATTACCGAGAGCTGAATAAGGCAACAATAAAGAATAGATATCCGTTGCCGAGGATTGATGACCTATTCGATCAGCTACAAGGTTCAAGTTATTTCTCAAAGATCGACTTGAGGTCAGGATATCATCAGCTAAAAGTAAGAGAGCAGGATATAGAGAAGACTGCATTCAGAACCCGATATGGACACTATGAGTTTTTGGTTATGTCGTTTGGACTAACCAATGTTCCAGCAGCATTCATGGATTTAATGAACAGGGTTTGTAATCCGTTCCTTGATAAATCTGTGATAGTGTTCATTGATGACATTCTGATTTATTCAAAAAGCCAAGAGGAGCATGGCAGACACTTGCGAGAAGTTTTGGAAGTCTTGAAGAAGGAGAAGCTGTATGCGAAGTTCTCCAAATGTGATTTTTGGATTCGAGAAGTCCAATTCTTGGGTCACGTGGTCAACCAAGAAGGTATAATGGTTGATCCAGCAAGGATTGAAGCTGTAATGAAGTGGGAACAACCGAAAAGTCCCACGGAGATTCGAAGCTTTTTAGGATTAGCCGGATATTACCGAAGGTTTATCCAAGGCTTTTCTTCGATCGCTAGTCCATTAACAGCTTTAACCCACAAAGGAGCTACTTATGCTTGGAGTGATAAGCATAAAGACGCATTCGAGAAGCTAAAGAAGAAACTATGCGAGGCACCGATACTTTCTCTACCCGATGGAGTTGAAGACTTCGCTGTTTATAGCGATGCGTCTGGTGTTGGATTGGGTTGTGTTTTGACCCAAAGAGATAAGGTGATCGCGTATGCATCTCGACAGCTGAAAGAGCATGAAAAGAACTACCCGACTCATGATTTGGAGTTGGCAGCGGTAGTTTTCGCTCTGAAAATATGGAGGCATTACCTCTATGGCACAAAGTGCAAACTTTTCACTGATCATAAGAGTCTCCAATATCTCTTTAGTCAGAAAGAATTGAATATGAGGCAACGACGCTGGCTGGAATTACTTAAAGACTACGACTGTGAGATACTTTACCACCCCGGTAAGGCCAATGTTGTTGCTGATGCTCTCAGTCGGAAAGTCAATCTTGAAAAGAGAAGGCCAAGAGCGTTGAGAATTGAAGTTGTCTCAACCATTTTGGAAATTATAAAGAAAGCTCAAGAGGAAGCTTCGGAGAAGAATGACCGAAAGGAGGAACGTTTGGGCAAAACGTTGGTGTTCGGTGTAAACAGTCACGGACTGAAGGTGTTCCAAGATCGGATTTGGATACCTAAGACAGGAGGAGTCAGAGATCTTCTGATGGAAGAAGCTCACAAGACCATGTACTCAATTCATCCCGGTAGCACTAAAATGTATAGGGACCTGAAACCCTATTATTGGTGGCCGACGATGAAGCTCGACATTGAGAAGTATGTGGCCGAGTATGTGACTTGTGCAAGAGTCAAGGCACAACATCAGAAACCGTACGGGAGTTTAGAACCATTGCTTGTGCCTATGGGTAAGTGGGAAGACATTACTATGGATTTTGTCACTAAACTGCCCAGAACAAAGAATGGTCACGACATGATTTGGGTGGTCGTCGATCGATTCACTAAGAGTGCGCATCTCATAGCAGCCAAGGAAAAATGGTCTATGGAAAAGCTTGCGAATTCTTACGTAAAGGATATTGTGAGACTTCACGGTGTTCCGCTAACAAGATTTTGGAAAAGTCTACAAGAGGAATTGGGTACCAAGTTGTGTTTAAGTACAGCTTACCATCCGCAGACTGATGGTCAGAGCGAACGGACGATACAAACACTTGAAGATATGTTGAGAGCGTGTACCTTGGAATTCCTAGGTAATTGGGATGAACATTTACCTTTGGTAGAATTTTCCTATAATAATAGTTTTCACTCGAGCATAAAGATGGCACCTTATCAAGCTTTGTATGGACAGAAGTGTCGTACGCCGTCTTGTTGGCTTGAGGCTGGGGAAAAGCAGTTTATGGGGCCGGAGATAGTCCATCAAACTGCTGAAAAGTTGAAAATAATTAGGGAGAGAATGTTAGCAGCTCAGGACCGTCAAAAGAGTTATGCTGACAAAAAGCGAAGACCGATGACTTTTGAAGTTGGAGATTCGGTTTTGCTTAAAGTCTCGCCGTGGAAGGGACTTATAAGATTTGGAAAAAGGGGAAAGTTAAGTCCAAGGTTTATTGGACCGTTTAAAGTTCTTCAGAGGATTGGGAACCAAGCTTACAAGCTCGAACTACCAGAAGAACTGAATGGAATTCATAACACTTTTCATGTGTGTTATTTGAGGAAGTTCACGGGAGAAGTTCCCGACATAATTCCACTTTCAGAGTTGAGGATCGATGAGAACAAAAGGTTGATTGAGGAACCGGAGGCAATTGTTGACCGAAAGACTAAGAAATTGCGACGTAAGATGGTGGAGTTAGTGCTTGTCCGATGGAAACACACGAATGGGCCAAATCTCACCTGGGAGACGGAGAGTGACATGATGAGTCGCTATCCACATTTGTTTGCTGGTGTGTGATTCCGGGGACGGAATCATTCTAAGGTGGAGAGAATTGTAACGCCCATGTTTCTAGGCTTGCCATTTTTAGCAATGTAATAGTCTAGGTTAACCTTTGTAACTCAATTTGAAATAATAAGAATGTATTATTTGTGAATTATGTGAATTATGTGTTTATTTTCTTGATTTTTATAATTTAATGAATTAAGAATGAAATAAGCGTCAAAATTAAAGTGTGAGATACACCCGATATCTTTGCATAAAGTTGTAGTGGTCGAAACAAGGATTCCGGAGATATAAGGAATGCCAAAATCCGAGTTATAACGAAGAAGTTATAACATGTCGAAGTTTCGAGACAGAACCGGCACAACGCCGAGTGACGTAAAATATGAATTTACGTTAGAGCAATATTTAGCCTTAGTGATCTAAACTAGAATCGAAGATCTCGTTGTTAGTATCAAAGCGATAAAAAGTTAGGCGAGAACGGACGTCGAACGAAGAAGTTATGAATTTATAACGAAATTTTCTGTCCCGGCCTATTAAAAATAAACAATAAAAAATAAATTCAAAATTAGCCGACGGAGTCTAAACGAAAGTTGTAGATCGTAGTCTCACCTTTCCGTGGATATAAAGAACGTCGAAAACGGAGTTCGTATGAAGAAGATATGAATTTCCGAAGTTTATTAATTAATTTATAATTATTTTTAATTCAAATTCGGAAGCATTATCCGAAGGCGAGTCACGGATCTTATCCGACTTACGCGCCGCGTAAGTGCGTACGCCCCGCGTACTCCGAAAATGTCGACATCGCAGCAAGTGGCTTCGGATGACGCAAGCGCTTACGTTTCTGAGGCAGTACGCCCCGCGTACTGGCGAGGTTCAGCAACTATAAAAGGAGGTCCGAAGCAGCCGAGTTTTCTTTTACAAATTCTTCATTTTCTCTCATCTTTTGCCTCGATTTGCGTGCCGATTCCATCCCGAAGCCCCGGTAATATTCCCGAGTCCCGAAGCGAGTCCCGAGATCCCGAAGATCCCGAGAAGTGCGGTTTCCGAGCCGAAGCTCTGCCCGCGAGAAGTTCGATTTTCGTAAGAGATCTTCCAGATCTGCGGAGGATTACTACTTCTGCAAGCCGTAGTACTACCCGATCATCTTCTGATCAAGTGAGTGTGTAGTTATTTTCATTCCAACGCAATATTATGAAGTATTTCCTATAAAATACGTGTTATGTGTATATATTTGGTTGTTATACGTGTGAGCGTATATTCACTCTCTTCTATCTTATAGATCTGAGGTATTCTCTATGAAATACGTGTTATGTGTGTATGCCTCATCTGTTATGTGGAATATGTATTGCTTAAAGCATGTTATACAGGTTTTTTTAACTATGTATAAAAACGTATAATTTTTATCTACTAATATGTTGGGTAGAACATGGGTAGATAATTGGTGTGTAATAAACAGATGAGAGGCCTCGGTGTTATTGGTGTTATTCTAGTCATTCAGCAGAGTATGGATGACGACCACGGACTATTCTAGACTGTCCTGTGGAACACTAGCAGGCTCATTACCTGTAGGTGTTGTGAACGACGTGTTCACCGGTGTACTCTATCCCCCACATGGTTGCCTTTAGGACACTTATTGTTGAGGAAGCCCCTCTGCAGTAATGTCCGTCCCGATGAAAAATCCTGAAATAAGTTCCTTATAATAGACGTTATTTTTAGGAACGTAAGGTGAGGATAACGGGAATGGGTAATTGGGTTATTTGTTGATTGTTGAAATTAAATATAATTATTGTGGGTTTGAAAACCCTATATGCTCACCAGGCTCCCAAGCCTGACCCACTCAGTTGATTTATTTTACAGGAAGTGGCGCAAGAGCTTAAGATGGGCGAACATCAAGTTGTTTTTGTTTACAAGTCTGTATATGTATATATTTGTTGAACGACTTGTAATGTTATCGTTTATGCTTTATGACCTGGATCGGAACATGACATCCCGACTTTTGATTATGAAATGAAATCATATTTCTTTATGAAATGTTTTGATAAATATCTATTTTATCATGTTTTGTTTTTGGGAACAAATTCCGCATCTCTTTTAAAATTAAAAGGATTTACTCTGAAAATTATTTTAAAAAGCATAAATGAAATCGGTCTTTTCTGGCCGAGATTTTGGGGATGTCACATTATAAAAATAAAGAAAAGTTAATTCTCTTATTAGTTTAAAGTCTTCCATAAGTTATGGAACTTGAAGAGTTTTTTGGATTAAAACTACTTTAAACACATAAGTTATGGAATTAATTAGTTTTGAATAGTTTCAAAACTTGCCCTCAAGTTTTGGAATTTGAAAAGTTTTCTCTTATGAATACTTTAATTCCAAGTTAGCCCTTAGAATTCTTAAGAGTTAAAATTCAACACTTATACTATTTATAACATTAATGGTTAATTATTATATATATGTATAAGAACAAGTCGTTTTACCGTTAGTAGGCCTCATTCACGAAACCGGTCTATAAGGTGGGTATAAGGTTGTTGCCTATAAAATGGCGACTTAATGGGTGTATACTCTCACCCACCGCTTGCTTGATCGGTGGAGGGTCGTTAGCCGAACGGGTAGGACACTAACTTTAAATTCTCCCTTCATTAAAAGTATTAATGATAAATACTAAGTAACTAAAATCTTAATAATTCTCAATCTTAGTTACTTTAGGAAAAATGTGAATTTGGTACTAGCCCATGGAATTCACACTTTGTACCTTACCAAGTCGTTGGTGGAGCGTGTGTGGTTAACCGGCACACTAACTTGGACTAGTAAGGACCACGAAGGGTGACTTAATGTTTGTCATAGATCAATGGAGCGTGTGTGGTTAACCGGCACATTGATTAGGTGATAATATTAAGGGTACCAAGTGAATTGGTATGGTTATTCACACCTTATTTTGTGATCCTCGGCATCCCAGTCACAAAATTTGAGAGGGCACACTCGAGATTGAAACATGCCATTGAAAAGTTCAATGAATCTCAAAAGATCTAGGAATTTCAAATCCAATTAAAACCTAATAAATCATTTCGTTTATCTTGGTGGAAATTGGTGAATCGTCATTCACCTACCTTCAAATATTTTATAGCTTGGATTACGGCATCCCTCTTCCAAATTATAAAATATTGTGTTGGGTCCTAGCCTTAATATTTCATATTGGGTGTCATATTAAGGACTTTAAATCAACTATCTTGAATATCTCCCAAAACATGTCTGGTTTAGACATTTATGATCTTCCCAAATCTCTTGAAGATGATGTTCCTCAACATCATGCTTCACTTCCTCCACCTCCTCCAATTATTCTCCCTCACCCACAAGTTCTTGAAAAGTTAAAAGTCACTCAATCCCCATTGGCAAGCATAGTCTATGTGTGTTCACATCTTGGAGATAAAGTCACATATTGACAAGCCGGGAGAGTTGGGTGTCAAAGTCTCGTGAAAGTTGGATGTTCAATCACTTTCTTAGTAACATAGTGAGTCTCTTTGGGACTACTATGAGACAGACTATGATAAGACCCTTAATGATTTTATCTATTTATTAAGATCAACTTCCTCAAAACTTGATGGACATTGACAATAGTGACACAGGAAATCCAGAAAAGCATTCTCTTCCCAATAGAAAGGGACAGACCATAGTCAACTCGGTTGACCAAATGGTAAAGAGAAAAACTAAGTCTGTGATAGTCCCGTGTACCATTATCAAAGGGTCCATATGTTTACATTGCC
Organism: Lactuca saligna; assembly: GCF_052625555.1. Lineage (NCBI taxonomy): Eukaryota > Viridiplantae > Streptophyta > Magnoliopsida > Asterales > Asteraceae > Lactuca > Lactuca saligna. The sequence goes on from NC_136425.1 coordinate 54,126,363, forward strand.
AAAGAAAGGGGCATTGGTTGCAAAGCTGCCATAATTTACCTAAGGATGTTAAAGTCGATAAGTTTGACTCTACTTCAGGTAAAGTCCACTATCTAACTCTGCTAAGTTTCTATTCTGAGATTCTTGATACATGATGTGACTGGGTCACATGGTGATGTTTTAAGAATCAAAGAAAAGGTAAAGAAACTTAAAGAAAGAATATGCTGAATCTGATCGCGTAGATGGATTTCTATCGCGTAGTTTGAAAATCGGATTCTTGAGCTACTTCTTAGGAGTTATAATATATATTGCTTGTGAATAGATAACAACAAGGTTTTCATGTGGATTGTAACGATAAGTTTTTCTGCAAAGTTTTAAAATAAAAGAAAAAAAGGGTTTTAATTTTATTTATTTAAAAAAAAAATATCCTTACAATGGCATCTGTGGAACATTGTTGCTTATATGTTTCCAGTAATAGCAATATTGGAAAGTGGATTTGATTCTTTCATTTGTGGTTGTGTCTGAATTTACCAAATGAAGAAAGTTTTTCATCACCCAAGTATCAATTGGACAGAAACTTGGAATCATACAACTTGTATTGTATGATGAATGAGAATTTTCATCTTTGAAAAATTAAGACTAATTCTTTGATCACATGTATATGTGAGTCAATTGAAGGACTAAGGAATTAGGTACACTGGGTGTGCGCTGGTCAAGGTCCACCACAAAGATTGATTTGTCATGATTTACTAAAGATTAGTAAATATGATTATACTTATAAGGTTAAGTATCATTCTGTAACATTGGAAAGGTTACAATGTATGGTAGAGCGAATAAGAAGAATCAAATTGGGCAGAAGGATAAAAGTTTCTCAAATTTGAAAAGATGGGAGAGTACTTTAGTATCAGTTTTATGATCATCTTAATGATATAGAAATCATATCACAAATTCATACTCTAAGGACGTCTTAGTGCAATGTTATGGCTAAGAAGAGAGGTCATGAATTGTTGGATTGGTTAAGATCAAGGAGATGAGTCATACTTCATTCCAAAACAATTCTTAGAGTCATACTCCAAGATTGTAACATTGAGTGACATAAATTAAGGTTTAAAACACTTATCAAATGTAGTGTGAAATGTTTCTACTCTTGTACATTTGAGATTGGTAAGTTGTGATGTCCTGGATGAGACAAAGACCAACTAAGACCAATTGTGTGAAGTGTTAGTCTTGATAAGAATCCGCACTATCCCTTGAATATTTGTTTTGTCAAGGAATGGTTCTTGACTAGGAAAACTTATATGTCAAGGGGACAGTGGGAGCCTTAAAGATCCTGAAAGAGTTTCAAGTTTTAATGAAGAGTGAACCCTGTAATTTATCACTAGCACACGACTTAAGGTTTACAACCTATCGTGTTGACATAATTCTTATTTCTGTACCTACTTCAAATAAGTTGAATTTGCTTGTGAGTTATCAGAGTTCAACTAGGAAGCATTGGTGAGCCTTGTGCTACCAAGGTGACAAGAAACTAAGATTGAACAAGTCTAATCCATGTAAGGCTGAATTTGTCACTAACCTTATCTTGTGATTATGGTTTTAAGAAATTCACATGGATAGGAACTCATACACTTTAAAATCTAAGTGTCATAAGGTTTCTCTCCGATTCATGAAAATGATGGTGAGGAAACGCTTTCACTAAGTAGATTTTACGTAGATAGCAATTGTGTTATTTGCATTTTTCAAAAGTCGTTAGTGGAGCGCGTGTGGTTAACCGGCACACTAACATGGACTTGTGAGAAATGGCAAATGCTTAAAAAATTGAGACTATGATTACGACATCCCTTTTCATAGTTCTGAAAATTGTTTAGACACACATGTGAGCTATTTAAGAAAGGATGTATGAATCTAAATTTCAGAAGTCCAGCAGATTTCTGAAAATATGTCAGAGCTAGTGGGAGCATAAGTGTTATGCTGATAATCATCATGCAAGTGGGAGCATGATTATTATGATTAGTATTGCAAGCTAGCAATGTTAATTATAGAAAACAAAGTTTCAATCCGTGAAGTTGCAAGGGTTGAAAAGTTGTTTTGCTATAATTAAGGGAGAGGAAATTATACTTCATTTCAATTCTAAAGCTTAGATTGAGATTTTAATCATCTTTAGTCAAGAATATATATGAATTTTGTGTTGGAATGGTTCAACTTGAAGAAATTCTATATATATTTCATTTTCCAAATTCGATTATGATTACGGCATCCCTCTTCATAGTTAAATTTTGAAAAACATGGCAAATAAAAATATTGTAGCAAAAGACTTGTCTAGTATCATGCCTTTATGTCAAACATCATGAATCGTATCCCATATGCTTCGGATATAGGATCGATTTCATGTGCTATAATATTCATCCTTTCTAAATTTTCCAAATGCTCAGGGCATTTAGAAGGGAAAAGTCTAGAACTGGATATGACTAAAGTGATTAAGCAATTGTCAAGGAAAATCTGAGGTTTGCCAAAGATTGGTTGCTCAAGGACATTTGGAAGTATAGTGTTAATTTTAGCAGGACCATATTGACATTTTCTGAAAAGAAGTAACTCTTTTTCGGAAGTGATATTCAAAATAGGACTATGGAAATGTCTCCATCGGTGGAAGTTATTCAATCTATGTAAGATTAGAAAACCTTAATGCAAGAAGGATGTTCAACGCAATGTACTTTGAATATGAGACTTTCGTTCCATAGAAGTTGACCTTCTTTGGAATACTCTGTAATGACTAGTGACAAGGTTTTGGTGACTTTGTGAATAATCATTACAAGAGGAACATTGCATAAAAGTTTAAATTCTAACAGTTTTTTTGGTAAATGATAGGAATCAGGGATTCTCACAATTACAATAAGGATTTGGGATTGTGAAATGAGTATCATTGGAATCATGTTCAATTGATCTACATCACAATGTAAGGATCATAGACAAACATAGTGTGCATACTTGGGGTATGTCATAACTATTGTTTAGAAAAACAAAGTGTACATGCTAGGAGCATGGGACGACTGTTGTTTTTATTCAAGTCTTAAGTTGATTATTTGAAACATTGAATAATGTGTAATCAATATGGTGATAAATAAAAGGTGGTTTTATTTATATTCAAAAAGGTTCTGAGACCATATTGGATTCGATTATTATTGTGTTTCACTTTGCATGTTTTGACTTCCAAAATAGCTAGGTTATTCTTTCTGAATGACTAAGTTATTTAAACACTCCACAGTCGTTCATATGTTGGAAGTAGGTATGAATCAAGACTGTCATGAATCGGGTTTGTAGATGGCTAAATGGGTTTAGTCATGGCAATGGTTGCTACAACATTCATGAGTGCTCATAAGTTATGAGTATTGGAATAAAACCACGCTCACTTGTATCACTTCATGGATATCTCGAGTGATCGTGAGACGGTAATATCGTATAAATCTTCAAACCTAGAGATATGAGTTGTTACCTATGAGTTGGTTGTGCATTGATTGCACGTAAACGCATTAGTAACTTGATGTTATAAAATGTGCCTTTGTGTACAATTCAACAAGTAGTAGAACAAGCATATGAGTTGAAGTTTATCTGTTCCTTCTAGAAATAGAAGCGATATCTGGGCCCCTCGATGATTTTGTGACCTATGTACCGGCCGGTCAGAACTGAATTGATGTGTTCGATTAAATTCTTTTTCAAACAAATCGAAAATCGGGAAACAAACTGCTGGACAATAAGTACGACGTTGTTCCATGTATTTGTCCGGCTGATATCATGAGAACAGAGGATTATATGTTCCCTTATCTAATGGACAAGTCATTGACAAGATCAGAGTTCATCTACAAGGTCAGAGTTCGACAGAAGCTTTTGAGAGCTACGATTGCCAGTTGGTTCCTGAAGTCATACGCAATAATAGTTTTAGACTTATCCAAGTGGGAGACTGTTGGATTAATGTCTAAGTCCATAACTATAATTGGTAAAACTTGACCCGACCCGGCATGGTCCATTTGGGTTGCATACCATCATGCACTTGGATAGACTATAATGAGAGAAATAAGACACTTATGGTTATTAATATATTATAAGTTCTAGTATATTAGTAATAAGAATAATAAGATTATTTAATTAGTATTGATCAAGAATTAATCTAGGATTAATTAAGTGATCAAAAGAAGACTAATTAAATATATGGGTTGATTGTGTAAATCATCCATACTTATATAGTGGGCTAATGCTCCATGGATAATCAAGTTGGGCTAAAACCCATAGGATGGTCCATGGATGCTCCATGGTGTATTTGAACCCATGGATCCAAGGAAATGGAAAGCCATGACAATTAAGGATTTACCCTAATTGTAACACTATATAAAGATCTTGTTCTTGACAAAAATCGGCCACTAGAATCACATTAGAAAGTGAAGAAGAGGGCTAGCCGATTTCATGAAGTGTAGAACTCTCTCAAGTTATTCTAAGTGTTTTGATGATTGTGATTCCATTTGAGGCTTCCACACTATTGGGGCTAGGCACTCAAGCTTCATGAAGACTTTCTACATCAAAGAGGTATGTATTCTATCTTGTTACACTCATTGTTTTGTATGCTAGATTAGGATAATACCTTGGATGTTCTTATTTGCATGTATAATAGAGAAAACATAGATCCAAGGTATTTAGGGTTGCATGTACACTTAGGAGTGTTAGAATGCTCAAAACCCAACAATAAGCATATCTCATAAGCATATTACATAAGCATACCAATATAATTATCACAAAGACAATTACCTATCAATTACACTTGTTGGTGGGCCGACATTATGGCCTTAGACCCACCCATACTGGAAGGTAACTCACCTCGATGTCGTGTAGTGTCTGAATTATCCTCGACTTGCAAATCGACTCTTGTCGACTCCTCAATCCCTACACAACAATCCTTCTAAGTTATCAAGTTGAATACGTAACCCTAACCAGGGTCAACTCAATTCAGTTAAAGTCAACATCCAGTTAACCTGACTCGCTGAGTTGGTCTACCAACTCGTCGACTCCATACTCCACTAACCCAGACCCAACCCCGACTCTACTTTTTGAGTCTAGCAAGAACTCGACGTGTTCTCCTTCAATCATATCATCGGGACCATCTTCCTCCGACTCACCGAGTTCATCATTGAACTCGTCGAGTTCATCTCCCTCATAAGAATACGTCCATTCTATGACTCGCCAAGTCGTAAGAACAACTCGTCGAGTCCATCATCAAAGATTGGGAGATTGCCTTGGACTCGCCAAGTTTACTCATACACTCGTCGAGTCCCATGATTTCCAGGTCCCTTCAGAGCCTAAACAACTGAAGGACCTTCCACACTATCATCTAGTCCATTGACGTGTTCTCCTTCAATCATATCATCGGGACCATCTTCCTCCGACTCGCCGAGTTCATCCTTGAACTCGTCGATTTCATCTCCCTCATAAGAATGCGTCCATTCTATGACTCGCCAAGTCGTAAAAACAACTCGTCGAGTCCATCTTCAAAGATTGGGAGGTTGCCTTGGACTCGCCGAGTTTACTCATACACTCGTCGAGTCCCATGATTTCCAGGTCCCTTAAGAGCCTAAACAACTGAGGGACCTTCCACACTATCATCTGGTCCATTGATAGAAAGGATTTGATGGTCATTACACCCCGACTCGTCGAGTCCTAAGAACGACTCGATGAGTCCATCCTTGCATATTACTATACAGTCGATTTAAATGGGTCTTAACACATCAAAACCATAGATTTGGCCTTCTAATGTCCATTTTACACATAAAGTCTCAAGCTTGGGATCTTTGGCTCAAAAGCCATAAAAGGTGATCTACAAGATGCGTGGGGTGTTTATGGAAAAAAAGTGGGCACCTTTATGCTATAAAGACCAATAGCCCTATATTTGAAGCACAAACTCATTTCTTATACCCAATCCCGAATACATCCCCACTAGGGCTTAGAAAGATGTAGAAAAAGGTCCAAAATCAAAATCTAGACAATGAATAGACAAGGTTTCAGCTTTATACCTCTAATAAGCTGGAAATATGCTCAAAACTCTGAATCTTCTTGTTTCCCTTTGATCTCACAAGCCTCCTTCTTTTCTTCAAGCTTCAATCACACAAAGTAACACCACAAGGCTCAAGAACACACTAAAAACGGCTAGGGTTTCAAGTTAGGGTTTGCTCTGGACGATGGGGGCTGGGTTGATGGGTTATAATGTGTTTAAATAGGGTGCAAACCCTCAATTTAGGTTTTAACTCAAACAACATCTACTCGCCGAGTCAATCTCTCGACTCATCGAGTAGACTACTTAAACTTCCTGCGGATCACGACTCTACTCGATGAGTTGGGCCTCTAACTCGTCGAGTCCCAAAGAAAAACACAAGAAATACTTGAATTAAAGGCATACCAGGAATCAGGTGTTAAACCACTAGAGTCATCAGATCCAAGCTTTTGAGATCTAGATGTTAAGGTTTAAGTGCTTAATCCATTAATTTGTTTTGGACGATCACCACGGTGTGGTGGGTGATTGGTCACGACACGGTGACAAGTCTTAACCACGACTATTGTGTCGTATAGCTACCACAACGCAGTCAATTGGTGGCCACAACATGGTGGTTTAACCGTTGACCGCTGACTTTCTGAGTAAGTTTGACTTTAGGTTAAACTTAAGGGTCTTAGGCCATAGGCTGAGGATTTACCTTTTATAATGTGATTAGGTGGTTGTGGAACCTGCTTTCACATTTTGCAAGCTGTAAGTATTTCAGCTTTATCTTTGATGTGAGATTTTTTACTATATTACTTATGTCATAGTGACTATGTTGTGGTTGCATGCTTAGATAGACAAGTAGGGTCTTATTTGCTATATGTATGTTTGCATGATTCATTGGATTGGCTCGGACCTATCTGGTTGAAAAATACCATTTAATCTGATGCAGATTCGGGGTAGATGCAGACGCGTTCGGTTGGAGGAAATTGATTGAATCGATACGGACTCGGAGTCGATGCAGACTCGGGGTTGATACAGACCCGTCATGTGTGGTTATCTGTATTGTATGTGATATTACGGGGAACTCACTAAACTTTAGCTTATAGTTGCGAATTTAAATGTTTTAGGTACTTTTGAGAACCGGGGGAAAACAAAGACATGACTGTACACACCATCTAGTCGACTTTATGATTTTTGAGAGATGTTTGTTATGATACTCTAATTTTGATTTCACGTTGTGAAACAGAAGTTATGATGATGATCTAGTTTTATGAAAATGGATTTTATTCCCTTAGAAAATTTTGAATATTTTACTATAGTTTTTGGAACGTTACAAATGTATATGTTGTTTCATACAATACAAAAAAGCATTATTAGTAAAGACGAAAACAATAAAAACGATTTATATAAGTAACAAAAAAAGTAACTTTAAAATATAGTAAACCACTAAAATCATAACTTATATAACATCAAAATTGTTATTTTAAATTATAAAAGGTGAATTAGAGGGAAATTAGTATAGAAATAAAAAAATATCAAAGAAAAGAAAATTTAGGGATGTAAATGAAAAATGAAATGAACAACGTTCCTTAGACCAACTCCAACCATAAAGCTTTAAAAACACAAAAATAATGATTTTATAACATTAAAATAAAGTTTTCATTCCAACCACAGACTAAAAAGTTACACTATAAATATATTTTAATATAAATTATAATAGTTATAAAATAAAAATATAATAAACTATAATATAATAGTGATAAAGTTCAAGTAACAGTTAAATTAGATAATATTTAAACTATAAAGGTCAATGGTTAATGATGTAGGAGGGTAATAAGGTTTTAACTTTATTAACATAAGATCCTTAAGGTGTTTTTTGTATATATTACATCAATATGGTTGTTATAAACTATTTAAAAAGAATAATAATGTTTTAATTTTGTCCATATAAGGTTCCTAAAGTCATTTTTATACATATTACACTAACATGGTTGTTATAACCGTTAAAAAAACTAATAAGGTTTAACCAATGTTGTAAATAACATAAGACGTGGCTTGACGATAATATTAAGCCTCAAACTTTTTCAAACCGTGGCAAGTCACGACGTTTGTAAGACATAACTTAAGGCGGCAATTTTGTATATAATTAATAATTTTTTATATATTTTCTACTATTATTCATTTTTATATACATATATGACTTAAGCCGGCAATTTGTCAAAGCTCGGCGGCAACTATAAACCTTGGAGCCATGATGTGTCATGATGAAGTCATGATGAGCTTTTAAGAACCTTGGGTTTAACTATGTCCACATTATGTTCCTATTTTTAATACTTTTTATCATTTCATCTAACTATTTTACAATTTATATTAGTATCTAGTTAGATGGCTTCATCATTTCATATTTTCATTTTAGTCTCTCATTCACCACAGTAATCATGTTGGTGTAATATGTACAACAAAAGACGTTAGGGACCTATTATGGACAAAATTAAAATATTATTACATTTTTTAAACGGTTAATTATAACAACCATGTTGGTGTAATATGTAAAAAAAAAAAAAAAAAAAAAAAAAAAAAAAAAAAAAAAAACCCGTTAAGAACCTAATATGAACAAAGTTAAAACCTTATTACCCTCTAAATCATTAACCCGAATAACAATTGGTGCAATGAATAATGAACCGACATATATCCAGGCCAAAATTACTTCACACAAAAATGTCGGCCTCTTTGCAATACCATTGGATTAAAATTTTGCATAATACTAAAATGACGGTCGATTGGAGACGCCCTAACGAGAGGCATCCATATATATATATATATATATATATATATATATCGTCAAAATTTCACAAGATGATATAATGTTTTGATAATTATTTGCAAGATTTTAGTATTTTATAGCGAAAGTTAAATTTTTTACTAAAGATGAAGAGACAGTGAAGTGTGGCGTTGGTTCGTCGGAGTTGAATAACCGGAAAAATAATAAATAATAAAAATGTCAATGTCACTATAGATGGAAGTGAAATAGAACTTGAGGATGTGACCGACGAAACCCAGATTAAATTTCTCAAATGTGGTTTCAGATATAGGGTGAGGAGATATATATATTTGGAGTCTATTAATTATTTTAAATATATAAAAAATAAATAAATAAAGAAATAAGGAAATTAATTAAAAAATAAAGTAATAAGAACATAATAATCTTTTTAAGTAAGATAAGAGTTAAACGCACAAAAAAATAAATAAATAAATAAACAGTAAGGACTATCTTTTTCAAATTTAACTAAATTATATATTTTTTAATATAAAAAATATTACATCTCCAGTGCCATCACTGGTTCGTAGAGGGAGGAAAACGAAAATAGCAAGGTTGCTCTCCTTCTATTGTGGCTGTGAGATTCGAAGGAGAGGAAAGGGCAACATAAGAAACAACGATCCAGGAGGTGTTTAGCTGTTTTAATCGATAGTAAGGAGGAAATAAAGTAGGGTTCTTCCTCTTGTAGCAATCGAAGACGAAGAAGAAGGGCATCGGTAGTGATTTTCAGGGGGGGGGGGGGGAGGTGTTTGACTATTTTGTTTGAAGTAGTTTGCACCATTCAGACGAAGAAGAAGGGCATCGGTAGTGATTCTCAGAGGAGGTGGGGGGGGGGGGGGGGGGTGACTGTTTTGTTTGAAGTAGTGTGCACAAATCAAATCACAACTTCATCCCCTCTCGCTACGTACATAGTGATTCCTTCTTGGTGACTACCCTAGCGACTAGCGAGTGCTAGGGGGTGGTGCTTTGTGTTCATAGCGAGGTCAGCGTTCGGTGACAGCGAATGCCACTCCGTCTAATCTAAATATAAAATGTCATATTTAATAGTTTTCTATCATTATGTACAATTCAAATACATGAATACGGTTTTTTTAAATTGTTGGTCATTTTTACAAATCGACGAAAGAAAATTAGCATTTCGGAAATTTCCTTCGTTTCTATTAATTATTTATGAAAATATGTTAATATTTAAAATGATTAAATAATAGTTATTTTTGTGAATATCACCTTTTAAATATTTTTGGTAGGGGTCTATGAGTATTAGATAACTTATGGAGATTTCAACTTTGTATCAAACGATAAGTACTTGTCCCTTCTTTCACAATCAAAATGAATATTAAGTTATTAACCGTCGGTCACATGGCTATCACGTTATTTCTCAGTTCCAACCTAACCATACTCGCCATTCTTATTTTCACTGTTCGGAGTTTAATCAGATTTTTTAAAATGAAAAATGGCATATTTGCCATTTGGGATATTTAATAATAAATATTATTGATGTCAAACTTGCTTGTGGTGTTGGTGTGAATTGAAACTTAAACAAATCAAAGATAGTTTGATCTTAACCAGTGCTAGTGACTTTGTACAAAACAAATCAACTAAAAAATTTCTTTTACACTTGGTTTTAGTTTGGTCTTGTACAATTTATCTAAAAGTTAAAAAAATGCATATAAAAAATGGATTATGTTTGTAAAAGTTTGAATCTTAATATTACCGGTTTAATTTTCGTCTCATTTTATATTAACTCATTTATATAAACGGGTTGATATTTTTTACTCAAACTCATTTATATACGTGTCAAATTTGTGTCTAAAAACTCAAAGAAAATATTTGGAAGAGTTGAAATAGAAAAATAGTTATAAAACTTGACAAAGTCTTGAATCTTATAATCTCGTGTACATGTATTTTTGTATTATTTTTGTATGAGAACAAAATTGAATTAATTCAATCGTATTTGACTCACAAGTTATGCTTTTGTTTAGGGGTGACACTCCCAATCCAATCCGACCTGCTAACCAAATCCAAACTCAACCGAATAAATAACACATTGTGTATAGATTTTGAACACATCTAATTATATGTGTCAATCCGTTTAACCTTTTAAATTAAATGGGATGGATTAGGGTTGAAATTTCTATTCTTTTTACAATCTGTTTAAATTTTTTAATATTTTTTAATTTATATTTATTTAGTGTTGTTATTTACTTGATCATTATATTTGATTATTTTTATTTATAGAAAATCATGGGTGATCAATCGTTACTGTAATTCAAGTTGGTAAAAATGATAGTCGAGTTGCAAAGAATTTAGAAATTATACATTTATAATGTTTTATGGTCGTAAACATTTTATTTGTGTTTGTGTCATGTGTTTATAAAGTTATTATTGTATAATTTTTTAACTTGAACAATAATTATAGCTTTTAAATTGTTTGTAATTTTATTTGATGGAGCGTTTGATTTTATGGGTTTTTGTTTGTGAAAATTTAAACAAATCAACACGGGTTTAACCTATTTTATAAAATAGGTTGGATTGAAAAAATAATAAAGTGGTCAACCCAATTTCAATCCATTTAATAAAAAGATTGAGTTGAGTTGGATATTCTCAACCCGTTTATTTAAACATTATGTGTTTGATAGAGATTTTCACAATTTGGACTGAGACTCGGCGAGTTGATGGCCCAACTTGTCGAGTAGTAGCGACTTGGACTTGGGGGTTAAGTGGCGGACTCATCGAGTCAGCGGCATGACTCGACGAGTAGACTCTAGCTGGATAAAACCCTAATCTAAGGGTTTACACCCTATTTAAACATCTTATTCAGCCTCCCTCATCCCTTATGCTCTCAGAACCCCCTCACATCAAACCCTAATCGTCCTTGTTCAAGATCTAAGGCCTTTTTGGTGATTCTTGGTGGTTTGTGGTGACAAGAAGGAAGGAGAAGTTTAAGGAACCAAGAGGTTGGCCAGAGGAGTCAAACTTGTGCATCATCTACAGTTCTTGGAAGGTATAAAGTCGACACCTTGCTCCTTCTTGTATTAGATCCTTTTTTTTGGGAGGGGGGGGGGATTTAGGGCTTTTATGAGCCATTCTTGGTGACGCACCATGATTGCAAGCACAGTGGGGGTTAAGGTTTCAGATCCAGGCTCATTAAAGGGTTAGAAGGCATAAAAGGACTGCCTTTGCACCCACGGAAAGCCCCATGCAACTCAAGAGCTTCTTTTAGGGTCTTTTTAGCTCATAATCCCATGCATGCATGTAAAGTTCGTAACTTTACGTGCTAGATCGATCTTAGGAGCCTAGATCTATCATTTGGACAAGTGCTGTATATAAGAAATCGAGAAATGAGACTTGGACAACCTCGACTCGGTGAGTTATTCTTGGGATTCGGCGAGTCCGAGGCTTGGCTCCTCTTTTCTGTTAGGGTTCAAAGGAACCCAGTTGAGTGTTAGAAGGGTTTTAGAGGGTCCAAGGGAATGACCCAACGTATTGGACTTAGCCATAGACCTGGAGTTCATAGGACTTGATGAATGCATGAGCAGACTCGGCGAGTCCAAGGCAATCTCCCAACTTTTGAAGATGAACTCGACGAGTTCTTCATACAACTCGGCGAGTTAAGGACAGGACTTGTTTGTAGGACGAGGATGAACTCGACGAGTTGTTCATATAACCCAGCGAGCTGGATGAAGGTTCATTCAAGGTTGTTTTAGAAGGAGAACTCGTCGAGTCATTGCTAAACTCGACGAGTAAAAGCGTAAAGAAGGGCAGATAAAGGATACGGACTCGGCGAGTTTGAAGCCCAACTCAGCGAGTCAGGTCAACTGGATTTTGACTTTGACTTTGACTTGGTCAAGGGTAAAATAGTTATTTTACCCTAAGAACAGCTATCAGTGTTTGACTAAGTGTTTTATGGGAATTATAGTCGGGGTATAACCGGAGCAGCAGTCAGACATATATCGATCGGCTTTTCAGCAGTCAGCCTTACGAGGTGTGTTACCTTCCAGTATGGGTGGGTCTACGGCAACAAGGCCGACTCACCAGTAAGTGATTATGGATGAGATGATTATCTTTGTGATAATTGTCTGGTTGCTATATTTGTGCTGAGTATGTGTTAGTAGTAGTAGGGCGCGCTAGCCCTTGGTTACCGGTTGAAAGATACCGAAGACGATTACCGGTTGAAAGATACCAAAGGGGTGGACAAAAGTCATGCATGTATAGTTGTATGCTTATGATATGCCATTATGTGACTCAGTATGCCTATGTATGTTATCATGAAACCAATATGTTATGACATGTAATATGTGATAGGGGTAGGGGTGAATTAGTCCCCAGATACCGGTTGAAAGATACCGAAGCGGAGGTTAGTTCCTTGATACGGGTTGAAAGATACCGAAGGGAAGAGTAGCTCTCGGTTACCGGTTGAAAGATACCGAAGGGGAGGGAGGGTAGCTCCCGGTTACCGGTTGAAAGATACTGATGACTATGTGCTATGGGTATGGTGGGGGAACTCAATAAGCTTTGTGCTTACAGTTTCAGTTTTGGTTTCAGGTGCCTCTTCGTCTAAGGGGAAAGAGCCGACGGTGTAGCAGTGCATCACACACACACACATGTTTTCCGCATGGAGCTTCCTAGGAATCTACTCTGAATTATTTTATTTTTGGACAAAAATGGTTTTTATGGTGACATGTTTTGGATTATTGACATATGGATTGTGACATGAGATATCATTATGAATGTTTTTATACCGATGGTTTTTATGTTATAATCTATTTAAAAACGAAATTTTTGGCCTTGAATTTTGGGATGTTACAATTTATGACCCAATCCAACCCATTGTCACCCTTAATTATGTTTCTTTATAACAATCAAAAATTTATTCTATAAAAGATATATATTTTAAATTTTTTCCAAAAAACTTAAATAAAATTTCATCATCAATGCATTATCATCAAACCTTATTATAGTTTTTTTTGTTTGTTAGTTTTTTAATAAAATTATTTTGGATTATTTATAAATTTGTTTGAGTTTAAAAAAATAATTATCTATAATATATAAAATCATATTTTTATTTATTATTTATTATTGATTTGTCTTATATTCCCTGATTTTTTTTTTCAATTATTTGGACGTTTTGTTCGAATGTAAAATTTAATGTTGTTTTTTCTTTTGTGATGTTTTATATTTTTACATTATATAATATTGTTGTTTTTATAATTTGTTCGATTAGACAAATTAGAAAAAAAAAAAAATACATAACTATCAATCATCTAATATAATTATTTAATATTGTTTTTTTATGTTTTGTTTGTTTATATCATTCATTTATATATTAATATCTGTTAGTTTTAAATGATTTATGGTTATTTGTTAAATGAATAGTCTTAAATATTAGAATCAATATAAAAAAATATTGCACCTAAGAACTATTGTTCTTCATTTTTGACATATTTTTAATTATTACCACTACAATGGAAACGACTTTCTGAGAATATACAATCAATCTTGTATGTCCATGCTTCAATTCCTAATCATAGTAAGTATCAAAATACTAAAATCAGCTGTGGGGAGTCTAGTGAGTAAACCTAAGTTCGACCCTTACATACTAAGGATCAAGATATATCAATGACATAAACAAGGGCATTACACTGAGAATTCGTTTAAAGGTCTCATAACAATTAACAAATACGATTATTTTGGAGCCTTATGTCATCCTATATGAAACCATGGAATGGGTTTGATTTTTATCTAACTCATGCGATAATTAATACCAAAAGTGGAACTTAATCCTAATAGTGTATAAAAAAAACTCAAGTCAACATGTCTTAAGTCATATGCACACGTATGATACTTAAACGAGTTTTAATTTATCTAAGGTTTGTTCCCCAAATGAAAACCATTTCAAAATATGTTTCATAGATGCAACATAATAATATAATTTAACTGAAAACAAATATCAAATAGCAACAATAAAGATATACATTCTTAATATTACTCACCTTTGATCTATAACTTCTAATAAGTGCCTCATTTTACTTCTAGTGTTATGTGAACACTTTACAAGCACTTATGATCAACAGTTGGACCATTTATCTATGATTAATTCTATTATTTAAGCCTTAAACCTACCTTAACACTTAAATTAGCCTCTTATCAACCATTACAAAACATTAAGGAAGTGATAAGGAAGCCATGGAGGCAATCTAAACTAAAAGTGACTTCGTTGAATTTATCGTTCCTTCCAAAAAGGTATACAACACATTATGCGTAGGCACATACATGACCCATGTATTGCCCGATGCCATTTAACATTTTTCACTTGTTTAGGGAATACAATTTTATGTAAGTGCTTAAAACCTTCTATAGACCTTCCAATGTATGAAACAAAGTTCTATGAACTTATTTTACTACCTCATTACATCTAAACTTATTCATACATAAAGACAAACAACAATCTTCCAAGTTAAGCCCTAATCCTTGTTCGACTTAACATACCATTTACATTGTATCAAAATGGATTCTATCAGACTAAATGCCATTCTAATTAAGTTACAAATCATTTCAAAATATAATTACACAATAATTCATGGCTCGAGTGTGATGACTCTATCACTTGAACAACCAAAAACTCATTTACTTTCCAAAGAAATCATATAAGTTTCAAATTCTTACGAAAGCTTTGATAAATGTAAATCATAATCACCTGAGCATCAATTTGGCTTAGTGAATCAAACAATGACATTTCTAATTTAAGAGTTTGAAAGCTAAATTAGTCATAATTAAATCTTAATTCACCATTACAACACTAAGTCAAAGTTACTAGATAATAACTTAGCTTTGTATATTCAAATGTATTGTTGTATTTATCTCTCTATTGTTATAGGAGATGTAGATGTATCATGTTAGTATAAATACATACAACACACATAATTATTGGCATGGTTCATTAAATATTAGTCTTATATGGTATCAGCCTAAACTCTGAAATCTTTTCCTCCTGCTGTTACTCATTTTCTTTCTTCTCCAAAAACCCTTCTATTCTCCTCCCGGTATCTGATGATGTCGACTACTACAGATGGGGATTTTCTATGAACACTCTCTTTCATATGATTTCAATCAAACTATGTTTCACCAACTATTTGCTTTGGAGAAATCAGATGCCCCCTCTTCTCTCCTATCAATAGCTTCTATCTCACATCGATGGAACCTATGTTAAAACCCGTTGAGACCATTCAAATCGATGAAAAACCGGCCCCAAATCCAGTGGATACAACCTGTATTGATCGTGATCAAGGAGTTGTTTTCTTGCTTAACTCTTCTGTCACTGAAGCAGCTGTTGTTGAGGTGCTCGATCTCACCACTACACGTTTAATTTGGACATCCTTAGAATTGGCTTACAATAACTAGTATGTTAAAAGGGTCCATTGATGTTGTGATTCTCTGTGTTACATGTAAATAGGTACATCTACCATATCTGAATTTGGTCAAAATTTCAAGAGTGCATGTGACAAATTGGTTGCTATTGGCCAACTTGTTAAGGACATGAATAGAATCTATTGGTTCCTTGTGGTTTAAGACCATCTTTTGAAACTTTCCCCACTGCTATTTGTACAACAAAACCATCTCCAACTTCCAAAGATCTTTTATCCCAAACAGAGAGCCATGAGATGTTCTTATAATTTCTTCATGGCACCCTAATCCACCTGTTGCCATCCTCTCTCAATTTCACTAGAAAAACAACGGTCAAGGAAGGGGTCCGCCTCAGAATTTCTCATGTGGTGGAGGTGGTAGATATCATAAATTTTCATGTGGAGGAGGTAGAGGCCATAGGGGGCATCATCCCTTACACTGTTAGCTATGTCGCACCAACGACCATTATGCCTTTTCGTGTCCTAATCTACATACCTATGCTACAAACTCTCTCAACTCGGATGCACATTTGGCACAGACGTTTCACTCTCAATGTCATGTTACTCAAGGCAATCCAGATTGTTATGTTGACTCTGGAGCAACTGCACACATGACTCCTTCAACATACAATATCACTTCATCTTCTCCTTATTCTGGTAATATGCAAGTCCTCTTTGGTAATCGACATCAACTTTCTGTTTCTCATATGGGCACTTCTAGAATTAACACAAGGCTTCTATTACGTGTTGTTCTGGTTATTCATCGACTACACTACTAGAAAACAACCCTTTAATGACGTGCAAGCAATGACACGCGCTGATAGATGACGCTCATTTGTACGTGCCTTAAAAAATAATGTCATATTTGCAAAAATTGAAGGATAGAAGACACGCATATTTACGTGCCCTTAGATTATTGTCCAACAAAAAAAATTACAAACACGGAGGGCGCTTATGTTAAGTGTGTGTCATCTAGAAATGTCGCTTTATAATTTTTTAATTAGATGCGCATTTTTAAGGGGGGAAAATGAATTCTCTAAAATTCTAAAAAATTTAAGTGCCCGCTTCTCCACTCTATCCTCTTGATCTCCTTCCATTCTCTCCCTCTATTCTCTGTGCAACCCTAAGACATCGCCATCTACCTTCTATCTAGGATGTGCTAGGGTTTTATTTTATTTTAAGCTTAACTTCTCCTGATTTACTCTCTCTACTCCTGCTGCTCGACAACCACCCACCACCCTTCATCTTCTCTCTGGTTCACCATTGTCTCCAATAAAGCCCCAATATACCACCGACACAAGATACCACAAGATCACCATCCCTATTTTGCACCAACATCGTTGGTTACTAACACCACCATTTGTATAAAAACCCTAGAACCACCACGCCACCATTTTCCGCCATCCATGTCCCTCCTTTCTGTCTATCTCTAACAGACCACTGCAACATCGCATTCATGGTCGACGCAGGCTACTTATGAGTTGGAATAAATTGGTAGGTAGACAGCAATGCCTCTAATAGCTCATCCATTCCCTATGTCTCTATCTCCGATGGCGATACAATGAAGCACAGGTTTAAGAAATCGGAGGAGGGATTGAGAGAATAGGAAACACTATAAATGGTTTGACTAAGTCGGCGTCTTCTTCTCCTGTCTCAATTTGATATCTCAACTCTTCTTTTGCACTGAGTACACACATGTAGTTATCTATTTTACCCAATTTTAACACATGTTTGATCCTATTTTACACGAGTTAGAGCTACAAGCTCTCTGGATCTTCAGCTCTTACCAGAATACATTATGAAAACAAGCACACGCACACTTCGCTCATTCTTTCTCTTCTCCGACACCATTTCAAACGAGCCAAAGAAAAACCCTAAAGTGTGAAATTGATGGTTCATCCTCAAATCAACAACTCTATCTTCCCCGTTAAATTTGACACAGGTTTGTCTTCATCTAATTCATTGTCAATTTTGACAAAAGCTAAAATTAATTTGTTGGTGTTTAACATTCGTAAATTCATATTGTTTGCTATAAGCAAATATTGTTGTCTTCAACTCAGCCGTGGCTGACCATTTCGAATGCACAAAAGTTAGTTTTATAGAAAAACAGAACACCCTCAAGAAACTTGAAAAATGACAATTCAATGAAAAAAAAAGGTTCTCATTTGCGATAGGCATTGAAAACCCTTATTACACCTTCACAAACAGACCCTTGAGTTGTGATTTATATGAAATTTGTTACTAAACAGAGATCAACATACATTTTTCGTAGGTCATGTTCATCATTCTGATACTCAAACAGTGAGGAGATTCAGTGCAGGACACACACTTTCCGAATGAATTAATAAAATGTCGACTCAGGGATTTGACATGAACTCAGGTCCTGGTACTCAAAAACAATAACCCTCCTTTGGTTTCCGACCACCTTCCCAATCACCATATACATGGTATAGTCTTCTTAAGATTTCTGTCAGATTTACATTATGTATATGAGTAATCTATTTAAGTGTATCTTAGAAGTCACTAATAGCTCTAATATCCTTAGGTTCAATGCTTCTTCTCAAAAACCCCAAGTTAATCAAGGTTCTGCACTACAACCTATTAATCCATCACATAGACCTAGAACCAAGACTCCTGCCAAAAATCAAGTTCAAGATTTGAAAGGAACTAGATCACCACCTTTACTCCCTACCTAAAAATACATCCTGCAAAACTCAAGAACTGTTGTAGTGAGGCAAGTTACTTTCTTTCTTTTCTTTTTCAAGATAACAATTACACTTACTATCATCATTCACGTTATTGAACAATGAACAATATAAATACATACAACACACATAATTATTGGCATGGTTCATTAAATATTAGTCTTATATGGTATCAGCCTAAACTCTGAAATCTTTTCCTCCTGCTGTTACTCGTTTTCTTTCTTCTCCAAAAACCCTTCTATTCTCCTCCCGGTATCTGATGATGTCGACTACTACAGATGGGGATTTTCTATGAACACTCTCTTTCATATGATTTCAATCAAACTATGTTTCACCAACTATTTGCTTTGGAGAAATCAGATGCCCCCTCTTCTCTCCTATCAATAGCTTCTATCTCACATCGATGGAACCTATGTTAAAACCCGTTGAGACCATTCAAATCGATGAAAAACCGGCCCCAAATCCAGCGGATACAACCTGTATTGATCGTGATCAAGGAGTTTTTTTCTTGCTTAACTCTTCTGTCACTGAAGCAGCTGTTGTTGAGGTGCTCGATCTCACCACTACACGTTTAATTTGGACATCCTTAGAATTGGCTTACAATAACTAGTATGTTAAAAGGGTCCATTGATGTTGTGATTCTCTGTGTTACATGTAAATAGGTACATCTACCATATCTGAATTTGGTCAAAATTTCAAGAGTGCATGTGACAAATTGGTTGCTATTGGCCAACTTGTTAAGGACATGGATAGAATCTATTGGTTCCTTGTGGTTTAAGACCATCTTTTGAAACTTTCCCCACTGCTATTTGTACAACAAAACCATCTCCAACTTCCAGAGATCTTTTATCCCAAACAGAGAGCCATGAGATGTTCTTACAATTTCTTCATGGCACCCTAATCCACCTGTTGCCATCCTTTCTCAATTTCACTAGAAAAACAACGGTCAAGGAAGGGGTCCGCCTCAGAATTTCTCATGTGGTGGAGGTGGTAGATATCATAAATTTTCATGTGGAGGAGGTAGAGGCCATAGGGGGCATCATCCCTTACACTGTTAGCTATGTCGCACCAACGACCATTATGCCTTTTCGTGTCCTAATCTACATACCTATGCTACAAACTCTCTCAACTCGGATGCACATTTGGCACAGACGTTTCACTCTCAATGTCATGTTACTCAAGGCAATCCAGATTGTTATGTTGACTCTGGAGCAACTGCACACATGACTCCTTCAACATACAATATCACTTCATCTTCTCCTTATTCTGGTAATATGCAAGTCCTCTTTGGTAATCGACATCAACTTTCTGTTTCTCATATGGGCACTTCTAGAATTAACACAAGGCTTCTATTACGTGTTGTTCTGGTTATTCCTCGATTAACCAATAATCTTTTATTTATTAGCAAATTCTCCATGGATCATCCAGTTGATGTTCTATTTTCTCAACCATTTTTCTATACCCAGGACAAGGTAAGCAAATAAGTGATAGTACAAGGTCTCTATAAAGGTACATTATATATTCTTTAACACGGTCCCACAGCCTTACTTGTGTCTTCTGGTGTTTCCAACAAGGTTTCTTTTGAACTAATGCATAATCATTTAGGACATACCTCTTTTTATATTATTTCCATATTACATAAAGTTGGTTGTTTAAATGTTACTTCTATTTTGCCTAAACCAATCTCTTATGAACCTTGTTAACTTTCCAAAGGACAAATATTCTCTTTTGAGTTAAATTCTAAGCATTCCTTGCATCCTTTAGACTTAATACATTGTGATTTGTGGGGACCAACTCTTATTTTATCATATGGATATCTATAATATGTTGTGTTTTGGAACATCCAAAAATACAGTCCAAAAAATTTTCTTTTTAATTCATAATAAAAAAAAACATGAGTATTATACATCATATAAAAACCATAACACTATGTATTTCATAAATGTTATAATCAACTGTCAATATATCAAAATCATGTCAAAACATCAGAGTAAATCATCCCAGACTAAAAGTTGTGGTGTGTGCCATGCAGTCATCCCAAGCTCTTCCCCTTTCTAGTGGAAATACCTGAAACCAAAACTAAAAACTGGAAGCATGAAGCTTAGTGAGTCCCAACAAACTACTACATACCATACACATAACATATAAGAATAACATACACTTTGGGACTCTGCCTAGCTGCATCGGGACGAACCCGACATCGGGCTCCTGCCCGGCATAGGGCTTACCCCGACATCAGACCATGTCTGGCATTAGGCCCCGCCCGGCATCGGGCTTTCCCCGACATACAAACAACATATCATATATCATAGGCACATAACATAAGCATATAACATAAGTATACAAGATACATTGGGCTTACCCCGACATCGGACCGAAGCCCGATACACATAACACATAACATATAAACTAGCATGCATCGGGCTTGCCTCAGCATAGGACCTAGGACCGAAACACATAACACATACCATGTATGAATCAAAAAGACATCAAGCATAACTAAACACTTCTCGGGACCGACCCGACATCGTACCGAAGTCCAGAACACATAATCTGCACCGGGCTACCCCCAACATTGGACCGAAGTCCGGTATACGCTAACATACATAAACGGGCTGACATTGGTGCCTTCTACTCGTTTCTACTGGAGGAAAACTCACCCCACACTGTTGAAGTCCTGCGGACAAAACCCTAGCTGTTGGATGACAGATTCCCGAATCTGTCAACATCAAAATAACACCCAATTAATAATTGGGTTCCAACACATATCCATAAGTCCATACTTGGGGTAAAAGACTACTTTACCCCTAACATAGCTTGATTCAAGCCTAAGGCCCAATCCAAAGGCCTAAAAGTCTAATCATGAACCAAGGCCTAACTATGGCCTAATTTTCCAAATTGGGCCCAAACCTTTACATGGTATTACCCTAAGGCCCAACCATTTATTCTTGATCTAACACTTGGTATTCCAACGGTCCAATATCTCATAATCATCAAGGCCCACTCATGGCCCATATATGGCCCAATTTTCCAAATTAGGCCCAAGCGCCTCATATGGGCCTTACCCTAACGCCCATCCAATTATTCTAGTCCGTATGATTATTATTGGATGACCCATTATTAGCCCAATCACCAAAACCCCAATAGAAAGGCCCAACTTAAGGCCCAAGCAAGATTAGGATTTTCACATAAAATGACGATTAGGGTTAAGTGTTTCTTACTTAAACCATTATTCTATTAAGGACTTAATCCTTTAAGTCCATCACTCTACTAGATAAATCATATGGTGTGGTAGGGCTTAATACATAATGCTAATCCGGTTGTCCAAAATGCGGGTCCTGACAATCCAAAGCCCATATATCCAAAATTAGGGTTATCTAAACCCTAATTAGGGTTTCCAACCCATCACAATCCAATTAGGCCCAAAAGCTAAGTCTTTAGGCACATTAGGGTTTCATGAGGTCAATTAGGGTTTTCCTAAGTCGGGCACCACCCACTACCACTCCAGGTAGTGGTGGTCAATAGCGGCTCACGGCGGCGGCCACCACCTCACGGTGGTGGTTATGGTTCTAGTATCATTATGTCCAAGCATCCAAAAGCAAGCTAAACATAAGTAAAAACATATTGCCACCAAACACAACGGTTGATGGCGGCGGAAAGGCGCCAGCCATCACCCTACGGTGGTGGTTACGTGTTTCTTGATTATACTAGTCACTAATTACAATTTTTACAATGCAAAATCTCGAAATAAACACACACATACTAAGATAAACACACACACAACCACCCTTGTGGTGGTCTAGGGATGTCAACGGGGGCAAACGGGATGGGGAGTGCATCCCCTGCCCCCACCCCTAAAATTTTCCCGTTCCCCCGCCCCCGCCCCCAAATTCCCCTTTTGAGCCCCGCCCCCGCCCCCGCCCCCAATTGATTTTGGGCTACCTTATTTGAGCTAAAAGAAGTTATTGTTTGGGCTAAAAGAAACTATTTTTTGGATAACAAATAGATATTTATAATGTAATTTTACATGTTACAAACAACTTAAAAACATGTTTTTTGTTGAATTTTTATACGTAAAAATCATTTTATTGTTTATTATATTTATATAATTAATATACGTCAATTTATATAATTTATTAACGGGGCCCCCACGAGGGTTTCGGGACGGGATTACCAACCCTTGCCCCCACCCTCGAAATCAAAACGGGGGTTAACCTTGTCCCCGTTCCCGCCCCCATCCCCGGTTTTTTTCAACAAATGCCCCTCATACAGGACAGGGCCCCCACGGGATCAGGGTTCCACGGGACTTTTTGACATCCCTATGGTGGTCGGCGGTGCTAGATGGTGGCAGCCAACACCTCATGGTGGTGATGGTGGGTTTTCCGACCAAACCATCACACTTACAACCTTATGATAACCAAAAACAACAGGTATACTCGAATACACACATATACACAAACTCACAGCCACCTCCCACGGTGGCTGGTGGTGTCAAGATACGGCAGCGACGGAAGAAGGTAGTAGAAATGGTGGCAGGCGATGATTTGCGATGACAGGCACCACCTCACGGTGGTGGCGGTGGGTTCTTTTGATCTTCTACCCAGCAAGGCGTCAACATACTCACGTACGACATACGGTGGACGACGGGGCATGAACGGCGGCAACAGTTGCACCCACAGTCAACATCGTCGATGGCATCAACGACTCGGAGGAGGCAGAACAGTAGTGCTAAAATGGCGCTTACGGCGGATGAAGTAGCAACACACGACACGATAGTCCTTTGGGAAGGTAACTGATGACCAGAGCAACAGAAACAAGCCCTCCAGCAGCAACAACAATGTAATAGTGAGGTGGGTTTAGCGGACAATGGCGGATGTGAGTCGAACAACAGCACCAGATGACGAAGGATAGGTGAATGGTGGCGTTTTTCCTACTCCAACAGTCTTGGCTCTGCCGGTGGTAAAGGGTGGCATAAGGGTGGTGCGGCGCCGGTAATAGAAGAAGGGAAGGTGGCAGTTGTTTTATCTTTAGGGTTAGGGTTTCTAATGAACTTGAATATATATGGAGGTTGCATGGGGGGGGGGGGGGTGGTAGATGTAACTCGTGTCTCATCTAACTTTTGTCCATTTTCACAATATCAGCCCCTCCCCGTCAGATCTTTTCCAATTTAAACCCAAATCTTACCCTTTATCCCTCCCTCCATAAAATCTTCTCAATTTTAATCCAATACTTACCATTCAACCCTTAGCTTCCAACATCTCTTCAAATTAAGTTCCAATAATTTACCAAGTAGTCCCTACCTTCACAAATATTTACAAAACCAATCCGGAACTTACAATTTTAACCCCCAATTTCTAAATTATGGTAGTTATCACCTCCAAACCAACACCTTGCTATATAATTATTGATTTTAGGGCTACTATTCGTTCATTACCTTGTCTATTTATTTGGTTAATAAACTAGGTGTTACATGTTTGTGGATGAATATTCGAGGTTTACTTGGTTTTATCCTTTAGAAACAAAGACATGTTTTTATGCGTTTTAAAAGCCTTTATCAAGCTTGTGCAAAATTAATTTTCATGAAAAATTAAGGTTCTTCAAAGTGATGGAGGCATGGATTTTGTAAATCATACCGTTCGTGATATGTTTGAAGAAAATGGCACATTTCATCAATTGTCTTGTCCATATAATCCTCAACAGAATGGACAAGCAGAACGAAAACATAGACACATTGTTGAAACCGAGCTAGATATGCTTTTTCATGTACGTGTACCTTTATCTTATTAGGTTGGTACTTTTAGTTCAACTACATATATCATCAATTATTTGACTACCAAAGTACTCGACAATCATTATTTGCTTTATTTTGGTGTACCTGCATACAGTAATTGCCGCACCTTTAGATGCCAAGTCTATCCATATCTTTGTGACTAATCAACTCACAAGCTTGCTCCACGATGCATCCCCTACATCTTTATTGGCTATCAATCATAATACAAAGTTTACAAATGCTTAGATCCTGTCTCAAAATGCATATATATCACTCGCCATGAACGTTTTAATGAGACTTCTTTTCCTTTTGCAAGCTATATCAATCATCAGGAATTTTCAAAATTGGATTTGTCCACTTTTTGGATGATGGACTTAATAGTCCCTCGTCTTCTTCACCTGGGCCTGTTACGAGTTCCCCAGCTGGGCTTGCTGTTGCGAATTCAACCATAAGTCTATGATCCTTATGTGAGGCCATTAATCATGATCCAACTGAACAACAGTCTATTGGGTCATTGCCATCATTTGATCCAAACACTAATGCCTCTGATCAAGACACTGATGTAGAAATTGTAACACCCATATAAATCATGCTAATTTAAAAACTTTTAAAACTTTCAAAAACCAATAATTATTACAAATTTGTTTTTCAAAATAGTTCCATATCAGAGTATCCCAGAAACAAGGTCATAAAATATGAGGAGTTGTACGATCACACCTTTGCCTTCCCGCGATCATCCAAAGTACCTAAAACCAAAACTAAAACTGTAAGCCCAAAGCTTAGTGAGTTCCCCCCCAAAATACCCATACACACAAAAATACACATATAATGACAAACAACATATTATGGGTCCAGTCAACCATCGGGTTGGAATACCCCAGGCCCTCAACCATCGGGTTGGAATACCAACATATTATGGGTCCAATCATCCTCGGGATGGAATACCCCAGGCCCACAACCATCGGGTTGGAATGCCCACATATTACGAGTCCAATAATCCTTGAGATGGAATACTCACACAGCCCACAACCATTGGTTTGGAATGCCCAAGTCTATTGGCTTTCACACAAAGCAGATAAGCCTCAACCACCAATCAAACTTGTGCACATATATCAGATAATCACATAAAAGTCTATAGACATAGAAACCGACATAACAGATCATAATAGCATAATAACATCCTATCTACCATGATACTGATCTAATAGGTCATAACAATATAACATCATCCTATCTACCAGGATACTAATCTAACGGATCATACTAGCATAACATATCAGAATAAAAATCCAAAAGGGTCGGCCTTGGTGCCTTCGACCTTTGAGTATAGTGAGGAAAACTCACCTTACAATTGTCCACCTATAATGATAATATCAAACTCTCGAATCGCAGGTCACCATAGAACTACTTCCATAAGTTCCTAATTTACTAAAATACCCCCATAAGTCAAACTGGTCAACCCTTGGTCAAAGTCAAATCCAACAGTCAAGGTCAACAGTCCATGTTGACCCAACTCGTCGAGTCATTCTAGAACTCGAGAGATTATGAAAACCCTAGTTAACTCGCTGAGTTTCTAGACAACTCGTTGAGTTCATGCGTGTCCAAAAGTCGGGAAAACCCTAATTGACTCGTCGAGTCGTCTTGCTGACTTGCCGAGTTCATGCATAAACCAACAACGGTTAATCTTCATCGGACTCTATGAGTTGACCATGCAAATCGTTGTGTCTCTTCAGTCTATTTTCCATTAAGACGTTTTTAAGCTACCCTAAAGCTCCAAATCGTAAATCCAGCTTCCTAAGGCACAAATTTCATGTAAAGTTGCAAACTTTACGTGCATTCAAGGTCTTAAAGGATTAGAACACTAAAAACCAAGTCTAGAATGAGTTTTAGGGCATGGTAAGAGGTTCATATGAAATAAAGTTGATAGCTTTGTGAGTTTTAGACCTGAAGGAGTCCAGATTTTGTCACACCCCAAAACCAGGAACGGCGGAAACGTTTTGGGGCGGAGGACGTCATTTATAATATCACAACAATGTAAAGTAGTAAACAAGCAACAACATCATCCATTGCATTAATAATATAATTATTATACAAATGTGTTCTGTCAAATTTTGATAAACACCAAAGCATAAATCAAAATGAAAGATAAGTCTTGAACAAGCTCCATCTTCCTTTCTCCTTGCATCGATACATATCTATGATGACCTGAGGATACAAGTAATTTTGAAAGCGAGTATCAGATTTAAAGCTGGTGAGATCATAAGTATTTAGTGTCTTAATTTGTATGTAAGTATTTGTATGTAAGAATTTGTAAGTCTATGTATTGTAAGTATTGAAAGTGTATATGAACTTTAAGTGTTTGAAAAACCCTAGAATCCCTATGATTCCTACTAGTATATGAAGGTGTCTCCTACCAAGACCTAACTGTTCTGAAAGTAGTCTTCTACCAAGACCTAACTGCTCTGAATGTGTGTCTCTTGTAAGAGTATGTATTTTCCCAAGTATAACTATCATTATCCAAAAATATAGTTTCTACATTGCCGTGCGTCGTGTGAATGTTCACAAAGTGAATGTAATGAGAAAATGAAATAGTACTATGGTGTAGTGCTATAAGAACTACTGTCGTACTAATTACCTTAAACCGGATTTATATTAAGGCATTATGTGATAAATTGCACCATACTATCGACTAGTAACAACGACATAATGAATGGTCGTAATAACGGAATGACGTTTGGCACCCGTAGACCTGCAGGTCCGGCTGTAGCTAGCAGCAAGGTGTAGGATTGTCAATCCAGTATAGATCTATACGCAAACTCACGCTCTCCCTCCAAGAGAATTCTGGATACAACTCGAGCCATGACATTTAAGTCATGCTCCGATTTAAATCACAATAATTAACGTATTCTTGTATATGTACTGTAATGAACTGTTCTAGCTGTAATGTAATGAAATGTTCTAGCTGTAATGTAATGAACTGTTGTAGCTGTAATGTACGTGCTCTCTACCTAGCAAGTATAGTAATGTAATCGTTCTAGTATAGTTGTATATGTTCTCTTCCTAGTATAGTTGTATATGTTCTCTTCCTAGTATAGTTGTATATGTTCTCTTCCTAGTATAGTTATATATGTAATGTACTGTAATGTTCTAGAAAGTATTGACTCATGAATGAACTGACTCATTGTATGATATCGCGTTCTAGTAATTGTTCTAGTATCTTCCTAAACTACCCATATGGTAGTTTACTAGTAATCTATCTGGTACGTATGAACATGGATGTATACCCTTGCAACCTAAGGGCATATGTTGAACTGGAAGGACCTTTTATGACTATATATGTACACATGATATATAACTAATATTTAAACGACTTTCGGACGAATACCCGATATCCCACCAGACCACATCTCAAGCGCGAAAAGGAAATAGGGTGGATAGCCTTCCTAAGTCTTTTAAACATTTCTTATATAACTATACATATAGAGGCATGAAATTTATAATATAAAATCATAAATAAGTTTTGTAAGACATTTGAAACATAAATATTAATTTTAAGAAAAGATCGACTTGATGTCAATCTATAAAACAATTTGAAGGCATAAGTTTGATAAAACAGTTTAAGTATAAGGAAACATTTCTTTTAACACACAGTTGTAAATAAGTTTGAAAGGTAATGTACAGAGTAAGATGTACAGTGTAATAAGGAGTTTAAAACATATAAAATGTTTATAAAAATCATTTGAAGGAAACTGTTTGGTAAAACGGCTAATGAGTAGCCAAATCATTTGAATGCTGTATATTAATCACATGTGATTGATGTAATAAGTAATATAATCCTACTTACTAATCACATGTGATTGACATAATAAGTAGCATGATTCTACTTGTATCCCCCCCCCCCCCCATAAAACATTTAAAATAGTTTAAAACATTAGTTAAGGGGTATGAACTCACCTGCAGTAAGTGACTGGAGACAGACTGTTATCGTAAGGAAGGATCGGGCAAGTGCTCGGTGTCAAGTGAAGTCTTTAGACACACACAATGAACCTAATTACATATGAAGACATATTTATATAAATAATTAGTGATTAAAACATTAATTATACAAGTATAGCCATTTAAACGCGAAGAAAACACCTTTGGTCAAGTGCTAGGAGGCTAAAGGGTTGCAACAAAGGAGTGTAATGCCTCTAATGGGAGTTTATGGTCTAAAGACCATATGTCTTGGAGTTTACGGCCCAGGGGAGTAAGCTCCTGGCCGTAAACTCTCAACAAGCCCCTAAATGAAGTCTATCAATTATACAACTCATGTGGTGAATTGTTTCAAGGCTAAATCAAGTCTTAGGGTGCCATATCAACTCCTTTAAGGAGTTTACGGCCATGGGACCATAATCCCTTAGAGTTTACGGCCGTAACTCCCTTGGGATGGTGATTATGAAGTTTTCAAGTCCCATACTCACATAGGATATGTTCTAGGCAATTTTTCAAGGCTTTAGGAGGAATTATGGCACCATTTGGCACCATATATTGGAGTTCACGGCCCTAAAATATCTTGGGCCGTAAACTCTCTTTTCTTGGTGTTTTTGTGGTGTTTGCTAGCCCCAAACACACTAAGGTACTTGTCCTAATTTGTCTCTTGGCTTAAGGAAGGATTTTGGGTGTCCTTTGAGCCCTTTATAGGAGTTTACGGCCCAAGAACTACTCTTGGCCGTAAACTCTACAACACTTGTGCTTTCCTTATGTTTTCTAGGTTCTAAACACTTAGGAGTACATGCCAAAAATAAAGTCTAAGCCTTAGGGAAAGTTTTAAGGCATTTTGGCACCTAAAACATGGAGTTTACGGCCTAAGAAGCTCCTTGGCCGTAAACTCCCTTCTAGCCATGATTCCTAATTGTTTTGTGGTATAAAGCATGAATTGGAGGCTTCTAGTTCGAGTTCTAAAGCTTTGAGGGTCATTAGAACCCTTTAGGACCTTAAAATGGAGTTTACTCCCCAAGAACGTTCTTGGGAGGTAAACTCCCGGATCTCACTTATTTGGCAAGCAATCTATGTTACTAAGCTTATAACAAGTAGTATAAAACAACTAGAGAAGTATACTCACAATCTGGGATAAAAACCCGAAGATCCGTGAGAGGGAATTTTGGCTTTTCTCTAAATGGAATTCAACAAATGAACCAATTTGGTTCAGAATTCTATTTATAGTCCTGAGATATTTTTGGCAGAAAATATTTTTATTCCTGGAACGAACTCTAATGTCTTAGAGTAATGAGATAACAGTGTTGCACAAAACCCTAGTGCAACCACTCTCCTAATATCTTCTTAAGTGTAAATCCTGAAAACTGCCTAACTTACACTCGGAGTCTAAATTTTCACTGTAACTGATCTACATCTATTGGCTTGATATGGTTTGTTCAGAATGGAAATTTTGGGTTGTCACAAATTTGAAGTTGCAACTTTAGATCATGACTAATACTCGAAATGGATCCCATATATGCTAAAAATGGCCCTAAACTTAAGCATGGATAGATCTACCTAGGGAGAAGTCAAGGTAACGACTTGTTACCTTCCAAATGATGCCAAGATGAGATAGAGTTAGATTCACAAGCCCTCCTTTGCTCCAAGTTCCTTAAACTTCAAGCCTTCTTCTTAAACACCACTTTCTAAGCTCTTTAACACACAAAATTGAGTAAAATCGCGATTAGGGTTTCTTCTGGCCGTCAAGAGGTGTTTAGGGACTGAAGGTGAGGGCTTAAGGTCCTTTAAATAGGGTGCAAACCCTAAAAATTAAGGATTCATCTTTCAACTCCTACTTGTCAAGGCCAGGTCCTCAGACTCGTCGAGTAGGTCCAATAATCCATAAGGGCTAACCCGCCTCTACACGACGAGTTGGGGGCAACCAACTCGTCGTGTAAGTCCATAAACATGTACAAAGTGCTTTAAAACGTATACCTGGGATTCGGGTTGTTACAAAATCTTCAATCACCACCTGTTATACCTGTTAAACGAGAGTCTCCAGCCATACGTGCTCTGCTAACCATACCATCTACATGTTCTCATGATATGAATAGACGTTCCAAACCTAAAATATTTAAAACAAAACATAGAGTTGATTTGTCTTCCCTCTCTACACATGGTTTACATGTAGTACTATTTTCTAACTCTAGACCAAAAGGATACAAGTCAGCTCCAAAGAATCCTAGATGGACAGTGCTTTACGTCAAAAGAATACTTGGGTATTGGTTCCACGTCCTTGAAACTCCAATGTTGTAGGTTCTAAATGGATGTATCGTATCAAGTACAACTCTAATGGATCTATTGAGCTTTTTAAAAGCACGACTCATGGCTAAAGGTTTTACTAAAATCCGGCCAATTGATTATTCTCACACTTTTAGCCTAGTAGTTAAAGCTTCCATTGTTCGAATTATTCTTTTCTTGTAGTGTTATACAACTGGTGTCCAAATCAATTAGATATCAAAAAAGTGTTTCTTCATGGACAACTAAGTGAGACTGTCTTCATGGAACAATCTCATGGGTTTATTGATCTAGGTTTTCTCCATCATGTTTGCAGTTTATCTAAGGCCCCTATGGCTTGAAACAAGCTCCTAAAGCTTGGTTTCAACGTCTCAATACATTCTTATTATCGTCTGGGTTTGTCTATAGTCGTGTTGATCCATCCCTCTTTATCTTTGCCTGTTACTCGTATATTATGTATCTTCTGGTGTATATGGATGACTTAATTCTGATAGGTAATCAAGAATATGTAATCTCTAAATTCACTACTCGTTTGAATTATGAATTTGCAATCAAGGATCTTGGAGATCTATTTTTTTGGACTAGAAGTTAGCTACACCGATGATGGACTTTTCTTAAGTTAGTCAAAGTATTCTCATGATGTTCTCACATGAGCAAATTTGCTTGATTCTAAGCACATGCTTACTCCTCTAGCAACACATGGGACTTTCGCTACTACTGGTCCACTGTTTTATGATCCTACTCTGTATCGATCATTAGTTGGACCCTTTCAATACTTAATTATTACCAGACTTGATCTTTCTTATGCTATCAATCAAGCAAGCCAGTATGTAGCACCTGGTTTCCGGTATGTGAATTTTATTTGAGTATTTCCCTATTTTAGCCTTGGACTCGGCGAGTCATAGGTCCGACTCGCCGAGTAGGGACGAGACTCAAGACACGTTTAAGTTGGCGACTCGGTGAGTCCATATCCCGGACTCGGCGAGTCACCGCTGCTGGATGAAACCCTAAATTTCAAGGGTTTGCACCCTATTTAAACCCTCATTCCGCCCCAAACTCGTCCCCATTCACCCCCAGAACTCCCAGCATCATTATACCCTTATTTCCTTGAGAGATTGAAGTGTTTTGGTGTCTTCTTGAAGATTTTGACGAGAAAGAAGAGTAGATCAATAAGAGGAGAAGGAGGCTAGGCATCTTTGTGTTATCTCAACGTTTTCCTTGAGGTATAGCTCGTTTCCCCTCTGTTTTCAAGCTTGTAATCTCTTTTAGCTTCATAGAAGTCCTTCTTGAGCTCGTCCCCAAGCTTGTTTGTGCTTTGTGGGGTGTAATAAGTTGTTAGCCTTTAGATCTAGGCATGATTTAGTCCCTGGATCTTGGATCTAATGCCTTTATGGGGTCATATTGCATGAACGCGCTAGATCTACCTCTTTTGGTGCACTTTGAGCCTTAAAATCCATATTGGTGAATATCTACACGTAAAGTTGGAAACTTTACGTGTGATTTGTGTCCTAGAAGCCCAGATCTGTGAATGGCATGGACTGAAATCGAGCAAATCGGTGTATTTGATGGATGCATGGCTGCTACTCGGCGAGTCGTATATGTGACTCGACGAGTTTGGTCGCGAGTCACTGAATTGGTCCCTTTATGATGTATCGAGTTGAGCCATGAGTCACAGGGGGTGACTCGGTGAGTTGGAAGCTGAACTCACCCATGATAGGTGATATGTGTATTTTTATATATATTTTTATGCACTTTATCTTAATATTTTGGCCTTATTTATTATATTTTAGAACTAAAGAGTACTCATAATGCTTTGAATTATGTTTTGCAGCTATTTGTTGTCAATAAAGCACAGAAGAAAAGACTGAAGCGGAAACCGGGCTTAGAAGCTAAAAGAAGCAAAATGGTGCTGAGGTAGCGATTACGCCCCGCGTGACTTAAGAGTACGCCCCGCGTACCGGCTTGCAACAGATATACATGATCGCGTAGTTATCTCGAGTACGCGCCGCGTAATTCCTAGTACGCCCAGCGTACTTAGGTCGGCCACAAAGATTATAAATATCGATTTTTAGCTAACTAGGAGGGGGGATTCGACTTCTAACCTGATTTAGTCGACAATTAACTTCTGTTAAGCCGTTTTGAGGGTCTAGAAGGCGGCCGGAAGGCCGTTAAGCTAACAGGAGCAGAAATCTGAAGGATTGGAGAGCGGATACATGTCGGTAATCATATGGATTGCTAACGTGACCATGTTTAGCACTTCCTTATGGTACTTTCTGTATTTAGTTTCTGATTTGGGTGTAAAAACCTTTTACTTTGTGTTTATGATTGAATGAAGTTTTGATTCTTAGACTAATTGTGGTGTTAAATAATTTATTTGTGTTTAATTTATCTTGTCAAGCTTGTTCAAAGATCCTCATGTGTTAATGATGATTATTTGCTGTTAATTGTTAAGTGAATTAAGTTGTATGAAAACCTGCTTGATTTGCTTGTCTCTTATGATTTTTGATGACCATTGAGAATTATAAGACTAGAAATAACGAATGTGAAACTAGGATTAACATGGGAATAAATAAGTTAATGTGTGAGCCTTGTTTGATGACCATCAACAAGAGGTTAATTAAATGTTTAAATTAACTAAGTTTACAAGTCTTGCTTGATACGAACTGAACACTAGGAAGCATGTTAGTTTAACCAATTGATCACTGTTTGAATTAACTTGTTTGCTAAAGGATTAGTTATAGTGAACATGAATCTAATCAATTTAGGAATCGGTGAACATGAATAAATGAATTTGTGCATGTAATTGTTTATGTTTTCAAGGTGAAATTTGTCTAAACCAAAGTACCTAAAGAGATTTGTTTTTCCTGTTAGTTTATCGAGAATGGTTAATTAATTATTAGTTTGAGATTTATTAAATTATTCTTTTCGTGTGACATATAACCTATAATTAAATATATTAAATTAATCCACCGTTCCCTGTGATCGACACCCGACTTACCTAAGCTATACTGTAATCTGACTAGGTACACTGCCTATAAGTGCATAGTTAGTCTAAGTTTGTTAGGTTATAAATATTAAAATTAATGGGTACTTTCGTGCACATCAAGTTTTTGGCGCCGTTGCCGGGGAACGGCTTGTCATTAATTTATTTTATTTGATTATTCGTTATTTGTTTTTAGTTAGTTCTCAATTTTTTTATTTTGATTTTCGATGATATCTTTTCACTTGTCGGGAAGGTTCTTGTTTATTTTGCAGGAATTTGGGATTGTACACATTGCTTGACTTTACTTTTTGCATGGGTTTCGAGAATGAAAGCGATTAGGGAATTCTTGACCTGCTTAGCCTACTACTTTGTTGATTTGTCCAACTCAATCCATGAGGCGTAGTATAGCAAGGCGTATTGTGGTGGTTAAGTGGAAGACCGAGCTCTTGTTGTTCTTGACTAGTAAGGTCACTTCTTGTTCCGCTTCTAGTTAATGGTGCAAGGAAAACAAAGGAAATATTCTAACGGGTCCCGAAAGTGGGTGTTTTCGCAAACCAATTCTTGCATGCAAAGGTTTTTGATCAACCATTGTTGTTTGATCTTGACAAAGATAAGTGATTATGACATCTCAATTTTTTTTATCACTCATCGTGAAGTCATCATTAGCTTAAGAAATTAAAAAGAAAAAAAAATTATGTAAGTTTTAAGTTCCTAGATGAAATGATTAAAAAGAAAAGGAAATTCAATTAAAAGAAGAAAGGGAAATTTTCATTTAAAATTACGCCCCGCGTAAGTTTAATTACGCCATGCGTAATATGCTCCGGATCGCGAATGAACATCTCAGGGGGGTTGGGGTACGCCCCGCGCACTCTTGCTTTACGCCCTGCGTAACACGGCGACCAGGTATATCTTTTGACCTGTTGACTTCTTCTTTATTCTTTTCCCTCTTCTTCTCTTGCGCAAACTGTGACGGCGAATCTCTTCAAAACTCTCGATTCTGCTTCGTTCTTGTTAAATTCAACACATAAGTAAGCTTTTTCGGTTATTAAATGTTATAGATTTGTGTTAAATTTGATGAAAAACGATGCATTCGGCTTTTGCTTGAAATCTAGGGTTTATACATTTTTTCGAATTAGGGCCGATTTTGCAAATGTATGTGTTGATTAGGGCTGGAATGGACCGATTTCGGTTAATACATTAAACCCTCGAGCTTAATTTCGTCTTAATCCCATCCCAGCCCCATCGATTCGAGCTTGGGGTCGTACGCAATGCGTACCCCCGTGACTGCGAGTTCTTGATTCTGGTCGAATTTTTGACTGTTATACATGTTACCTGTTAAATGTTTTCTAGGGATTGATTCATATGTTATTAGGAGGTCCCGATTTTTTTTTCCTACTGTCTTGGACCACACGGTTGGTTCCAATTGCTAATATATATGCCCCATGTGTTTGACTTATTAGACAACCTGGGTATGGGCTTAAATTGACAGTTTTTGAAATAGGTATTAATTTTAGAACGAAAAGGGACAGATTCGTGAACTCGGACGTAAGCCCAGCGTACTGCCCCTATCCGGCCCAAAAAAAATTTTGGTTGAAAAATTTATTAATGCTGCCATATTTTGTTGGTTTTGGGTTTTGTGCTAATATGTGCAGATTATGGCTCGAAGGACACAAAGAACCAACCCTCCCGAGGATGTGACTGATCATCGCTTTTTACAATTTCCGCAAACACTGAGCGATGCTACCAGGGCGCGTTATGTCACCAACTTGAGCCTGATTCTCACAAAGGAGATTGATATTGCACCCTCTTTCGACTAGGAGTTGGCTACCAGGACTGGACTTGCTGCATTAATCCAGGAATTTTTGCAATACACACACTCGGACGCGAGTGGTGTGGAATTGTTTGTGTGTCAGGGATGGGCGCGTTTGTTCAGGATCCAGGAGCCGGTGTATCGAGAGTTTTTGCTGGAGTTCTATGCTACAGTTTCCTATGATCCTAGGAAGCCACTCAATGACAGGACAGCCTTTGCTTTCAGACTGGGAGGAGTGAGCCGGGAATGCAGCGTGATTGAGCTTGCTACTCGGGTGGGTATTTACACAGCCGATGAGACAAGGAGTGTCCACTTCCTGACATTTCTTGCTGACTGACTCATGGAGCGGCCGGAGGACTACAATGAGAACACTTTTTGGGCCGAGATTACGGGAGGAATTTATACGCCATCTACCGCTCGAGGGGGGATGATTCGGTCTACTACATACCGAATGTTGCACCGGTTGATTTCTATGTCTCTCACGCATCACAAGAATAGTGAGAGAGTGCCTTCGACGGACCTGTATTTCCTATGGGCACTAGTTACTCCAGGGAGGCACCTGAACCTTCCAGTTGCTTTAGCTGTATATTTGGGACGGAGGGCCAGGGGACTTCGGGGAGATAGCCCGATATGCGGAGGGCATTTTATCACACGATTAGCTCGATCATATCAGTTGATGACGCGTGAGATCACGAGATCGATGGTGTTTCATGACATGAGGCCGATGAGTCTTCAGCTATTGGAGTCGATGCGCGTATTAGAGCGGGGTGGAGATGGTGTTTTGAGGGTTCGAGCAGATGATGTGGCGGATGAGGAGGGTGCCGCCGAGCCACAGCCGAGACAGGTCCCGCGGCGTAGACCTGCTCCTCGGGGAGCGTAGCAGGGACCTGAGCCGGAGATTGATATGCGCTACTTAGCTCAGGGCATTGATCGTCTTGACTTGAGGGTCCAGAACCTTAGCGAGTATGTTGCACATGTGGACGCGCAACAGCGATGGCAAGGGAATGCGTTGAATGCATTCTTTGCCCATCAGGGATTTCAGTATTCGGTTTCCTTTCCACCACCATTCCAGTCACGATTTGACGGGGCCGGTACTTCTGGGACACAGCCACATGATGATGGAGATGATGAGTGATCCTTTTTTATTTTTTATTATTTTTTTTTGTTTGTTTTGTGTTTATTTTAGTTTAAGTTTAGTTTTTGGTATTTGGTATGTAATTAAACTTTGATTTAGTTTTACTTTTGTTTTCCATGTTGATGCTCTATGGTTGTTTAGATTTATGCAGAATATTCGCCCTTAGGAAGCTGGCAGTGAATTCAGCAGCTAGGTCCGACTGTTGCTAGAGAGCCATGTGAGAGTTCGAAGATTATAGTCAAGACCCACAAATTGTCATAAGTGTGGGGTGCATCTTTATTAGAGTTGTATTTCGTCGCGAGGGAGAAGTATCATCCCGGCTGCCACGACATGGTTGACACTTTCCTATGTTGTGGGGGATTTTTCATCGTGAGAAGAGAATGTCACTCTTGACGAGACGACGTGGTCGACACTTTCCCACGTCATGGTTGTTATACATTGCATCTAATTGCAATATTTTGTACCACATTTTCAAAGATGGCGGTCTTGATTTTATTTTTCGGCGTATTCAGAAGCAGTAGTTCCAGTTTTCAGTTTTTCAGCAATAGTTGAAGCAACATGTAGCAGCCCCATTCGATCTCGCCACAACTACCCAGGGGAGTTTGTTCCTTTTTCTTCCTTTTTATGTTCTTAATTTGTTTTAGCATACAATGAGGGCATTGTATGAAATAAGTGTGGGGTAGGGGGTCGGTAAAAGTAAATTATAAAAATATAATAGTTGGAAATTGCTAGATCTAGGGAAATTAATAAAATTTAAAAGAAAACTTGAAATAATAGTTTAATTTAGAAAAATCTAGTGATAATTTAAAATTCTGCTAATATTATATGAGATGATCCGATGAGAACTCAAATGTTTAGTTGAGCCAATATACGTTCTAGTGCATTTGTGGCTTCCTTATTTCAGTGAAATCATGAGACAAAAACACGACCCTGCTCAGCCTGAGGGATGCAATATGTTTAGCAGCCTAAACCTGAAATGTATCCAGGAAGATTTTTATCATTAGCCAATAAAGGTTGAGATTGAGCGCCCCTGCTTAAGCATGTAGGGATTTGAGTGAAAAAAAAATGAGGAATACATGTAAAAAAAAAAAAAAAAAAAGAAGAGAGAATTACAAGAAAAAGTTTGAAGAATTTTTGGAGCATCAAAGTCAAATATCAAATATGAAGATCGGAAATTCAAAGAAATTCAAAAGGTTGAAGATACCAAAAATCAAACAACAAGGTGGTGAATTCAAAGAAATTAAAGATTAAATGTCAAAGAAGTGAAGAATTCCAAAGAGCTCCAATGTGGTATCATAAATTGTAATTGTCTAGATTATGTATGCTTGGGTTGCTCAATTAAAAATACCTTGAGGGTAAAGAGGTTTTCTGAGGATGGATTCGGAGGGTTGCATAAAATGAGCATAGTTCGGGGTGAGTGGGCGAATGTTTATGAGGATTGTGAGTATTTGAAGTATGGGGGGTTTTAGGAATTTTAGACACAAATGCATGCGTTGAGGTCTTGGCATAATGGCTGAGTTTTAAATGGATTGTTTAGTGCGATATTGGTAAAATAAAAGTGAATTTGCTTGGGGGCAAGCAAAGGCTAAGTGTGGGGTATTTTGATATGTGTATTCTTATATATATTTTTATGCACTTTATCTTAATATTTTGGCCTTATTTATTATATTTTAGAACTAAAGAGTACTCATAATGCTTTGAATTATGTTTTGCAGCTATTTGTTGTCAATAAAGCACAGAAGAAAAGACTGAAGCGGAAACCGGGCTTAGAAGCTAAAAGAAGCAAAATGGTGCTGAGGTAGCGGTTACGCCCCGCGTGACTTAAGAGTACGCCCCGCGTACCGGCTTGCAACAGATATACATGATCGCGTAGTTATCTCGAGTACGCGCCGCGTAATTCCTAGTACGCCCAGCGTACTTAGGTCGGCCACAAAGATTATAAATATCGATTTTTAGCTAACTAGGAGGGGGGATTCGACTTCTAACCTGATTTAGTCGACAATTAACTTCTGTTAAGCCGTTTTGAGGGTCTAGAAGGCGGCCGGAAGGCCGTTAAGCTAACAGGAGCAGAAATCTGAAGGATTGGAGAGCGGATACATGTCGGTAATCATATGGATTGCTAACGTGACCATGTTTAGCACTTCCTTATGGTACTTTCTGTATTTAGTTTCTGATTTGGGTGTAAAAACCTTTTACTTTGTGTTTATGATTGAATGAAGTTTTGATTCTTAGACTAATTGTGGTGTTAAATAATTTATTTGTGTTTAATTTATCTTGTCAAGCTTGTTCAAAGATCCTCATGTGTTAATGATGATTATTTGCTGTTAATTGTTAAGTGAATTAAGTTGTATGAAAACCTGCTTGATTTGCTTGTCTCTTATGATTTTTGATGACCATTGAGAATTATAAGACTAGAAATAACGAATGTGAAACTAGGATTAACATGGGAATAAATAAGTTAATGTGTGAGCCTTGTTTGATGACCATCAATAAGAGGTTAATTAAATGTTTAAATTAACTAAGTTTACAAGTCTTGCTTGATACGAACTGAACACTAGGAAGCATGTTAGTTTAACCAATTGATCACTGTTTGAATTAACTTGTTTGCTAAAGGATTAGTTATAGTGAACATGAATCTAATCAATTTAGGAATCGGTGAACATGAATAAATGAATTTGTGCATGCAATTGTTTATGTTTTCAAGGTGAAATTTGTCTAAACCAAAGTACCTAAAGAGATTTGTTTTTCCTGTTAGTTTATCGAGAATGGTTAATTAATTATTAGTTTGAGATTTATTAAATTATTCTTTTCGTGTGACATATA
The DNA here is from genome assembly GCF_052625555.1 of Lactuca saligna. Taxonomy (NCBI): domain Eukaryota; kingdom Viridiplantae; phylum Streptophyta; class Magnoliopsida; order Asterales; family Asteraceae; genus Lactuca; species Lactuca saligna. Next base: position 54,166,054 of record NC_136425.1, read on the forward strand.
ACCTATAATTAAATATATTAAATTAATCCACCGTTCCCTGTGATCGACACCCGACTTACCTAAGCTATACTGTAATCTGACTAGGTACACTGCCTATAAGTGCATAGTTAGTCTAAGTTTGTTAGGTTATAAATATTAAAATTAATGGGTACTTTCGTGCACATCAATAGGACTCGGCGAGTCAATGCCCTGACTCGGCGAGTCCAAGGAAATCTTCATAGATCAAGAACAGACTCGGCGAGTTGTTCATACAACTCGGCGAGTCTTAGCATAAGTGTTCTTCGGATGAAGATGAACTCGACGAGTTGTTCATACAACTCAGCGAGTAGGATGAAGAGGTTGAACGTCAGTTTAGAAGATGAACTCATCGAGTCATAGCCTAACTCGACGAGTAGAAACAGGGACTCAGGACAATCGTCTGATAGGGACTCGACGAGTTGGAGAGCCAACTCGGCGAGTCGGGTCAACTGAAAGTGACTATGACTTTGACTTAGAGCTAGACCAGGGGTAAAATGGTCATTTTACCCAACGGACAGTTAGCAGTGTTTGATTGAGTATGTTGTGGGAATTGCAGCCGGAGGATTTCCGGAGCAGCAGCAGTCAGTTAGTTCCCGACCAGTTCAGTAGCTACTTTGAGGTGAGTTACCTTCTAGTAGTGGTGGGTCTAAGGACACAATGCCGGCCCACCAGTAAGAGACGTATGATAGATGAGTTTCTTTGTGATATCATCTAGGTTTGCTATTACCTGATATGTTATATGCTATCATGATACATTATATGCGATAGTAGTAGAATTCGGTTGTTAGGATCGCAGGGTAGTCAGACACCCCAGAAACGTCTGACAGCATGTGATGATATGTTTGTATGTTGGTCTGTTATGTTATGCGATAGAGGTAGCAGGAGGGGACCAGTCCTCGAGGATCGGTTGTTAGGACCGATGGGTAGTCAGCACCCCAGAATGGCTTGACACGGGTAGGAAGGCACCCCAGAATGGCCGTATGGGTAGGTCGGCACTCCAGAATGGCCGTACCGGGTAGTCAGGCACCCCATAATAGCCTGGAAGTACGTATGTTATGTGTTTGTATGATATGTGGTACGTTGGGGGAACTCACTAAGCTTTGTGCTTACGTTTACAGTTTTGTTTTCAGGTACCTCTTCACCGAAGGGGAAGGAGCCGGCGCGGTAGTGGCACATCATGCACACACTCTGGTTTCCGCATTCACGAGATTCACTGGGATTGTACTCTGATATTTTAATGGGATGTATGGTTTGAATTTTTAAAACATGGTTTGCGATGTGTTATGGTGTGATCAAACAATGTTTTATTTATTAATGTTTTCTAAGTAATATTTTAAAATGAAACTTTTTTGGACGTGAAAATTGGGTCGTTACAAGTTGGTATCAGAGCCCTGGTTTGAGGGATTCGGACTCACCTTCGGGGGTGTCTGAACTCAAATCTAGGGATTTAAAGAATTTTCTTTAGGAAATGATTTCGAACAATGAGAAAAGATTTTAAGAAATAACAAAAGTGTGTGTGATGTGCACGACCGGCCGAGCTCAAGTAAGTACTCCCCAAAGTACCCATACCAGTTTATGTTATGTTTATCAGCTTTTTTAGAACAGCATGCTAGAATAGGGCTAAGGATCTAGGAATGATGCCTTATGTGCCTGCCTTATGTGTTCCACCTATATGTGAATTGCATGCTTGTATAGTGTAGACAGCGGTAGGGTAGCCTGTTAGGGTTTGCCTGGTAGTATAAGCTAACACGGTGTGCTAGTTCAGTTCCTCTCTATGAGAGCGGAATTGTTTGAAGTCGTTTTCCCTTGTCCGAATGCTGCTTGCTTCGTGCTACGTGGGACTCCGAATAATGGGAATTAGCCATTAGGCGAATACGTCACACCACATGTGAACAGAGTTGAATAATCTTAGAGTACCGGATTTGATCCTACTGCGCAGCTCTTGTTTGAGTCCAACCGTTGTAGGGACGAGTCGGGTACTCGAAGGATTATCTGAGTCTCGTCGCATGTGATGGTGTTCAGGTGATGGCTAATTGGCATTACAAGGAGGCCTGCAGCAGCTGAGGATTGAATCGAGTAGAGCCGGGAGGTTTCCCTAGGGCGAGCCGGGAATGAGTATAGTAGTAACTAGCCTTAGTGTAAGGGATCTGGTGGAGTCGAGGCAGTCCTTGAAAAAGGTACGGATAGATGTGGAAGGTAGTATGGGCCCGTACTACTGAAAGCAGAGGATCCGTACCCGAACCAAGGGAGGCCAAGACAAGACCAGGGAACTTGTAAGTAGCTATGATTCCTCAGGGAGCACCAGAATATCTAATGATTGTTGTGATGTATTGCAGAATGGTGGTACTTCGATCGAGGCCGGTGGACGGCGGTTCTGGAGAGGGGTCAGGTTCGGGATCAGGTTCCGAGCCGATAGATGAGGGACTACGCGAGTTCATCGCGTCAGAGATCACCAGGGGCATCCTTGAGTCGACTCCCATTATCTTCGGGTCGATCAAGAAAGGGATCATGGAGTTGATGGAGGATCGCCTGCGGGCATTCAGGAGCGATTTGGCATCTGGCCAGTCGGGGTCACGTACATTGTCCTTCAAGGACTTCAGGGGCAGTGGTGCGTTGGATATCCATGGGGTAAAGGACCCCATTGCTGCCAGGCGATGGATTGCAGACATCGAGTCTGCACAGCTGACTAGCTTCTGCCCCGAGGGGTCGAAGGTGAGATACGCAGCGGGGTGTTTACGGGACCGAGCCCGGGACTGGTGGGAGTCAGTGGGTGACTCGTTGGGAGCCTCAGCTATCGAGGCTATGACATGGTCAGACTTTGTGACCAGGTTCAGGGCAGAGTTTGCACCAGCTGTCGAGCTTCAGCAGCTGGCCAGGGAGTTTCTAGATATGAGACAGATGACGGAGATTGTGGCGGAGATCACCGCCAAGTTCCGGGAGAGGGCTTTGTTGGTGCCCTAATATGCTGGTGATGAGGATATGAGGAGGACTCGTTATCACGATATGCTTCAAGCTGACATCCGGGAGCATGTTAGCTTTTCGGCTTGCCCTACCTTGGACTCTATGATCGCCAGGGAAAGGGAGAGGGAGATAGATTTGGAGCACATCCGGAAACGGAAATCTGAGGAGGGACAGGCAGGAGGGGCTTCGAGGAAGAAGCCCAAGGGATCGGATGGGAGGCCGAAAGGCCAGTCAGGACCGAGCCACTGCAGGAAGTGCGGCAGGCCGCACAAGGGGGCGTGCAGGTTGGGATCGTCAGGATGCTACAAGTGCGGCAAGTTTGGGCACATCAGCAGGGATTGCACTGCTCCTGCGACAGCTATTCAGACATCGGAGTTGCTGTGTTTCCACTGTAACCAGAGGGGCCACAAGAAGGAAAATTGCCCCATGTTGACAGTTTCAACACCAGTGAAGGCGCCAGCCCCAGCGACCCTGCGGATCACGGATGGCCGTCAGGGCAAGGCGGAGGCTCCGGTGGTGAGGAGCCGAGCATTCCAACTGACTACCGAGGAGGCACGCGCCGCGCCCGATGTGGTGACGGGTATGATTCTCTCCTTCTATCTTTTGTTTTATGTTGTTATGATATTGATATGTGCTGCGTGTATATATGTGTATTAGGATCGTTCCATGTGAACGACATCCCAGTTCAGGTATTGTTCGACTCGGGTGCATCCCGATCGTTCGTTTCTCTTGCGCTTAGCAAGAGGTTCCATGAGACTTCAGGCGAGTTAGATTTCCCGTTAGAAGTAGAGATTGCTGACGATCGATCGGTGCAAGCATCGATGGTGTTTCGAGATTGCGTTCTGCAACTGTTTGAGGAGCGTTACCTGGTAGACTTGGTTCCCATTCCTTTGCGTGGGAACAAGGTGATTATTGGCATGGATTGGTTGAACCCTAATGGGGCGGTGATAGACTGCGCGCAGCAGCTAGTGCGAGTCAGGGCCCCAAGCGGGGGAGAGTTAGTGATTCATGGCGAACGGCCACAGTGTGGACCCACTGTGTGTTCAGCAGCGAGGGCTAGGCGCTATCTTCAACAGATATGTCGCGTATGTGATGGATACCCGGGAGGCGGGTAAGGCGACCGTGAGCGAGGTCCTGGTGGTTCGAGAGTTTGCAGATGTTTTCCCGGAGGAACTACCTGGGATACCTCCGGAGCGACAGGTGGAGTTCAGGATTGATCTTATTCCTGGTGCGGCTCCGATAGCCAAAGCACCGTATCAGTTGGCCCCTCCCGAGATGCAGGAGTTGTCTATGCAGCTGCAGGAGCTGCTGGACAAGTGATTTATTCGTCCGAGCAGTTCGCCTTGGGGAGCCCCGATTCTATTTGTGAAGAAGAAGGATGGGTCGCATCGGATGTGTATAGATTACCGGGAGTTGAATAAGGTGACAGTGAAGAACCGTTACCCACTCCCGAGGATTGATGACCTCTTTGACCAGCTTCAGGGAGCATCTTGGTTCTCCAAGATTGACTTGCGTTCGGGTTATCATCAGATGAGGGTCAGGGAGGAGGATACGCAGAAGACCGCGTTTCGAACACGTTATGGCCACTATGAGTTTGTGGTGATGCCGTTTGGGTTCACCAATGCTCCTGCCGCGTTCATGGATCTCATGAACCGCGTTTGCAGACCGATGCTAGATCGGTCTGTGATAGTCTTTATCGATGACATCCTGGTTTATTCCAAGACTCACGAGGAGCATGGGGAGCATCTAAGGGAGGTGTTGGAGACCCTGAGGAGGGAGAGCTTGTATGCCAAGTTCTCAAAGTACGAGTTCTGGCTACGCGAGGTGCAGTTTCTTGGGCACCTCGTCAACCAGAACGGGATTCTGGTCGATCCGGCCAAGGTTGAGGCCGTGATGAGATGGGAGGTTCCGAAGTCTCCATCTGAGATTCGGGGTTTCCTAGGATTAGCGGGCTACTATCGTAGATTTATCCAAGATTTCTCCAAGATAGCCGTACCCCTGACACGACTGACAAAGAAAGCCGTGGTCTTTCGGTGGGGACCCGAGCAGCAGGTTGCGTTTGAGATGCTGAGACAGAATTTGTGTGAGGCGCCGATCCTAGCCCTGCCTGAGGGCGTAGAGGATTTTGTGGTTTATTGTGATGCGTCCATTTCGGGGTTGGGCGCAGTTCTGATGCAGAGGGGGCATGTCATTGCCTACGCTTCGAGGCAGCTCAAGCCCCATGAGGCGAATTACCCGACGCACGATTTGGAGTTGGGGGCCGTGGTCTTCGCCCTCAAGATTTGGCGACATTAGCTCTACGGGGTTCGTTGTACCATCTACACGGACCACAAGAGTCTGAGGTATCTCATAGACCAGCCGAATCTTAACATGAGGCAGCGTTGGTGGTCAGATGTGGTGAAGGATTATGATTGCGAGATCCTTTACCACCCGGGGAAGGCCAACGTGGTGGCCGATGCGCTTAGCCGCAAGGCGGAGCCGATCAGGGACGTATGCATGAGGATGACCGTAGTGACTCCCCTATTAGAGCGAATTTGGGAGGCTCAACAGGAGGCTATCAAGGAGGAGCATCGGAAGAGCGAGCGCGTGGTGGGTCAGGTATCCTCCTTTGATTATGATAGCCGGGGTCTATTGACACTACACCATAGGGTGTGGGTGCCGTATCACGGGGGCGTCCGCCAGATTTTGATGGATAAGGCGCACAAGTCCCGAATCTCTATTTATCCCGGGGCGACGAAGATGTATAGGGATCTCCGTCTGAACTATTGGTGGCCCTGCATGAAGCGGGATGTGGCATGGTACGTAGAGCGGTGCTTGACCTGCAGGAAGGTCAAGGCCGAACATCAGAGACCGCATGGTAAGATGCAGCCGTTGGACATTCCACTGTGGAAATGGGAAGATATCACCATGGATTTTATTACAAAGCTTCCCAGGACCGCGCGTGGAGTGGATTCGATTTGGGTCATCATGGACCGACTGACCAAGAGTGCTCACTTTATTCCGATTCAGGAGAGCATATCGGCCGAGAAGTTGGCCGATATCTATATCAGGTAAATCGTGGCGCGGCACGGGGTGCCTGTATCGGTGATCTCGGATAGGGATGTACGTTTCACTTCCAGATTTTGGAAGAAGTTTCATGACGAGTTGGGCACTCGATTGCATTTTAGCACCGCCTTTCACCCGCAGACGGATGGTTAGAGCGAGCGGACCATCCAGACTTTGGAGGACATGTTGCGGGAGTGTGTGTTGGATTTCGGTGGTAGCTGGGATACCTATCTTCCCCTGGCTGAGTTCTCCTACAACAAAAGCTACCACGCGAGTATTGACCGACCACCATTCGAGATGTTGTACGGGCGGAGGTGCAGAACCCCGATATGTTGGGGTGAAGTTGGCCAGAGAGTCATGGGAAGCACCGAGGTGGTGCTAGAGACGACCGAGAGGATCCAGCAGGTTCGGAGCAGACTTCAGACTGCTCAGAGTCGGCAGAAAAGTTACGTCGATAAGCGTCGATCCGACTTGGAGTTCCAAGTCGGGGATATGGTTATCTTGAAAGTGTCGTCTTGGAAAGGCGTCATTTGATTCAGGAAGTGGGGCAAGTTGGGCCCAAGATTTATTGGGCCGTTTAGGGTTGTAGCCCGGGTGGGCAAGGTGGCGTATAGGCTGGATCTGCCAGCCGAGCTCAGTCAGATCCACAGCACTTTCCATGTTTCGCAGTTGCGGAAGTGCCTAGTGGACGATTCAGTGGTAGTACCGCTGGAGGATATTCAGCTTGATGACAGCTTGAATTACATTGAGCGCCCAGTCGCAATACTCGACAGGAAGTCGAAGGCTTTGAGGAACAAGAGGGTAGAACTAGTGAAGGTGCAATGGCAACACCGTAAGGGTTCGGAATGGACTTGGGAACCGATGGACGAGATGATGGAGCATTACCCCAAGCTATTTTAGGATCGAGCAGCAGACTTCGAGGACGAAGTCTAAAATAAGTGGGGGAGATTTGTAGCACCTGGTTTCCGGTATGTGAATTTTATTTGAGTATTTCCCTATTTTAGCCTTGGACTCGGCGAGTCATAGGTCCGACTCGCCGAGTAGGGATGAGACTCAGGACACGTTTAAGTTGGCGACTCGGCGAGTCCATATCCCAGACTCGGTGAGTCACCGCTGCTGGATGAAACCCTAAATTTCAAGGGTTTGCACCCTATTTAAACCCTCATTCCACCCCAAACTCGTCCCCATTCACCCCCAGAACTCCCAGCATCATTATACCCTTATTTCCTTGAGAGATTGAAGTGTTTTGGTGTGTTCTTGAAGATTTTGAGGAGAAAGAAGAGTAGATCAAGAAAAGGAGAAGGAGGCCAGGCATCTTTGTGTTATCTCAACGTTTTCCTTGAGGTATAGCTCGTTTCCCCTCTGTTTTCAAGCTTGTAATCTCTTTTAGCTTCATAGAAGTCCTTCTTGAGCTCTTCCCCAAGCTTGTTTGTGCTTTGTGGGGTGTAATAAGTTGTTAGCCTTTAGATCTAGGCATGATTTAGTCCCTGGATCTTGGATCTAATGCCTTTATGGGGTCATATTGCATGAAAGCCCTAGATCTACCTTTTTTGGTGCACTTTGAGCCTTAAAATCCATATTGGTGAATATCTACACGTAAAGTTGGAAACTTTACGTGTGATTTGTGTCCTAGAAGCCCAGATCTGTGAATGGCATGGACTGAAATCGAGCAAATCGGTGTATTTGATGGATGCATGGCTGCGACTCGGCGAGTCGTATATGTGACTCGACGAGTCTGGTCGCGAGTCACTGAATCGGTCCCTTTATGATGTATCGAGTTGAGCCATGAGTCACAGGGGGTGACTCGGTGAGTTGGAAGCTGAACTCACCCATGATAGGACTCGGCGAGTCAATGCCCTGACTCGGCGAGTCCAAGGCAATCTTCATAGATCAAGAACAGACTCGACGAGTTGTTCATACAACTTGGCGAGTCTTACCATAAGTGTTCTTCGGATGAAGATGAACTCGACGAGTTGTTCATACAACTCGGTGAGTAGGATGAAGAGGTTGAACGTCAGTTTAGAAGATGAACTCGTCGAGTCATAGCCTAACTCGACGAGTAGAAACAGGGACTCAGGACAATCGTCTGATAGGGACTCGATGAGTTGGAGAGCCAACTCGGCGAGTCGGGTCAACTGAAAGTGACTCTGACTTTGACTTAGAGCTAGACCAGGGGTAAATTGGTCATTTTACCCAAAGGACAGTTAGCAGTGTTTGATTGAGTATGTTGTGGGAATTGCAGCCGGAGGATTTCCGGAGCAGCAGCAGTCAGTTAGTTCCCGATCAGTTCAGCAGCTACTTTGAGGTGAGTTACCTTCCAGTAGTGGTGGGTCTAAGGCCACAATGCCGGCCTACCAGTAGGAGACGTATGATAGATGATTGTCTTTGTGATATCATCTAGGTTTGCTATTACCTGATATGTTATATGCTATCATGATACGTTATATGCGATAGTAGTAGAGTTCGGTTGTTAGGACCGCAGGGTAGTCAGACACCCCAGAAACGTTTGACAGCATGTGATGATATGTTTGTATGTTGGCCTGTTATGTTATGCGATAGAGGTAGCAGGAGGGGACCAGTCCCCGAGGATCGGTTGTTAGGACCGATGGGTAGTCAGCACCCCAGAATGGCTTGACACGGGTAGGACGGCACCCCAGAATGGCCGTATGGGTAGGTCGGCACCCCAGAATGGCCGTACCGGGTAGTCAGGCACCCCAGAATAGCCTGACAGTACGTATGTTATGTGTTTGTATGATATGTGGTACGTTGGGGGAACTCACTAAGCTTTGTGCTTACGTTTACAGTTTTGTTTTCAGGTACCTCTTCACCGCATGGGAAGGAGCCGGCGCGGTAGCGGCACATCATGCACACACTCTGGTTTCCGCATTCACGAGATTCACTGGGATTGTACTCTGATATTTTAATGGGATGTATGGTTTGAGTTTTTAAAACATGGTTTGCGATGTGTTATGGTGTGATCAAACAATGTTTTATTTATTAATGTTTTCTAAGTAATATTTTAAAATGAAATTTTTTTGGACGTGAAAATTGGGTCGTTACACAGTATCACCATGCTCCCACGACTGTCCATTTTCAGTCAGTTAAACGTATTCTTAGATACGTTAAAGGGACTGTTTCCTTGGCTCTCTCTTTTCGTCATCCACAGACCAATGTTATTCTGGGTTACTCCGATGTTGATTGGGTCTGATGTTTAGAAACTTAACGCTCCACTTATGGCTACTCTATCTTTCTTGGTGGCAATCTTGTTTCTTGGAGTGCAAAAAAGCAACATATGTTTTCTATATCTAGTTGCGAGTTAGAATACCGGGCTATGGCCAATACGACTGCTGAGATTGTTTAGATCATTCGTCTTTTATGTGAACTTCATGTATTACCTCCCGATAGACCTATGTTGCTATGTGATAATAGAAGTGCATTGTTCATGATTCGAAATCCAGTCTCTCACAGGCGTGCTAAACACATTGATCTAGATTATACTTTGTTTGAGAATTTGTCACTTCTGGGAAACTACATACTAAGTTTATTTATACCAAGTTTCAGGTGGCTGATATATTCACCAAGAGTCTTCCACATCTTCAGTTTGAACTAGGGATGAGCATGGTGCGTTTCGGTGCGGTTTTTGTATAAAACCACAACCGCAACCGCAAATTGCGGTTTTTTAAAACCAAAAACCGAAAATTGCGGTTTTTTAAAACCAAAAACCGAAAATTGCGGTTTTTGATTCGGTTCGGTTTTGCAGTTATTTCGGTGCGGTTTCAGTTTTTAACCACAAAATGAGATGGTGTGGTTTTTTCGGTTAAAAAGGTGCGGTTTTTCATGTTCAAAACATAAAATTTAGTCGACTTTTATTTATTTCAAGATTTTCATTGCAAATAAATCGCAATTTTGGTCCATATTTATTCTTTCAAGTTGCTATGTTATATTAAATTCATTTCATTCAATTAATTAACAATACGTCTAACATTTACTAACCACCATTTACATACAAAAAACTAAACAATAAAAATCGTAAGATGATAATATTGATAATTTATTTTACTAATTAAATATATGTATTATAAATATTTAAATAATATATTAAATTATGTTGTTTGGGGTTATTTCGATTAATTTGGTGCAGTTATTAAATATAAAATGAAACCACACTACAATTTTTCAGTTTTTCAAAATTAAAAACCGCACCATCAGTTTTCGTTTCGGTTTTGGTTATTCGGCTTCGGTTTATGCGGTTATTTCGGTTTTTTTGGGTTTCGATTTGGTTTCTACTCATGCCTAGTTTGAACATTTTCGTGCATTGCTTCGTCTTCGTCCACCACCCATTCGCTTGAGGGGGGATATTAAATAATAACTTAGCTTTATATATTCAAATGTATTATTGTATTTATTTCTCCATTATTATAGGAGATGTAGTTGTACCATGTTATTATAAATATACACAACACACAATTATTGGTGTGGTTATTCTTATAAAAGTAAAGTCCCCAAATCATATACATAAGTGCGCTTTCTAACAATTGGTGGTTCCTTAGCTTGAAACTAGTTTAGAAACATGAAGTAATATTAGGATCACCATTGATGTTTTGAAATCAAGTTCAAATCGCATTCCATCATTGTTAAAGGTATGAAGCTTCCAAAAACCTTTTAAACTCCAAATTAAGCAATGAATGAGAATAATGAAAGTATGCTAGAAATCTAGTAACTAAAACTCATAAGAAACATCATTAAAACATTATTAACATTCTAATTTTTTTTGGATTTGGAGAATCTTTCAAACCCTAAATTGATTTTAAAAAGAAGATTATGAGAAATAAGTGTATCTTCCAATGTGTCTTTATTGAAACCATAACTTCCACAACTATCCTATTTCAGATTGAATTAGGCTTATCACGATGATTTAGCGATACAAAAATATGATTATATGTATGCATGGTTAAATGATATTCCCATAACAAGTAAATTTACCCATGATTTCGTAGTATTGGTTTCATTTGCTTAAAGTTTGGAAAAGGTATCTCAATTGGGATTTGCTATCTCAAAATATGACGTTTTAATTTACCTCTTCTAATAAATGAAACCTAAAAATGACATGTGTTAGTTTTTTAGAATGCTTTTTTGATACGGAACATTTTTGTATGATTTTTATTATTTCATTTTTTTTGGTAACAAATTAAATTCAACTCAAATTTTGAAAATACACAATCATATCCTAATAAAATTATTATATTTATTTTGCTTAATAAATTAATTCATAATTACTTACAATCGATAATCTTGGGTTTTTTTTTGATATTTTTTTATTTTTTATCTATATAAAATTTTAAATATACTGATCGTGGTTTCCACGAGTTATAACCTGATTTTTAATGAATAACTCTATTTTATAACATGGTAAAAACTAAAAAGGATAATTATCGTTTTAATATCATTTTTTAGTTGTTTAACGGTAATTACGTATTTGTCTTTGTTTTAATATCATATTTTAGTTCTTTTTTTCTTGTAAAATAAACCTTTATACTTTATTTTTTGTAACAATGCAGTCTTTGTGACCGGTTATACCCTGTATACCGATCATATGCGAATTTTTTTTAGGGAAAATGACTTGATATGATAAGATACTTTTTGAAATGTACACATTTAGTCCTTATTATTTTTTTTTGTAAAATAAACCCTCATACTTTATTCATATGTACATATTAGATCATTTTCACCGAATTCTACAAGTTTTGCTGATGTGAAAGCACAAGTGGCACTAAATAGCAATTAATTAGCTTAGTCACCGGAGGTGGGTGATCCTCCAGCAACAAGAAAAGGGCGGCGACCCTTCTATTTCTCGTCTCTCTTCCTTACGGTCGAACAACAACAGCCAAACTCCCTTTACCTGTTGTGTTTCTCCGATCTGTCTCTCTTTGCCTCCATCTTTAAAATATGTTACCAGAAAAGAAGAAAGAATCGACGAGGGGCTACCAGAGCAGTTCCTCGCAGCCAACTACCGTCTCTACTTCCTCCTGCCTCCTCCTTCGACCTTGTTGTTGTTGCTATCATTCCTCCTTGCTACCAGTGATGTGTAGGAACACACAAAGGAGTCGTCGGAGATCGGGGTTCTCCCTCTTTTTCATGATGAATAAAAGTTGGAAAAATCTCGTTGTGGATATGTGATGCCACCTGAGTATTTCATTTCAACAAAATAAAAGAAAGGGAAAATGACTTGATAGGGTAAGATACTTTTTGAAATGTACACATTTAATCATTATTTTTTTTTTGTAAAACAAACATTTCCATATCAGCAAAATCTATAGAATCCGGTGAAAATAACCTAATGTGTACATATTAATAAAGTATAAGGATTCATTTAAAAAAAAAAAATAAAAACTAAATATTTACATTTCAAAAAATATTTTATCTTATCAATCATTATCCCTATATTTAATTTAAATGTACACGTACTATGTGCAACAATACAATTATAAATAATTTTGTATATAGAGTAGACAGAAAAATAACTGCAGCGGTTTATCCGCCGGTGAGCCGCCGTCAGCCCTTGTGTGAAAGAAGTGAAAGCATTTTATAAGGGTGGGTGGGTCCCACCTCAAGATCTTATTCACTTTTTGGAGTTCCTATTTCGATTCCTTTTTACCTCAATCAGTCGCTTATCACTCTGACTCGCTAAAACCATTTATGTATTATTGTACGTTTTTATAATATTGTAAGTAATTTATGTATTTTGTACAATATTTAACACAAAAGAATAATAATTCATTACACATATATTTTGAGGCATTGTCTGAAGTCTGAACTCTTTATTTATTGAGACAAGACAATATTTTGAAGCATTCAGAATTACTTTTTTAATAAATAAATATTGTACTCCGAACATAAACGTGATGAAAATATTAAAAAATAATAAGTGGGGTATATGTTTTATGAACTTTGACGAGTTTGATTGTTATTTTGCCCATGCCATTCATTGTTCGTAATTTTTCTTGTATTTTCCCTGTTTTCTCCTTTCCTTGCTTTTTGATAGGTCTAGGTTTACCTTGTCGGTTCCTAATAAAAAAATGTATCTAAGTTTAGGTAATGTCGACTTACTACCCTCAAACATTAGGCATCAGACTTCAGACCCCCACCTCTCTATCTTATATCATCCATACACTTGAACACAGAGTGTTCCTAGGACCCTGAGGACTCTAACACATTGTTCTCAAGTTTCATTTAAAAAGAAAAAAGAATAAAGGCGGAAGATTCAAAAAAAAAAAAAAAAATCATTTGTTCTAAATTATTTATTGGAAGCAAGAGAAAAAAAAGTGATGATTTAGCTAATTTTCCTTAGAAACTGTCATTCATCCAAAGGGGCACACATGTCCACTAAAATCTTTTGTGCTTCCTTGGAGAGTACCAAGCTCTTTGGGATTACCACATCTTAAATCTTAAATGATTAATATAGAACTAATTTAAATTTATAGAACCATATATCATATTTGTAACTCTAAGATTATTATTTAAATGCGGGTGCATAGTAATATTATACATTTGTTAATGGATCACATATAAAAATTGATACAACGAGGATTTTGCATTATTGTTTTTACTTTTTACACCTTTTAATTAAACAAAATCAATTTAGAAGAAAAAAAAATAGGGATAATTACTAGGGAAAAATACAAATCTAGCATTTTTCTAAATTGCCTATCAAAAAATAGCCAAAAAATAACACTTAGCTAAAAATAGCCCACAAAACCGTAGTCAACTTATGGTTGACTACGGTCAATGCCGTTGACTACTGTTTTAGGCCGAAAACTACTCTTTTGTGCAAATGAGCTACTGTTTCACGGCACCGTTTACTTTTTCGTGACCCATTAGCTCAAAGTATATAATGAAATTTTTTTTCCAGACTATGTCATTTTGCTTATTGTTTTCTTTGGTTTGACTACTTTTTTCTCTCAATGGAGCACTCGAAGAACAACCAGGTTTGTTTACTTTTTCATCAAAATTTTACCGTCTTTGTGAATAAGAGTAGGTTTTATATATGTGGTTAAATTTTTTTTGAAAAAAATCGAAAAAAAATAAAAATAAAACATTAGGTTGCTGTACAAGTGCCCAATTCACAGATTGTGCAATGTCGACTTGTACACCTACGGTTTCGTATGAACCGTATGGAAGTTTTTTTTTTCCCGTTTTTTTTAAATCGATTCAATAGCATCGGAACCTTCTTAATTTTGTAGTCGTATAATTTTTTTATAAAAAAAAAAAAAAAACAAAACCGTAGGTTTTTTGGAAACCTACGGTGTACAAGCATTTACTGCACAGTTTGTGTAGTAAACACTTGTACACCGTAGGTTTACCAAAACCTACAGTTTCGTTTTTTTTAATATAATTTATAACTAATAAACATTTGTATCCCCTTTTATGTATTTTATGATTTTTTGTTGGGAAAAAAAATCATAGGTTTCCTAAAACCTTTGTTATATATATATATATATATATATATATATATATATATATATATATATATATATATATATATATATATATATATATATATATATCATTATTCTTCAAAAGAAAGTTATTTTTAAACGTATTTTGAAGGATTGTATCTTTTTGTATGTATGTTATGATTCAATTTTTGCATGTTGTTTAAAATGATGTTATTTTCCTATGTCTCAATTATAGCATACAATAGCAATGTGCTATTGATTTGAAAATATTTTTATATTTATAATTTTTAGATACTTTGAAGTATACTGTATTGATAAAATAACATTATGTTTTGGTACTTTCGGGTTTGTTATAAAATATGTTACTGTCACACCATTTTGAAAGTACAATGTTAAATTTGGTATACTAGTAATATAGAAAATACAAAAAAATGTAGTCGATTAATTTCACTTGGTATTTTATACAAAGTAAACTGAATATATGAAATGATTAAGTCTTATATTATTGTATGCTTTCTCTAATTGTTTATCAGTTTTTTTATTTTTATAAAACTTTATTTAACCTTAATGTTTATTTAATTTTGTAGCTTCCAAACAAATCGATGATGGGTCACTTATCTGTCAAACCTTCATGCCATAAATTGCATGAAGTTTTAAGTCACTTGAACGGACCCGTGCACGATCTTTTTTCAACAACTAGCTTCGGTTACTTGTTGGACCTACCAGCTCAGTCCGGAGACGGACTTCTTATTCATGGGTTGTTACTGCATATGTTGCGTCCTACTGCTGAACGCCGATATTTTAGGTTTTCTAGACGTACACTATCATTTTGGCCAGAGGAGTTTTGCCTTGTGACCGGACTTTACATGGGTCGGTGTCCTAAATCAAGGATCAAATTTTCAACCATGTATAAACACGGATATGGTGAAAATACATTTCGGTCCAGAGTCTTCCCATATTGCACGAACGCTTCTTTAGTTGTAATATTTAGAGCTCCTTATCTTGAATCAATGGTTCAATGACATATCGGCTCAAGACGGTGCCATTTTGCTATATATCCTCAATCAAGGTTTTTTGGGAAAGGAGCTTAATGATAAATTCACCAAGGAATTTTTGTGGGTGGTGGAGAACCTGATATTTTCCGTGCCATTTTGTAGTTCTAATTTCCTTTCAGTTTTATGTTATGTTTATTTGGAGGGTAAAACCATGAGGTAATGATATCGGATTTGAAATCCGGATATTTTCCAACGAACAACTATGTACGAAGAACGTAACCAACATATAAAACATAAAAATAAGCATTAAAAACATACTTTTATGGTAAGCTGAAAACGGAAACTTATGTTATTTTATGTCGTTTTTAACACCACGAAGCATACTTTGGAGGGTAAAACCAATGAGGTAATGATATTGGATTTGAAATCCGGATATTTTCCGACGAACAACTATGTACAAAGAACGTAACCAACATATAAAACATAAAAATAAGCATTAAAAACATACTTTTATGGTAAGCTGAAAACGAAAACTTGTGTTATTTAGAATTTGTAGGATACTATAGAAGATTTATCCAATATTGTGGTACCAATGACCCATTTAATGAAGAAGGGAGTTACTTTTCGTTTGGGGTCCCAAGAAGAAATTGGAGTTTGAAACCTTGAGGAAAAGGTTATGTGAAGCTCCAGTATTAGCCCTTCCAGAAGGCGTTGATGACATGGTAGTTTTTTTGATACGTCAAACATGGGTTTCAGACCGTTCTCATGCAACGAGATCAAGTAATCGCATATGACTCAAAATAGTTGTAGCCCCACGAGGTTAATTAAACAACACACAATCTAGAGCTCGGAGCAGTGGTATTTGCTCTCAAGATTTGGAGGCATTACTTGTATAGAGTGTGGTGCACCATTTGCGCAGACTACAAAATCCTAAGATATCTAACGGATCAGCGCAACCTAAACATGATTCAGGGTAGATGTTTAGATGTAGTGATGGACTAAATTACAAACTCTATTACCACCCAGGTAGTATCAATGTAGTAGTTGATGCATTAAGTCGGAAGATGACTAATATGCCAATGAAAGGCGTATGCTTAAGGATGACGGTAATCACGCTAGCGCTAGAAATGATCAACCAAGCACAGAGTGAAGCATCAAGGAATAGAATCAAAAAAGCGCAAGAATTATAGGGAAAATAAGGGGTTGTTAACCCTTCATGATAGAGTATGGGTCCCGTGTGCTAGAGGAACCCAAATTTTTTTTTTATGGTAGAGGCACACAAGTCCAAGTTCTTGATTCATCCTAGAGCTACAAATATGTACATGGAAATCATACACAGTTACTGGTGTCCCTGTATGAAAACAGATGTAGCATGATATGTAGAGAGGTGATTTACTTATCATAAGTTAAAGGCTGAACACTAGATGCCCCTTCGAAAATTGCAACATACTGATATCCCAATCTAGAAATGGTAGCAAATAATAATGGACTTCATCACCAAGTTACCAAAGACCCTTCATGGTGTAAACACTATCTGGGTGATAGTTGATTGATTAACCAAGAGTTCCCACTTTGTGCCTATTCAAGAAAGTTCCTAGGCGGAGAAACTTGCAAAAGTATACGTCAAGGAGGTAGTCTTTCCACAAGGAGTACTAGTATCGGTAATCTCTGATAGAGATGTTCGTTTTAATTCTCGATTATGGAGGAAGTTCCATGATGAGCTAGGTACCCAGTTGCATATCAGCACAACTTATCATCCTCAGATCGATGGGCAGAGTGGATACATACTACGAGCATGCATGTTAGTATTCAATGGAAACCAGGACACTTACCCACCGTTGGAAAAATTCTCATACAACAACAACTTCCATTCTATTATTGGTAAACCTTCCTCCAAGATGCTTTATGGGATAAAGTATCGGACACCCATATGCTGGGGAGAAGTTGGCCAACGACTCATGGGAAGTACAAAACGTTGTAATCAAGACTACATAACTTATCCAACAAGTAAGAGGAATATTGTAAACTGCCCAAAGTCAGCATACGAGTTATGAAAATCGACAAAGGTCAGATCATTAATTCCTTGTCGGAGATCTTGAAAGGTATCATACGGTTCCAAAAAAAGTTCAAGTTAGGCCCTAGGTATATCAGACCTTCAGGTTATTGCTGGAGTGAGCAAGGTTTCCAACCGTCTGGGTATGCCAGATTAGCTCAATCAGATCAACATTACCTTTCATGTCTCCCTGTTGAGGAAGTGCATTACGAATGAATATGAAATTATACCTTTAGAGGGTTTTCCTGTATATGAACGTTTGAATTGCATAGAAATACCAGTAGCAATACTAGATAAAAAGACAAAAACCTTATGCAAAAAGGTAATCAGTCTAGTGAAGGTATAGTAGCAACACCGAACAGGATTAGAATGGACTTAGGAATGAGAAGAAGAGATAAGGAGAAACTACCCAAAATTATTTAGTTAGATTTTGGGGACGAGATCCTTGTAAGTCGGGGAGAGTTGTAAAACACCATTTTTACTATAGTAGTAGACTATAATTATTATAAAATATGTAATAAAAATATATTACTTGTGATTCAAACATAATCTTCATAATCATGTTGGGAACATCGATACGATTTCCATCGATATATAGAACACGCAAATCTAGCTTCGTATGACGAAGTTATGCTTCTTCGAAGTTTTACGATTAACTAGCACAGTTCTATGTATCAAAAAACACAAACAGTTGACGAATTTATTTTTTTAGCATAAGTTAGCTAAAACAAGTTGTAGTATTCATTAAACCGAGAGTGTGCATATAGAGAACGTCCAAATCTGACTTCATATTAGGAGGTTATGATTTTTCCAAGTTTCAACAAAAAATTATGCGGCACAGAAAGCGAAATCAAGATTGGTCGATTGTTAGGAAAAACAATCTAAATAAGAGTTGAATATCTCATCAGTATGATTATGTCGATATAAAGACCGTCGAAATGTAATATGTTTAAAGAAGTTATGAAATTTTACACGGTCGTTAGCGGTAGAATCTTCATAGATTGTTAAATTTTAGATTAGACAAGAATTACCCGAAAGAGTTTAAATGAAAGTTGTAGTACTCAGAAATACCTACACATGATATAAAGAACGTCAAAAATAGAGATTTTGTGAAAGAGAGATATATAATTTACAAAGATCTACGATTTTACGTATAATAAATAGAGATTTTGGTAGAAACTCCCTATAAGTTAAGCTACATTTACTAGGATTTTACGAGTAACTTATTTTTGTGTTCATAATCGTTATTTTGAAAGTGTAAATAAGATTTATCAAGAGTTCTACTCATAATGCTGATTGATATACTTCAAGGATTGGTATCTAGAATGTTCATCTTTGCTTGGTTGTTAGGTTTCAGAAAGGCTTTATGCCCAAATGGTCATGTATCCATCTGTACTGCATGGTTGATCCTTATTTGATAGAACTCTCAGTATTCGTTGGGATTAGTGAAGTATCTAGCCTTTCATTACTAGATTCCCATAGGAACTAATAAGCTATAGTATTATAGGTTAATCCCCATTGGAGTGATGCACGATAGTAAAATTCTCGTGTTAACTATTTATCCCCTAAGAAACTATCTAAGTGAGTTGTTCTCACTATATTGTATAATTAAGTATGTATCCTTTGTATGTTTGGATATAGTTTCCCAGTAGTATGCAATTGAGAAATTATACTAAGATAGGTAGTTGCATGTTATGTGGATTATTGCTACATGTATTTTTTACAAGTATTTAGTTGAGGGCGGAACAACCTTATGCTATAGGCCAATAAACCTTGGATGACTAGCTTTATGCTAAAGGCCAAAAGGGAAGCAGACTAGCTACATGTTGAAGGCCATATATGGCGAACCAGTTAAATGTTGAAGGCCAAGGTGTAGACCAATTATAAGTTGAATACCAATATGTGTATGCATTGTATATATGTTGTGGTTATAACGTCCCACACTAAGTAAATTTTTTTGTTTATAAGTGAATAAAAACTACCAATCATTCATCATAAAACCCATTAAATTGTGATAATGTATATAAAATTTATTACAATGCAAATCATATCATAAAATGCCGAAGAGTGGTGGACGTGATGAAATCACGTCGAGCTTTTCCCTTTGGAACGGGAAGTACTTGAAACATAAGCATAGACCGTAAGCACAAAGATATCCTCTTGAAGCTGTAACGGATCTATTTCACCCCCAAGTCTATTTCAACTCAATCAGTATTTTTCAACCGGGTGGGTCTATTTCACCCCTGACTCTATTTCACCCTCAAGTCTATTTCAAATCAATTGGTATTTTTCAACCGAATGGGTATGTTTCACCTTCGAGTCTATTTCACCTAATGTACATATAACATACAGGTACACATGCGTACAAAAAGAGTCATAAAGACAACATGCATATACGACACCTAGTGTCCTACAATTTAGTGAGAAAACTCATTTTAATTAATAGTCAAGTAAACCTCACACAAGAGATGTTGCTACAAAAGCTCCTCACACTAAACAAATCTAATAGAACCCTAATTAGTAATTATGGTAAATACCCCAACTTAGCAAGGCCAACTAGTAAGATAAATCCTGATTTGGGCAAAATACCATTATGCCCTTCTATGTCCTTGATCCCTCACTGTTGACAAAAAGTCAAAATGGTCAAAAAGTCAACAAAAACCTTTTGTTGACTTACGTGCGACATATATCTTAATCTTTGTAGGGAATAAAGTCTTATCCAGAAAACAGGCCAAAATTTGGATACGTTGGGGGTAGCCCAGATTGTGCCCCGCGTAAAGAGCTATTAAGTCATTTTTACTTCAAGATCTTAATCCATAAAGACCAATCAACAAGTGCTTAGATATAGCCCCAATAAACGTCTAGGTTGATAAAGTTGATAAATTTAATCCTTTTCCTAGCTAAGTGGAGCTCAAACTCAAACCCTAGTTTCATAACACCTTCTAATGCCCAAAAACTCTTGCGTGGATGAATGATAGAAACCAAGATCCCATTTTTATGAAATATGAACCTCAGAAACAACAAGAAATGACAAGCTTAAGCTCTGGAGTAGCTCTTACTCACAAGAACCTAAATCATGAGACAAGATGAATGCAAAACAAAAAGCTAACCTAGATCTAATCTAATTAATCATAAAGGTGAGAATGTTATGTTAGATTAAGGTGTCTAATGGCCGAACTAAACCGGTATAATATTGATGGATAAGAGTAAAGTACTTTTTGGGTTTCCTGCATCACCAAGAAATTGCTTAGATTGATTTTAGGAGTGAGATAAATGTTTTATTAATATATTATATGAATAATATATTAATTAGAAATAGCTTTAATTAATTCAGAATTAATGTGGAATTAATTCTGGGTTAATTAGAATTAATTAAAAGTCATTAGACTATAGCTGTAATTGTTTAAAAGTTGAGCAGATGATAGGTTCTAGAACCTTCATGTGATTGACGATTTGGAGGCTCCTCTTGGAGTCTTCTGGAAGCCTTCATGAAGATAATTAAGGAACTAGATAATTACCTTTTTTGAAATAATATTATTTTATGTTCAAATTATGGTTTCTAGGTGTTTACTAATCAGCTATAAATAGGGCCTTACACTATGGAAGTTTCGGCCATGCAATTAGCCATACTAAATTTGAAAATTGTCTTCCTCTCCTCTCAATCCTTAATCTTCTATGATTCTTGTGTTGTGTGTGTGAACAATTTTAGCTTGCACACAATTGAAGCTAGTTTTTTCAAGAGGCTATTGGATCGATCTAGTTGGATTAAAGGGTTTGTTTGCAATAACAAATTAGAGGAATGGTATTATGCTTGTGATTTTCGATTTCAATTAGGGTTATAAAGGTTTGTTGTTTATTAATATGTTGGTTTAATAAAATGATGACATAGATCAAATTAGGTTGCATGTATCCTTAAGAGCTTAAGGTATTTTCCGTTTTTATTACATGTAAAAACCATTAGTGGTATCTGATCTAGGTTGTCTAACAATTGAATGTGTATTATATGAACTTGAACAACTAAAGGATTACAAAATTGTCATTATGTTTTGTCACCACATCGTAGGCTCTTCGTCCACATCGTGGCTAATGTCTGATCCATGCTTTTTCTCATCCTTCCACAACGTGGAGATTTATCTGCCACGTCGAGGGGACCTCCTGTCCAATGATCGTTTTTGGATAATTAATATTTATATTAGGATAATTACATTTATAAATATTGTTTTAGCTTGATAAAATCTTAATTTTAAAATTTGGTAATATGATCTCCTAATATCTAAAATCTTTTAAGTATCCTCATGATTTAATTAAATTTAATTATTTGAATAATTAAATGAAAAGGTTTAATTTTGAAACCATTAATATAAGTTATGAACATTATTTCAATAGTTTAAAATACACCCTTATACTTATATATTAAAAGTTTAATACTACATATATAACATGAGTCAATTGAATCAATACTAGGCCTCATTCATGAAGCCATACTCGACAATGGGTATAAGGAGACCTATAAAATCACCATCATTATGTGTCCACTCTCACCCATCTCTCCCTTGAATGGTAGATGGTCATTATCCAAACGCTTTGAGAATGAAATAATCATATTAAAATTATAATGCTATAAAGTAATAGAACCTTTTATAAATTTATCACCCTAGTTAATTTAAGAAAAATGTGAAAGTGTATGCTAATCCATGAAACAACATATAAATATTTATGAGTCGTTAGTGGAGTGTGTGTAGTTAACCAACACACTAATTAGGGACTATGAAGTGGAAATGATGACACAACTCAAAATTATCATTAATTAATGCAACGTGTGTGGTTTACCGACAAATTAATTTGAGATGATAAAAGACATTGAGGTTGTCAAGTGGCTTTGCATAGTTATTCACGTCTTGTTTGTGATCCTCAACACCCAAGTCATACATTAAAGTGGATAATTGAGATTAAACATGCCATAGACAAGGTTAAATGAATCTCAAATGTTCTAGGAATTTCATATAGATTGAAATTTGTAAAATGCAATACCTACATTAAATAAATTTCTGATTAGATTACGACATTCCCTTTCTTAATTTTGAATTGTATTATTGGATCCTAGCATCGGATATTACTTTGGATGAAAATATCAACGGTTGATTCAACTAACTAAAATCTTGTCTTTATTTTTAGAAAGAAAAATGTCTTTAACTGGTGAACTTCCTCCTCCTCCATTAAACCACAACTTCAATCTACCGTTAGTCCTGGCTATGGACAAGCTTGTCAGTCCAAACTACATGGATTGGATGAGAAATGTGAAGATAATGCTTCACCATGAGAACAAAGAGTATGCTCTTACTACTCCAATTCTAGAAATCGATAATGAAACTACTACTCCTGAGGAGATTACTGAATATGATCAACATGTGGATGATTCCATAAAGTTCTCTTGCATTATGATTGCAACTATGGCACCTGAGCTCCAAAAGACTTATGAGGATTACTAGCCATATGAACTTAACACCACCTTGTCTTAAAGGTTACACAAGAAAGTGATACAAGTGCATTATGAAGTGGTCAAGTACCTTATGGCATGTAAACTGAAAGAATGGGAATATATGTGCGCTCATTTGCAGGAAATGCAAAGGTATGTGGAAAGATTAGAAAAACATAATGTGAATTTTGATAAGGACATTTCCATTGACATGGTCCTCAACTTTCTGCCCATTAGTTATGACCAGTTCATATTGACCTATCATTTGAACAATACAAAGACCACATTTATTTAGCTTCATAATTTGTTGCAAATGGATAAGGCAGGAATGAAGAAGTTTCATCCAATAGTTCTGCAAATGCCCCTATCATGGTTTTCCAACAAAGCAAAGGAAATAAGAAAAGGGCCCATTCCCAATCTAAATAGAAAGGGAAGGTTTATCGTGGAGAATCCAGCGGATCTAAAGTAAAGCCTAAGTTCAATACTCCTCATGTTGTTGGTATAAAGGAAGATGTGTGCTTTCATTGTGGCCAAAAGGGCCACTGTATAAGAATCTGCCCAAAGTAATTGCAAGAAATGAAAGATACCAAGCCCAAAGCATTTGAGTCTTCTTATGGTATGAATTCTATTCAATACAATAATACGTATGTTTCAAATTCTTGGGTTCTTGATACTGGATGTGGTTTCCATATATGTTCTAATAGTAGGGACTAAAGGAAAGTGAATAGGTCAAGCATGGGAAGCTGAACCAAATCATGGGGAACAAATGAATATCATTTGTTACTAGGATTGGGACTTATGAGCTTATGTTTGATAATATTAGGGTTGATTTGAATAATTGTTGCTATTCTCTAGAAATGACTCGAAACATTATTTCTTTGCACACTTTATGTAGATAAGGACATCGTTATGGTTTTGATAATAATAATGGTAATATTTTAGTTTATTTTAATGGTGCATTTCTTTTCAAAGCTTATCCTTGTGATGGTGCGTATGAAACTATTGTTTGTGTGAATGAAATAAGCAACAACGTGTATAATATTGGATCTTCTAGTAGTTTATACAAGTCATGCATATGACATTGTCATTTGGGGCACATCAACAAGAAATACATTACCCATTCCAAGAGGATGGCGTGGTTGAATCGTTTGACCTAAAATCGGACGATAAATGTAAGTCTTGTTTGTTGGGAAAGATGACTAAATTAGCTTTCACTGGAACATTTGAATGAGATGAAGAATTGTTGTCCCTAGTCCATACTGATGGGTTAATTGGAATTAATTAAAATCGAAGGACTATAGCTATGGTTGTTCTAAAGTTGAACAGGGGACAAGTTCCAGAATCTGCATGTGGTTGTCGGTTCGGAGGCTCCTCTTGGAGTCTTATGGAAGCCCCCATGAAGATAATTAAGGATATAGATACTTACCTTATCTGAAATAATATTCTTTTAGGTTCAAATTAGGGTTTCTAAATGCATCCTGATCAGCTATAAATAGGGCCTTGTACTATGGAATTTTCGACCATGCTACTAGACATACCAAATCTGAAAATTTTCTTCCTCTCCCCTCTCTCATAAATCTTCTAGGGTACTTGTGTTGTGGGTGTGAACCATTATAGGCTTGCAAACAATTGAAGCTTGTTTTTTAGGAGACTATTGGATTGATCTAGGTAGATCAAAGGGTTTATTTACTATAACAAATCAGAGGTATGTTATTATCCTTGTGAATTTTGATTACAATTAAGGTTATAAAGGATTGTTTATAAATAGTATGTTACTTCAATATAGGTCTGACATAGATCAAATTAGGTTGCATACACCCTTAAGTGTTTATGGATTTTTCCTCATTATTACATGTAAAAACCATCACTTTGTACCTTTTGAAGTTGGCATATGAGATAAGTTGTGGATCTTCAAGCTTGAGCCACACCAATCCACAATAATAAACTTCTCCTTCTTCATGTTCACCAAAAACACACAAAAAAGATCAAGATTTGCTCTATCAAATTAGGGTTTTAAGTTAGCTGCTCAAGAGGGTGGAGGTTGATGATAAGAAGAGACTCAAGGGGGATAATGTCCTTAAATAGGGCTCAAGACCCTGCAATTAAGTTATGCCACGTGTATGGCATAAAACCCCCGTGACCATCCAATGAGTTACGCCCTACGTAACTGGCTATCTATCCCTCGCATAAAGCCAAAGCTCTCAAAATAATAAGCTTAAAAACATAAAGAAATGTACCTAAGAAACGGTGGTTACAACTCTCTCCTACTTGAATTAGACTTTATCCTCTAAGTTTGTTGTTGTAAATAACTCAAGGTAACACTCTCTCATATCCTCCTCGAATTCCCGTATCTATTCGGAACACTTCGAGTTATGCCATTACACCTTCACAAACATTACTACCTTGTTGTGTAAGGTCTTGGTCTTCCTAACAAGAATCACCACTAGTCTCTCCATATAGTTCAGGTCCTCATACTCTTGAATATCATCTAATAGAACCACTGCGGAATCATCGGCCTTGCACTTATGTAGCTGAGAAACATGGAACGTGTTGTGGATGGGGCCACGCTTGCCCCACTTTCGAAATTAGATGTCACCTTTCCAAGGTGACACCATTAGAACTACCGTGTTACCAACCTGAAACTTAAGATTGGGATGTTGTAGATTTGCGTAGCTCTTCTGCCGACTCTGTGTGGTTTGCAACCTCCCTAACACCTGTTAAATCATCTTGATGTTTTGGAGCTCCACCTCCATAGCCCGCATGAATCGGGGGTCCATCACTATCTCTCGAAAAGCATCTCAAAGGGATGGCGATCAATAGTGGCATGATAGTAATTTTTGAAGGAGAAGTTTGCCAACAAAAGATACCCAACTCCCACCAAAATCTAACATACATTCCTGAATCACATGATCCAATGTATGAATAGTTCTAGTGTGTGTGTGGAAAGTCATACTAAAATGCAGTAAAGTACCTAACTTGTAACGACCCTATTTTCAAAAGAAACTTTTCATTCCTAATTAATCATAACATTTCCGATCCACCATAAAATCTCAATAAGTACTTGAAATGAATCAACAAAACATAAAATCCCATAAAAACGCATGTGAGAGTGTAGGCCGCACCATCAATCCTTTCCCTTGCCCTTTGGCTCAGAAGTACCTGAAATGAATCAACAATCTATAAGCTAATGCTTAGTGAGTTCCCAGAGCATACCCCACCCAATCCATATAAATCACATATTTCATATTAGCTATAAAGCTACATAAACCACATAAGCCATGCATACAAAAATATAGGGAAGCCCTGGAAACCCTCTAGGGTCTTACTTCGGGTGCCATGAGAATGTCCACATGTTCTTAGCCCAATGCCTCGGAACCCCACGAGGTCTTGATTTAGGATACCCTGGAAATACTTCAGGGTTTTATACCCTAATGCCTCGGGAACCCCACTAGGTCTTTACCTAGGATGTCGTGGAATCCCTCCAAGGTCTTACACCTAAGTGCATTGGGAACCCCCTCGAGGTCATTACCTAGGAGGCCGTGGAAACCCTCCAAAGTCTTACACCTACGTGCCATGGGAACCCCCCGAGGTCTTCTATACAAGTATCGTAGATACATCTAGCATACAACATATCACATTACAAATAGCACAACACATAGCAAGTAATGGGTCGACCTTGGTGACTTTGACCCATTGGTATGGTGAGGAGACTCACCTCTTAAAATTCCTGAACTGATAAGATAAGATCAGATACGTCACCACGCGCCGCTCCAACTCAATTGCCTAGAATCAACATGTGACTAGTCTTGTATAAATCCGGAATACCAAAAAAACCCTCAAGTTCACACTTGGTCAAACCTGGTCAAAGTCCACGTCAACAGTCAAGGTCAACAGTCCATGTTGACCCCAACTCTTCGAGTGCATCTAGCAACTCGTCGAGTTCCTTTAGAGTCCAGAAAACTGAAATCTCGAGTCAACTCGCCGAGTTACCCGGGTAACTCGTCGACTTTTTCAGTGTTTAAGGTTGAAAACTCTAAACTAATATCTCTAGACCGAAATCCATAACCAGATCACCTAGATCACTCAGGATCCCAAAAGTGGGTGACCCTTGTCCTACTCGTCGAGTCCCTTCATCCCTTTTCATGTTCAGTCCACTCTAGTGAATTCCAAGGCTCCAAACTACAGATCCATCCCCCTAGGGTGTAGTTACCACATAAAGTTGCCACCTTTACATGCATGCAAGGCCTTAAGAGGCTAAAACACTCAAAGCAAAGGTTTATACAAATTTTAAGGCATGGAGAAGGGCTAAAACTAGATAAAGTGAGTAACTTTATGTCATAGAAGACCTGGAGGTGTCCAGATCTAGAACCATATCCTCATGACAAGTTCCAATCCAAGAATAACACCATTATGCACCAAAAGTGACCATATTCTTTCATAAAATGAGATCTAATCAAATAAAGGTCAAGGTAGCAACTTTATAGCTCAAGATGGTTGGTAATACATAGTAGATGTCGGATCTACTGCTCCTCTCTCTATTCCACCTTCTTCAAGCTTCAAAATCCTTCACAACCACACCAAAATCACTAACCAAAGCTCAGACACACACACACACACACACTCAAGGAGGTATAAGGCTCAAACTAGGGTTTCACTAGGTAGTTAAGACAGTGAGGGATGCCACAAATGGTCTATAAGTTCCTTAAAGAGGAATCAAACCCGTGAAAATTAGGTTTTCCTTTACAGCTCCTACTATTTGAGTTGGGGCCTTCCGACTCATTGAGTAGGTTTTAAGTCTTGTGTCCTCATAAATGATCTTTACTCGACGAGTTGGAGCTTCTCAACTCGTCGAGTTCCAACCTAAAACCCTAGAATTCTAAAAGTGATTCAATACCTGAAATGAGCGTTACAAATCGCCCCCACATAAACTAGACTTCATCTCCCATCTCACATCTCCTCTTTCGGCTCCCATCTCCATTCAGAGCCCCTTCGGTGCTGCCATTGCACCTTTACTAATTTCACCTCCTTGTTCTGAAGAATCTTGATCTTCCTATCTAAAATTGAAATGAGCCTCTCAATGTAGTTCAGGCTCTCATCCACCTGAATATCATCCATAGAAACAACCGCGGCCTCGTCCATGACACACTTCCGAAGCTGAGATACATGGAAGGTGTTGTGTATCTTACTAAGCTTGTCTGGCGGATCCATGTGGTAGGCCACCTTGCCTACTCGAGGAGTAATCCTGAATGGTCCAATATATCAGGGCCCTAACTTGCCCATCTTCCGGAACCGAATGACACCCTTCCACGGTGACATTTTCAGCAAAACGAAATCCGCCACCTAGAACACATGGTCCAATCGGCGCCGATCAACATAGTCTTCTGATGGCTCTGTGCGACTCATAGTCAGTCACGTACGTTATGAATCAACCCGATAGTCTTGAGCACTACCTCGGTGCTCCCCATGAATCGGTGTCCAACCTTGCCCCAACAAACTGGGGTCCTACACCTTCGACCACAAAACATCTCGAACTAAGGTTGGTTGATACTAGCATGCTAACTGTTGTTATATGAAAACTCTGCTAGTGGGAGATATGTATCCCAACTCCCTTAGAAGTCCAACATGTATGTCTAAAGCATTTCCTTGAGTGGTTGGATCGTCCTATCACTCTTGCCATCTGTCTGGTGGTGGTATGCTATGCTTCAAAGTAACTAATTTCCCAGTTCCTCATGGAATTTCTTCCAGAACCTAGATATAAATCGAACATCCCTATCAGAGATTACTGAAACTGACACTGTGTGCCTAGCCACCACCTCTCTCACATAATTATCTTCTAGTTTCTCAGCAGAGATGCTCTCGGAAATCGGAAGAAAGTGGGCACTTTTCGTCAATTTGTCCATGATAAACCATATGACATCAACACCCCTTGTCGTCCTTGGTGACTTCATGATGAAGTCCATGGTGATCTCTTCCTATTTCCACATGGGGATAGGTAGCAGTTGAACCTTGCCATGAGGCCGCTGATGTTCGACCTTGATCTTCCGGTAGGTCAAGCACCGCTCTACATACCAAGCGATCTCCTACCTCATGTAGGGCCACCAGTAACTTAGCCTCAGTTCTCTATACATTTTTGTAGCCCGTGGATGTATAGAGAACCAGGATTTGTGTGCCTCTTCCAATATTTTTTGCCTCATTCATCCAAATGCTGGAACCCACACTCGACCACACTAGGTCAAGAGACTCCAACCATCCGGAAAAACAAAGGAATCTGACCCCATATCTGCTCTAATTTCCAATTTTCTCTCTTTAAACACTCCAACTAAGCCTCCTTGAGCATATCCAACAATGGAAAGATCACTGTCATCCTCAAACAAATGCTCCCAGTCGGGGAACCCTCCGTCTTGCGGCTCAAAGCATCGGCCACCACGTTAGCCTTCCTTGGATGGTATAAAATTTCACAGTTATAATATTTTAGTACATCCAACCACCTCCTTTTTCGCATGTTGAGGTTCCACTGATCCATCAAATACTTCAGACTCTTATGATCAGTATAAATAGTGCACCACACTCCATACAAGTAGTGTCTCCAAATTTCGAGGGAAAACACCACTGCCCCACATTCCATGTTGTGAATGGGGTAATTCACCTCATGAGGTTTCAACTGCTTCAAGGCATAAGCGATCACATGACCCCTGTGCATCATTACCACCCTTAACCTTGAGATCGATGCATCATAATACACTACCAAATCATCCAGCCCCTCAGTTAGTACTAGGATTGGGGCCCCACACAACCTCTGCCTAAAGGTATCGAAAGCCGACTGCTGGTTTGGGCCCCACTAGAAAGTCACATTCTTCTTGGTCAAACGGGTCAATGGCATCGCGATCTTGGAGTAATCCTGCATAAATCTCTAATAATAGCCTGCTAAACCCAAGAAGCTGTGGATCTCAGATGTGTTCTTAGGTACTTCCCGCTGCATGACGGCCCCAACCTTGGCCAGATCAACTGAAATATCCTTTTGGTTGATGATGTGCTCCAAAAACTACAACTCTTTCAACAAGAAATCACACTTAGAGAACTTTGCATATAACCTTGGCTAGATCAACTAAAATACCCTTCTGGTTGATGATGTTGCTCGTGATGCTCCTTGTCCTTCTAATAGACAAGGATATCATCAATGAACATGATCAACAACTGATCCAGTATCGATCTACACACCCTGTTCATGAGATGCATGAACGCTACTAGGGCATTGGTGACCCGAATGGCATCACCACCAACTCATAGTGCCCGTACCGAGTCCTGAAAGAAGTATTTGGTATATCATCATACCTAATCCTCATCTGATGGTACCTTGACCGGAGATCAATCTTGGAAAACCAAGATGCACCATGTAGCTGATCGAACAAATCATCGATCCTCTATAGCAGATAACAGCTTTTCACCGTTAGTTTGTTCAACTCTCGATAATCAATCCACATCCTATGTGACCCATTCGTCTTTCTCACAAACAGGATCAGTGCTCCCCACAGGGAACTGCTCGGACGGATAAACCCTCGGTCTAGCAGCTCCTGAAGTTGTGGAGACAGCTCCTGCATCTCAGCCGGAGCTAGACATTACGATGCCTTAGCTATCGGAGAGACACCCGACACTAAATCAATGCGAAACTCCACCTGCCTCTACAAAGGCACTCCAGGTAACTCCTAGGGAAAGACATCCAGAAACTCCTGCACAACCAGTACACTGTTGACATCCATCGTGGTCTATACCCTCGTATCCAAGATGTATGCCAGAAATCTCAAACAACCCTGCTGAAGAAGTCTCCTAGCCCCCATAGACGAACAACTGGTTGGCCCTAACGATTCCTTCTCTCCATGAATAACTAATTCTCCCCTACTTGGTGTTCCACGTCTCACCAACTAGTGCTCTCAATTGATCATGGCCCCATTGGCCCCAAACCAACCCATCCCTACTATCACATTATGTCCTCGTAATGGTATGGGGAGCAGATCAATACGAAACCTCTCCCCAAGCACAGGACACAACCCCGATACACACTAACAACACTCACTGTGCGGTCGTACGCAATCTCAACCTCGAGCGGGGAATCCAAAGTCCCCGGCACATCCCGGAACTTCTTGCTAATCGCAAGAGATACAGATGACCGGGTAGCACCCAAGTCTAATATAACATGAGCCTACATAGCAATGACCAAAAAGGTCTGTATAGATGAGCATAAATGTATACACATAAGCGATGCTACTCAATATAGAGCGGAAAATAAATATGTACCAGCCACAACGTCTGGCACTGCCCGTGCCTCCTCGGTAGTCAACTGAAATGTGAGGCCCTTCATTGCTGGAGCATCCGCCTTGGTAGGGCGGCCATCTATAATCCTCATCGTGGCAGGTGCAGGTTCCACCACCGCTCCTCCTCCTCCTAACAACCTCAGACAATCCGCCCGTATGTGGCCAATCGGGTTGCGGTGGAAACAAGTCAATCCTTTCTTGGGGTAATCCCTGCTCACGTGGTCGGGTTGACCACACGTATAACATACCGGGCCGGTTCCTCGACAAGCTCCACCATGAGATCTCCCACACTTGCACACTGGGCACGGACCTGCTGGCCCCTACTAGAAGAATCAGAGGTCTTAGGACTTTTATCCTTCCTATAGATGTTTTTTCCTGCTCTGGTTTCTGCTTGGTGCGGAACT
This sequence comes from Lactuca saligna, assembly GCF_052625555.1. Classification (NCBI taxonomy): domain Eukaryota; kingdom Viridiplantae; phylum Streptophyta; class Magnoliopsida; order Asterales; family Asteraceae; genus Lactuca; species Lactuca saligna. Next base: position 54,197,771 of record NC_136425.1, read on the forward strand.
CCAACTCCATCTCCCGCTCACGGGTGTTCTCCACCATCTCGTTTAGGGTTTTGCAACCTGTTAATCTCACAAAATCTAGGATATCATCCTTCATCATGGAATGATACCTCGTCCTCCTCATATCCTCATCGGTAGCATAGTGTGGAATCAACAAAGCTCATTCCCGATACATGGCAATGATCTCCGCCATAGTCTCGGTGGTCTACTAGAGCTCATGAGACACCCTCACTAGTTGTTGAACCTCTTCGGATGGTGAAAACTCCAAATCAAATCGTCTGACAAACTTTGCTCATGTAATCTCTGCCACTCCAGTTTTCCCCACCTGACTGGTCACCTCTCCCCACCAGTCACAAGCTTGGTCCTTCAGCATACACAAAGAGAATCCCGCCTTTGCCGCATCAGGGGAAGAACTAGTGCGATGTCCGTTCTCCATGTCTGCCACCCAACATCGGGTAATTGTGGGGTCCCTAACCCTAAAGAACTCTAGCACTCCGCACACCTTGAACTCCCACAATGAGGGAGTTCGGGGCCCAACCTGGCCTGTAGCAATCTTGGCTCTGAATTCCCTGAGCCTCTCCTCCACAATCTCCATCATCCCTTCCTTGACCATCCCAAAAATCACTGGGGTCGAGTCAAGGATGCCCCTCCTAACCTCGGCTACAATAAGCTCGGATAACCTCCCGTCAATGGGCTCTGTAGTGTCACCTAATCCAGACTCGGATCCTGATCCCCTACAACAAATCGTGTTACCACCATACTGCTCTACAATACCATAAAACATAATGATCAGGATGTCTAAAGAGAGGATCCTACCACACTTGTTCTCCTTAGATCTTCCTGATCTAACAATGATTCGGGTACAGGTCCTGTGCTTTAAGTAGTACGGGCCCAATACTATCTTCCACACCTAGCTGTACCTTTACCAAGCCTATAACTGATAACTCCAATTCATCCCATAATGAACCATATATCACAGCTAACGCATAGCTCAAATCCTAGGATGTCCTAAGATTTCCTTCACCCATATCAAACCAAAACTCAATCATAACACTTTGCCTTATGCATGAAAATTATACACAAAACAGGAGCAAATAGACTTTCAAATAACAGACCCTACCCTTAGACCATAACCATACAAGGAACAGGAATAAGGCCAAATCACTCATTCTGAGGCTATAAGACCCTAACCATATACAATTGTGAAAGCATACATATAGCAAGTTTCATAGAATTATCATAACTCATATATCAGTATAGCATGGCTAACATATTGGGGAAACCACTTACTTGGCTTGGCCGATCACATGTAATGCACTCTCCTCTTTTCCATTAAAAAAATTTAACTTTGATTTTGAAAACAATTTTACATTTCCTTAGTTTGAGTCCTGACATACCCGGGAGTGTGCCCGAATCCCTCAAACCAAGGCTTTGATACCAACTTGTAGCGATCCGATTTTCAAAAGAAAATTTTCATTTTTAAATAATCAAAACATTTCCAATCAACCATAAAATCTCAAGAACAATTGTTTTGAAAATTCACACATCAACAAATTTGATTTCAAATATTAGAGTGTCCCATAAAAATGATTGTGAGAGTGCATGCCATGCCATCAAGCCTTTACCTTGCCCTTAGGCTGAAAAGTACTTGAAGCAAATCAACAAACTATAAGCTAATGCTTAATGTGTTCCCCACAGCATACCCCACACAATCCACATAAATCACATATACCATATTATCTATAAAGCTACATAAAAGACCTGGAGGCCTTAAGAGGCTAAAACACTCAATGCTAAGGTTTATACAAAGTTTAGGGCATGGAGAAGGGCTAAAACTAGATAAAGTGAGCAACTCTATGTCATAGAAGACCTGGAGGTATCCAAATCTGGAACCATATCCTCATGGCAAGTTCCAATCCAAGAATGAAACCATTATGCATCAAAAGTGACCATATTCTTTCATAAAATGAGATCTAAACAAATAGAGTTCCAGGTAGCAACTTTATACCTTAAGATGGTTGCGAATACTAAGTAGATGGCAGATCTACAGCTCCTCTCTCCACTCCACCTTCTTCAAGCTTCACAATCCTTCACAACCACACCAAAATCACTCACCAAAGCTCACACACACACACACTCAAGGAGGTATAAGGCTCAAACTAGGGTTTCACTGGGTAGTTAGGATGGTGAGGGAGGCCACAAATGGTCCATAAGTTCCTCAAATAAGGTACGAACCCCTGAAAATTATGGTTTTCCTTTACAACGCCTACTCGTCCAATCAAGGCCTTCCGAATCGTCAAGTAGGTTTTATGCTCGCGTCCTCATAAACGATCTCTACTCGACGAGTTGGACCTTCTCAACTTGTCGATTTCCAATCTAAAACCCTATAATTCTGAAAGTGTTTCGATACCTGAAACGAGTGTTACATAACTCCTCATGGAATTTCTTCCAGAGTATGGAATTTAGTCAAGCATCGCTATCCGAAACTACTGATACAAGGACTCCATGACATGCTACAACCTCTCGGATAAAAAAATCTTCCAACTTCTCTACATAGATGTTCTCCTGAATGGGGATAAAATGCGCAATCTTGGTCAATCGATATACGATGATGAAAATTGAATCCACCCCTCGCACTGTCCATAGTAGCTTTGTGACGATGTCCATCGTGATCTCTTCCCATTTTGAAACGAGAGTACCCGACAACTTCATTTTTCTATGAGGTCACTGATGCTCAATCTTGGCTTTCCTGCAAGTCAAGCGCCTCTTCATATACTGAGCCACATTTTGCTTCATGCAGGACCACCAATAATCAGATCGGAGGTCTTTGTACATCTTTGTTGCACCTGGATGAATAAAAATGTAACACTCATTTTTTCTGGTAAACTCTTAAACAAAACTATCTCATTTATTGGCTTGTCATGAACCGGGGTACGCTGGTAATACATATGGTACGCAAGGTGTACTCCAATGCATGATCACGGGGGTGTTCCCCTGGTATGCTGGTCATACGTTAGTAAGGGCAAACCCAAGTTTTTAGGTTTTGTACCATATTTAAGCTTTTTAATTCCACCAAGTCCTTCACCTTGTCAGCCTTCATTTCCTTTTTGAAGTAACCTCGGAACCCCAATCCATTTTCAAAAGAGATAGACCATTGGTGTGTGTGTGGTGTGTCTTGAAGAATCAAAAGAAGAAGACTAGTGGAGAAGCATTGGATAAAAGGTAGCTTGTAGATCCAGAGGTTATTCACCCTTTCTAGCTTATTGAAGGTATAAACTTCCTACCTTGAAGATACATCTCTTAGTTCTAGATAGTTAGGTTTTTTGTTTATTTTGGTCCCTTAAGGTGTTTTTTGAGAGTATAAGATACTCCAGAAGGTTATGATGATAGATCTTAGCGTTCCTGGTGTCCTTTGTGCACAAAAATGGTGCCTTGATGGTTTAAGCTCAACCATGAAAGGGTTGAAGGTTGTTTCATGAAGTTAGCATGTAAAAATCCAAGATTTGACCTTTCTAAGCTATACAAAACCATAAAGTTTGCAACTTTATGGCTTAATACGTTTCAAGGAGCCAAAATCTGAATTTGGATGTTAGGTCTTAATGAATTAAGACCTCAAGAGTAAACCATGGAAAATCGGGACGTACGTCGGGCATACGTGGGTGTACGTTGAGCTTGCACACCTTGAGTTCTGACCCTTGTGAAGCACTCGAGTACGCCGGGCATACTGATGGTATGCTTAGCTTACTCAAGAGAGTGGTTTTTGGGCTTTTAGTTCCGGATACTTTTGGGCTTAGGGATTTAGCCCTTGTTGGGCCGCAAGCGTTGCTATGTTGGGCTTTTATCCATATGGGCCCATATCGGGCTTGGTATACCTTTTTGGACTTTGTGCTAGTTAGCTTTGGGTCTTGATATGTTAGGCCCAATAAGGGAAGGTTTAAGAAACCTTCTTACCCTTGAAGCTGGAGTTTAGGATCTATACTCTCGGGTAGGGCTATTTACCTAATTGCTAATTACGGTTTTGTTATTTGTGATTTAGTGAGAGGACTTGACGATTCAGATGCCCGATTGTCAATTGACATCTTTAGACTAAGGTGAGTTTCCTTTGCTTTACTCGTGGGTCGAAGTCACCAATGCTAACCCACTAGACCATGTTGGTAAGATGATAATTGTCTTCATGGCAATTTCTTGTATTACCTATATATATTTGTTAGGGTGAAATAGACCCGCTACCAGTTGAAAATGATAGAAGGGATTGAAATATACCCAATACCGGTTGAAAGAGATGAAGGGTTGAGATATACCCAGTAGCAGTTGAAAGAGAATGAAGGGGTTGAAATAGAGCAAGTACCGGTTGAAAGAGACCTAACGGGTGGAAATATACCCAGTTATGCTTTCACTATATTCTATGTAAGGTATGGGGTATTTTTGGGGAGCTCACTAAACTTTGTGCTTAGGGTTTTCAGTTTGTGTTACATGTACTTCCAGCTCGAAAAGGAAGGCCCCGACTTGATCGCACCGCATCCTCCTGTGTATTTTTGCATTATGTGATTTTAGGATTTGTACCTTGATATTATTTTCATTATGATACACTCTTTCTTATTTTGACATAACTATTGGATGTTTGGAATGAAACTTTTTATCTGGATGTTTTGGGATGTTGCAGAAATCTTTGACTTGTGTGCATCCTCCATCAATATATGTCGTGAACCACCCCAATATGGAACCTAAAGACTCTGATGCAAGGTCAACAATCTCCTACTATCATAATCAAAATAGGACACCTGACCCACTATGCGCTCACTCTTTTGATGCTCCTCTTTTATAGCCTCGACTTGATCCTCACGAAACCACTCCAATAAATGGGGTAACCACCATCATCATCAAAAATAAATTCTGAATAGGTGCGTTGGTCACGTTGCGTCTTAGCACATAGCCACCACATTGGACTTCCTAGGGTGGCATCAAATCTTGCAATCATAGTCCTTCACCAGGATTTGGTTGATCCATCAAGTACCTTAAATGGGAATGGGAATGGATAAATGGGAATGGATAGTCATCGTCAGTGTCCTCACTTTACGGCTTGAACTTTCCTTTCTGCTAAAGGCATCTCCTACCACATTGGCCTTGCTGGGATGGTAGCGAATCTCGCATTCATAGTCGCTGAGCAGATCTACCCATCACCGTTGCCTCATGTTTAAGTCCTTCTGATTGAGGATGTGCTGCAGGCTCTTATGGTCAGTGAAGATCGTATACTTGTTTCCGTAGAGATAATGTCTCCAAATCTTCAGCGCAAAGACTACGACTCGTAACTCCAAATCGTGTGTGGTGTAGTTGACCTCGTGTGCCTTCAGCTGTCTTGAGGCGTAAGAAATTACTTTTCCTCTTTGCATAAGCACACAACCTAAACCCTGATTAGACGCATCACAATAGACAACAAAGTCTTCTGTTCCTTCGGGTAGAGACAGAATAGGTGCGCTACACAAGGCTTGCTTTAATGTCTGGAATGTTGTTTCTTGCTTTTCACTCCAACAAAACGGTACACCTTTCCGTGATAGAGTGGTTAGGGGTTTGGCGATTTTAGAAAAGTTCTGGATGAATCTCCGATAATAGTCGGCAAGACCCAAGAATTGACAAATTTCTGTGGGTGTTTTCGGTGCCGACCAATTCTCTATCGCTTTAATGTTGGAAGGATCCACATGAATACCCTCCTCTCTTACCATGTGACCGAGGAAAGTCACCTTCCGAATCTAGAATTCACACTTGGAAAATTTTGCGTACAACTTCTCGGATCTAAGGGTTTCCAACACTGACCTCAAGTGTTTTTTGTGATCTTCTTCGCTTCTGGAGTAGACAAGGATGTCATCAATGAACACAATGACGAATTTGTCTAAGAAGGGACGACACACCCAGTTCATCAGGTCCATGAACACTGCCGGTGCATTGGTTACACCAAAGTGCATCACTACAAACTCGTAGCGTCCATACCGAGTCCTAAAAGCTGTTTTGGAAACATCATTCTCCTGAACTCGTAGCTGATGGTACCCTGACCGAAGGTCTATCTTTGAGAAGTAGCTGGCTCCCTAAAGTTGATCGAAGAGGTCATCTATTCGCAGAAGGGGATATCGGTTTTTGACGGTCAAGTTGTTCAACTCACGGTAGTCGATACACATCCGGAAGGATCCATCTTTCTTCTTTACAAACAATACCGGAGCCCCCCAGGGTGAGGAACTCGGTCTGATGAACCCTTTGCTGAGTAACTCGTTGAGTTGGCTGGATAACTCCTGCATTTCTGTTGGAGCTAAACGATATGGAGACTTGGGTATGGGGGTAGCTCCAGGAATTAGGTCAATGCGAAATTCAACTTGACGTTCAGGAGGAATTCCTGGGAGCTCTTCGAGAAAGACGTCAGGAAAGTTACAGACTTCGGTTATGCTCGCAAGGTTTTAATTTCCTGTTTCTCATTGATTACATGGGCTAGGAATGCTTGGCATTCCTTTCGCAAGAGTTTCTGAGCTTTGATGCAGGAAATGATGCGAAGATTGGAGCTGGGTTTATCGCCATAGATCATGAGAGTTTGACCCGTAGGAAGATTGAGACGGGTGGCTTTTTCGTAGCAAAGGATATCAGCATGATTGGGACTCAACCAATCCATGCCAATGATAACATCAAAGCTCTTTATGGAGACTGGCATAAGATCAATGGGAAAAGAATGATCGTTCAGGGTAAGAGTACAATCTATGAATATATCGCGAGTGCTTTCTTTCTCACCGTTAGCCATCTCGATGGTAAACGTTTCGGTTAATGGTTGGGGATTAGGTTTTAGATTATGTTTCAACAAATGACCAACAAAGCTTCTTTCAGCACCCGAATCGAAAAGAATACTAGCATAAGAGTTGTCGAGAAGGAACGTACCCGAAACAACAGTGGGATCGGCGACTACCTCCTCTCGTCCCATGGCTAGGACTCTCTCGTTATTATCAGTTGTATCCTTCTTGGGGTAGTTTCTCTTGAAATGCCCAACTGCTCCACAATTATAGCAGGCTTGACCAACACCTGCTCCAGAAGATTGCTTTACGGATTGGGCTAATGCTTTGCAGAAGCGGACCGTATGCCCCTTTTTGCCACAGTTGGTGCACGATAGATCATGGCAGGGTATGGGGTTATGGTGGTATTTACACTTTTCACACTGGGGAAGGTTACCAACATACCTACTAGTAGGTTCTTGGGATGTAGCTCCCACAACAGAAGCAGCAGCAACGGGGGTAGTAGCAGCATGGACTGCTACTGTCTGTTGTTTCTTTGAAGATCCTTGAGAAGGTTGTCCTTTCTTCTTTTTCCAAAACTTCCTCTTCTCACCACTCCTCTTGGTCGGTTCCGGAGTGGTGGTTGTTCCTTCAACATCATCACTGTGGTCAATCAGGGTCTGGGCTAAAGTTTTGGCGCTATCATAAGTATCCGGCCTCGCAGATAAGACATTTCCTTTGGTCGGTTGGGTCAGCCCCCAAATAAATCTCTCTATCTTCTTACTCTCCGAGGTAACCATTCCCGGACAAAGTAGTGCCAGGTCATCAAACCTCGAGGTGTATGCGGCAATATCGGAACCCTTCATCTTCAGGTTCCAGAGTTCGTGCTCTAACTTCTGTATTTCGCCCCGAGGGTAGTACTCAGGTAGAAGAAGTTCTTTCATGGCTTCCCAACCCATAGCATTGGCTACAGGTAGAGTTAGGGATTTGACTCGGCCGTTCCACCAAGTCAGGGATTTATCGATAAAGGTACAGGCTGCGAACTTCACTTTGTCAGATTCTGAATAGGCACAGATTTCAAAGATAGATTCGATTTTCTCGAACCATCGGGTGAGGGAAATGACACCTCCAGTGCCATCAAAGGACGTGGGTTTCGCGCTCATGAAATATTTATAGGAACCCTCCTTTCGGTGTCCCTGGCTACCTTCCTGGTTTTGGGGCTAGGGACCACATCCTAAACTACCGGGGTTCATTTGTGACATGGCGGCTGTCACTACAGCAGTAACGGCTTCCTGAAGCGTTACAAGATCAATTTGAGGAGAAAGTGGTGGCAGAGGGTTGTTGGTCTTTGAGTTGGGTCTCTTTCTTAAAGACATCTTGATCTAATAAGATCAGGAAAGAGAGGATGATAAGTCCTCCGAATTGAATCAAGAAATATGACAGATATATATTCCGAATAAGCGAATAAGAAGGAAAGAGTTATCAAAACAGATAAATTATCGCTAAAGGAATGATCAGTGAACAAAGCTTGAATGAGGTTTTCTACAAAGGATTGGTTCGAGAAATACTCCCATAGTATTTCATGATTCGCTACGACCATGGTTCGATGTTTGGGGTTTTAGGGTAAGTTTTAGGCATGCTGAACACCACATTCACTCCCAAGCACATGTTGGCCGTGTCTCGAATGAATATAGTTGGCCAGGATATATTGTTCCTAGACACGACTACATAAATGCCCAGGTTTAACCGCAACATACAACACCCATTTACTTATGTTTTGTTCTACTTGTAGTTACGGATCTCGACGGTTAGGTATACTTGTATACTTTTGAAAATACTTATACTTTGAAGTATACTTTTAGTTCAGAGCACTTAGGCCCCTTAGTGTTTATAGTTTTATACCATGTAAGGTTTGGTATACTTTATTCACTATAAACAAGGGTTATGATACCAATCTGTCATACCCCGAAACCCAAGGCGGAAACGTTTCCGGGGCGGACTCCATGTTGAGTATCAAATCCAACGCACATAGTAAGCAAAGTAAACAACCATTACATTACATATGAAAATTTACATTTGTTCAAAAGTAAAGTTGTACAAGTGTTATACATATGTATATATGAACAAAAGTTAAGACGTGTCTTCTACGTACTCCGTCTTCGCCAAAAGGATCATCGGGTACCTGTCTAATGCGAACCTGAGAATACAAGCATTTTAAAAATCAGCATAAAGCTGGTGAGTTCATAAGCGGTTTTGTTTTCTGAAAATGTACAAGTTTCCTTTCGGTTTCTGAAAAAGTTGCTAACCCAAGAAAATCCCATATTTTCTTATATGTAAAGTTTAGTTATCTGTTTTGTTACACGGTTCTAGTTATGTACAATTGTTATCCCAGGAAAATCCCATATTTTCCTAAAAGTTGGCTACCGATCTGAAATGTTATGTGAAAGATGTATGCTGGAAACCTGGTTATCCTTGTGAAGTGTATGTTAGTTTACCAATCCGAAATGTAATGTAAACGATGTATACTAAAATGTATTAGTTTTAACACACACACACACATACACACACACACACACATATATATATATATATATATAACTAATAAGTACAAAGTAAACTAGTTACTAAATCCATTATTACTAACAAGTAAATCTCTGTTATCCAAATTGCGAGTTCCATAACCATACGATAGACTAAATATGGCAATAAGTAGTCCATCTCACTTTATGAATTTTGTCACCCTTGAACCTTTCGGTTCGGCTGTAACTAGCAGCCATGTGCGGGGTAGTCAGCCCCGTATAGATCTATACACTCAAGTCACGCTCCCTATCTAAGAGATTCTGGTTATAGTGGCGGTCCTCCACTCGCCTATCTCTGTGGAGTGTTCTCTGAGGACGTGTCTCTAATTTATAGGAATAACAAATTTACTAGTAATAATACAGAAATATCAAATAACGATCCTCCACTCGCGTATCTCTGTGGAGTGTTACCGAGGACAAAGAAATATACTAAGTTTCATGTTCAAAGTTCAAATGTTATGCTTTTAACTGTTATGATGTGAGAAACCATTTGTGAAAATATAAAATACAACAATTTATAATGTTTTTCACAAATAATACAATAGTATGTTCTGCAAGTTCAAACGGTTATCTATTATGATTGACAGTGTTAAAAGCATATGTAATATGAAACATAACACATATAAAACAATTTTTGAGCACAAGTATTTCTTGTACTTTGCTTGTATTCCCCCCTGAAAACAGTGAAAAACATTGAAAAAGGGTAGGGGTATGAACTCACCAGACGAGAAAATGTGTCGGTTTGGATGCTATGTGTCGGTTCGCGGCTTGATAACACACGAGGTTCCTATGTAATGTGAAATGATATACAAATGTATCTAATTAGACTTTAAATCACTAATTAGATATGACTATACACGCCAATATGAGAAAACACTTCAAATCAAGTGTTTGGAGTGACCCGGGTGACATTTATGGACGTATAGGACTTTGGATGATGTGTTTACTCTTCAAGAGGAAACTCCCTATGGAGTTTTCAGCCCTAAGACCAACTCCACATGAGTTCACGGCTGTGAACTCATGGATGTGGGGTTTTATGGTGCTAAATGGTCAAATAACACTTGGGAAGGGTTGCTATGATTTAATCTAAGGCATAGGAATGAGTTAAACCACCAAAGGTATTACCAAATGGATTTTACGGCCGTAAGCTCCTATATATCCATTCCTTACATGATTTGGTGGCCCTAGATTAATCATATGTGATTCAAACCAATTTTACAAGCCTTATAATGAATTTACGACATCATTTGACTTGTGTAAGTGAGTTTACGGCCCAGGAACCCATTCTAGGGGGGTTTACGGCTGTGAAATCTCAAAGGGATGGTTTTCATCATGTTTAAGGCCCCTAAATCGATTGTGGTTGATTCTAGAATTTAATCCAAGGCTATTGGTGTGTTAAAGTGGCATTTAGACACTCAAATTTGAGTTTACTCCCCATGAAGATGAGTTTACGGCCCAAGCATGTTATTGGGTAGTAAACTCATGTTTACTCCTCAAAAGTTGGATTCAAGGTGTTCTAAGTCCGTCCCCTTAAGTCATTTAGCCATATCTAAGCTCTAAAGGTGGATTGGAAGGTTTTTAAGGCTCAAAACCCCCCCTTTATGTGTGTTCACGGCCCAAGAGTGTTCCAGGGCTGTAAACACATGAATATGGTCATTTTCCATAGTTTGACCACGAATTTGAAGGTCTAAGATGCTAATCTATGAGTTAGGGAAGTTACCTTGGTGAATTAGAGCCTTAATTTGGTGATTTTGGACCTAAATCTTGAGTTTGAGGAGAGAGGTTAGAGAGAGAGTAGTGAGAGAGTGTAAAAGCTTCAAATGGAAGCTTCCATGTTCGGGACACAGTGGAATTCTACCCGATACCGACGTTAGACGTGGCTTTTGGTCGCACCCGATTAAGTTGCCGTAACCCGATATGGTCGATTCTAAAATGTTTCCGGTTACTAATATGGAGTGTTAATATAAGTTCTAAACACGTTTGGAAACCCATTAAGTCATAATAGAAATCTCAAATTTATGACTTAAATTAAATAACGTAACGGAAACGAATTCAAAAACGACAACTTTAATAACGGAAAGGGTTACAAATGATGGAACGAACTTCGGGTTGTCACACTAGATCTTTCAATGTCCCACATTGCTCAGGACCCATATTAGACTGATATAGACATTGGTGAACGTCTAGCAACATTTCACTTCCCCATCAAGACATAACTTTGTGCCATTCTATCAACACCCAATTACCAAGAAGCTTAAAGCTACAAGTGGTGTATAAGGTGATTTTATCACTTGTACATTTTTCACGGACATCATGTTGAATGAGATACAGATCACAATCAATCTCATTAGGTGTTCAAATTTTGGTAAGGCACCATAGATTTCTACCTCTCAAAGCTACTACTTGATGTTTGGAATTAAAAAATTTATCCTAAATTTTGGGATGTTACAAGTTCGTATTAGAGCCTCGGTTTGAGGGATTCAGGCATATACTTCCTGAACTCAAATCCAGGATTTGATAGATTTTTCCATAAAAATAAACATTTTACTTAAGGGAATTTATTAAAAGAAACGGGTGCGATGCGTGTAATCCACCGAGCTGAAGTAAGTCTTCCCAAAATACCCATACATGTATTATGTTTTACACTATGACATGATAGAATGCTAGGAGTGATGCCTTCATGTGCCTATTGTATGAGATTATAGATTTGCATGCTAGTATGAGATGTGTTATCTGATAGGATGACCTATTTAGGTTGTGTTATTATTTGAATTGTTTGATGCTCGAATGTTGCGCACGTTGTTCTTGTAGGATTTTTGTTAGTACCAACTGACTAGTATACTAATGCGTTTGGCTACATATTATTGAGATTAGATAATTATAGAAGGATATGTTTAACTCTATTACACAGATCTTGTTTGAGTCCAACCGTCGTAGTGTGGCACCTTTCATACAAAGAATTATCTAGTACTGATATCATGTAATTGTATTCATGTGGTAGTTAGATGGTATTAGTGGGAGCTCCTTCTATAGTTGATATCTAGGAGTGGTGAGGAAAGGAACCCTAGGAAGTTCCAGGAAGATGTCTTGGCGTATATGATGCATTATAGTATGATGAGAGTATTAGATAAGGAGTGACTTAAAGGAGTCAAGGTAGTCCTTGGGGAGGGTATAGATATGTGTGGAAGGTAGTATTAGGCCCAGTACTATTGGAAGCACATGATTTATACCAGCGACAAGGAAGACCATGATGAATCTAGGAAGCTCGAGAGTGTGAACCTCTTTGTGTGTTTATAGATTGTTTATGTGATTATTTTTCTACATGATGGTGACACGTGGTGGAGAAGGGGGGTTCAAGATCTGGATCTGGTTCGGACACACGCACTGAACCGATTTATGAGGGTTTACATGAGTTCATTCATTAGAGGTTACTAGAGACATCCTTGATGCGACACCAGTGATGTTCGGGTTGATCAAAGAGGGTACCATCGAGTTGAATGTGGACCGCCATTGGATTTTTAGGGTTGATCTGGCCACTAGTCAGCCTAGAACCCGCTCGCTTCCCTTCAACGATTTCAGGGGTTGTGAGGCACTGAAACTCTTTTGGGCGAAGGACCCCGTTGTAGCCAGATGTTGGATAACAGAAATTAAGTATGCCGAGATGAGTAGCTTCTGCCCCGAGGGGTCGAAGGTGAGGTTTGTTGCAGGTTTCCTGAGGAAGCAATCTCTAGTTTGGTGGGAGGAGGTTGGCAATATCTACGAATCTTAGCTATTGAGGCCATGATCTGGTTAGATTTTTTGACTCAATTCCGAGCGAAGTTTACACTAGATGTTGAGGTGCAACAACTACCAAGAAAGTTTATGGATATGCGACAGACGATTGAGACTGTGGTAGAGATCGCTGCCATGCTCCGAGAGAGAGCCCTATTGGTACCCCACTATGCTGCATACGAGGAGATATGGAAGAATCAGTACCATGACATGCTGAGATCAGATATTTGGAAGTTTGTCAGTTTTTTCGCCTGCCTGACACTGGATGGCATGATATCTAGGGCTCGGGAACAGGATACTTATTTGGAGCACATTGGTAAGAGGAAGGCAGAGCATGGGAAGACGATTGGTGTTTCGACGAAGAAACCCAAGGGATTCAATTCTAGATTGAGGTTCCAGCACGGTCAGGGTTGTTGTGGCAGGTGCGGCAAGACACATGATGGAGTCTACAGGGTGGGTGGTTATGGGTGGTATAACTGCGGTAATACATGCATTTTGGTAGTGATTATAATGCTACCATGACCACCACCCATATATCAGATTTGATTTGCTTCCTTTACATTCAAAGGGGACATAAGAAGTCCAACTACCTGAGTTTAATATCAGGAGGACCAGTAGCAGAACCTGCTCCGACAAATCTGGGGATCATTGATAGCCGCTAGGGAAATCCGGAGGCGCCGGTTGTTCAGATCAGCGAGTTTTAGCTGGCAGCCAAGGAGGCTCATGAAGCACCGAATATGGTGACCGGTATGTATGTTTTCCTTACTTTCTTATTGATGTTATTTATCTTTCTAATATATTTGTATTGTTGTTTAGGGCCGTTCCTTGTGAACAATATTCCTGCATTGGTCTTATTTGATTCGGTAGCTACCCGATCTTTTTTATCTCTTGTGCTTAGCTGGAGGTTTGTTAATGTCTCGTGAGAGTTGGATTATCCACTCGAGGTTGATATTGTTGATGATCATCTATTGCGAGTGTTGAAGGTTCACCAGGGATGCACTTTGGACTTATTCAGTGAGCAGTACCATATTAATTTTAATTTGATTCCTCTACACTAGAGAAAGTTCATCGTAGAGATGAACTGGTTGAGCCCTAATAGGTTATGATTTATTCTGGGCTTCATTTGGTATGTGTTCAAACCCCAAGTGGGGGAGATTAAGTAATTCACGATGATGGAACTCATTGTGGGCCGACCCTCTATTCGGCAGCCAGGGCTAGGTGTTACCTTCAGTAGGGATGTTCCAGGTTTGTGGGCTATGTGATGGATACCTGGGAGAAGGGTGAGGTGACCATAGATGGTGTACTGATTGTTTGGGAATACCCGGATGTGTCCCTGAAGGACTTGCTAGGAGTTTCTCCAGAGAGGTAGGTGGAGTTTCGGATTGACTTGGTTCCACGTGTAGCTCCAAAAGCCAAATCACCTTATTGGTTAGAACATCCAAAGATGCAAGAGGGGTCTACACAACTACATGAGCTGTTACATAAGGAATTTATTCGACCTATTAGTTTACCATTAGGAGCGCCAATCTTATTTGTGAAGAAAAAGGACGGGACGCATCAAATGTGTATTGACTACCGGGAATCAAATAAGTTAAAGGTGAAGAATTATTACCCACTTCCGAGGATCTATGAATTATTTGATCAGCTTTAGGACACATCATGGTTTTCCAAGATTGATTTGCATTTGAGTTATCACTATATGAGGGTCAAAAAGGAGGTTATGCAGAAGACGACCTTCCGAACTTGTTATCGTAATTACGAGTTTGTGGTGATGCACTTTTGGCTAACCAATTCTCTAACCTCATTCATGGATCTCATGAATCGCGTATGAAAGCCCATGTCGGATCGATATGTGATTGTTTTTATTGATGACATCCTGGTCTATGCCAAGACCCAGGCGTAGCATGTGGAGCATATGAGGGAGGTATTATACACTCTCACTGAACGATCGTCGGTGATCTCCACCTCTAATGGATAATCAAGCTCCCTAAAATCATCACCCAACCTCTTGTTGAGAGTAGGAGATACAACCAATTGTGTAGAGCCCGAATAGAAAAGAACCAAATTCGAAACACTATTCGCGAATAACATCCCTAAATAATCATGTATACATTAATCAATAACAATAAGATAATAAAAGAGATATGGAGAAGATATATACTAGTAACCACATCTGGTGCTAGACGAGCCTCCTTGACTATCAGTTGGAAAGCTCGACTCATCACAACTGCTCTTTCTGCTTACACAGGCGGCCATCAGTGATCCTTAAAGTGGATGGAGCGGGTGATGCAACTGCTCTTTTTTTCAAACTCGTACAATCGGCCTTATTGTGGCCCCTATGATTGCAATGAAGCAAATCACAATGACAGTACAATCCCTGCTATAATGACCAATCTTTTCGCACTTGTAGTAGCCTGAACCACCGACCCTACATGCTCCATTGTGTCTTATCGTACTTTTCGCAACATCCCTGGCCCTGTTGGCCTCTCGATCTTTAATCAAAAGCCTTGGGCTTCTTCGAAGAGCCCTTTGATACCTGAGCCTGAATTGGATTCCTTTTCCTCACCATATTTAAATCGATCTCCCATTCTTGGGCTCTACTATCATATTGTCTAGGGTCTTCTAGCTTGACATAATTACAAACTCAGGAATCTCATCCTTCATCATGTCATGATACCCTGCCTTATTTATCTCCGTGTCTGCCACATGCTGTGGAACCAACAAAGCACTCTCACAGAATATGGTAGTGATCTCTGACATAGTATCAATAGTCTGACTAAGGTCCTGAAACTCACTCACCAGCTGCTGAATCTCAATTACTAGTACAAACTCACCCCATAACCTCGTGAAAAAATCCTTCCAGGTCAACGTCTCAATAGCCTTGCCTCCTAAAGCATGGTCTACCCCTTCCCACCAATCACGAGCTTTGTGCTTCAGAATACAGGATGAAAATATGACCTTTGATCCCTTGCAACACAAGCTAGTCTAGAAGGCATTCACGATGTTCGCTAACCATCTCCTTCTAACAATGGGGTCCTTCTTCCCAAAGAAATCAAGAACTCCATAAACATGAACCTCTCAGAAATTCAGAGAGCGTGCATCCACTATAGCCATTACTTCATTATGATATGCACCTAAACTCTCATCCAAAATATCCATGATGCCCTCATTGATCGTAACAAAGATGACAGGGGTTTTCTCCAAAATATTGTGAGTTATCTACATTGAAATGAACTCTCACATCTGATCATCCATGAGTCCAATCCCAGAGCCCAAACCCGATACGTCAACAGAACCTAAGCCATCACCAGATCCTCCTCGAGTGGTCACCATACTGAAAGAAATAAATAGTGCAAACCATTAGAAATAACTCTGAGATCTCCATATTCTACAAGTTCCTTAGTATCATCGTGACTTCCTTTTATTCGAGTATGTATCATGTGCTTTCAATAGTACCGGCTCAATACTACCTTCGACACCTATCTTTACTATTATCATGGATCATGCTGAATTCTCTAAGTTACTTCCCTATGATCCAATTACTTCACTCGCATGGAAAAGCACTTAACATACCAAGACATCTCCTAGGGTTCCCTTCATACCATTCTCTACCATCAGTTGTAAAGATACTCCCTTTAATACCTTCTAACTACTTCCCGGATACAGTTACATATTACTGGCACTAGATAATTCCTCGATTGCAAGGTCTCACACTACTACGGTTGGACTCAGATAAAAGCGGCACAATAGACTTAAACCTAAACTATTAAAATTATATAATCCTTATAACATGTAACCTAACGTGTTTTCTTATTACTTATGTGATATTAATGGAAGTCCTTATAAGAACAAAGCAAGCAGAAATCGAGCATCGAGTTTCTAAACCATTAAATTACCCAATCAATCCATTTTATCCCACATATGAAACCCATACTAGGATGTAGTTCTATAAGCTCAATCAACATGGATATAAAGGCATCTTTCCTAGCATTCCATCATGCAATTCTGAGCAGATCCTTAGCCCAATTCTAGCAAGCATTTCTCATATACTATAATCAGAACAAGAACATAGCAAATGTATGGGAATTTTGGGAAATACTTACTTAAGCTCGGCCGATTGCACGCATCACACCCCTTTTTATTTTTAGAATACTCTTAGAAAAGTTTTTTTTTTCAAAAATTCCTCAGTTTGAGTTCAGACACACCTGAGAGTGTGCTTGAATCCCTCAAACCAAGGCTCTTATACCAACTTGTAATGTCCCATAAATACTAAGTAATTTTTTTTGTTTTTATGTCAATCAAAACCACCAATCATTCATTCCAAAACCCATCAAAGTGTGATAATGTATAAAATAGTTATCAAAGTACAAATCATATCATAAAATGCGGGATACTAAAACATAAATGTAAACCTTAAGTACCATGATTAGCGAGTTCCCTAAAATATTGCATATCATACATACATATCCAATCGAAGTTGTAACCAATTTATTTCACCCCTGATTCTAATTCAACTCAATTAATACTTTTCAATCAAATAGGTGTATTTATTTCACCCCTAAGTCTAATTCAACTCAATCGGTATTTTTCAACCAAACAAGTCTATTTTCCTCGGGTGTGTTTCACCCCACATGAATATAACATACATGCATGCATGCATACAAGAAGATTCACAACGACAACAAGCATTTATGACACCTAATGTCCTACAGTATACTGAGAAAACTCACCTCAATTGATAGTCAGGTAAACCTCACATTCGAGTCGTTGCTACAAAATCTTTTCACACTAAACATATCTAAAACAACCCTTATTAGAAATTAAGGTAAATATGCCAACTTACCAAGTCCAACCAACAAGAGAAATCCTCATTTGGGAAAAGACCATTTTTCCCTTCTATGTCCTCAACCCCTTACAGTTGACTAAAAGTGAAAATGGTAAAAAAGTCAACGTTCAGCCTTACATTGACTTAGGAATGGCATACACCTTCCTCTATGTGGAGCATAGAGTCTAGTCCAGAAAATAGGCCAAAACCGGGCTATGTTGGGTTTAGCCTAGATTACGCCCTACGTACATAGTTGTTAAGTTTACTTCAAGCTCTTAATCTATAAAGACTAATCATCAAATGCTCGGATTGTTGGATTAGGTGTCTAAGCCCATAACTATAATTGGTATATACTTGAATTGATAGTAGCACAATCCTTTTGGGTTGCCCTCAGAACTAGCAACTAGACAGATGATTTTGTAGAATGAGGTTAATTTATTTGATAATAATTTGAAAAAAATAATTGATTAATATATTATGAGAATAATATATATTTAATCAGAAATTAATGGGAATTAAGTTCAGGATTGAAAGAATTAATTAAAAGTGCAGGGACTGAAGTGAAATTGTTCAATAGTTGGGCAAGAGGCAATCTAGACCCTCCATGAAGGGTGGGATGTTTTCTTCATGGGTAAAGAATTCTATTATAGCCTTTGGTAGATAAACAGGAAAGTCAATAACTGTCCGATATAAGATAATCTTGGATTAGGGCTTATCTACGGTTTCCTGCCTGCACTATATATAGGACTAAAACCCTATGAATTTCGGCCATTTCTTTTAGAAGAGTTCTAACTGAATTTTTAATTCTTCTCCTCCTTCTCAATCATTCTTCCTTTCTAGTGTTGGGTGTGAGCCATTAAAGGCGTTGCATTTGTGACGCTTACTCTCAAGGCTTCATCAACACAAGTATTTGAATTGCTATTACTACATAGTGATCAATGTATGATTATTCTAGCCCTATTTGTGAATTTTGAAATATATAGTAGCATGCCAGGGTTTTCTACTTTTTTGTTCAAGTTGTATGTTCAATTAGAGAAAACGTAGATCCGTTATTTAGGGTTGCATACGCACATATAATTTATATGTTTTGCATAATTCCATCAATGGTATCAGAGTGTAGGTTTAGTTTTGTATTGAATTGATATAATGGTTGGACATGAACAAAGAGGAAAGAACAGAATCGTCATTGTGTTCATCAAACACGACATGTTGTTCTTCCACCGCGACGTGTTTACCTGCAAATTCGAGCCAACACGGCGTGGTGATCATCTTCCACGGCGTGTTGAGTTGTCAGATCCGAAATTATGTGCCTTATCTGCCGAATTTGCTTTTATATGATAATTACTTTCTATACTTATCTTCCAAATTCAATTTTCGTGTATCAATGATAATACATTAAAATCCTAGAAGCCAGGAGATAAATATTTGACTTAACTAATTGTTTTTTGTTGATTAATATGATTATTTTTAAGTGTATAAATAAATCTAGGTATTAACTGAGATAAATAATTGAGGTCAAATAATATTTGGTATTCTGAAAAGTTTAAAATACATCCTTATGGATCTTATTATAAATTTGATTAAGTCATTAATTAAAAGATAATTAATAAATCCGTAAAATTGTTTAAATTTAATTAAATTAAAAGTTTAATTTATTAAAATATTAAACCCTTGTAATTTTAAAATAAACCTTATACTATGTATATAATTAAAAGGTTTAATATATATATATATATATATATATATATATATATATATTATACGTATAAGAAAATTCAATGAAACCACTAGTACGTCTCAATCACGAAGCCATACAATAAGGGGAGTTTAAGGAAGCGACTTATAAACTGAACGTCATTGAGTATCCATTCTTGCCCACCTCTCTTTTGTATGGTGGACGGTTATTAGCCGAATGGGTTTGATATGATAAATAATTCTCATTAATAAGTATAATGCAATACAAAGCAACTAACTATTTTCTAAAATCCCACTCTTAGTTACTTTAGGAAAAATTTGAATTTGTATGCTAATCCATGAAATGCACATTACACTTTATGAGTCGTTAGTGGAGCGTGTGTGGTTAACCAACACACCAATGAGGGACTTATAAAGTGTGATAATGGATGTCTCGAAAATTATCATTGATTAATGGAGCGTGTGTGGTTAATCAACACATTAAAACGAGATAATAAATGACATTGAGAGTACCAAGATAATTTGCATGGTTATTCACATCTCATTTGTGATCCTCAGCATCCCAGTCAAAAAAGTGTGAGCATAATCGAGATTAAACATTCCATTGAATAGTTCAATGAATCTCAAAAAACTTGGAGTTTCATGAGATTGAAATTGGTAAAAGCTTTACCTACCTAAAATAGATTCAAAGTTGATTACAGCATCCCTCTTTAAAGTTCGAATCGAATATATGGATCCTAACCTTAATTTAAATTTATGGGTTAATAATTAAGGGTTAAAATCAACTAACTTGATTTCTATTTTCTCCTATTATAGATGTCAAGTTCAAACAACAATGTTTTTCCCCTTCCGTCTGAAGATGATCTTCCACATTCTGATCAAGGTGAAAGTATGTTCCCTTTTTCGAGAAGTGGTGGAAATGGAGGTCATGTTTTTTCATCTCTTCCTCATCCTTAGCAAGTGACTCTCCCTAAGTCATGTTTTCTTCAAGTTGAAAAGTACGAAATTACTCAAGCCCTGTTTGCATGTAAACATCAAGATGGAAAGTACGTGTGTATGCATGTTCTGGAAATGAAATCGTACATTGATAGATTGGATATGTTGGGTGTCATTTTCCAAAGGGATCTAGCAATTGACTTGGTTCTGCTCTCGCTTCCTGATTCATATAGTCAGTTCTTTACAAACTACTATATGAGTGACCACGGCGTGACCCTAATTTATCTTACACATATGTTGATTGTTGCTGAAGCAAAAATGCTTAAGAGCACAAGTGAAGCCAAAGTGTTTGAAGGATCTATCTCCAAAATTGCAACGGACATTGACAACGGTGACAACGGTAGTCTAAAATTGATTTCTTTTCCCAATGGAAAGGGATCGGACAAGGTTAAACTGTTTGATCGTATGGTAAAGAGAGTGGCTAATTCTGAGATAGTTTCATGTTCTATTCCTAAAAGGTCTATATGTTTTCTACTGGCAATTGGAGATGTATTGGTTGAGAAGCTGCCCAGACTACCTGAAAGATCATAGAGATGTTAAAGTCAAGTCTTGTGACTCTACTTCAGGTACATCCATTATCTAACTCCATTATTTTAATAATTTCTTATTCATAGACTCTTAATACATGATGTAATGATAACATTTTGATGGTATTGCATGATCTAAGAGAAAGAATGAAGCATAAGAAGAGTGAGGTGAATATGATCGTGAGATATGGATTTTGATGCATGGTTCGACGATCAGATTTTTGAAGCTACTGCTTAGGAGTTATGATAGTATAAATATATCTTTCTCCAATATAAAACGAAAAGAGAGTACTTTAGTATCATGCTTTGTTGTTATCTAAATGATTGAGGAACTATATCTCAATTGATCCTCGAAGAACATCTTAATGCTATTGTTTGACTAAGAAGAGGAATCAGATATTGTTGAAATGGTGCAAATAAAATGTTGAGTCACACTTCATTTCCAATCAAGTTTTAGAGGCGTGCTCTAGTTACTACATATCGTATCTTGAAAACTAGTTTTTTATACTATGTAGGTTTGTAACCATACAATAAATAATAATAATAACATGTGTCAAAAATAGAATGATGATTTGACCCAATATCTTTAAAGAAAGTTGAACTAGTAATAACAAGGATTTCAGAGGTATATGGAACACTGAAGTCCGACTTATAACGAAGAAGTTATGACCCGGCACGACGTTGTGTGTCGTAAAAAGTGAGTTCACAATAAAATTCTTTTTCACCTTAATGATCTAAACGAAAGTCATACTATACGTTTGTCACACACCAAAACCGGAATAGCGGAAACGTTCGGGGGTGGAGGACGTCATGTATAGTATCACAACACAGAGTAATAGTAAACAAGTAAACAACATCATCCATTGCATTAATTATATAATTTAATACAAGTGTGTTCTGTATAGTTTATATGACACCAAAAATGTAAATCAAAATATAAGACGAGTCTTGAATGCGCTTCATCTTCTCAAAAGCTGGCATCGGTAACTGTCTACTAATGACCTGAGAATACAAGTTATTTTGCAAGAGTTTATCAGCTTTAAAGCTGGTGAGTTCATAAGTATTTTAGTGTCATTGTTTGTATCAAAATGTTTGTAACAATGTTTGAAATATGAGTTTGTAAACGTTTGTAGTAAAAGTATGTGAATGTTTGTAAATGTTTGTAACTCCTAGAAAATCCTATATTTTCTACTAAAAGTAGCCTTCTACCAAGGCACGACTGTTTTGTATGTTTGTTTCTTGTAAAAGTGTATAATTTTCCCAAGTGTAACTATCATTATCAAAATAAAGTTTATACATTATCGTTTATGTGAAGTGATCACAAAGTGAATGCAAAAGAAGAAATTAATGTAGTACTGTAGTTTTGTATTATAATAACTAGTGGTCTATTAACTACCTTAAACCGGATTTATATCAGGGTATTATGTGGTTAATTGTACCATACTGTCGACTATAAACACGACGATGAAAGACGTCAAAAGTAATGATATTTGGAACACATAGACCTGCAAGTCCCACTTTAGCTAGAAGCAAGGTGTAGGATAGTCAATCCAATATAGATCTATACGCAAACTCACACTCTCCCTTCAGTAGATTCTGGTTACAAATCGGGCAATGGCAGTGAAGACATGCCCCGAAATAGTGGTTCACATTTATGTTATAGTATACTTGTATATATAATGTATATACTACTATAGTAAATGAATTGTTTCTCATCATAGTATCCTTATATAGTTTCTCATAATAGTATTGTTGTATAGTTTCTCATCATAGTATAGTTGTATAGTTTCTCATAATAGTATCATTGTATAGTTTCTCATCATAGTATAATTGTATAGTTTCTCATAATAGTATTGTTGTGTAGTTTCTCATCATAGTATACTTGTCTAGTTTCTTATAATAGTAAGTAGTGACTCATGAATGAACCGACTCTTTGTATGCTTCATTGAAGTAGAAGTAGTAAGTAGTATAAGCCTAAACTATACCTTTTATAGTTTACTATTAGATTTGTTTGTATGACTGAATGTATTGAAATGAAATAAAAGTCTTTATATCTATACATATATACATAATATATAACTACGATTCAACGAAACTCGGACAAACAACCCAGTACTCTATGTCCACAACCAAACAAGGGACAGGAAGTAAAGTGAGTTATAAGTCCTAAGTCCTTCAAACCTTATTTATATAACTATATATGTATTAGACAACGTTTTAACAATATATAAGTTTGAAAACTGTAAAAGAAAGTTTTAGTATACAAAAGTGAATTTGATAAAGTGTTTAACATGTAAAATAGTTTGGTAAGCAGTTTGAAGTCATTTGTTTGGTAAAACAGTTTGAAAGTATAGTAAATCCATCGGTTGATACTTATTAATCACATGTGATTGATATAATAACTATGATATTCAACTTGTATCCCCCCCTAATAAAAGCATTTAAAATCATCTGAAAAGTTGATTAAGGGGTATGAACTCACCTGTAGTGAGTGGTTTGGATGAAAGATCTAGATAAGGTGCTAGGGTTCAAGTGAAGACTTGGACACACACACTGATCCTATTTAACATATAAATACAGATATATACATCTAATTAGTTATTATAACACTAATTAAGCAAGTAAGGACACCCAAGAACATGGGAAACACTTTGATTCAAGTGTTATAAGATCATAGGGTTGCATCTAAGGGTTGCATGGCTTTGTTATTGAGTTTACAGCCCAAGGACCAACTCTCCATGAGTTTACGGCCAAGGGTTTGCGGGCCTTATAGGTTTATGGCTGTAAGCGCATGGTGTCTTGTACCAAATCGATGTTTAATGTCCTTGGTTCAAAGGGAAGGTGTTCTAGGCCAAGTTCCAAGCCTTAGGAAGGAATGTAGGGCAACTATGCACCCTTTAATAGAGTTTACAGCCAAGGGAGATTGCCTTGGCCGTAAACTCCCTTGATTGGTTGATTTGTGATGTTTTCAAGCCCCTAACTCATAATATGAACTTATAAACATGTAAAGGGATTAAAAACTTACACTTTGAAGGCTAAGAAAGGGAGTTTTAATCCCCGAGGATCTTGAAGATCTAAGCATAAAATATGGAATTGTGGGTGGATTCAAAGGTGAATCAAGTAGAAGTGATGTAATCAACACAAAGATGGACGAGTTTGCTTACATTTGTGAAGATTGAAAGAAAATCTTGAAGATCCTTGGGAGAGAAAGTCGAGTTCTCTAGCTTAAAAGTGAAGAATGAAAGGAAAAATGGCTAAGTGTCACCTTTATACAATGGGTTCATGGCCACTTGGAGTTTACGGACGTAAACCCAAGTGTTTGGCCGTGAACTCCTCTTTTGATGGTCCAAGGTTTGTTTGACAGGTTACAAGTCCAACTGAAATATTCATTCACTTAATTCTTTGATGTATTAATGCTCAAAATGCTCAAACGGACACCAAAAGTGCTAAATGTTAGCAGAAGTAAGTTTGACTAGATTAAAATGTAAGGTTTGTATAAGATAGAAATTTCAGGTTGTCATATCATCCCCCCGTTAGAGGATATTTTAGTTTCATTTGATCCTCGCGGTCCCAAGTAAATTCCGGTCCTCACTTGGTGTTCAATCGAACCTTCACTATTGGGATACGACTTTGTTTCGTTTGCTTGACGTCCTGATCCATGATCTCTACAGGTTCTTCCATGAAGTTTTCAAGTTCGATACATGGAAAGTAGAATGTACGTTACTAAGTTCGCGCGGTAGGTTGAGTTTGTAAGCTACAGGGTTGATTCTAGCGAGAATCTCGAAAGGCCCTATGTATCTTGGATTGAGCTTCCCACACTTTTCAAAGCATATCAAGCCCTTCCAGGGTGAGGCTTTCAAAAGAACGCGGTCTCCCACCTAGAATTCCAAAGGTTTCCTTGGTTTGTCTGCATAGCTTTTCTGTCGGTCTCTAGAGGCTTTCAATCGTTCACGAATCTAAACAATCTTCTCTGTCGTTTCCTGAATGATCTTCGGACATGTGAGAGTGCTGTTAGGAATTCCTCTTTTAGCTAACTGGGTGTCTTCTACCTTATTCCAACACAGAGGGGATCTGCACTTTCGGCCATAGAGGGATTCAAATGGAGCAGCCTTGATGCTTGTGTGATAACTATTGTTGTACGAAAAGTAGACAAGGGGTAAATGAGTATCCATTGCCTTCCCAAAGTCGATCAAACAGGCTCGCAACATATATTTTAGTGTTTAGATGGTTCTCTCACTTTATCTGTCAGTCTGATGATGGTAGGCAGTACTCATGTCTAGCCTGGTTCCTAGGGAACTTTGTAGTGACTGCTAGAACCTTTTACTGGGTCAACTATCTCTATCGGAGATAATAGATATAGGAACACCATGTAGTCGTATGATGTCCCGAATGTATGTTCTTGTAAGTTTCTCCATCTTGTCAGTTTCTTTGATAGGTAGGAAGTGCGCGGACTTGGTCAATCTATCGATGATGACCCAAATGGTATCAAGTCCACCCGTTGTCTTGGGCAACTTGTTTATGAAGTCCATTGTGATCCGCTACCACTTCCATTCTGGTATCTCTGGTTGCTGTACTAAACCGGAGGGTTTCTGGTATTCGACCTTGACCTTAGCGCAAGTAAGGCATTTACTCACGAATGTAGCAATCTCTGCTTTCATGTTAGGCCACCAATATAACTTTTTAAGGTCTAGATACATCTTATCCGAACCTCGGTGGATGGAATATCGAGTGTTGTGCACTTTGGTTATGACCAAGTCTCTAAAGCCACCGTGTTTAGGTGTCCAGATCCAGTCCATGAGATATAAGGCTCTACCACACTTGACTTCCAAGTTCTTATCAATCCCTCTAAGGATTCACCCACCACGTTTTTAGGTTTTAAGGCTTTGAGCTGAGCCTCCTTAATTTGTGTGGATAGATGCGAATGGATAGTCATGGTTAATGATTTGAGACTTCAACCAAAATATTCTTTCTGACTTAGGGCGTCTGCTACTACGTTGGCTTTACCAAGATGATAACGAATTTCACATTCGTAGTCATTGAGTAGCTCGACCCACCGTCTTTGCCTCACGTTGAGCTCCTTCTGGCTGAATATTTGTTGTAAACTCTTGTGTTCTATAAAGATAGTGTTTTTCGTACCATAGATATAGTGTCTCCAGATCTTCAAAGAAAACACAACTGATCCTAGCTCAAGATCATGTGTGGTGTAGTTGACTTTGTGTGTCTTCAACTGTCTCGAGGCATAGGCGATGACCTTACCTCGTTGCATCAGAACACATCTGAGCCCCTGGTTGGATGCATCGTAATATACAATGAAGTCTTCTATCCCTTCGGGGAGGGATAGTATCGGTGCGGTGCATAAGGCTCGCTTTAGCGTTTGTAACTCTTTTTCTTACTTCTCTTCCCAGTCAAAGCCACGCCTTTCTGGGTCAATGTTGTAAGAGGTTTCGCAATCCGCGAGAAGTTCTGTATGAATCTGCGGTAGTAGCTAGCGAGACCTAGAAATTGACAAATTTTCGTAGGCGTCTTTGGTGCTGACCAGTTCTCAATGACTTTAATTTTGGAAGGGTCCACGTGGATTCCTTCTTCGCTAACCACGTGTCCTAAGAATTTGACTCTTCGGATCCAAAATTCACATTTAGAGAACATCGCATAGAGCTTCTCCGATCGTAAGGTTCCTAGGACTTGTCACAGATGATCGCTATGCTCCTCTTTACTTCGAGAGTAGATCAGTATGTCGTCAATGAAGACGATGATGGACTAATCCAAGTAAGGACGACATACTCTACTCATTAACTCCATGAATACTGCGGGCACATTAGTCAATCTGAATGGCATCCCACGAACTCGTAGTGTCCGTAATGAGTTCGGAAGGCTGTCTTCGGAACATCCTCCTCAAGAACTCGTAACTGGTGATATCCGGATCTTAGATCAATCTTGGAAAAGTAATTTCCCCTTGCAGTTGGTCAAACAAATTGTCTATGCGAGGCAGAGGGTAACTATTTTTGACCGTAAGTTTGTTGAGTTCTCTATAGTCGATACACATACGGAATGATCCGTCTTTCTTCTTAACGGACAAGAGCGGTGCTCCCCATGGTGAGAAACTAGGTCTGATGAATCCCTTGTTGAGCAATTTTTTAAGTTGACCGGAGAGTTCCTGCATCTCAGCTGGTGCTACTCGATATGGTGATGGGGCTACTGGGGTAGCTCCTGGGAGTAAGTCGATTCTGAACTCGACTTGTCGTTGCAGAGGTAATCCTGGTAGTTCTTCTGGAAAGATGTCGGGAAAGTCACTCACTACCGGGATGTTCTTTAGTTCTTTCGTTTCTAGGCTCGTATCGACAACATGAGCAAGGAATGCACGATATTCCTTATGTAGGTACTTCTATGCTTAAATACTTAAGATAATACGAAGGCTTGTGTCGGGTTTGTTGCCATAGATAATAATAGTGAATGGTTCCTTAAGTGTGCATGGTTGTTGTTTAAGTAGACAAGCAAATTTATGATTCACAAAGCTTCTCTCCGCTCCACTATCAAACAGAATGCATGCATAAGAGTTATCGAGGAGAAACGTACCAGTGACCCTTGTAGGGTTGGCAACCTCTTCCTCGTGGCCTATATCCAAAACTCTTCCCACTCCTCCGGCATTTCCTGCCCTCGGGCAGTTCCTTTTGTAGTGGCCCACCTCACCACAACCGTAGCAAGCCTAGCCCACACCAGCGCCGGGGACTTGGGTGATCGGCCTTGCTGGAGACTTGCAGAAACGGACAATGTACCCTTTCTTGTTGCAATTAGAGAATTGCATTTCCCGGCAGAGACCGTTGTGGCGGAAATTACATTTGTTACACTTTGGCAAACTTCCAGCGTACTGCCTTATCGGAGCAGCAATGGCAGGTGTTATCGCAGCATGAATCGCCACAACCTTATGCTTTTTAGCAGCTTTCTGCTTCTTCTTGTCATCCCAGAATTTCCGCTTGAAGTCAGCGGCTTTGTAGGGTTCTGAGATGGCTAGGGTTGTTGTTGCTGCCGGGGTACGGACCCCATGGTCAATGAGCCGCTGTGCCAATCGCTTGGCACTGTCGAAGGTAGCGGCGTTTGAAGCTAATACATTCCCCTGAACTGGAGGCAACAATCCCCAGATATACCTCTCTATCTTCTTTCCCTCCGTGGGAATCATGTTGGGACATAGAGCCACCAGTTCATTGAATCTGGCGGTATAGGAAACTATGTCGGAGCCCTTCATGGTTAGGCTCCATAGCTCCTGTTCTAGCTTCTGGATTTTACCCCTCAGGCAGTATTCCTCAATCATGAGGTCTTTCAGGGTTTCCTAGCCCATATCATTTGCCACTATGAGAGTTAGTGACTTGACATGGCTATTCCACCATGTCAGGGCTTTTTCTTCGAAGGTGCAAGAAGCAAAGTTGACCTTGCTCCCTGCTGGACAGGAGCAGATCTCGAAGATCGACTCTGTCTTTTCAAACCATTGCGAGAGGGCAATGGCTCTGCAAGTCCCTCTAAAGGACTTTGGCTTGCAGTTGGTGAAGTCCTTGTAGGAGCACTCTCTCGGGCGCACGAGGATTTCACCTTGAGTAGAATTAACAAGTGTTCCACCTCCACTAGCACCCGTAGAATGATATTGAGGCATGGTTGTTGCCAGAGCCACAACTACTGCAGCATTTAGAGTTGTTGTATCGATTAGTGGAGGAGGCGTTGATGGTGTTTGATTTGTCGGCCTACCTTTGGTAGGACGTTTGATAGGTGCCATCTTTTACTGAAAGTTTATAGAGATGATGATAATAGTAAGAATCAATTGTAAAGTATGATGAGGGTGCTCCATGGACTAACTCACCATAGCCCAAACATTAGAATCAGTGTATGATTTGAATTGAGACACAACAATAGCGTTTTGAAAACACAAGGGTATAGACTTTCCAATAGGTTAGAAACTGCCAATATTACTGGTATTACTGATGTAAATGAGTTAGGGAAAAATGACCTAATAGTGTTTGAAATATGAGTTTGTAAAAGTTTGTTGTAAAAGTATGTGAATGTTTGTAACTCCTAGAAAATCCTATATTTTCTATTAAAAGTAGCCTTCTACCAAAGCATGACTATTTTGTATCTTTGTTTCATGTAAAAGTGTATAATTTTCCCAAGTGTAACTATCATTATCAAAATATAGTTTATACATTATCGTTTATGTGAAATGATCACAAAGTGAATACAAAAGGGGAAATTAACGTAGTACTATAGTGTTGTAGTATAATAACTACTGTTGTACTAACTACCTTAAACCGAATTTATATCAAGGTATTATGTGATTAATTGTGTCATACTATCAACTATAAACACGACGATGAAAGACGTCGGAAGTAATGACATTTGGCACCTGTAGACCTGCAGGTCCCACTTTAGCTAGCAGGAAGGTGTAGGATAGTCAATCCAGTATAGATCTATACACAAACTCACGCTCTCCCTCCAGGAGATTCTGGTTACAAATCGGGCCATGGTAGTGAAGACATGCCCCGAAACAGTGGTTCACATTTATGTTATAGTATACTTGTATATATAATGTATGTACTAGTGTAGTGAACGAATTGTTTCTCATTATAGTATCGTTGTATAGTTGCTCATCATAGTATCGGTGTATAGTTTCTCATCATAGTATAGGTGTATAGTTTCACATAATAGTATCGTTGTATAGTTTCTCATCATAGTATAGTTGTATAGTTTCTCATAATAGTAAGTAGTGACTCATAAATGAACTGACTCTTTGTATGCTTCATTGAACTAGAAGTAGTAAGTAGTATAAACCTAAACAATACCAATTATAGTTTACTAGTAGATTTGTTTGTATGACTGAATGTATTGAAATGAGATAAAAGTCTTTATATCTATACATATATACATAATATATAACTAACGATTCAATGACACTCGGACAAACAACCCGGTACTCTAAGTCCAACACCAAACAAGGAACACAAATTAAAGTGAGTTATCAGTCCTAAGTCCTTCAAACCTTATTTATATAACTATATATGTATTAGACATGGTTTTAACAATATATAAGTTTGAAAACTTTAAAAGAAAGGTTTGGTATACAAAAGTGAATTTGATAAAGAGTTTAACATGAAAAATAGTTTGATAAGCAGTTTGAAGTCATTTGTTTGGTAAAACAGTTTGAAAGTATAGTAAATACATTGATTGATAGTTATTAATCACATGTGATTGATATAATAAATATGATATTCAACTTGTATTCCCCCCATAAAATCTTTTAAAATCATTTAAAAGGTTGATTAGGGGGTATGAACTCACCTATAGTGAGTGATTTGGATGAAAGTGTTGGATAAGGTGCTAGGTGTCAAATGAAGACTTGGACACACACACTGATCCTATTTATTATATAAATACACATATATGCATCTAATTAGTGATTATAACACTAATTAAGCAAGTGAAGACACCCTAGAACATGGGAAACACTTTGATTCAAGTGCTATAAGATCATAGGGTTGCATCTAAGGGTTTTATGGCTTTGCTATTGAGTTCACGGCGCAAGGACCAACTCTCCATGAGTTTACGACCAACGGTTTGCGGGCCTTATGGGTTTACGGTCGTAAACCCATGATGTCTTGTACCAAATCGATGTTTAAGGTCCTTAGTTCAAAGGGAAGGTGTTCTAGGCCAAGATCCAATCCTTAGGAAGGAATGTAGGGAAACTATGCACCATTTAATAGATTTTACGGCCAAGGGAGATTGCCTTGGCCGTAAACTCCCTTGATTGGTTGATTTGTGATGTTTTCAAGCCCCTAACTCATAATACGAACTTATAAACATGTAAAGGGATTAAAAACTTACACTTTGAAGGCTAAGAAAGGGAGTTTTCATCCCCAAACACACAAGTGTTCTTGAGATTTCGGCCCATAACACACAAGTGTTCTTGGTGTTCTTGAGGATCTTGAAGATATAAGCATAAAAGATGGAATTGTGGGTGGATTTAAAGGTGAATCAAGTAGAAGTGATGTAATCAACAGAAAGATGGAAGAGTTTTCTTACATTTGTGAAGATGGAAAGGAAATCTTGAAGATCCTTGGGAGAGAAACTCGAGTTCTCTAGCTTAGAAGTGAAGAATGAAAGGAAAAATGGCTAAGTGTCACCTTTATACAAGGGGTTCACGACCACTTGGAGTTTATGGCCGTAAACCCAAGTGTTTTTCCGTAAACTCCTCTTTTGATGATCCAAGGTTTGTTTAATAGGTTACAAGTCCAACTAACACACTCATTCGCTTAATTCTTTGATGTATTAAAGCTTAGAATGCTCAAACGGACACCAAAAGTGCTAAAAGTTAGCAGAAGTAAGTTTGACTAGATTGAAATGTAAAGTTTGTATAATATACAAATTTCGGGTTATCACAATGTTAAACCTAGAACGTACATAAAAAGAAAGTCCAAATTTGACTTTGTATTAGGAAGTTATGATTTTTCTAAGATTTCACATAACAATGTATATTACGGAAGTCGAATTTTAGATTGATCGATTTCTAGTCGACACAAACTAAATGATAATCGAAGATTTCATTAATAGAAATTCAACGATACAAAGACAAACAAAAACAAACGTCGATAACAAAGTTATGATTTTTTAACGGACTTTAAATATCTTAACCTGTTAAAATATAACTTTAAAAATAAATTCAAGTCGTTACCTATGGGTGAATATAAAAAACGTCAAAAACGGAGCTCGTATGCGAAAGTTACATATTTTAGAAGATAATTAACTTTTCTATTACGTTCTGGAGGTGACACATGGCACCATCTCAGCCACACCTTCTTCCCTACGACTTCGCACACAATCTCGATACCTGGCACTTCAACACTCCGTTTTCAGCCCAAAAACACTCCGTCTTGGTCATTTTCCCAGCCTATAAATAGAGACGTAATTCTTCCATTTTTCCCACACCTTTCCCATTCTTTCTATCTAAAACTTATGTCTAAACCCCTGCTAACCCTTATTACTTCCCAAGTGCAAAGAGTCGACTCCTGGAGCGCTAGAAGGCTCCAAGAAGAAGAGTTTTCGGCTCGGAAGTTCTTTCCCCTCAGAGCCAGGTTCCTAGCCAAAC
Source organism: Lactuca saligna (assembly GCF_052625555.1). Lineage (NCBI taxonomy): Eukaryota > Viridiplantae > Streptophyta > Magnoliopsida > Asterales > Asteraceae > Lactuca > Lactuca saligna. Next base: position 54,230,026 of record NC_136425.1, read on the forward strand.
CTCCCGATAAGTGAGTTATGCTTACCCTATTTTAGGTATAGCTTATGTTTAAGTTTATTATCATTATTATAAACTTATAAACTATATATATATATATATATATATATATATATATATATATATATATATATATATATATATATATACATATATATAAAATAAAATATAACATATAAAGTGTTATTACAATATTTTTTTTACTACTATAGGTAAAGGAAATCTGGTTTGAAGGGTCGCATAGGGTTGTTGGATTTCACAAGTGCTATAGTGCCAAAATGGTCCTGCCCTCCGGTGTTTCATGTCTATCCCCTATCTATACATAGTGATTGAAAAGTATTTTTAACACTTATAAAACACTATTGCTCGTAAATAGTCACAATAAATATTAGACTAAAATCTAGTGACAATGATCCTAGGATTCATCGAAGGAAAACAAAATTGTTAGAAGCGAAGTCTTGACCGAGTTTGGAGTCATCGCTCTAACAAATGAGTGCATAGTCACTTTCATTTTACACATAGACATGAAGTATTTGATATAAATTACGTGCTATGTGTGCATATTATCTGTGTTCTTGATATTTATATTCGATGAACAAAATATAAATGTTTTATTTGAAGTATTTAATATATTTATGCTGGATGAACAAAATATATATGTTTTAGATGCTTTAGGGACAAAAAGTGAGGATAATGGGAATGAGTAATCGAGTTGATTGGATTGATGAAATTAATAAACTTAATTATTGTGGGTTGAAAACCCTATGTGCTCACCAGGCTACCAAGCTTGACCCACTCAGTTTCTTGTATACAGGTAGTGGCAACAAAGCATATGAGTGACGATCTGATGAGATATCAATGGATTATAGACCACTAGAATAAATAGATGTTGTAAGACCTATGTTGTTTCTGTTTATGCTTTTGATCTGTGTTGACAATAACATCCTGAGGTTTTTAATATAATGAAAATACATTTGTTCGAAAATGCTTTGGTAAATTCATTATCATATTTTTGGGAAGAAATTACGCAACATATTTTTTCGAAAGTATACTATGATATTCAAATAAGACATAAACAAATCGGTCTTTTCTGGCTGTGAAATTAGGGATGTCACATTAGAATTGATAGTTATATGGGAATACGGTAATGTTTCATTAACAGGAGTTGATGATTAGAATCTACATATGAGTTAGAAACTTTAATGCAAGGAAGATGTTCAAGGAGTGTATCTTGAATTTGAGGCTTCGTTACCATGGAATTGTTTTAAGTAACAAAGTTCAAATGGAACATTCTATAATATCGTTAGTTAAGTCTCAGTGATTTTTGAAGCTTCGACATCACTGGGGGACAATGCATGTAAGGTTTGAATTCTAACACATTTAGTAATGACAAAAATTTGGAATTGTGAAATAAGGGTCATTGGAATAGTGTCCAATGGATCCTTTCAAAACACAAGGACAATAGAGAAACATAGTATACATGTTTATAACATGCAAGACTGATGTTTAATTCAAGTGTTTAGTTGATTACTCGAAACATTATATAATGAATAAAGTCTAACTAATATGGTGATTAAATAATAAGAGTTTTATTTATATTCAGTAGTTTGAGATCATAGTTAATTAGTTTATTTATTGTGTTTTACTATGCATGTTTTATTTCACGAATAATTGGATTATTCAAAACTCCACAGTCGCTCGTACTTTTGGAAGTATGTAGCGAATTAAGACTGTTATGAACTGAATTGTTGATTTTCTATGGAAATTAGACATAGTCATGGTTTTCTTTAATGTTAATGAGTACTTGGAAAATGGTGATTTTGAGTATTGAATTAACCCATGCTCGGAGAATTACTTCATCGATTTTATCACAAGTAATTTTGAGACGATAATATCTTATATTCTCGAAACAGCGATGTATGACTTGTTGTTTACAAGTCAGTTGTGCGTTGATAATGCATAAATACATAAGTAACTTGATGTTATAAAATGTATCGTTTATGGGTGATTTGATCAGCAAATAGTGAAAGCATATAAGTTGAAAGTTTATTCGTTCCTTTGGCCCTAACAAGAAAAAGCGATATCTTTGTGCCCCTCGATGATTTGATGAAGACATCTAAAATGCTTGGCCAAGCCTGGACTAAATTAATATGTTCAATTAGTAGTCTGATTCCAGTCGTCATACATCAGATATCGGGAAACAAATATTAAATAGAGAGATTGATTATAATCTATGTCTCATGTCCTTACAATATCTTGTAGAATGGAGGAATATTTGATCACTCATCATAGGACACATAACTGACTGGGTCAGAGTTCGACAACAGCTTTGAGAGCTACAATTTGCTAATCCGTTTTTGAAGAATATACTAGCAACTATAGTTAGTAGACTTTTCTAAGTGTGAGACAATTGGAATAGGCGTATAAGCCCATAACTATAATTGGTATATACTTGAATTGATAGTAGCACAGTTTTTTTGGGTTGCCCTAAAAGCTAGCTACTAGACAGATGATTTTGGAGAATGAGGTTAATTTATTTGATAATAAATTGTAACAAATAATTTGTTAATATATTATGAGTATAATATATCTTTAATCATATTTTAATTGGAATTAATTTCAGGACTAAAAGAATTAACTAAAATTGCAGGGACTAAAGTGCAATTGTTCAATAGTTGGGCAAGAGGCAATCTAGGACCCCGTAGTTAGGGTTTGCACTCTGCGCGGTTACGCACCAGGTAGGGCATAAAATCCCCATGTCCATTTAATGAGTTACGCCCTGCATAACTGGCTATCTACGCCCGGTATAGAGCCAAAGTTATCAAAATAATAAGCTTAAAACATAAAGAAATGTACTTGAGAAACGGACGTTACAGTGGTATGTGGTATATTGAAGGAATTCACTAAGTCTCAGCATATAGTTGTTGAAAAACTGTTTTTAAGGATGTTAATCGGATCAAGGAAAGGCGCGCGCACGACTTTACCTACATCGTAGGCTTTTGTTTTAAAAACTTCCACTAAAAACATGGTCCAAAAAAATTAAACTAAACAAAGGAAGTGAGGTTTTTGATATAATCCGGTATATTTGCATCTAATGTAAAACTATACAATAATTTTCATGGTCGTTGATCATTATAATTAATAACACTCAAGATTAATTTCTTTTTAATATGCCTCTATATATATATATATATATATATATATATATATATATATATATATATATATATATATATATATATATATATATATATATATATATATATATATATATATATATCCACCTATCACCTCTTTTCTCTCTCTACCACATCTAAAGCCCACATTTAGTAGGTCTTTTCCACCACTTTGTTTTTTTTCCATAATTTTTTTTCTTAAAAAAAATAAATTTTTTTAAAATTTAATTCTCTAGAAAGTGACCACAATCATTGAATACTGAAGATTTTTTTTTTTTTTTTAATATAAATAAACCCGAAAAATAGTTTATCAAAAAATCATAAAAATTTAAGGGATATTTCTACTCAATATAGTAATGACTTTGTAAAACAAATATTTCAAAAATAAGTTTTTGAAGTATTTATTTTTAATTTTAAGAAAAACTTTTTTAAGGATGTTAATCGGATCAAGGAAAGACGCGCTCATGACATTACCCGCATCGTAGGCTTTTGTTTTAAAACTTCCACTAAAAGCATGGTCTAGAAAAATTAAACTAAACAAAGGAAGTGAGGTTTTTGGTATAATCCAGTGCATTTGCATCTAATGTAAAAGTATACTCATTTTCATGGTCGTTGATCATTATAATTTGTGACACTCACGATTAATTTCTTTTTAATATGGCTATATTAAAAGTGGTGACGAGCGGAAATTATAATGGATATATATATATATATATATATATATATATATATATATATATATATATATATATATATATATATATATATATATATATATATCCATTATAATTTCCGCTCGTCACCTCTTTTCTCTCTCTACCACATCGATAGCCCTAATTTAGTAGGTTTTTTCCACCACCTTGTTTTTTTTGCCATAATTTTTTTTTCTTTAAAAAAACAAAGCTTTTAAAATTTAATTCTCTACAAAATGAACACAATCATTGAATTTTGAAGATATATATATATATATACACTGAATAAACCCGAAAAATAGTTTATCCAAAAATCATAAAAATTTAAGGGATACTGCTACTCAATATAGTAATGACTTTGTAAAAAAAATATTTCAAAAATAAGTTTTTGAAGTATTTATTTTTAATTTTAAGAAATACTAAGTTAAAAAAATATTGAATGTAATATGATTCAAAATATTTAAGATTCAAAAAATACTTTTGCTTCAACTTGTTTATGATCCTAATTTGTTATAATCTAAAAATAATAAAATATTTAGACTCAAATATTTTATAATCCTTAATTATATATTTTATTATTCAAAATTAAATGATTTAAAATACATAATGATTCATAATCATATGATTAAGAATACCCTACTTCAAAATAATTTGATATAAAATTTTATAATCTAAAACTAATATGATTCTAAAAAATTAAGATTGGAAAATATTATGATTATTAATATATTTCTTATTGAAAATTTCATAATTGTTCAATATTAAAAATAACTCAAACCAATATTTCGTTTAAAAAAAAATCAAAAGAAAAAAAATAAAAGAAAGTAAAGAAAAATACTAGTACCTTCAAATATCTAGTAATATGCTAAAAAAAGAAGAAAATAATTTTAAAAAAATGAAAAAAATAAAAAAAGAAACTGGAAAAAATAAGAATAAGAAAAAAAATAAAAACATTAAAATCGAGTGTGTATATATATATATATATATATATATATATATATATATATATATATATATAATTTTATTTTTAGATAAAAAAATTTCGAAGAAAAAACAAAAAAACAATAATAAACCCACTTAAATGACGTTCCATGGACGTTCATCGCACGTGATTAAATCCTCGAATTTGCATTAGTTTCCATAGACATGGGTCACAAGTAAATGCAATTTTTGGGTTGACGTTTGTGACCTTGATGAAATAGGTGGTGGAGAATTGCCCTCGCAATCCTCACCAATTTTTGAGTGTTCATCGGAACCATATATATATATATATATATATATATATATATATATATATATATATATATATATATATATATATATATATATATATATATATATATATATATATATATATATATATATATATATATCATTGTTGCAGAAATCGCTAATCAAGCGATTATTGATTAATTGGCTAGGCGGAGATTAATCGAGAGATTAAACAGGGATCATTAATTATTAAGTAAATTATTCAAAAATTTATAAATCTAACTTTAATCTTACAAAATGAGCGATTAATCGGTGATTAGGTCCGAATTTGACTCGCGTTAACTAAACCCAATTATGTCATATTAAGTATGATTAGGCCCGATTAGGTCTGATTAATTCTGACTTTGACCTGTTAAGTCTGATTAGGCCCGATTAGTGATTAATCGGTCGATTAGCCATATATATATATATATATATATATATATATATATATATATATATATATATATATATATATATATATATATATATATATATATATAGAGAGAGAGAGAGAGAGAGAGAGAGAGATCTATGTTCAAATGTGGATTGATCTATTCTGCAGACGTATGGACAGTACTATTATATGATAATGATAAAGAAAATATGTTGTTTGACAATTTGAATATGTTCAATCTTATATAACCATTGTCAGTATCATATATTCTCACCACTTAAATAGTCTATATGGTTATTATAGATCTTTTATTATTATTCACATTATGTTAGAATGTTGTCATAATGTTTATTGAACGTATTCGCATTACTAAACAACTTATTTTTTAATAATTATCATAGAATAGCACTATCCATACGTTCATATAGTAGTTGTTCATCTACATTACAACATATATATATATATATATATATATATATATATATATACACACATATGGTTAGGTTCATGTGAGACGGCCTAATTTTGTGAGACCGTGAGACACATTTTTTTATTTTTTTTAGTTAATTCAAGTTCCGAAAATAATATTTAATTTTTTTTTTGATTTTTCCAATTATTTTGAATTTTAAAATTATTTTTAGAATATGTAATGTGTAATATTCTATTTAGAATATTTCACGTATTTTTCAAAAAAAATAGAATTTAATTTTTTTATTTTTTATTTTTCCATTTACTTTGAATTTTAAAATTATTTTTTAGAATATGTCAGTGTAATATTGTATTTAGAACATTTCACGTATTTTTCAAAAAAAAAAAGAATTTTATTTATTTATTTTTATTTTTTTTATTTTTTATTTTTTATTTTTTAGTTAATTTAAGTTTCGAAAATAATATTTAAAAAATGAATTTTTGAATTTTTCCATTTATTTTGCATTTTAAAATTATTTTTAGATTTGGTCTCACGGTTTCACAAAATTAGAATGGTCTCAAATGAACCTGAACACACACACACACACATATATATATATATATATATATATATATATATATATATATATATATATATATATATATATATATATATAAACAGAATGATGTGAGGACTCTTTTTTTAGGGAAGACACCATAAAAAGATTGATTAAAATAAAAAAAAAATTCAAATTATAAAATCGAACATAATATTATATTGGAGAGAAAAAAAATGTATTTTTTTTTGTATCATTAATATTGAATAATGGATCATTTATATGATCCATCATTCACTTTTTATAGTACATGATTCAATTTTAATTATTAAAATAAAATTTCCAATTTCTTTTCTAATATAATACTATGTTCAATTTTATAATTTCTATTTTGTTTTAATTTTTTGAAGGTGTCATCACTAGTACGTATCTAAAAAAAAGTTACTAATGGAATCAGAATATATATATATATATATATATATATATAGTAGGTGTGAGACCTATGTATTACATGGGTTTAATTAAAAAAAATTAAATATGAAATTTTAACAATTTGAAATTTTTGAATTTATAAGAAAAATGAGAAAAAATTTGAATTATTAAAATTAATGAGACTTTAATCTATTGAATACATTACATATATAAACTATTTTCTAATAAATACCTTACATATATATTATCTTACATATTAAATATGGAATTTAATTTAATAAAATGGATATATATATATATATATATATATATATATATATATATATATATATATATATATATATATATATATATATATGATTAAGTTCATGTGAGATGCGCTAATTTTGTGAGTGCGTGAGATGCTATCCTAGCCATTCATTTGGTAGATAAAAAAAAATATTTTTAAAATGCAAAATAATTGCAAATTTTCTAAAAGAAAATTTCAAATATTATTTTCGAAATTTATATTTTTCCAAAAAATAAATTAAAAAAATACCAAAAAGTTTTAATAAAAATAAAAAAAATACATTTTTTACATATTTTCTAGTAGAATAATAGAATATTCTACATATCTAAGAATTATATATATATATATATATATATATATATATATATATATATATATATATATATATATATATATATATATATATATATATATATATATATATATATATATATATATATATATATATATCAAGTCAAAGGCAGAGGACCCACATAGCATTTGTTTAGACTGAGGTATTAGAGTGATGAGATGACATTCGTCATAGGACACCCGTGATCGCTATTCCCCCTCTTCCAAAATATAATACTCTACAAAATTTAAACACATGAAATAGATACGGACCCTTTCTATCTTTATGAGTAAAAGTATACGTACATATTATAAAACACATGTACATATATATGTGTATGCAAAATGTTGAATGTACAACAGCAAATTAAGGGGCAGAAGAAGAAATATACAAACAGAAAGTACAAGTAAATTATAAAGTATGAATGGTGACCTTAATTGGGTGAAACAAAGCACTGAAGAACCCCATTACCTTTTTACTTGCATCAATCGTTGAGACGGCGACCGGAGGCTACAACACCACTGGAAAGCGACGGCATGATGGATGCGTTTCGTAGAAGATCGTACAATCTTTAAAGCGTGGAGTATAGTCATAAGTGGCATCGAGTACAACCTACCTTCCATTTATCAGCTCACTGTATCTATGTAAAGAAACAAAGGTTATTTAATATTGAACGACTTGTGAAATAAATTACCTATGTAGTTTTAAGAAAAAAAACCCACAAAAATAAGTAAAATAGGTTATTTTGGTTGGCTCTATATTGAAATGATTATCAACTTCCTAAGACCACCAAAGGTTTTCTGTTTTATCGGTATTCGGTGTTGTCATTCCTTTTTAAGGTCGAGGGTTCAAATTTTGTTAGTGACATATGTGCTTTAGAAGTATATTAGACTTGTTGTTCCTAGGGTTTATTGTAAACGAACACGAACGAGACTTGTGTCACAACTGGAAATTTTGTGTCATGTAATCTATACATTCAACCTAATGTGAATCAAAAACTTCAATCAAATACAATATACAAGCACTACAAGTAGTCACCAAACAATTGGAGACCCTAGAAGTTCTTGTTAAGTCCATTTTGGACTAGGACTTCCTATTTGGATCCAAATGGACCAATAAGCTTCCAATTGGACTATCATGGGCTTAGGACCCTAATTGGGCTCTAATTGGACCCACACTAATTTATTTCAACATTTTAGGTCATATTGGGCCTAGAATGAAATAAATCACAAGCTTTGATCCATAATTTAACCTAACCTAGCTTAATAAAGCATAAAAATCACAATTTTAATTTATAAGGCCAATAAATACCCTAAACTACCCCTAATGTTGGGCTTAGGGGCAAAAAGCCCAATTTTTCCTTCTTCCCTCCCCATTCTCGGCCCAAGCCCAAGGAAAAGGGAGAGTTGACCTTGGGTTGCCACCTCACCTTTACATGTTGGACTTCCATGCATATAACTCATGTTTCCAAGCAAACATCATATCAAGATCACTTCTTTTTCTCTCCTCTCTCCTTGTTTCGGCCGAGAGCAACACCACACACACACAAAACACTCACAAACTCTCTCTAAAATTCACTCAAGGCTTCTTCTTCTTCCCTCTCCAAAATCTCGAGTTCTAGGAAGCATTCAAGAGGAAATCTCCACAAAATTCTTCATCTAAGGTAAGATTATGCATAGATCTATGGTTTAAATTCTTTTGTTATCAAAATCCTTTCCTAATCTATGCAAAAATCGTGATCTTGTATCCTAGAACTATCTCAAAACTCGAGATCTTCTTCAAAGGGAGCTAAGGCCAAAAACACTTCATTTTCCTTCCATTTTTCCTTGCAAAACCGAATCAACACCCCAAGGTGAGCTTCATACCCCCTATTTTCTGTTTTTATGAGTTTTGTGGGGGGGGGGGGGGGGGGGGGGGAATACAAGTGAAAGTGTAGATCTATATGTGTTTTGTATGCCTTGTATGATTTCCATGCTTATATGTATGCTTTTATGTGTTTTTATGTTGGATCTAGCATTAAAACCCATCAAAACCGAGATATATCTTGTGTTAAATGATTTTAGCTTCAAATATATTTCTAAACACAAAGTATTTCAAGAAAAATGGCTAAGTGGTTTAGTAATAATTTTCTTTGGGTTAAAAACACAAATTTTGGGCCTAAAATGTGAAAAATGCAAAAATAAGGGCCCAAATTGACATTTCACAGATTCTGATGGATGAAGTGTGCCAAAAAAGTTTCCATAAATAAATTTCTGGAAATATACTCATTTAGGGGATTAAAAACATAAATTCCAAGCTTAATGGGCTAAAAATGAAAATTTCGGCCCAATAAGGCCCATTATGCGAATTTTTCTGTTTTGGAGGGCCAAAACTGTAACTTTCTGTAAAACAGCAGACTATAAGTGTTCCAAATCCTTTTCAAAGGTTTAAAATGCTTTTTAAATTTAAAAAGGACCAAAGTTGCAAAAATTTTCCAATTTGGGCCAAAATTGTCAAAGTTGCGAAAAGAAGGGATTAAAACCGAGAAAACTGCATTTTCAAGGACTTAAATTGTTTTCTATGAAAAATATGCTGAAAAATATTAATTTCAATAATTTTTGGTGTTAAAATGTCAAGAAAAATAGTTTAAGGACCAAACCGGGAAGTATTTAATAAAAAGGGTTGAAAATGTAAATTTTACAAATAATGAGGGGCTGAAAACAGGAATATTTCAAGGCTAGTTCAATGTACACAATTTGATCAAATAATTGCACCGCGACTATCGACGAAATACAATACATTACAATACCCAAAAGTCGTTGTTAAACGAATTGGCTCGGTCTCGAGCCAATAGAAATCTACAACTACTAACACTACGACACTACGATTCATACAAGTAACGTTTGGTAATACATATACATGCGAGTGTGCACAGACGTCTACGCACCATCTTTGGGCCCCACAAGTGTAAAATCTTGTTCGTTGAGCCTAGCTAGCCCAATGACCTGATCTTAAGGCCCGAAGACATTTTTTTTACGGTGTGTTGGGTTTTACCGATCCGACACAACGTAAATGGACTTTCAATGGCTTGTATACCACCGGTCCCCAAGGGTCCTTTGGTATTGCTAGTAAAGTCTACATTTCATGCGAGGCGGGTCGGGGACCCCTCGTACATTTTATCCCCAACAGGCTAATGGAGTTACCGGGGTCTTCGTGACCTCTTTCTCTTCGGATGTGGGACTACACCTAGTCAGGGCGATTGGATAACGCGATTAGTACTGACGACGCCTTCGGAGTCGTTAGTATAACTATAAACTGGGCGTTTGTGTAACGCGGGTTTGTAGTAAATAATCTTGCTCGAAAACCTTCCAACGTCGCCTGGGACTGACACTATACGCTATGCAATGGTTTCAATGTAACATCACGTAATTCAAGGAACTAGGAGAACATCGGGTTTTCCTAGGGTTTTCAATACTTACAAATTTGAAATGCATACATTCTAAACGAACATTTTTTTTACAAGTATAGAAACAAACAAGCATACCTATGGATCTTCACAAACGTTTTCGGAAACTTATCTTTTCAGAAAATATCGGATTTTCTGGTGGTTCTTCAAACAATACAAAAATTCGATTTCAAACACTACTTATGAACTCACCAACATTTCATATGTTGACGTTTTTCAAAATACTTGTATTCTCAGGGAGCCAGTGAATCAAGGGAAATCATATCCAGTGACGGTTGCGGTTTATTTTTGTATGAATTGAACAACTTAACTTTTTTGGGGAGTGTAATGTTTAAACAATGTATGATATGTAAACACTACTGGTTGTACTATGTTGATGAATGGTGACGAATGTTGTTATGTTTCATATATATTCAATGTTATGGTATTCAATTGAGTCACGATAGCCCCCGGACGTTTCCGCCGTCTGGTTCGGGGGTGTGACAGGTTGGTATCAGAGCTTTGTTTATAGTGAACTAGCATGTCGAGCCATACATTGATATGCAACTATAAACCAAAAAGAGGGACTAACATAACTCTGAACGACACAAGTAAATAAAACACACTTGCTTGCATTAGGGATAAGAACCTAACGCTGAATCAAACACAATAATACTGGTATCTCGGTTAATTCGGGACTGTTCTTAGTGATACCAAGGAGTGAATGTAGCCTGATCAACTACATTCTCTCCAAAGTAAAACTAACACATGTCTTGATGAGATCAGGATAGCCAGGGAACCTAAAACTATACCCTTTATCACCCAAAAAGAGAATGTTTGCTTAGTCTGTACAATAGTTATAGCATCCTAGGATAATGTTAGCACATGTACGTACTCGCGCAGACAGCATGGCTGGTTTTCATCACCCGGGAGACCCCTACTTCCCTAATCAGGGAAACAACGGGTGGCTAGAGGAGGAGGGGGAGCAGCAGGGTATCCAGTATTATCAGGCCTTAGTAGCTCACGGGATGCTTGTGGATGAGCCAGGAGAGAATCCAGGTGAAGCACACGATGTCGGGCCCGATGAATACGTAGACACTGACTACGAGTTTGGAGGAATCGACAGTGACGACGAGGAAGGTCAGGCTGGGGACCAGGACCCCATTCCGCCATATGAGGACGTAGCACAACACGATCACCCCGCTCCACCAGTGAACCCCCCAAGAGAGAACCGTTCCCTCGAAGCTGAGGTCGTCGCACTGCGACAACAGCTGTATGCTATGGAAGATCGGGCGGTGCGAACAGAGCATGAGAGGGATGAGGTTATTGGAGACATGGCAGAGATGGCGCAGTTACTGGCGCAACATTTCGGCATGTGACTTCGGCACCACCTCCTGACACAGCTCATCGCGGTTAGGGGTAGACTTATCATAGTAGATCATTAGGAACTATGTTATGTACTCCGGCTCTATGTTTAAGTGACTACACTACTCATGGAGCCGTTATGCTGTCGGATTAGCGTTACTTATGTATGCTCCTACGAGCAAATTTTCTTGTACTAAATGCGGATAATATTAATAAACTTTTGTGTGTTTTGCTATGATATTCTCAGTTGTTATGTGTTGAGACGTTATGATTGTATGCTTGATGATAGTAACGTTTAGGTTCGTACCATACACCTAGTTAGTAGAGTCGCCACCTCACGGAAACCACGTGCACTCAACATCTTTCCGTTTCGTGACAGAAGGATGCCTCGCCCAGCTACTCGCGGAAATCCGGAACCAACCCCGCCGGAAGTTGACTCCACTACTTTCCAGGCAGCCGTGTCTGCTGCAGTCACAGCGGCTATGGCACAACTTCACCGAGGGAACAACGGAGGAGGTAACGGGCTAGGATCCGGAAGTTCGAACAACGGGACGAACCAAGGACTCACTAAAACGTGCACCTACAAGGATTTTGCGAACGCTAAACCCCGAACTTTCAACGGTACCGGAGGAGTGATCGCCCTGAAGCGATGGATCGAGAAGGTAGAGTCGGTATTCGAGATATGCGAATGCCCCGAGCAGATGAAAGTGAAGTTCGCGGCCTGCACTTTCGTGGACCAAGCACTCACTTGGTGGAATGGTCATGTAGAAGCTATGACACTTCCTGTCGCCAACTCTATTCCCTGGACAGAAATGAAAGAGATGTTGACGGCTGAGTACTGCCCCCGAGGCGAAATACAGAAGATGGAGCAGGAACTATGGAATCTCACGGTGCAGAATGGGAACATCGATGCTTACATATCGAGATTCAGCGAACTATCTCTGTTGTGCCCGAGTATGATCACATCAGAGGGAAAGAAGATTGAACGATTCATTTGGGGACTGACATCCCCCATTCAAGGGAATGTGATAGCTGCGAACCCTGAAACTTTTGACAGTGCGAAGAGATTGGCAAAGAGGCTATACGATCATAACCACAAAAAGGGCGAGAAACCGGTAGAGACTGAGAAGAAGAAGGAGAGTGATGGTAAGAAAGGATGGAACAACAAGAGGAAGGGGCGTCAGGGTCCCGAGACCTCTAAAAAGCAGCAAACGGTGGCAGTTCACGCTGTCACTGCGCCGGTACCAGCCACATCACATGCTCCAACCTCAGCTACTTCAAATACCTCAAAACCCTATTCCGGTAATCATCCCAAATGCAACAAGTGCGGTTTCCATCACCAAGGAGAATGTAGGGAGTTCCATTGCACCAGTTGCAACCGAAGGGGACACACTGCAAGGTTCTGCAGGACTTATCCTTCTCAGAACCAGAGTCAGGGAAACAACCAGAACAACAACAACAACCACCGCAATACCAACAACACCAATGCCGGCGGCAACAACGCAGGGCCTAGCCACACCTGTTTCGAGTGTGGAAGGACGGGACATTTCCGTCGAGACTGCCCTAACAACAACAACAACTCAGGAAACAGAGGAGCAGGAAGAATGCTGACTATGGGTCAGAGTGATGCAGTTCAGGACCCCGCAGTTGTGACCGGTACGTTCCTCCTAAACCACGCTTATGCATGCATCTTATTTGATACCGGAGCAGAGCGAAGTTTCGTAGGCGAGAAGTTTAAACATTTATTAAAACAACAACCCCAGAAGCTAAATGAAACCTATACGGTGGAAATGGCCAATGGGAAAACTGAATCCACTAGGGAGATCTACATCGGATGTACCCTAACCCTTAACCAACACGTCTTACGAATAGATCTGATGCCAGTGTCAATTAGGAGTTTCGATGTGATTATCGGCATGGATTGGTTAAGCCCCCACCATGCTGAGATTATGTGCCACGAGAAGGCCGTTCGCCTTCGTCTCCCGAATCACGAAACCCTAGTAATTTACGGAGACAAACCTAGCACGAATCTTCGTCTTATCTCGTGCATCAAAGCACAAAAACATCTGCGAAAGAACAACTTAGCGTTCTTGGCCCACATAGTGGACAAGGCTAAAGAAGAAATTAACATCCGAGACATTCCAGTAGCGTGTGAATTCCCGGACGTGTTTCCTGAAGATCTTCCAGGAGTACCCCCAGAGAGACAGGTTGAGTTCCGAATCGACCTCGTCCCAGGAGCAACTCCCCTCGCTAAATCACCATATCGATTGGCACCTGCTGAAATGCAGGAATTGTCCAGCCAACTCAGTGAGCTTCTGGACAAGGGATTTATCCGACCTAGCTACTCGCCGTGGGGAGCTCCGGTGCTCTTTGTCAAAAAGAAGGACGAATCTTTCAGAATGTGCATCGATTACCGAGAGTTGAATAAACTCACTGTTAAAAACCGCTACCCACTCCCACGAATCGATGATCTATTCGACCAGCTCCAAGGAGCTAGCTATTTTTCTAAAATAGATCTACGGTCCGGATACCATCAACTCAAGGTCCGAGAAGAAGATATTCCTAAAACCGCTTTCCGAACCCGCTATGGACATTATGAATTCGTCGTAATGCCCTTCGGTCTAACAAATGCACCCGCCGCATTTATGGACCTAATGAACCGAATATGTCGACCGTTCTTGGACAACTTCGTCATTGTGTTTATCGATGACATCCTCGTCTATTCTCGAAGCAAAGAGGAGCATGGCCAACATCTCCGACAAGTCCTAGAGACGATGCGATCGGAAAGGCTTTACGCCAAACTCTCTAAGTGTGAGTTTTGGCTACGGAGCGTGAATTTTCTCGGTCACGTAGTTAGCCAAGATGGAATTCATGTGGATCCCTCTAAGGTCAAAGCTGTGGAAGGATGGGCAACTCCGACTACGCCCACAGAAATTCGTCAGTTCTTAGGCCTAGCAGGCTACTATAGGAGATTCATCCAAAACTTCTCTAAAATCGCCAAGCCACTTACCTTGCTTACGCAAAAGAGTGTGCCATTCAAGTGGACAGACCGACAAGAGATTGCGTTTCGAGCCTTGAAGCAAGCTCTTTGTAGCGCTCCTGTACTATCTCTACCCGAAGGAACGGAAGATTTTGTAGTTTACTGTGACGCGTCAAATCAAGGTTTAGGTTGCGTTCTCATGCAACGTGGAAGAGTGATATCATATGCGTCCCGTCAACTAAAGACGCACGAAGTAAATTACACAACCCATGACCTAGAACTGGGAGCCGTGGTCTTCGCCCTAAAAATTTGGAGGCATTACCTGTACGGTACAAAGTGCACCATCTTCACAGACCACAAGAGCCTCCAGCACATATTGAATCAGAAGGAGCTGAACATGAGACAACGAAGATGGGTGGAGTTGTTAAACGACTACGAATGCGAGATCAAGTACCATCCAGGCAAGGCCAACGTGGTAGCTGACGCATTAAGTCGGAAGGAGTACACAAATCGCCGTACGAAAACGCACTCGATAACCATTCAGTCTCATCTGACCACTCAAATTGCATCGGTCCAGGCAGAAGCTATGAAAACGGAAAATAGAACTAGCGAGGCATTACGCGGAATGGAGAAGAACCTGGAAGTCCAAGAGAATGGGGTATACTACTTCATGAACCGTATTTGGGTTCCAAAGATCGGAGGATTCAGGGAGATCGTTATGAAGGAAGCCCACAAGACACGATACTCCATTCATCCTGGTTCGGACAAGATGTACTTGGACATTAAGCAGCACTATTGGTGGCCTAACATGAAGGCGGAAATCGCAACTTATGTTAGTAAGTGCCTTACGTGTGCCAAAGTAAAAGTGGAATACCAGAAACCTTCCGGATTGTTACAGCAACCGGCAATCCCTGAGTGGAAATGGGAGGGGATTTCTATGGACTTCGTGACCAAGCTGCCCAAGACGTCGGACGGATTGGACACCATATGGGTAATAATCGACCGACTGACGAAATCTGCCCATTTCCTGCCTATCAAAGAGTCCTACAAGATGGAGAGGCTGACGCGTTTGTACCTACGAGAGATTGTAAGACTTCATGGAGTGCCAAAATCTATCATCTCGGATAGGGACAGTAGGTTCACGTCACGCTTTTGGCAGTCGCTCCACAAGGCCATGGGAACTCATCTTGATATGAGCACCGCGTATCACCCACAAACGGACGGTCAAAGCGAACGAACCATTCAGACGCTTGAGGACATGCTTCGTGCATGTGTGATAGACTTCGGAAAGTCTTGGGACACCCACCTACCGTTGATCGAGTTTTCATATAACAATAGTTATCATTCGAGCATTAAGGTGGCCCCTTTCGAAGCACTATACGGGCGTAAATGTAGATCACCGTTGTGTTGGGCTGAAGTAGGTGACACCCAGCTAGCAAGAACACATACGTCAAACAGGGCATTAACGGGACCGGAAATCATTCGCGAGACCACAGAAAAGATTGTCCAGATCAAAGCTCGATTACAGGCATCGCGTGACCGGCAAAAGAGCTACGCTGATAAACGGCGAAAGCCCTTAGAATTCCAGGTCGGTGATCGAGTATTGTTGAAGGTCTCACCTTGGAAAGGGGTTATACGTTTCGGAAAACGGGGAAATCTGAACCCGCGATACATTGGACCTTTCGAAATCGTCGCCCGAATAGGTCCAGTAGCATACAGACTACAACTACCTGCAGAGCTAAACGGTGTACACCCCGTGTTCCATGTTTCTAATCTGAAAAAGTGCCTGTCAGATGAAACCCTAGTCATTCCTCTTGACGAAATCGAAATCAATGAGAATCTCCTGTTCGTCGAAGAGCCAATCGAAATCATGGACAGGGAGGTGAAGCGTACTAAGCAGAGTCGCATCCCGATCGTGAAGGTACGGTGGAACGCAAAGCGTGGGCCAGAATTCACGTGGGAACGCGAAGATCAAATGAAGCAGAAGTACCCTCACCTATTCTAGCATTCTCAAATCTAGCTTTCAAACAGAATTTCGTGACGAAATTCCCTCTAACGGGGGGATGATGTCACAACTGGAAATCTTGTGTCATGTAATCTATACATTCAACCTAATGTGAATCAAAAACTTCAATCAAATACAATATACAAGCACTACAAGTAGTCACCAAACAATTGGAGACCCTAGAAGTTCTTGTTAAGTCCATTTTGGACTAGGACTTCCTATTTGGATCCAAATGGACCAATAAGCTTCCAATTGGACTATCATGGGCTTAGGACCCTAATTGGGCTCTAATTGGACCCACACTAATTTATTTCAACATTTTAGGTCATATTGGGCCTAGAATGAAATAAATCACAAGCTTTGATCCATAATTTAACCTAACCTAGCTTAATAAAGCATAAAAATCACAATTTTAATTTATAAGGCCAATAAATACCCTAAACTACCCCTAATGTTGGGCTTAGGGGCAAAAAGCCCAATTTTTCCTTCTTCCCTCCCCATTCTCGGCCCAAGCCCAAGGAAAAGGGAGAGTTGACCTTGGGTTGCCACCTCACCTTTACATGTTGGACTTCCATGCATATAACTCATGTTTCCAAGCAAACATCATATCAAGATCACTTCTTTTTCTCTCCTCTCTCCTTGTTTCAGCCGAGAGCAACACCACACACACACAAAACACTCACAAACTCTCTCTAAAATTCACTCAAGGCTTCTTCTTCTTCCCTCTCCAAAATCTCGAGTTCTAGGAAGCATTCAAGAGGAAATCTCCACAAAATTCTTCATCTAAGGTAAGATTATGCATAGATCTATGGTTTAAATTCTTTTGTTATCAAAATCCTTTCCTAATCTATGCAAAAATCGTGATCTTGTATCCTAGAACCATCTCAAAACTCGAGATCTTCTTCAAAGGGAGCTAAGGCCAAAAACACTTCATTTTCCTTCCATTTTTCCTTGCAAAACCGAATCAACACCCCAAGGTGAGCTTCATACCCCCTATTTTCTGTTTTTATGAGTTTTGTGGGGGGGGGGGGGGGGGGAATACAAGTGAAAGTGTAGATCTATATGTGTTTTGTATGCCTTGTATGATTTCCATGCTTATATGTATGCTTTTATGTGTTTTTATGTTGGATCTAGCATTAAAACCCATCAAAACCGAGATATATCTTGTGTTAAATGATTTTAGCTTCAAATATATTTCTAAACACAAAGTATTTCAAGAAAAATGGCTAAGTGGTTTAGTAATAATTTTCTTTGGGTTAAAAACACAAATTTTGGGCCTAAAATGTGAAAAATGCAAAAATAAGGGCCCAAATTGACATTTCACAGATTCTGATGGATGAAGTGTGCCAAAACAGTTTCCATAAATAAATTTCTGGAAATATACTCATTTAGGGGATTAAAAACATAAATTCCAAGCTTAATGGGCTAAAAATGAAAATTTCGGCCCAATAAGGCCCATTATGCGAATTTTTCTGTTTTGGAGGGCCAAAACTGTAACTTTCTGTAAAACAGCAGACTATAAGTGTTCCAAATCCTTTTCAAAGGTTTAAAATGCTTTTTAAATTTAAAAAGGACCAAAGTTGCAAAAATTTTCCAATTTGGGCCAAAATTGTCAAAGTTGCGAAAAGAAGGGATTAAAACCGAGAAAACTGCATTTTCAAGGACTTAAATTGTTTTCTATGAAAAATATGCTGAAAAATATTAATTTCAATAATTTTTGGTGTTAAAATGTCAAGAAAAATAGTTTAAGGACCAAACCGGGAAGTATTTAATAAAAAGGGTTGAAAATGTAAATTTTACAAATAATGAGGGGCTGAAAACAGGAATATTTCAAGGCTAGTTCAATGTACACAATTTGATCAAATAATTGCACCGCGACTATCGACGAAATACAATACATTACAATACCCAAAAGTCGTTGTTAAACGAATTGGCTCGGTCTCGAGCCAATAGAAATCTACAACTACTAACACTACGACACTACGATTCATACAAGTAACGTTTGGTAATACATATACATGCGAGTGTGCACAGACGTCTACGCACCATCTTTGGGCCCCACAAGTGTAAAATCTTGTTCGTTGAGCCTAGCTAGCCCAATGACCTGATCTTAAGGCCCGAAGACATTTTTTTTTACGGTGTGTTGGGTTTTACCGATCCGACACAACGTAAATGGACTTTCAATGGCTTGTATACCACCGGTCCCCAAGGGTCCTTTGGTATTGCTAGTAAAGTCTACATTTCATGCGAGGCGGGTCGGGGACCCCTCGTACATTTTATCCCCAACAGGCTAATGGAGTTACCGGGGTCTTCGTGACCTCTTTCTCTTCGGATGTGGGACTACACCTAGTCAGGGCGATTGGATAACGCGATTAGTACTGACGACGCCTTCGGAGTCGTTAGTATAACTATAAACTGGGCGTTTGTGTAACGCGGGTTTGTAGTAAATAATCTTGCTCGAAAACCTTCCAACGTCGCCTGGGACTGACACTATACGCTATGCAATGGTTTCAATGTAACATCACGTAATTCAAGGAACTAGGAGAACATCGGGTTTTCCTAGGGTTTTCAATACTTACAAATTTGAAATGCATACATTCTAAACGAACATTTTTTTTACAAGTATAGAAACAAACAAGCATACCTATGGATCTTCACAAACGTTTTCGGAAACTTATCTTTTCAGAAAATATCGGATTTTCTGGTGGTTCTTCAAACAATACAAAAATTCGATTTCAAACACTACTTATGAACTCACCAACATTTCATATGTTGACGTTTTTCAAAATACTTGTATTCTCAGGGAGCCAGTGAATCAAGGGAAATCATATCCAGTGACGGTTGCGGTTTATTTTTGTATGAATTGAACAACTTAACTTTTTTGGGGAGTGTAATGTTTAAACAATGTATGATATGTAAACACTACTGGTTGTACTATGTTGATGAATGGTGACGAATGTTGTTATGTTTCATATATATTCAATTTTATGGTATTCAATTGAGTCACGATAGCCCCCGGACGTTTCCGCCGTCTGGTTCGGGGGTGTGACAACTTGTTCATGTTCGTTCGTTTAAATTAACCGAACAAATGAACGAATACAAACGGTTAAACGAACGATTTTTCTTGTTCATGTTCAGTTGTTTAACAAATTACATTGTTTGTGTTCGTTTATTTATGTTCGTGAACATGTTAAACAAAGAAATATAAACGAACATATATGAACATAAATGAACATTTAATATAATAATGTAATCAAACACAATTAAACATATGCGAAGATAAAAAGAACTTATATGAACGAACATAAACACACGTAAACGAACAACATAAACGAACGTTCACGAATATAATTGAACGAACGAGACCATTGTTCATGTTCATTCGTTTAACTAAATGAATGGAAATTTGTGTTCATATTCGTTCGTTTATTAATTGAACGAACATAAACGAACTTCCCGTCGAACGGTTCACGAACAAATGAACGGAAATTTGTGTTCATATTCGTTCGTTTATTAATTGAACGAACATAAACGAACTTCCCGTCGAACGGTTCACGAACCGTTCGTTGAACGTTAAGTTTATTTACAACCCTATATATATATATATATATATATATATATATATATATATATATATATATATATATATATATATATATATATATATATATATATATTGAACGGCAAATGCATTAAAGACTAGCAAGAGGCTAGCACAAAAAAGAATTACAATTTACAAGTGCATAAAGGAGAAATACACTAATTAAACCACGAGACAGAATTAAACTTCGATCTATTCTTAACCCAATTGAAAGCAAGGATTTGAATATCATCTGTCGTCTTGAGATGCGAACATCTATTTTTCTTAAAAACAAAGTCATTGCGAGTTCTCCATATACTCCACAACACTGAGTATATTAATATTAGTCTGAGCTTCAGTCTCTTCTTATTAATGTCAGAGGAAATCAAAACAATTTTTTAAGCTCATCATAATTATTGGGAATGCAAGGCAGTAAGCCACTCCAATTACTAAACCAAGACCATATCTTCTTTGAGAACGAGCACTGTGTAAAAATATGCTCAACCGATTCCTATATTTCCCCGCAGAAGTGACAAGTAACAGAATCCAACAAAATTCCTTTTTCCACAAGCTTGCAAGCCACCGGAATTCTATTGCAAAGCAGCCTCCAAACGAAACAATTCACTTTAATTGGAACCCATTTCACCCAATGAAAATCCCCCATATGATTATGGATATCCAAATTATTATCCATTAAATCTCTAAGAGATTTAACAGGGAAAATGTTGGACTCTCCAGCTTTCCACTCCCATGAATCTGTCTTTCTAGATAAAGTTGTATCTGCCACCATACTTGTCATCTTCTCCAACTTAGCCGATTCCCTACCACTTCTCGGAGATCTCTTCCACATGCCTTGAAAAACAACACCATCGCCAATATTAATCCTATCTGAGACCTTACAATTCTTTTCACTTTCAATCTTATACAACTTCGGGAATTCCATTCTTAAAGTTATATCACCACAACATTTATCTTTCCAAAAATGGGTATGTTTCCCATCTCTTAATTTCCTACAAAACAAATCATCAAGACCAATATTCTATTCATCAAGCTCCCATTTTATCTGATAAATTTTCAGCCAAGGCCCCGGTATCCCACATCTTGCAAAAGCCATCCCATCAATTCCTCTAGTATTATGCAATGCCCTAATACAAGAGGACCAAAGCGAATTTTGCTCAACTCTAAATCCCCACCACCATTTTGCTAGAAGTGCAATGTTCATCGATCTAAGATCACCAACTCCAAATCCACCCAACTTTTTTGGTCGAGTAATCATCTCCCAAGCAACGCAATGGATCTTTTTACAATTCTCAACACCTCCCCAAAGAAATCTCCTTCTAATGCCTTCCAAAACTGCAATAACTTTCTTAGGAGCTTTAAAAAGAGCAAAATAGAAAAGAGGAAGACTACCGAAGACTGATTTGACAAGAGTAAGTCTACCTCCAAACGAAAGATTTTTAGCCTTCCATATTGACAACTTATTCTTGAACTTCTCTATAATCGGATTCCAACTTTTAACAAGGTTCATATTGGCGCCAATAGGAAGACCAAGATATTTAAAGGGAAATCAACCAGGCTCACAATGCAAAATACTAGCCATATGATCAATGTCCAAATTATCAACCCCAATACCAAAAACTTTGCTCTTTCCGAGATTAACTTTAAGACCTGAAGCAAGATTAAAACATATATATATATATATATATATATATATATATATATATATATATATATATATATATATATATATATATATTCTAAAACCATTTTTCATTTATCATATTTTTATGTTTTGTAACCTAAGAATCCTCCAACAAACTTTCAAATTTAACATTATTTTTATATGTTTTCTTTTTAATTCTAAATACGAAGATCAAATATAAATATCTCTAAAAACATTATTTTAAAGTTGAGTGGAGTTGAATGAATATTTTGATGTTAAAACAATCATTAATATTGTTTTATGGTTGGTGAAGCTTTGTTTAGAGCATCTCCATCCAACTTCTATTCTTCATTTTTTTCCTTTATTTTCTCCCTCATTCTTCTCCAACCCTCCCCATTTATTCCCCCATTTTGGGGGATATGATTAGTATTACACGAAATATGGTGGTATACTATTCATTTCTTCCAAAAATGGGGATAAACTTTGCGTTGTCGGTTTTAATCCCTCTGTTTATATATTTATACATTTCTAATTCGTTTTTACCTACTAATTATAATTTAAATATAATATTTTGTTATATAATAAATTATATTAATTAATTATAAGTATAAAATTTGTTTTTTCATCAAATTCATATAAAAAATTAAATACATATTGAAATTTAAAAAAAAATGATAACGTATTTTATAAAAACTTATAATTAAAATATATATTACAAATACGATAACATATGCTATTAAACATATAATTAACCTATATATTACAATAATAATCTAATAAAAACCAACAAGTGACAAAACTTATAATTAAAATATATAAATGTATGTATTATATTTATTTAAAAGTATGTATGTGTAATACTTTTATAAATTCGTGTATAATATTTATTTATAAGTGTATTATAAATATAATATTGTTTATTTAATATTAATGTAATGAAAAAAATATAGATTATATATTTGTTAAAACTAAATTAGTAAAGGGGTGTGTTTGCAAATATATGTAAGTTGGAATAATAAAATATACTTGCAATATATTTTTTAGGGTTAAAAATGGGAGGAAAATGGAGTAGGGTTAGAGATAAAACACTATTTACCTAATTTTTTACTCCATTTTTAAAGAAAAAAATAAAGATAGGTTGGAGATGGTCTTAGTGTCAAATAACTACGTTACAAAGTGGTCATCTTTACTTGTAGTTTTATAGTTGGAGAAGCTTTGTTTAGTGTCAAATAACTACAATACAAAGTAGCCATCTTTCCTTGTTAACTTTATTTATTTTGGAGTGAAAGAATAAGTTAAATAGTATTTGTTTGATATAATAGTTTGTTTTGGGAAATTATTTGAAAAATCTAAATATTTTGAAAGTAATTTACTTTAATAAAAAAAAGAATTTTTAACATAAAAGTTTGATTATTTTATTTTGGTTTATATTAACAAAAAGTTATATATATTTTTTTCTTTTAACAGGAAATTACATATTATCGTGTAAAATCAAATAATCCGTACTTTTTCGTTAAAAAAAATTTGGGACTAAATGGAAATGTTTATGAAAATATTAAGAGTTTTCTAATAATTTCCTTTTTGTTTTTAATCCAAAAAAGTATTATTATTTTATGTTTTGAATTTAAACTTATAAAGATTGTCAACTTTCAACTTTTATATATATATATATATATATATATATATATATATATATATATATATATATATATATATATATATATATATATATATATATATATATATATATCATTTAAATTATGGTTACTTAACAGACAAAATAGAACTTGATTATCTAAAATGCGCTTTAAAATTGACAAATAATTTAAATGAGTTCAATTTTGTTTTTAAACCACATTTGGAGTATTAGGATTCATTTGTATCGTAATGAAGTACGTGTATCATGATATATTTTATTTTTCAGAACAAAAAAAAAAACTTTTATTTATGATTTTTAATATCATATTGTGTTTGTTGCGGAAATTTTCAGTTTAATAAAATATTTGAGTAACATTTGTGTTTTAAAATAACAAAACACTACGTATGTCATAATTAATACATAACATATGTTACAACGTAAAGACATATTAGTCTCGAATACTATTACAAATTGTGTCTCTATTCACTCGACATTCTTATTTAAGTTCCAACAGTTTTAATACCGTTATAGGTGTTGCATATTATATGAGTAAGTAAAATTTGAAACCTAATGGGACACATTGAGTTTTCAATGTCATATTATTATAATGATGATACAACCCAAATATCTATATGGCAATGTACTCATATTTACTGAACACAATCAATTCTCACAAACCTAATCAATGATTACCAGGAATAACCAACTTGCCCAAGTAATCACTATGAGAAACGGTGTGACTACACACCTAGGGATTCCTTGGTCCTTTGGTCAGTGTTAAGGAATAATTCAACCAAGATTTGTTTAGAGTATTTGATGAGTATTGTATCCCATGATTCTTCCACGTCTGTAGGTTATAAATCCACAGTAACAATGTAATTGACAAGACCATCTATAATAGTCAAATATTGTCATCTTACTCTGATATATTAATAAAACACATCAATTCGTTTCATGATTCAGACACACCCATCCGATGTCTGAAGGAGCGAAATACAACACTTTGTTTCATATTCTTATCCCAAAATGAGACTACTCTCTATCCAACTTATTTTTAGCTTAGCATACAGTTAAATAAGTCTTAGTTTTTAACTAGAAAAAATTACAATACATGTAATTAACATTAAATACAAATTTCCTATACATCAAATACAAATTTATGCTCATGCAATAATATCACAATACATGGTATATATTTAGCTTAGAAAACAAATACTAAGCATTCAACATACATTTAATCTTTAAGTAAAAAAAATACTTGTATTAAGATTGGGTATCAAGAAAGTAACTACGCACTCACAATAAAAGGTATACATTTAGTCTTTTAAATAACGAATACTTTTATTAGTATCATGTTTATGAAAGTAACTACATGATGTATGTAGAAATATCTATCAACTTTAAAATTTATAAATATAACTAACTTAACTAATTTATGCACTTATAGGTAGCTTACCTAGTCAGATTATATAATAGATTAGGTAAGTCAGTTTTCGAACACAGGGAACATAATTTAACTAATAATATAACTAATTATAATTACACTAAGAAAACAAACACTAAATGCGGGGTTTTACTGATTTTGCAAATTTAGTAACTTAATTTGAATTACTAGCAAAGTAACAACTAAGAAAACAAAGAAAACAACTTTACTTCAAGATTAAAGAGTACTTTAATTCAGTTTCGGTTCTCCCCTCTCATATGGTTGATTTCTAGTGGATGGATTATATTGATTATCAATTCATTAATTTACTCATAGTTATTATCAAATACATAGATTTACCAGTTTATGAATTACCATGAAATGATCTAGCATATGTTAAACACAAAATCAATATAAGCATGAATTAGGCTATGAATAATAAATCTAATAGTTACTTTCCTATGATCAAGTCATGAAACCAAGCCCGAATTAAAATTAATTATGCTCTCTAACACATTTAAAGTTACTTTAATTACCTAATATAAGATGTGATTAATCCTAGCTCTAACCATTTATTGATCATAAACCACTAGGAAAATAAGTTCATGCAAATAGAATGATCATCTACTACACTAAACTCATATAAAGACAAACAAAGACTAGAACTAAAACATTCTAGGATTTTTGATTATCAAAAACATGTAAAATCACCAATAATCGTCCAATAAATCGAAATCAAAACATAAGGATTAGGTTCATCTTCACCAAATAGAAGTATGGGGTGATTAACCCATAACTGAAATAGAGCTGTAACATCTGGAATCTAGAAGGTTAATTATGGAAATAAAAACTCATTTCTAAATGTTAACTCAATGACTTTAATGCATAAACTCGACGTATTGGAATTGTTGGTCACACGTGTTTTCGGAGACCAACTCGACGAGTTGTAGAGGACCAACTCGACAAGTTGGAAGTGGTTTGGGGAAACCCTAATTTCGGGATTTTACACCCTATTTAAACAACTTAAACCAAATAAGTTGGCCTCATTTCCAAGCTCCATTGTCCTAAACCCTAACCTCGAAACCCTAAGGCATCTTTGAGTGAGTGTGATCCATTTTGAGTGTTTTTGTGTGTGTTTGAAGCCATTGGAAGAAATGAAAGCTTGGTGAGACAAGAAGGAGCTGATAGATCCCGGATCCTTACTTCATTTTCATCATCTTTCTGGTAAAAAGTATCAACCTTGCTTTGTGATTTCTTAGATCTTCTTCTTGGGGTTCTTTTGCTTGTTTTGGTGCAAATAATGTGGTTTTAGGAGTTGAACGTTCCAATTGGACAAACCTTTTCAGATCTAGGGTCCTAGGGAGCTTTTATGGCATAAAGGTGCCAACTTTATGGCCCTAAGTACTCCATGCATCCATGAAGCCCTTTTTATTGCATTTTAAGATCCTATTAGCCTTGCATGTAAATAAAATTGAAGACTTTACGACACCTTTTAGCCTTTAAGGTCCAGATATATGTTCATGATCTCTATCTTGAAGACTTGGTGGGTTTTGGATGAAGGCATAAGCTTCTTAAGGCTAGGGTTTAAGTTGAAGCCCATTATGATGGTTCTTAATAGGTAAAGTCGAAAACTTTACCCTCTAGATGACTTTTAAGCCTAGATCTGGAAGATAGGGTTTTGGTTTCAAGAATAGTGACTTAATGCATTAAGTGGGTTGGCTGACTGAAGAACTCGATGATTTCATAGGGGAACTCCGCGAGTTGGTTTGGGATTGTCTCGATTTTGTTGAAAAAGGAGGAACTCAACGGGTTAAAGGGAAATTTGACAAGTTCGTTCGAGATATTGCGCTTCTGTAATTGATGGAAACTTGACGAGTTAAAGGATAACTCGACAAGTTGAGTCAAGTCGGAGTGTTGACTTTGATCAAGTGCCCTAACAGGGGGATGTGTGAGGTAATCTGAATTGAATTGAAGGAAAAGATGGGCCTAGGATAAGACCCATATGGGATTAGGCCCAATTTGGAAAATTAGGCAACTAGTGGGCCTTTGTGGATCTTTTTGGTGTTGGGGCTCTGTTCTGGTTCATGTTGTGGGCCAGGGGTAAAATGGTCATTTTACCATAACATTGGATTATGGATCATGGTTTGAATTTCAGTTGTTGATTGGGTGTTGTTTTGGTAATGGTTAGTTTAGGAAACTGTCATGGCACCAACTAGGGATTTCTTTCAGGGAGCTTATGCATTTGAGGTGAGTCTGCTCACTGTTCGTATGGGTTGAAGGCAGCATTGCCGACCCATTTGGTTTATGTATTGTAGGAAGACCCGGGGGTTAGCCCTTGGTACACTATATGAAAGACCAGGAGGCGGCTCCTGGCACACTGTATGAAGGACTATAGTCTAAACTCTAGCAATTATTATTTAAGTAGTTGTAGACTATATGCTAGTTGTCTTTGTGATGTTTGCACGGAAGACCCGTAGGTGGCTCCTGGAACTTGTCTGTAAGACTTAGGGTTGTAGCCCCATGCCTGGCAAGAAAGACCACGAGGTGGCTCGTAGCATAATGGCAAGAGTGTGTGCGGCACAAAGTACCTTTGTTTATTATCATATATAAATGATATGTATGGCTCACAGTTATGTATGGCACGTATGGATCGTTTGAAAAGTATGGTATGTGGTATTTGGGGAAACACACTAAGCTTTGTGCTTATGGTTTTCAGTTTTTGTTTCAGGTACTCCAGTTTTCAATTGTAAGAGCTCAGGATGATCGCAATGCATACACCCATGTTTTCCGCAACATGTGATCTTTGGGATTAAACTCTTATATTTGTCTTATTTGATATGTTTTATTAATTGTCTTGAACAAAGTTATAATGGTGTTTTGCTTATAATAAAAATGAGATTTTTACCTTGGATTTTAGTGTGACAACCCGGAAAATTTTTTCTTTGAAGACACAGTCAATCAACTCAACTGAGTGTCAAACTCATTAGTATGGAGTTCTAGCTCGGTTAAAGGTCATTCTAAGGAGTTTTGAGCCTAATACACCTAAGGAATAAGTGTTAGAAAGTACCTGCTAGAACCATTGTGTAGCAAAATCGAACCTCAACCCCATCTAAATGAGTTCACGGCCACAAGACCATGAGTTTACGGCTGTAAACTCAAGTGCATATATATGGCATTCGGTCATTTCATCTAATTTCTTCATTCCTTGGCCGGTTTTTCTTCATTCTCTCAACTATCATCCAATTTTCTTCCTAGATCTTCAAAAGATGTAAGTATTCTTCCTATATTAATTGATACATCTTATTAACTAGCTTCATACATTGATTTCATCCATGAAAATCATGTTTGTTTAGATCTTCAAGTTTCACTAAGAACACCAAGAACTCACACTAGTGTTCTTGGCCAATATCAACCATATCAAGCTTCTAGATCGTTAGTACTCTTCCCTATACTTCGTATCCAGTTAAGACTCATGCTTAGAGACTTGAAACACACATTTTCCCAAAGAATACCATGAAAGATCTTCCTTGGCCGTAAAATCAATGTTAGGGCATGTTTGAGCCCTAAACCCTATAAGATGAAAAGCTAGTGACCCAGGACCTTCCTTGATGTTTGTAAGACCTTAAACTCCACTCAAATCCACAAATGGTCATGAGTTTATGGCTGTAAACTTCTTATGGCCGTAAACTCACCAAAAGCCTCGATGAAGTTGGCCTTTCTTATCCTAGTGTAGAGCTAAAGTCCCTAAAGCTTCCCAAGATTTCAAACTAACACTTATACATGAGTGACCATGAGTTTATGACCGTGAACTCCCCTGGGCCGTAAACTCATGTTGGTGTCATTCCACCCTCCTTTGATGAATCACATGTGATTCCAACACTTAGTCAAAGTGTTTCTTAGTCCCGAAAAGTGTTTTCTTTCATATAGTTGCTTATAAACACTATATTCATGCCAATATGTTTCATTATATGTCATTTAGGACTTGTTGTGTCTCGGGCCTTCATTCATGGAACTTCTCATTCTTACACGCATACCCGTTTGAATCACCCACATCAGGTGAGTTCATTCCCCATAATGAATCTTTTAAACTGTTTTAAATACTTTTAAGCGGGGGGAATACAAGTTCAACACAATTGATAATTGTATAATTATATGTTATAAACATCTTTCAAAAGGCTGCTTATGTATCTATAAGTGATCAAAACATCTCAAAAGCTCTTTTAAAGTTATGTTACTTTTTAGTTTAGCAAAAATCCATTTTTAAAGTACGAGCATAACTTAGTTGTAAAATGAGTCTTTTCAACAACAGTTCAAGTTAAACATTAGTAAACTATAATGGGTATAGTTTGGAGAGTCAGTTCATACTAGATACAATACACAATAACATAAGAGAACACACAATAAAGAGATATAGGGAGGAAGATACAATACACGATAACAGAACAAACATAACAAGGTGCTATAGCATGGAACACCTACAGGATCTAACTATACCAATGAATCACTAACGCATTGTTCTAAACAAAGGTGATAGTTATATTGGGTATACATGATCATATAATTTTAATGTGGAGGTTCACGGCTTGCAATTATTGAAGAGGTCGCGTTTGGTTCCCAGAATCTCTTGACAGGGAGAGTGTTTATTATGGGATATAGCCATCACATTATACCTTAATACTCAATCTAAGGCAATTAGTACAATAGTAGTTACATTATACAATACTACAGTACTTACATTTTACAAACGACAAACATAACAGTCAGGTCTAGTACATTCAGTAGAAAAGGACCATAATGCTAACCTTATGATTCCCTAATGTATACATTAAGGGATATATATAAATAGTATCCGGCAAGTAAGAGGATGTGTGCCTTCCGCTTTATTTCCTGTTCCTTGTTTGGTTGTGGGCTTAAAGCAGATTCACCCAACCTATTATCTATTCGATTTTAGTTATATATATGTTTTGTACACATTAAGTCATCATAAGGGGTACAAGGTATGGGTCAAGTCATAGGACACTAATTCAATGCACAGTCTTCTAGTACAAAGCATACTTTTCAAACAGAACTTTGGATATACAAAACTAGAAACTTACCAGTAAAGGGTTTAATCCATTTTATTAAACCAGTGTAGACTTAAATGACTTTAGGTGATTGAATCTATAATACCTTGGTTTATACATCATGGTTATATATCATTATTAATCAAAAGGTCGTTGGATGTGTGCTTTCTGCCTTATTTCCTGTTCCTTGTTTGGTTGTGGGCTTAGGGCAGATTCACCCAATTAATTATCTATTCAATATTGGATTATATATAGACAGTATAAACTAAGTAATTATCGAAGTAATCACTGTGGTCACTATTTTACTATAAGAAATAAGGGTTTTCTTAAAGAATATTTTCATAAAATATAAAGGAACTATTACAATTAACTCTATGAGTAACAAGCGAATACACCAGAGTTATATACAATAAAGACCTAACAAATAATGGGATGTGTGCTATCTGCTTTACTTCTTGTTCCTTGTTTTCTTGTGGAATTAGGGCCGAAGCGCACAGTCGATTGTTTATTTACTTAGAGTTTTGTATAACTGTATTCATTTAGTACTCATAGAAAGGATTGTAGAATCATTTTTACGTATCTTTCATCTAAGTAGGAAATGTAGGATTTCCTGGAGGAACATGCGAACTTTTCTAAACATAACTTACACTTTACATAACTTATAACTTACTACATTTTTCAACTACATTTTACAACAACTTACTTACATCACTAAAATCTTATGAGCTCACCAGCTTAATTACTGACCAACTCTATCAAATAACTTGTATTCTTAGGGAACTAGTAGATAGGTACTCGCGCTAGGAATTCGGAAGATGGAGCAATATAGCTTCAAGTCTTGTTTTTTTATTTGCTTATGTACTCTATGTTTTGTGAACACACACTTTGTAAACACTTTCTTTCTAATGAGATGGTTGTTCATTACTTTGCTTACTATGATGCATGTCTTGTGATACTAAACATGGCGTCCACCACCCCCCGAACGTTTCTGCCGTTCCGGTTTTGGGGTGTGACAGATTGGTATCAAAGCATTGTTTATGGTGAACTAAGTATATCAACCGATCAAAGATATACAACTATAAATACAATGGGGCTTAAGTGCTCTGGATAATAATATATTTTAAGAGTATAACAATAACTTATAAAAATATACATACTTGCGTATACATATACATACTAGAACGAGTATCACAAGGAGAACAAAACTAAAGTATTTAAAGGTTGAACACTGTCGTCATACCTGAACAGTTATGTAATCATAGCTAGGATCAATATAGCCTGATCAACTATATTCATTCTAGATGTGACCAACATGTGTTTGGGAGTGATGTGGTGTTGCAACAGTCTTAAAACTTACCTCACACCAGTCAAGAGAATTCTAGATTAAGTACATTACGTTAAAATACTATAGGAGTATTTTAGGCACTATATAAACAACTTACATGATAACTTAAAAGACCCTTACGAATAGGTCTACAATCTTACAATGTATACTCCCAAGGTTTTATATAATTTAGATCTTATAGACTTAGAATTTGTGATCTACACTTCACTACCATTCCTTATTAGATTGCGGTTTTGGAGTAGGATTATTTATTCGAAGGTCTATCTAATATTAAATTATATACAACTTGTATACATTGTACA
The DNA here is from genome assembly GCF_052625555.1 of Lactuca saligna. Classification (NCBI taxonomy): domain Eukaryota; kingdom Viridiplantae; phylum Streptophyta; class Magnoliopsida; order Asterales; family Asteraceae; genus Lactuca; species Lactuca saligna. The sequence goes on from NC_136425.1 coordinate 54,262,345, forward strand.
ATTATAGCATGACTCTGTAAGGATCACCCCATAACGTTACCTTAAATCTCATAGATTGTTTAGTTACATTCATTCTCGCACGACAAACCCAGATAGATGTAACCACATCCTCATCATAGACAACAGAAGAGTCAAGGAGGAACAAGAGCAAGTTCATGAGAAGTTTTTAAAGAAGGATCAACCGAAGTAACCAAAACATCTGACACGTCACACTAATAAATAATAATCTTGTTAACTTAATGAGCGAGTGGAGACACTGCTCACATTATGTGTTAGGATTATTTTCTTACTTACAGCTGGTAACAGTTATTCAGGAAACAAATATTCATTCGAGGATAGTTATTTCAAGTTCATAGAGTTTATTTGGTATAGACTCTTTTATGAATTATTTCTAGAACCCAGTAGAATTCAGGACCCGATACATCCAGTCTTTTAGCTTTCGGCTTTTATCCACTGCTATAGACTCATTTCCCTTCATCTTGTATCCTTTTTAGAAAGATGCCTCCACGACGATCAGCTAGACACACCATTCTCTGAATGTTGCAGTAGCTACGGCTATGGCAATAACCATGGCTCAGTATCATCCTGCAAGTTCGAGCGGAGGTGGAATGCCTGTTCATGCTACTCAAAGTGAGGTCCCAGTGCGCTCGAGGGAGTTCTCCTACAAGGACTTCACTAACTGCAAACCCCTTACCTTTAATGTAAATGGTGGAGTCATCGCTCAGATGCGATGGTTCGAGAAAACAAATTCGGTCTTCGAAGTCTGTTCATGCCCAGAAGGGAGCAAAGTGAAGTTTGCTGCCTGCACCTTCTCCAAGATAGCCCTAACATGGTGGAACCGCCATGTTAAGTCACTGACCCTATCAGTGGCTAACTCAATAGGTTGGGAAATCCTGAAAGAGTTAATGCTAGAAGAGTACTGTGCACGGGGCGAGGTACAAAAGCTGGAACAAGAACTATAGGAACATACCATGGTTGGCTCAGACATAGTGACCTACACTGACAGGTTTTGCGACATGGCGGCAGTATACCCTAAAATGGTTACTCCAGAGAGTAAGAAGACAAAAAGGTACATCTGGGGTCTGACTGCCCCGATCGAAGGAGATGTACTGTCTTCTAACCCAGCCACATTCGATAGCGCCAAACGCCTAGCCCAGCGACTCATAGACCATGATGTACACCATGGTGTAGGAGTCCTGGTTCCTAAGACATAAAAGGGAAATGACTATAATCAGAAGTCGGGGAACACGAAGAAGAAAAAGCAAACAACCCACGAAACCCCGCAAGAAGAACAAGCGAGTACTATGTATGCCGCTACAACGCCTGCTGCTCCAACACCTACCAGTCGATATGCTACCCTCCCGAAGTGTGGAAAGTGCAACTACCACCACACCGGAGTATGCCGGGAAATGCATTGTCTGAACTGCCACAGGAAGGGACACACAGTCCGTTTCTGCAGGGCACCGGCTCAACCAATCTCCCAAGTCCCCGGTGTAGAAGAGAACCAACCCTGCTATGGCTATGGCGAGGTTGGACACAACCAGAGGGGCTGCCCGATAACAAAGAACTCAGGCGCGGACGGACGAATCCTGATGATCACTGCAGGAGAATCAACCCCAGAGTCGTCAACGAGAAGCAGTACGTCTTCGATCTAGTAAATTCGTTGAAAATTAATTTATATTTATATAAGATTAAAACTAAGGGGAATACACTTATAAGTAATCTTAATCACTCACATATAGAAATAGGTCATGGTATTCAAGAGAACTAAAAGATACGTTTAGAGAAGCTATGATGGTCTAGCATACACATCAAGGTTGTGCATAACTAAGATGTTGCAGACTTAGAGTGAGTGATTCCGCCTTAATTCCTGTTCCTTGTTTGGTTGTGGATTTGAGGCGGAACTACTCAGTCGACTGTCTTATTCATCTTAATTATTCATAACTTGTATATGACAGACGATCGTAGTGGTACCAAGGAGGATCATGATATTAAGTATCATTACCAATTATCAAAGCACTTTCATTTGCAGAGAGTACATTTTCAAACACACTAGAACATTTGCAGAGAGGATCATGATACATAGGAGTGTTAACAGCAAAGGGAAAACAGATAGCACTAGAACATTTGCAGAGAGTACATTTTCAAACAAACTAGGAGTACATTATCGAACACACCAGGGATACATCACCGTAAAACATACGTTTCTTTCATATTGGCCAAAACTTTGTTCAGTAAAGAGTCTGTTACTTTCATTCGTCATGAATTGGCATGGTCCTCACCATACTAAGTTCATATGTTTCTATCACCTCGACCGTCAAGTTCTCGAAACCTTCGTCATTAGTATCGACACTCCAACCTAAACCTCATTTTTCTCTTTCATATTCTAAACCCCAAAGTACTTGTGCAAAGAGTATTTTGTCCTCTGAAGCCCTATCGTCAGATGTCTGCAGACCATCATGAGATACCACTCGTCCAGCTGACGACGTTCGAGCACAGAGGCTACAGACAAATACAGCTCACCTATCACTGTTCAGTGTATACATGAGGTTGGTATATGATTATGATTACGTAGATCTAGATTGTATGTTTCCGTCGTGCCTCATGTTCCTTGTTTGGTTGTGGACCCGGGGTAGAGTCACACATCCGACCGTCTTATTGATGCTAATCATATACGACTCGTATACACGAGGTGATGATAGATGGAACGAGTATGAAATCCTATCATGAACGCTAGGGCAAAAATTGCCAGGTCTACGAGTGAGTATTTTAAGAATCAACGGAGCACAACCCCAGTAGTACTGTTAGAAAGCCAATTTCAGGACGAAATTCCCTCTAACAGGGGGATGATGTGACAATCCGAAATTTTTATGCTTTGAAGACATAGTCAATCAACTCAACTGAGTGTCAAACGCATTAGTATGGAGTTCTAGCCCGATTAAAGGTCATTCTAAGGAGTTTTGAGCCTAATACACTTAAGGAATAAGTGTTAGAAAGTACCTGCTAGAACCATAGTGTAGCAAATCGAACCTTAACCCCATCTAAATGAGTTAACGGCCACAAGACCACGAGTTTACGACCATAAACTCATGTGGCCATAAACTCAAGTGCATATATAAGGCATTTGGTCATTTCTTCTCATTTCTTCATTCCTTGGCTGGTTTTTCTTCATTCTCTCTCAACTATCATCTAATTTTCTTCCTAGATATTCAAAAGATGTAAGTATTCTTCCTAGATTAGTTGATACATCTTATTAACTAGCTTCATACATTGATTTCATCCTTGAAAATCATGTTTGTTTAGATCTTCAAGTTTCACCAAGAACACAAAGAACACATACTAGTGTTCTTGGCCAATATCAATCGTTTCAAGCTTCTAGATCGTAAGTACTCTTCCCTATACTTCATATCCAGTTAGCACTCGTGCTTAGAGACTTGTAACACACATTTTCCCCAAGAATACCATCAGTTTACGGCCCAAGATCTTCCTCGGCCGTAAACTCAATGTTTGGGCATGTTTGAGCCCTAAACCCTATAATATGAAAAGCTAGTGACCCATGACCCTTCCTTGATGTTTGTAAGACCTTAAACTCCACTTAAATCTATAAATGGTCATGAGTTTATGGCTGTAAACTTCTTAGGGCCGTAAACTCACCAAAAGCCTTAATGAAGGTGGCCTTTCACATCCTAGTGTAGAGCTAAAGTCCCTAAAGCTTCCCAAGCTTTCAAACTAACACTTATACATGAGTAACCATACCTAATGTAATCATTAGTAAAAGTCACATAGAAGTGGTTAGCATCCCTTGTGGCAGTTCTGAATGGTCCACACACATCAGTGTGTATAAGGTCCAACAAAACTTCACCCCTTTCACAAGTACCAGCTAAGGGTGACTTGGTCATCTTTCCACGTAAACAAGATTCTCCATCCGACTTTAGATCGAATGATTCCAAAGCTCAATCCTTTTGGAGTTGGGCTATGTACTTCTTGTTGACATGTCCAAGACAACGATGCCACAAGCATGCCTTGTCCAAAACATTGGACGAATCAATATTCAACACATTATTTCCTAGGTTATCTACAACATTCATAGTTTCATATACACCACTGAAAGGTAATGCTTCAAAATAAAATACACCATTACAGTAACCATTAATAGTACTGATTTCATTATTAAATGAAAAGGTAAAACCTTGTTTGTGCAAACTATGAAAGAAAATAATATTTCTTGCCATATCGGCTAAGTAACAACATTTTTTCAAATCTAAATTTAAACCACTACTAAGAAATAAAGAATAAACTCCAATCTTGGTCACATGCGACATTTTCCTATTTCCCATGATTAAGTTTATCTCCCTATGCTCCACATCCCTACTTCTTTTTAGTCCCTGCAAATCAGAACAAATGTGAAATCCACAACCTGTATCAGTGAACCAAGAATTAGCATGTGATGAGTTATTAGATTGAATAGTGTAAATACCTACAAATGAGGGTTTGATCTTTCAATCTTTATGTCTTGAAAGTACTAGGGGCAGCTCCGTTTCCAGTGCCCTTTTTCATGACAATGGAAGCAGACAACATCCTTCGTATTGGAGGAGAGATTAGCAGAACCAGCCTTAGTCCCACTAGAAGAGGATCCATCAAAAGACTTTCCCTTGTGTCTCTTGGAGGGAGCCTTCCTTTTCTTTCCCATTCCATGTCCTATTGCCAAAACAGGGGCAGAAGTAGTAGTAGGAGGAGTACTCGCAACCGACTTGCCTTTAAGGTTGCTTTCTGTAGTCCTCAAATGCCCTTGAAGCTTGCTAAGAATGACCTCCTCCTTTTTCATATGATAAGTCATACGAAACCGATCATAACAAGAAGGTAAAAAGTGTAGAATTATATCTATGGACAACTCTTCATTAAAATTAACATTCAATTTTATCAAGCAGTTCACATATCTCTGCATCTTTTGCAAGTGGGTCATGATGGGTTCACCATCATTCATTTTGGTTGTGATCATGGAGACAATGATATCATACCTCTCCTGCTGAGCACTTTGATGGTATCTTTCCATGAAATCATGATACATTTCATAAGGATAATATTCCTCATAGGACTTATGTAGCTCTACAGTCATGGTTGCAATCATAAGACACAACACCTTTGTCGCATCCCTCTCATGAATAGTGTGCTCAACAATTTGTTCGATAGTAACAGTTGTCACATCTATCTCCTTTAGCTCTTTGTCAAGGACATATTCTTTGTCCTCATAAAAAATTTCTATTATGATATTACGAATCCAGTCATTGAAATTCAAGCCATCAAAAATGACCCTCCCACATAGGTTCATGAGGGAGAAAGAGCCTGAAGGAATTGGTGTGGAAGCATTGTTTGGAATAGACATTTGAAAAGAAGAACAAAGTTTAGATTAGATGAGAATCCTTAATATTACACCCAATATGAAATACTAAGGCTAGGACCCAACATAATATTCTACAATTGCGAAGAAGGATTCTGTAATCCAACTGTAAAATATTTGAAGGTAGGTAAATGACGATTTACCAATTTCCACCCTGAAAAACAAAATAGTTTATTAAGTTTTAATTGGTTTGAAATTCCTAGATCGTTAAGATTCATTGAATCTTTTCAATGGCATGTTTAAATTTTGATTGTGCTCTTCAAGTTTGTGACTGGGATGCCAAGGATCACAAACAAGATGTGAATAACCATGCAAATTAACTTGGTACACCCAATGTTAGAAATCACCTCATTAATGTGTCGGTTAACAACATGCACTCCATTGATCTATGATTAACATCAGGTTACCTTTTTCCACACATTTCCAATCTCAGATTAGTGTGCACGTTAACCACACACGCTCCACTAATGACTTAACAAGGTGCAAAGTGCAATTTCATGGATTAGAACCATATTCACATTTTTCCTAAAGTAACTAAGATTGGGAATTTAATAAAAGTTTAGTTACTTTATATTTATCATTATACTTTTAATGAGGGAGAATTACTGTCCTATCCTACCCATTCGGCTAACGACCCTCCACCAGTCAAGGAAGCGGTGGGTGAGAGTTGAAACCCATTAAACCACCATTTTATAGACAGTAACCTTATACCCCCTTATAGACCGACTTCATGAATGAGGCCTACTAACGGTAAGACTGACTTGCTCTTATATTAAACTTATAATACTATAATGTATAAGGTTGAATTTTAAACTTTTAAAAATCTAGGGATTGGAATTAAAGTTTCATTTAATGAGACTTTGCAAATTCCAAAACTTGAGGGCATGTTTAGAAACTTGTCAAAACCCTTCACATTCATAACCTATGAGTTTAATTTGATTTTAATGATGAGACCTTTCATTTTCCATAACTTGAGGACAAGTTATGGAGGTCATTAAACATCAATTAGATCATATTCTCTAACAACTAAATCATCACATAATTCATGATCTAACTAAACTCATAAACAAGATAAATCTAGATCAACAATTTTAAAAACAACTTGGTTTATCATATAAAACAACAATTATTTTAAAACATTTGAAAATTATCTTGTGATTGGATGACTAGAAGCACTACCATATTATAACAACATTTCTAATGATTCAAAATAGTTTGTGGTAGTGTTCCTAATCCAAACCAGGCCAAGAAACTCGAAATTATGCAAACACGACCTTTAACTCATCGAGTGCATGAACTGACTCGCTGAATTGCCTTGCTTACTGAGTGGACTCGTTGAGTCTATTCATGTACTTAGCGAGTTCACCAGTCAAAGACAAAAATTCGACTCTTTCCAGCTTTGAAAAATTATTAAGCATCAAATATAATTGAAAACAATCCTAATCTCTGATACCATTGTTGGGTTTTGAGCACTATAAAACTTCCTATGTGCACATGCAACCATAAGTGCTTTGGATCTATGTTTTCTTTAATTATACATGCATTTACTTTTTCCAAATCATTCACCATAGCTTGCATATAATTGAAGCTATATAATTAAACATGGTTTGGATGCTTACCTCTTGAGTAGGGTAGAGTTCTTGACCTTTGAAAGATTGAGCACCTCAAATGTGATGCCTCTAATGGTTCAGAAAAACCAATATGAAAAAGGAGGCTCTAATAGAATAAGTTACTTGTGTCAAATGTAGGTGCAACCGATTTTGGTGTATGGAGGGTTCTATTTATAATTGTGGCAAGTGCCAGGGTTACACTTTGTAAACCCTAATGATCCATGACTTTCCATATTCCTATGCTGCATGGGTTTAACCTCCATGGACTATCCATGGGTTATATTATTGGTTTAGCCCATCTACATAATCAAGGATAACTTAGCCCATACTATAAGAATAAACGATTTACATAATCAATCCCTTCATATTTAATTAGTCTCTTTTGACCACAAAATTAATTCCAAATTAATTCTTGGACAAGACTTATTAAATAACCATATTAATATATTATACTTGTAACATATTAATAACTCATAAATAACCTTATTCTAAAAAAACCATCCTATTAAATTGCACTAGTGAAGGAAACCCAAAAGAACCATGCTACTATCGGGTCAAGTACATACCAATTATAGTTATGGACTTAGACACTAAATCCAACACATCAGTTATAGGTTCTTAACTAATAAGATTTTCTTTTCCTTTTTGCCTAGTTTTGCTTTTTTGGCTTGACAGTGGGCTTCACTAAAGGTTTGGGGTTTTCCTTCTTTGATTGTTTCACTTCTTCTCCCCTTGTTTTAGAATTGATCTTGATTCTATAACACCTTCTAGTCGATTGGGCATTGAGAACATTGGCCTGAGTTTTTCAAAGAGATGCTTCTTAACTATTATCGTGATCATCGAGTCACGAGTCTCAATGATGTCGGAAGGTAGAGCTTCACATCTGCTATACAACTTTTCATAACCGGTTTTTCTGATAGCAGATCATTGACTCGTTTCTCAGCATTCTCTAACTTGACCGTTAAGACTTTCACCTTTTCAGTCTTTATAGCAAGAGCATCCATGATTTTACTCTCAGTAGCTAAGTCCTCCTGAAGCTTTGTGATCTTCGAGGAAATGAAGGAATTTAACTCAGCACGGTCAGTTTGAATACTAGTGTGAAGTTGTTCAAGTTTCGCCTTTTCTATTTTGAGAGTGGAGCCCAGGATAGATATAAGTTCATTAGCCGTCGCAGTGCTAGACTCAAATGAACTTTGAAATTTCTCTATGAGCTCACGAGCGTCAATAATTAGTTTATCGACTTTTTCGGTCATGTTGTTTCACATTATAGCAGAAGCATCTACCGCCTTGTTTGCCTTTTCAAGGTTGGCGGAGTGTTCTTTCATAAGGGTCTTAAGGAAGGACTTGATCGTTGCTTCTAAATATTCTTCACTTGATGATACTTTAAAAGCTTAGAGTAATGAGTCCAGTTTCTCATTAATCACCTGGAGCTTCTTCATCACTTTCAATCCGAATGTTAAATGGATTGTAGGTGAATCCTGCAAAGTCATAGTCATCATAACCATAGATAGTATCTGGATCATCCTGATGGAAGTGAGAGATAGGTTGAGTGGTATAACCAACTGTGAATCTCGAAGCACTTGCCCCCGCATCAGATGCGTTGACAGTCACTAGAGGATCAATAGTGGAGGTAGTGGTGGTGGTCGTGGAATCAGTAAAGAATGGGGTTTGGACTTGTGAAACTCCCAATGACACCGGTGGGCATGGAGCAATTGTAATGGGAGGGGAAACAGTGGAAGATGGAGAATGTCACACCCCCAAACGGAGGATGGCGGAAACGTCCGGGGGTGGAGGACTTCATGTATAGCATCATAACCACAATTTTAATAGTAATTTAAGCAAACACAACCAACATATATATAATTGAAAAAGTTACATCACTTGTATGAATTACATGTTTCAAAATCAATTACAATATGTTGCTAAAATATGAAAAGTTTGACGCCTTAACGTCCCATCCTCAAAAGCACTTGATAACCTGATTAGTGTTTTCCTGTGAATACAAGTTGTTTGAAAAGTGTCAACACAAAGGTTGGTGAGTTCATAAGTTTTTATTAATAAACTTAGTAGGAGTATTTCACATGTAAATGTCGCGTTTGTTTCAGAAAAATCCGGTATTTCCTTTGAAATCCGAGAAATGTAGCCTTATAACCAAAGACTAGAGTGTATGAGAAATCATCGTTTCTTAGTAACAATGTTGTGAGTTTAAAATGTTATGGAAAGTAAAATTTCTTTTATCAACCTAAAACCTACTTCGGTTTTATGAAACCCCGTAAACTTCATGAATTGTTATCCCCCTAAGTGAGTCGCTATAATCATACTGTGACTATGTGAACCTGCCACAACGTTTCTCAGGCGTCGCGAAAATGATATGACATTTGTCACCCGTAGACCTGCAGGTCCCACTGTAGCTAGCAGCAAGGTGTGGGGTGTCAAACCCAATATAGATCTATATACAAGTATCACGTTCTCCCTCAAGGAGATTCTGATTATAACTACCAGGAATTATATCCCGCACTCGGACGTACGGGGAGAGAGAGAGAGTCTCACAACATAGGTTAACAAGTTTACGTGAAATGCGTGTGAATATAAATCTTTCTTGTATGGATGTACCCTTTTTGTACGAGTGCGTTGAGTGATGTATCATAAACTATACCTATTATAGTTTATCTAAAATGTATGTAATATGTATGAATTCTTTTATGGAAATGTATTAGTATTGTGAATTTATCAAACTATACTTTTTATAGTCTAATAATACGTGTTCCAAAATGAATGAATAATATTTAATATTTAATATGAATGTCTTAGTTTCAGTTCATAATGATAATCTAACAAGGAAACACATACAAATACTAAAACTTATGATTATACACTTTGCTCAACATAATACAAAGTGTTATTATATTTACATGCTGTTGGCAAAATTTAGCAATTCTGCCCGGTTTTGGAAAAATCATAGAAAAATCATACGAAGTCGAAAATTAGATCCGTAAATTCTGAGAGTTCACAAAATGTGTCTAGTTTGCTCATAATTTTTATCACAAATTAGTATGACCTCTAACTTGGTTGAAAAAGTCCATAATCACAGACTGGTCCGGATTGTTGTTTGAAATGATAGGCAGTTTTGTAAAAATCACCATAAATTGTAGAAAAATCGTATGGAGATGTGCAAGTAGCCATTTTAAAGCTAAAAACTTGAACTATTTTCACCTTGTACAGTTTTGAAAACAAAAATATTTAAGATGCCCAAAACAGTCCGTGAATGGAGTTGAACTTTTCTGATGAAGGCTGTTAGAAAAATTTTGATAGGTTCTTAGTGTTTTAACTTGTATTCACCCCCTGAAAACTTGAGAAATCATGAAAATGTAGGGGTATGAACTCACCTTGAGTGATTTCAGTAGATGATTGTTGAAGAATGGAAGTGTTTAATTCAAGAACACTTGGAGATGCCTTGAAGGTTTTCGAGAATCTAACATCATAGTTAGGGAGTTTGTGTAAGCAACCAAAGATTTGAGTAGAATGAAGTGAAATAGTAATAGGGAGGATGAATTTTTACTTACTAAGTGTGGAAGAACACTTGAAATCAGCCTTGGATCTCGAAAATTTGTGTAGAAGAGTTTGAGAGAAAAAGTGGTGTTTGTTACTTAGTGGAATGAGAGAAATGAGAGAAAATGAGGAGTGTGGTTGTTTGTTCCAGCTCAAAAACGTGGGAGTGAGTGAAATTTGAGTGTAAGGGAACATTGAAGTGACATAGGTAAGGTGGGGAGGTATGGCTGGTCATAGAGTGGGTGTGGGGTGGTTGCTTGTGTCATAAGTTAAGGCAAAGTCAACACTCTACCTTAAATAAATCCCCCATTAAATCTTTATTATTTAATTAATGATTTTTATAAAAATATGTTTAAATTATGAATATTTAGGGTTTATTATGTTAAAATAAAATTTCTGGAGAAAATCCCGCTTTAAAATCACGAAAAACGGGCTTAAAATGTTAAAAATATCAAAAATGGGCTGAAAATGACAAAAATGCGAAGCCTGGCCGAGGTTCGGCCCTCTTATGCTGAACCGAGAGAGAGAGGGAGGCGGAACCGAGAGAAGAAGAAGAGAGAAGGGAAGGAGCCGAGAGGAGAGGAGAAGGAGGGAAGAAACCGAGAGGTGGGAGGGGACAGAGGAGCGCGCGAGGCAGAGAGTGAGAAGAGAGCAGAGAGTGAGAGGCGGAGCAGAGAGTGAGAGGCGGAGCAGAGAGTGAGCAGAGAGGCGGAGGCGGACCGAGAGTGCGGCGCGAACAGAGAGTGGGACGGACCGAGAGGGACCGAGAGGGACCGACCGCTCGGTTGTGAACAGTTCCTTCGGTTCCTGCTTCTTGCTCTCGGTTTCGGTTCCTCCTGGGCGAGTTCGGTCTCGGTTCTCTTAGCCGCCAGAGGCTCGGCCTCTGTTCTCTTAGCCACCAGAGGCTCGGTCTCTGGTCCTAAGAAGCCTCTCATTCCGGTTTCGGTTCCTAAAGCCTATTTTTCTCGTTTTCGCCCCGTTTTAAGCCGTTTTTGACCCGGTTAAGGGCCGGAATGACCCGAATGATTCCAAAAAGTTACGGGAAACTTTTGAGAGAGATTTGGGAGAGATTTCTCACACTTGGAGAGATTTGGGAGAGATTTGACATTCTTGGAGAGATTTCTCATACAGAGAGATATTTGAGAGAGATTTCACATACTTGGAGAGATTTAGGAGAGATTTGACATAGATAGAGATAGAGTGAAAACGATTGAGAGAGGATCCATGTGGGACAGTTGTGAGTGTCCGGCACCGCAATGCATGGTTCGTAAACCCTGTTAAGCCTTGTTTAAGGATCTTACACATTCCCGATGAGTATGCAACATGGTTTTCATCAGTTTAATTCACTGATTAGTACTAAGGCTTAGGAAAATTTTTAACACAAAACTTTTCTCTAGTGATGTTTTCCCATTAATATAGCAAGTTATACAATACGAACATAACACCAACCCTAATACACAAGGTTTAATAGAGTTGACCGGCTTGACTTGATGACTTGACTTGACTCAAGATTGACGATTGTCACATCATCCCCCCGTTAGAGGGAATTTCGTCCCGAAATTTAAATTCGGCTGGGACTTCAAGGGTTTGGGAAAAGATGTGGATATTTTTGTTTCATTTGATCTTCACGTTCCCAGGTAAACTCAGGCCCTCGTTTCGCGTTCCAACGAACCTTCACTATGGGAATGCGACTTTGTTTTGTTCTCTTGATCTCTCGATCCATGATCTCGACGGGTTCCTCCACAAAGTGGAGATTTTCATTAACTTCAATTTCTTCAAGCGGTACTACGAGTGTCTCGTCAGAAAGACACTTCTTTAAGTTGGACACGTGGAAGATAGGGTGCACATTACTAAGTTCTTGTGGTAGTCGGAGTTTGTACGCCACAGGACCAATCCTAGCAAGGATTTCGAACGGACCGATGTACCTTGGGTTTAGTTTCCCCCGTTTACCGAAACGTATCACCCCTTTCCAGGGGGAAACTTTTAGTAGTACCCGGTCTCCGACCTGGAATTCTAAAGGTTTGCGTCGCTTATCCGCGTAACTCTTTTGTCGATCACGAGACGCTTTTAGTCTTTCCCGAATTTGAATGATCTTTTCTGTGGTTTCCCTTAGGATTTCCGGCCCCGTAAGGGTGCTATCAGGGACTTGCCCTCTGGCTAGCTGAGTATCTCCAACTTCGGCCCAACACAGTGGTGATCTACACTTGCGGCCGTAGAGAGCTTCGAATGGAGCGACTCCAATGCTAGTGTGATAACTGTTATTATAAGAGAATTCGATAAGCGGTAGATGGGTATCCCATGCCTTACCAAAATCTATCACACAGGCTCTCAGCATGTCTTCCAACGTCTGGATGGTTCTCTCGCTTTGTCCGTCCGTTTGTGGATGGTAGGCCGTACTCATGTCTAACCTGGTTCCCAGAGACTTTTGTAGGGACTGCCAGAAACGCGAGGTGAATCTACTATCTCGATCCGAGATAATGGATGTTGGTACACCATGCAGTCGCACGATCTCCTTAATGTACGTCCTGGTCAACTTTTCCATCTTGTCTGTTTCCTTTATTGGCAGGAAGTGTGCGGACTTGGTCAATCTGTCCACAACCACCCATATGGTATCCATCCCACCTGATGTCTTAGGCAGTTTGGTTACGAAGTCCATGGTTATTCGCTCCCACTTCCACTCGGGTATATCTGGTTGTTGAAGTAGTCCTGATGGCTTCTGATATTCCACCTTGACCTTGGCGCAAGTGAGGCACTTGCTCACATAAGTAGCAATTTCAGCCTTCATGTTTGGCCACCAGTATAACCTTTTGAGGTCTAGATACATCTTATCTGACCCCGGATGAATGGAGTATCGAGTCTTGTGGGCCTCGTCCATTACAATGTCTCGGTACCCACCGAACTTCGGTGTCCAGATTCGATTCATGAGATAACGAGCTCCATCCCCTCTGACTTCCAAGTTCTTATCCATCCCCCTTAGTGCTTCGCTTGCCACGTTTTCTGGTTTCAGGGCTTCTAATTGGGCGTCCTTGATCTGAGTGGCCAGTTGGGAGTGGATGGTCATGGCTAGGGATTTTACTCGGCGACCCGAGTATTCTTTCCTGCTTAAGGCATCGGCTACTACATTAGCCTTGCCTGGGTGGTAGCGAATTTCACATTCGTAGTCATTCAGTAATTCCACCCATCTTCTTTGGCGCATGTTTAGTTCTTTCTGATTGAGAATGTGCTGAAGACTTTTGTGATCAGTGAAAATGGTGCACTTGGTGCCGTAGAGGTAGTGCCTCCAAATCTTCAGGGCGAACACCACAGCTCCCAATTCAAGGTCGTGGGTTGTGTAATTAACTTCATGTGTCTTCAGTTGTCTTGATGCATAAGCGATGACTTTTCCCCTTTGCATGAGCACACAGCCGAGGCCTTGATTTGAAGCATCGCAATACACCACAAAATCATCAGTTCCTTCTGGAAGAGACAAGACTGGTGCGCTGCATAGGGCTTGCTTTAGTGTCTGGAAGGCGGCTTCTTGTTTATCTTCCCATTCGAACACCACCCCTTTCTGAGTCAAGGTGGTGAGAGGCTTAGCGATTTTGGAGAAGTTTTGTATGAATCTTCGATAGTAGCCTGCGAGTCCTAAAAACTATCGGATTTCTATCGGCGTTGTAGGTGTTGACCAATCTTCGATTGCTTTGATCTTCGAGGGGTCCACATGTATTCCTTCTTTGCTTACTACGTGGCCAAGGAATCCTACTTCTCGGAGCCAAAATTCACACTTTGAGAATTTAGAGTAAAGCTTCTCGGTCCTTAAAACCTCCAGAACTAGTCGTAGGTGATGTCTGTGCTCTTCTTCGCTCCTCGAATAGACCAGGATATCGTCGATGAATACGATGATGAATTTATCCAAGAAGGGTCGACACACTCGATTCATCAAATCCATGAACACCGCGGGCGCGTTAGTTAACCCGAATGGCATCACTACAAACTCATAGTGCCCATAGCGAGTTCTGAATGCCGTCTTGGGGATATCCTCTTCTTGAACTCGCAGTTGATGATAGCCCGACCTCAGGTCGATTTTTGAAAAGTAGCTGGCTCCTTGGAGCTGGTCGAAGAGGTCATCGATTCGGGGTAGGGGATAACGGTTCTTGATAGTGAGTTTGTTTAGTTCTCGATAGTCTATGCACATGCGAAAAGACCCATCCTTCTTCTTTACAAATAAGACTGGTGCTCCCCAAGGTGAGAAGCTTGGCCTGATGAACCCTTTGCTCAATAGTTCATTCAATTGGCTGGATAGTTCTTGCATTTCTGCCGGTGCTAAGCGATAGGGAGCCCTGGCGACGGGGGTAGCTCCTGGGATTAAGTCGATCCGAAATTCGACTTGTCGAGCGAGTGGTACACCAGGCAGATCGTCTGGGAAAACATCAGGGAAGTTGCATACTTCTGGAATTTCTTTGATGTCCTTCACCTCCTGTTTCTTGTCTACGATGTGGGCTAAGAAAACCTGGTATTGCTTTCGGAGGTACTTTTGGGTTTTAACACAAGAGATGATTTGCAGGTTCGCACTAGGTTTATTACCATAAACGGTGAGAACGTTGCCATTCGGCAGATTGAGGCGGACGGCCCTTTCGTAACATAGAATGTCGGCACGATGAAGGCTTAACCAATCCATACCAATGATTATATCGAAGCTTTTTATGGTGACCGGCATAAGGTCGATTTTGAACAAATGGTTGTCTAGAGTGAGAGTACACCCTATGTAAATATCATTAGCGCGCTCAACCTTTCCATTTGCCATTTCTACGATGTAAGAATCTTCTAGTGGTTGAGAATTTTGCTTAAGTATATGTTTGAATTGGTGACTTATGAAACTCCTTTCTGCCCCACTATCGAAAAGTACGCATGCATAAGAGTTATTGAGGAGGAACGTACCAGTAACCACAGAGGGATCCTTGACTGCTTCTCCCTGCCCTAAAGTTAGGACTCTCCCTACACCCCCAGCATTAGGGGCTCGTGCCTTGGGGCAGTTCCTCCTGAAGTGTCCCGTTTCACCACACCCATAGCAGGCTTGGCTTGCTCCAGTGTTGGCGGTCGTAGCGACTTGTGTGGCGGGTTGGGTAGTCGCTCTACAGAATCGTGCAGTGTGCCCCTTTTTGTTACAGTTATTGCAGTGTAACTCGCGACAAGCACCGTTATGGTGGTAGTTACACTTGTTGCACTTGGGAAGAGTTCCTGTATACTGTTTCGGTGGCGCTGGAGCGGCAGCAGTAGTGGCGGCGCGAACAGCAACAATCGGTTGCTTTTTGGCGGGGTCCTGAATTGGTTGTTTCCTTTTATTTCCCCAGAACTTCCTCTTGTTGTTCCCTCCTTTTGTTCGGTCGGTGGTGGTTATCACGGTACCACGGCTAGCCCTGTGATCTATAAGTTGTTGTGCCAATTCCTTGGCACTCTCAAAGGTAGTGGGTTTCGAGGCCAAGACACTATCTTGAATCTGGGATGATAGGCCCCAGAGATATCGTTCCACCTTCTTCTCTTCTGGAGTGACCATTGTTGGATAGAGGAGTGCTAGGTCGTTGAAACGGGCGGTATAAGTTTCAAGATTAGTGCCTGTCATCCTGAGGTTCCAAAGTTCTTCTTCAAGTTTTTGTATTTCGCCCCTCGGGCAGTATTCCTTTAACATTAGAGCTTTCAAATCCTCCCAGCTGATCGCGTTAGCTACTGCAGGAGTAAGTGACTTAACTCGGCCATTCCACCAAGTAAGTGCTTTTCCAGTGAAAGTGAATGCCGCAAACTTGACCTTGCTCGCTTCAGGACAAGCGCAGATTTCAAAAACTGCCTCGGTCCTTTCGAACCATTGAACCAGTGTGATAACGCCCCCGCTTCCATTGAAAGGATCGGGTTTGCCATTCGTGAAGTCTTTGTAAGAGCACTCCCTCGTACGCCCCGTACTGTCCCCATGAATGGAATTTGTAGCTCCGGATCCAGAACCGCCGGAACCATGGGTTCCCATTTGCGACATTGCTACCGCCACGGCTGCCGTTACTGCAGCCTGGAACATTGCAGGATCAAACTGCGGAGGTGCTGGTGGAGGCGGCACTGGGTTGCTGGAAGGCCTTGGTCTTTTCCTTGGTGGCATGGTTCTGTCATAAAAAAAAATGACTAGTCGGTAAGACTTCAATAGTGATAACGAGTCGAGTGTTACTGGTTTCATCCCTCTTGTATTTTATCATAACTTTATTATTCGTAATTGTTTGTGTGATCAGGTTATGATGTATAGTGCCCAACATTCAATAAATAAAATACATGCCAAATTTCATTGATAACTTTTAGTACATAACGCTTAGAGAGAAAAGTTTGACCTCATAAGGGTCTACATTACATCGTTACAAAAGGTAGTTTTTGGCATTACAAAACCCCTTTGAATAGTGTAATCACATAGTCGCAGGGTCGACCTACATACAAGGAGTAGCACCAACGCGTACTCATAAAATTCTACTACCTAGACGGGAGAATAGCAACGAGCTCTAATCACTGCGACCCTTCTTTGATGGAGGCTGCGATGATGTCGATGCGCCCTGTAGTTCCGCCAATTTGCGTTCGGCTGCAACCATTCTCTCTTCGAGTGCCATGTATCTTTCCCGATACTCTCTTGTTTCTGCTTGAGCCGCGAGAAGGTCTCGAATGAGTTGGTCTCGGTGGTGGGAGTCTCGTTCCAGGTTTCTGGTGCGATCCGTAGTAGACTGTACAATGGCACTTAACTCCCGGACCTGATCTGTCGTTGTCCTACCACGATCATCCATTCTTGCCATTCGTTGTATCGTGACGGGGAGAGCCCTATCAGCCGGTCCACCATGAGTGAGATCATAGTAACCTCGTTGGTAGCCATATGGTGACCGTTGGCGTTGTTGTCGGCTCCATCTTTCGATCATTGTTACCCAAGGGGGTTCAGGTCCGTTGTAACCAAAACGGTGCGCGGGTACCCTCACGATGTAGGGAGGGTTGAATACTTCTGGTGGTTCCTCCGCTTCGTTCCCAACCATGACTACCTCATCACCTTCTTCTTCTTCCTCGTCTTCCTCTTCTTCCTCTTCTTCCTCTTCTTCTTGGTCGTCTTCCTCTTCTTCTTGGTCGTCTTCCTCTTCTTCCTCTTGTTCGTCTTCCTCCTCGGGCTCCTCCTCGGGATCCTCTTCAGGATCCTCCTCGGGTTCCTCTTCGATCCATCCCGCGTTTCCCTGATTGGGAAAGTAGGGGTCCCCGGGTATGTGAAATCCTGCCATGTCGTCTGCACGAGAAACGGGGTTAAGAAGTACGTATCGGAAAATAATAATTTGGCGTTATAGAAACGTACAAATACTCCTATAGTATTTTTAAATGTTTATATTTGGTTCTTAGCGTGTTCTTTATGGAGTGTTATTAGGTTTTCAGATTTGTCGCTCATTACAACTATTCCTTAGTGTGCGTAAGTTAATTCTTGGACGGATATAGTTGATCAGGCTATATCCTTCCCAGAACTGATTACACATGCTAAGGCGTATTAATAATGTTCGACTCCTCCTCTTTCAATTTATGTTCTCCTAAGTTATGACACCATGCTAATATAGAATGCATGCAAGTATACTTTTAAACAAGAAATTATTTGTTTTCTAAAAGTACAACTCTTTAAATCACTTTAAGAATCAGAGACTTTTAGTCCCAAATGTGTTTATAGTTTGCATATCTTATGTGGTTGACATACTTAATTCACTATAAACCATGCTCTGATACCAATCTGTCACACCCCCAAACCGAGGATGGCGGAAACGTCCGGGGGTGGAGGACTTCATGTATAGCATCATAACCACAATTTTAATAGTAATTTAAGCAAACACAACCAACATATATATAATTGAAAAAGTTACATCACTTGTATGAATTACATGTTTCAAAATCAATTACAATATGTTGCTAAAATATGAAAAGTTTGACGCCTTAACGTCCCATCCTCAAAAGCACTTGATAACCTGATTAGTGTTTTCCTGTGAATACAAGTTGTTTGAAAAGTGTCAACACAAAGGTTGGTGAGTTCATAAGCTTTTATTAATAAACTTAGTAGGAGTATTTCACATGGTAATGTCGCGTTTGTTTCAGAAAAATCCGGTATTTCCCTTGAAATCCGAGAAATGTAGCCTTATAACCAAAGACTAGAGTGTATGAGAAATCATCGTTTCTTAGTAACAATGTTGTGAGTTTAAAATGTTATGGAAAGTAAAATTTCTTTTATCAACCTAAAACCTACTTCGGTTTTATGAAACCCCGTAAACTTCATGAATTGTTATCCCCCTAAGTGAGTCGCTATAATCATACTGTGACTATGTGAACCTACCACAACGTTTCTCAGGCGTCGCGAAAATGATATGACATTTGTCACCCGTAGACCTGCAGGTCCCACTGTAGCTAGCAGCAAGGTGTGGGGTGTCAAACCCAATATAGATCTATATACAAGTATCACGTTCTCCCTCAAGGAGATTCTGATTATAACTACCAGGAATTATATGTATGAATTCTTTTATGGAAATGTATGTAATATGTATGAATTCTTTTATGGAAATGTATTAGTATTGTGAATTTATCAAACTATACTTTTTATAGTCTAATAATACGTGTTCCAAAATGAATGAATAATATTTAATATTTAATATGAATGTCTTAGTTTCAGTTCATAATGATAATCTAACAAGGAAACACATACAAATACTAAAACTTATGATTATACACTTTGCTCAACATAATACAAAGTGTTATGATATTTACATGCTGTTGGCAAAATTTAGCAATTCTGCCCGGTTTTGGAAAAATCATAGAAAAATCATACGAAGTCGAAAATTAGATCCGTAAATTCTGAGAGTTCACAAAATGTGTCTAGTTTGCTCATAATTTTTATCACAAATTAATATGACCTCTAACTTGGTTGAAAAAGTCCATAATCACAGACTGGTCCGGATTGTTGTTTGAAATGATAGGCAGTTTTGTAAAAATCACCATAAATTGTAGAAAAATCGTATGGAGATGTGCAAGTAGCCATTTTAAAGCTAAAAACTTGAACTATTTGCACCTTGTACAGTTTTGAAAACAAAAATATTTAAGATGCCCAAAACAGTCCGTGAATGGAGTTGAACTTTTCTGATGAAGGCTGTTAGAAAAATTTTGATAGGTTCTTAGTGTTTTAACTTGTATTCACCCCCTGAAAACTTGAGAAATCATGAAAATGTAGGGGTATGAACTCACCTTGAGTGATTTCAGTAGATGATTGTTGAAGAATGGAAGTGTTTAATTCAAGAACACTTGGAGATGCCTTGAAGGTTTTCGAGAATCTAACATCATAGTTAGGGAGTTTGTGTAAGCAACCAAAGATTTGAGTAGAATGAAGTGAAATAGTAATAGGGAGGATGAATTTTTACTTACTAAGTGTGGAAGAACACTTGAAATCAGCCTTGGATCTCGAAAATTTGTGTAGAAGAGTTTGAGAGAAAAAGTGGTGTTTGTTACTTAGTGGAATGAGAGAAATGAGAGAAAATGAGGAGTGTGGTTGTTTGTTCCAGCTCAAAAACGTGGGAGTGAGTGAAATTTGAGTGTAAGGGAACATTGAAGTGACATAGGTAAGGTGGGGAGGTATGGCTGGTCATAGAGTGGGTGTGGGGTGGTTGCTTGTGTCATAAGTTAAGGCAAAGTCAACACTCTACCTTAAATAAATCCCCCATTAAATCTTTATTATTTAATTAATGATTTTTATAAAAATATGTTTAAATTATGAATATTTAGGGTTTATTATGTTAAAATAAAATTTATGGAGAAAATCCCGCTTTAAAATCACGAAAAACGGGCTTAAAATGTTAAAAATATCAAAAATGGGCTGAAAATGACAAAAATGCGAAGCCTGGCCGAGGTTCGGCCCTCTTATGCTGAACCGAGAGAGAGAGGGAGGCGGAACCGAGAGAAGAAGAAGAGAGAAGGGAAGGAGCCGAGAGGAGAGGAGAAGGAGGGAAGAAACCGAGAGGTGGGAGGGGACAGAGGAGCGCGCGAGGCAGAGAGTGAGAAGAGAGCAGAGAGTGAGAGGCAGAGCAGAGAGTGAGAGGCGGAGCAGAGAGTGAGCAGAGAGGCGGAGGCGGACCGAGAGTGCGGCGCGAACAGAGAGTGGGACGGACCGAGAGGGACCGACCGCTCGGTTGTGAACAGTTCCTTCGGTTCCTGCTTCTTGCTCTCGGTTTCGGTTCCTCCTGGGCAAGTTCGGTCTCGGTTCTCTTAGCCGCCAGAGGCTCGGCCTCTGTTCTCTTAGCCACCAGAGGCTCGGTCTCTGGTCCTAAGAAGCCTCTCATTCCGGTTTCGGTTCCTAAAGCCTATTTTTCTCGTTTTCGCCCCGTTTTAAGCCGTTTTTGACCCGGTTAAGGGCCGAAATGACCCGAATGATTCCAAAAAGTTACGGGAAACTTTTGAGAGAGATTTGGGAGAGATTTCTCACACTTGGAGAGATTTGGGAGAGATTTGACATTCTTGGAGAGATTTCTCATACAGAGAGATATTTGAGAGAGATTTCACATACTTGGAGAGATTTAGGAGAGATTTGACATAGACAGAGATAGAGTGAAAACGATTGAGAGAGGATCCATGTGGGACAGTTGTGAGTGTCCGGCACCGCAATGCATGGTTCGTAAACCCTGTTAAGCCTTGTTTAAGGATCTTACACATTCCCGATGAGTATGCAACATGGTTTTCATCAGTTTAATTCACTGATTAGTACTAAGGCTTAGGAAAATTTTTAACACAAAACTTTTCTCTAGTGATGTTTTCCCATTAATATAGCAAGTTATACAATACGAACATAACACCAACCCTAATAACACAAGGTTTAATAGAGTTGACCGGCTTGACTTGATGACTTGACTTGACTCAAGATTGACGATTGTCACAGAGAAGGGACATAAAAATCTTTAAAAAAGTCTTCATTAATGGGGACGGAAGACGAAATTTCAGTCGTTACCTCAGGATTCTTATGCGAAGGCTCCGAAACCATCGGTTGAGATGTAACATCTTCTTCGTTGTGAACCTCTATTTAAATGGGAACATCCAAAACTGTTTGAGATTATGAATCCTCATGATCGCTTGGTGTCGGAGTTTATGCTTGACGAGCCATATTCTCGACTCTCTTCCTCTTCTTTGCTTCAGCTGGTGCGGAAGGTTCAGCTTCTTGCTTTTGTTTCCTACTCTTCTTTAGAGATGGGGCTGGTTCAAACAGTCCAACCTTCGTGCCTTTCTTCTTCCTGCCCTTCTTAGTTTTATCAGGCTCTACAACGACTTTTCACATTTTATCTGTCATGGGGAGAAAGCCTGAGAGGGTCATACTGCAATAGGCTCGCAGAATCTGACATGATGCCGGAACATCATGAAGCATTGCTTCAGGAATGGAATCGATAAAACTAAACTTCGAGTTATCTGCTAAGATGATATTGGAGGTGTGAAATATCTAGATTGTTGCCATACAGGACCTTTAAAATACCGGAATGTTGAGTTTGGTAATCGAGCTTTGAACAATGATGGTCCAGAACTGAGCACAAGAGATTTCATTGTGTCGTGAGGTACAAAGAGTGATTTGAATCAACTGAGCCTAGAGAACAGACTTATAATCCAGGTTGATGCCGAAGTAGATGTCATACATCATCTTCATGAATAGCTTTCTCGCACAGTCTAAGCCAATAACCCTTTCTGAAAATCTTTTAATGAACATTGTAAAGAGACCATTCCACATCGGTGGCAAAATAGGCTTCTTGAACTTGGAAATTGGTGGCAAAGATTCTTGTAACCCATATAGTAGAACATATCCAAGATTGCAGAGTTGGAGACACTCTCATGATCAATTAGGTCAAGACCCTATGGAAGCCCTAGAAGTTGACAAAATCTTGATTTTGTGATTTGGGTCTTTTTGTTGAAGATCTTGAAGAAGATCAATTCTTCCCCTTTTGTGTAACTAGCAGAAGAATAGGGCTTTCAGAGATGCACCAATGAAAGGATTTTAGACTTGGTAAGAGCTATGACAAGCGGAGAATACCTGAGGCAAACGACGATTGGTTGGAGAAACCCTTCATATTTCGTTGGATCAAGATTAAGAATAAAGTTTTGATTTTCTTTTAGGTTGAGGATTGAGGACTGGGCGATGTTTTTTGCGAATGATGGTGTCTCTGATGAAGCTGCCGTTGAAGCTTGATCAAGAAGACGATGAACAGAAGAGTATGATCGCCGAAGGATTTGTTTTCTTTTTGAGAGTAGTAAATAATGAATGAAGCATCAAAATCCTTTTATACGGAGTAGTAGGTGAGAGAAAACCCATCGATTGGTTGCATTGGTTACTGAAAAAGCGTCTAAAAAGGTGTGTGAGACAACTGTTACGTAAGGCATGTGTGTCAAGCGGTGGAAAAGTATGCATCGTTTCAAATTTCACATGCCTAATTCAAATCTTATCCATGAAAAATTGTCACGTCATTTTCACTTTTTCGCAAATGATTTAGTTTCCATCTTTCACAATTAATCCTGATAAGCCCTTTCACATCTATTATCATGAAATGTTCTGCGAACTTGAAAACACTCATAAGTACTACGAACCAGACTATGGAAAATCACAAGGATCTTAGAGTGCCAAAGATAAAGAAATAAATAAAATTTATTAATTGGGATTCTAGTGATTTCATATTAAGACAAGAAGTGGTGGATCCCGAGCAAAGATCTCTTCCTTCGAAGTCAAGACAGACTAAGAAGTGTCTGTGTGGTTTATTGTTGAACTATGATCAATTGTTTATTAAGAAATAGGGAACGGCATATTTAATTAAGCTTATAGGGTGGCTTCAACTCCAACCAAACTCCAAAACTTGATATAAGTACGAACGTTCGGATGAAGCACTTGTTTGACCGGTGTAGTCATTTGAACAAGTGGCTTTGGATTTATTTTAAGAGTGACTAGGATATATTTAGAAATCTCGAGAAAAATTAAAAACTGGATCTTTTGGGAGGAAACATCTTAGGCCTAGAACATTTCATTAAGATCACACAAAAAGAAAAATAGAATTCTTGGTACATACCCGAAAGTGGAGTTTCGTTAATTCGTTGTTGAAAAATCTAGAACATTTAGTTGTTCGCTGTCAATTCGTAAAAATATGTTGGATTTTAGGTTTCACTCAATTTGTGATGATAACGAATTTATGATCATACACATAGAAGTTGTGTAACCATAAACCTCAGGTGGTAATTTCTGAGAGTCTCAAGGGTTACATTAGTGAATGCGAGAGTGATCAAGAAGTAGTAGGTGGTGGTTCCAAGGAAATAGTGTACCTATGCTATGCGAAAGTGACCAAAAAGAAAAACTCTTAACTCATAATGTGAAAAGTAAGGTACTCAAGACTTATGTGAATGAACAACCTAATTAGGAAGAAACGATTGGTGTTATTGAATCATTAAGACTTCAACATAGAGTCATTGAGGCTTCAGACAACATGCATCAACATGCTTTTAGGGACACTTAACTAGTGCATAGATTAAGAATTTTATGCATGTCTCTTCATTCGTAATTGAGATCACCATGATATGAGTCTTCAATCCTGCTTAATTATCTATTTTTTTTTTTGGTGTTTTTGATAAGAAAAAAAAAATAGATTTTTTTTTTTTTTTTTTGTATTTTTGATATACTAAAAAAAACAGAAACAAATAAAATATTTTTGGATTTTTTTTCTGAAAAAGAAATAAATCAGAAGACATAAAGAAAATGTATAAAGGATACGGATAGTTCAAAACCATGAATGAACAGTGTACTACGAGAATTTGCACAAATTGGCAGTGTGAATAGTTGGTTGCGAGTTACTGCGAGTGTTCGCACCGATTCGCCGAATAAACAGATAAATGCGAGTCACTGTGAGCGTTCGCACCAATTTGCAAGCCAATCAAAAAATTATGACTGCAAAGGTGGTTTCGGAATGGATTCAGCCTCTATCATTCCTAAGCCTTGAAGAATGCGATTGAATGATTGTTCATGTAAGGCTTTCGTGAAGATGTTGGCTAACTGATCAGTGGATCTTACAAAGTGTATCTCAACATTTCCATCTTCCACATGATCATTGATGAAATGATACCTTAGTGCTATACGTTTCGTCTTTAAGTGTTGCACTGGGTTGTGACAAATGCGAATGACAATTTCAGAGTCGCTATACAAGGGGATTAGCTTCATATATATGTCGTAGTCTCAAAGTTGACTCTAAATCCAAATGACATGTGAAGTGAAAGAAGCGGTGTAACACTCGGTTCCTAGTACGTATTTTAATTAAATTAAACTTATGTTTTGCTCTTGGACTCGGCGAGTTGGAGGCTCAACTCATCGAGTAGAATCGACTTTCGTTCGACAAGATAAGTGACCTACTCGGCGAGTCAGGAGACCGACTCGACGAGTAGGATTTTCTGGATGAAACCCTAATATTTGGGGTTTGCACCTATTTTAACAACTTATAACATCCTAACCCAGCCTCCATTGTTCCTCCTATACCATAAAAAGCCCTAACTCGAACCCTAAGCCACTTTTGAGTGTTCTTGATCTTTTTGTTGTCTTTTGTGTGCATTTGAAGTTGGAAGAGAAGGAGGAAGCTTGGGAGTTCAAGTGGAAGTCAGTAGATCCACAGATTTTGCTTCATTCTTAATTCATTCAAGGTAAAAAGCTTGAACATAGACCATGTATCTCCTAGATCTTGTTTTGGGGATATTTTCTACCCTTTTTTATGAATTTGTGAAGTTATAATCGGATCTTGTGAGTGTGCTTGGGGTTACACTTCAGATCTAGAACCATTGAGGGTTCCCATGGCATAAAGGTGCCAACTTTATGGCCATGGGAGTCCTATGCATCATATGAACCTCCTTTTATGGCTTTCTGAGCCAAAAACCCCATGCATGGACATCAAGATTGGAACTTTACGTATAAAATGGACCCTAGGAGGTCATATCTATGGTTTTGATGCATTAAGACCCATTATATTGGACTGAATAGTGTTGGAAAAAGAGGGACTCGGTGAGTCGCTTGGGTGACTCGACGAGTCGAGTCACATTTTTTCCCCAAATGTCTTCTGGAAATGGTCTTTGGTTGAGTGGAAGGAACACTCAGCCTGTTAGGGGTTTGTTATGGACTTGAAGATCAAAGGACTTGACGAGTTCAAGGAGGAACTCAGTGAGTTCCAGGCGATGTCCCAACCATATGAAGACGGAATCGACGATTTTGAGGATGAACTCGATGAGTCAAAGCCTGAACACTTTCATACAGAAGAAGATGAACTCGACGAGTTCAAGGGCAAACTCATTGAGTCGGTTAAAGATAGTCCTATATGTTGTTGAAGGAAAAATCATCAAGATCTTGCTAGACTTGATGATTAGGGACGTGATCATGGCATTTTGTAGACGTGGTGACTCGACGAGTTGGAGGACCAACTCGGCGAGTCTGGTCAACCGGATGTTGAATTTGACCAAAAGTTGTCTTTGACCACGGTTTTGGACTTTAACCTTGACTTGGACTTGAGTGAACCTTGTAAGGGCTATG
The DNA here is from genome assembly GCF_052625555.1 of Lactuca saligna. Classification (NCBI taxonomy): domain Eukaryota; kingdom Viridiplantae; phylum Streptophyta; class Magnoliopsida; order Asterales; family Asteraceae; genus Lactuca; species Lactuca saligna. Next base: position 54,288,479 of record NC_136425.1, read on the forward strand.
AGTATGAATTGATAACTTAGAAGTTTTCTTGTAGTGATTGAGGAGTCGAGGAGAGTCGATTTTCACACCGAGGACAGTGCTGACACTACATGACATTGAGGTGAGTTACCTTCCAGTAGAAGTGGGTCTAAGGCACCAAGGCCAACCCACTAGTAGTTGATTGTAGTTGAGACGATTGTTTTTGTGATAATTGTCTAGTTTACGATTACCTGATGTGTTCTATGTTCCAGTATGATATGTTATATGTGATAGTGGTAGTAGGAGGGGAATAGTCCCCCAATTTGGTCGTTAGGTCCGAAGGGTAGGTCGGATACCCCAAATATGTCAAACAAAATGTTTATGATATGGTATTATGTGATAGTAGTAGGGATGAAATAGTCCCCATGACCGAGTGAGATAGACCGGATGGTAGGCATACACCCCAGAACGGCATGAAACGGGCAGGTTAGCACCCCAGAATGGCTTGACATGGGTAGGTCAGTACCCCAGAATGGCTTGACACGGGTAGGTCGGGCACCCTAGAATTGTCCGACAGTATGTATGATTGTTTGGTATGTGGTATGATATGGGAACTCACTAAGCTTCATGATTACAATTCTTAGATTTGGTTTCAGGTACCTGTTCAGCTAAGGGGAAGGAGCCGACAGGGTAGCAAGGCATCGCACACACATGATTTCCACTTTGAGAACCCTGAGATTGTACTATGACATTTTACTATTTGATGTTATGGTTTTCGAGACTTGTGATTTGTGATTTGATGTTTTGAAATGATAACAATGATGTTTTCAGTAAACTATTTTTATAAGTAATATAGTTAAACAAAATTTTTTGGGTCTCTGTTTTGGGATGTTACAAGTTGGTATCAGAGCCTTGGTTTGAGGGATTCAGGCACACCATTGGGAGTGCCTGGACTCAAATCTAGGGCTCGAAGGATTTTTACAAGAAAAATAGTTTCTAAAATTTAAGAATAAAGAGTTTTGAGAAAGAACAAGGTGTGTGATGCATGCGACCGGCCGAGCTCAAGTAAGTTTTCCCCAAGATACCCATACATGTTGTGTTATGTTATATGATATGATTATGAGAACTGCATGGTAGATTAGGGCTAAGGATCTAGGAAGGATGCCTTATATGCTTTTTGTATAAGTTATTGAGCTATATGCTAGGGTCAGTTAGTGAGTAGTAGGATAACCTGATTAGGTTATGCCTAGTAATGGTTACTCAATGCACGAATGCTGCTTGCTTTGTGATTATAGGGGTTCCAGCTAGCTTTAAGTAACTAGTAATAAAATATGTTACAGTATTCGCAAGCTAGTTAGGGAAAGATGGTAGGGACTCCTTGTGCAGCTGATGGCGGAGAGTTGGTCGGAGAGCACCCTAGGACAAGCCTAGGAGGAGATTAGTATGTAAAGCAGTATTAGTAGAAGGGACTTGGTGAAGTTGAAGCAATCCTTGAGGAAAGCACAGATAGATGTGGAAGGTAGTATGGGCCTGTACTACTGGAAGCAAAGGATCGCTACTCGAATCAAGGAGGGCTAAGATAGAACTAGGAAACTTGGAGAGTGTGTGAGACCACTCGAGAGTCTGTATGACCCTAACATTTATGTGTTTATTTCAGTATGGCGATTACGCAACATGGAACAGGAGGTTCAGGGTCTGGATCAAGATCAGGATCAGGCTCGGGTGTGGGATCCGAGTAGGTCAATGACGGGCTACATGAGTTCATCACGTATGAGATCATGAGAGGTATCCTTGAGGTGACCCCGATCATTTTCGGGTCGATCAAGGAGGAGATTATTGAGCTGATGGAGGATCGCCTCAGGACATTCAGGAGTGACTTGGCATCCAGCCAGTCTGGTACACACAGAGTGTCCTTTAAGGACTTTAGGGGGAGTGGTCCGCCAGACTTTCATGGGGTGAAGGACTCCATTGCTGCTAGGAGATGGATTGCAGACATTAAGTCTGTGCAGTTGATGAGCTTCTGCCCAAAGGTGTTGAAGGTCCGCTTTGATGTAGGTTGTTTGAGGGATAGAGCTAGGGATAGGTGGGAGTCAGTCGGTGACTCACCAGGAGCCTCAACCATTGAGGTTAAGACTTGGTCAGACTTTGTGACCAAGTTTAAGGCTGAGTTTGCGCTAGCTGTGGAGCTTCAACAACTAGGAAGGGAGTTTCTTGACACGAGACACACTATGGATTCAGTGGTGGAGATCACCACCAAATTCCAAGAGAGGGCCTTGTTGGTACCTCAGTATGCAGGGGATGAGGAGATGCGGAAGACCCGCTGTCATGATATGTTGAGGGCTGATATTTGGGAGCATGTCAATTACTCATCCTGTCCGACCCTGGAGCCCATGATTGCCAGGGCAAGGGATTGAGAGATTGACTTAGAGAAAATTAGGAAGAGGAAGGAAGAGACAGAGTAGGTTGCTAGGGTTTCGAGGAACAAACCTAAAGGATCCGACACGAGGTCGAAGGGCCAGCCGGGACAGAGCCGCTACATGAAATGTGGTAGGCCGCATGAAGGGGATTGTAGGGCGGGATCATCAAGATGCTACAAGTGTGGCAAGACGAGGCACATTGGCAGGGATTGTACTGCCCCTGCCCCAACTCTTCAGAAATTAGACCTGATTTGCTTTCATTACAAACAGAAGGGCCATAAAAAGGTCAACTGCCCTAGATTGACAGCAGCAGCAGTGCCAATGGTGGCGTCGACTCCAGCGACTACATGTGTTACAAATAGCTGGAAGGTCAAGTCAGAGGCTCCAGTGGTGAGGAGCCGAGCGTTTCAGTTGACAGCCGAGGAGGCACGCGCCGTACCCAATGTGGTGACAGATATAGTTTCTTCCCTCGAACTTTTATTATATGTCGCTTTTGATGTTGATGTATTATGCTATATGTTTTGTTTAGGATTGTTCCATGTGAACGGTATTCCAGTTTCGGTGTTGTTTGATTCGGGTGCTACCCGATCATTTATCTATCTTGCGCTTAACAAGAGGTTCCCTGAGTCTTCGGGCATGTTAGATTTCCCTCTAGAGGTTGAGATTGCGGATGACCGATCAGTGTGTGCATCAGAGGTTTTCAGGGATTGTGTTTTGAGACTGTTCGAGGAGCACTACTTGGTAGATTCGGTTCCTATACCATTGCGGGGGAACAAGGTTATTATCGGCATAGATTGGTTGAACCCCAATGGGGAAATGATCGACTGGACACAACAGTAGATCCAGGTCAGGACCCCAAATGGGGGAGAGCTGGTGATTCAGGGCGAGAGGCCACAACGTGGACCAGCTTTATGTTCAGCAGCAAGAGCTAGACGCTATCTCCAGCAAGGGTGCACAGGGTATGTCACCTATGTCTTGGATACCCGGGAGGCGGGCGAGGTTACGGTGAGTGGTGTGCCGGTGGTACAAGAGCACATGGGTGTATTTCCAGAGGAGCTGCCTGGAATACCTCTAGAGAGGCAGGTAGAGTTTAGGATCGACCTAGTTCTGGGTGCGGCTCTGATAGCCAAGGCATCGTATCGACTGGCTTCTCCTGAGATGTAGGAGTTGTCTACACAACTTTAGGAGCTATTAGACAAGGGATTCAATAGATCGAGTACTTCACCCTGGTGAGCCTCGATACTATTTGTGAAAAAGAAGGACAGATCACATCGGATGTGTATAGATTACCGGGAGTTGAATAATGTAACGGTGAAGAACCGTTACCTACTCCCGAGGATTGATGACCTCTTTGACCAGCTTCAGGGAGCATCTTCGTTCTCCAAGATCGATCTACGTTCGCGTTATCATCAGATGAGGGTCAGAGAGGATGATGTGCAGAAGACTGCTTTTTGGACGAGATATAGTCACTATGAGTTCATGGTGATGCCTTCTGGGATCACCGATGTTGCTACCGTGTTCATGGATCTCATGAACCGCATGTGTAGTCCGATGTTGGATCGTGATATGATAGTTTTCATTGATGACAACTTGGTTTATTCCAAGACGCAGGAGCAGCATGAAGAGAACTTGCGAGAGGTGTTGGATACTCTGAGTTGGGAGATCTTGTATGCCAAGTTCTCCAAGTGTGAATTTTGGTTACGCGAGGTGCAGGTTCTTCGGCACCTAGTCAACCAGAATGGGATTTTAGTCGATCTGGCCAAGGTGGAGGCAGTGATAAGGTGGGAGGTTATGAGGTCTCCATATAAGATTTGGAGATTCCTAGGACTGGAAGGTTACTATCGGAGATTCATTCAGGACTTCTCCAAGATAGTCATTCCCTTAACCTGGTTAACAAGGAAAATCATGGTCTTTCATTGGGGGCCTGAGCAGCAGGCCGCATTTGAGACACTGAGATAGAAATTTTGCTCGGTGCCCCTGAACAGCCTGACACGAGTATGCAGGCACCCCAGAATGGTCTGACACAGGTAGGTCAGCACCCCAGAATGGTTTGACATGGGTAGGTTAGCACCCTAAAATGGCTTGACACGGGTAGGTCGGGCACCCCAGAATTGCCCACCATTATGTATGATTATATGGTATGCGGTATGATGGGGGAACTCACTAAGCTTTGTGCTTACAATTTTTAGTTTTGGTTTCAGGTACCTCTTCAACTAAGGGGAAGGAGCCGGCAGGGTAGAAACAGATCGCACACACATGATTTCCACTTTGAGAACCCTGGGATTGTACTCTGACATTTTACTATTTGATGTTATGGTTTTCGAGACTTGTGATTTGTGATTGGATGTTTTGAAATGATAGCAATGATGTTTTCAGTAAACTCTTTTTATAAGTAATATAGTTAAACAAAAAAATTTGGGCCTCGATTTTGGGATGTTACAAGCAGTGAATATACACTCTGCTTCAAAAGTGGATAGGGAGACACAAGTTTCATTTTTAGATTGCCAACTCACGAGTTTTCCATCAAGAAATTGATATCCTCCCGTTGCCAAGTGAGGAGGTTCGTTTTAGATACCTGAAAATATTCTTGACAGTAATCATATAGGGTTCGCTAAGATTTTCTTGGAACCTAGCACAATAGCAAATGGAAAACATAATATCTGAACGACTAGCTGTTAAATACATCAATGGTCCAATCATCTGACAATAAAGAGTCATATCAGCAGCTGGTTTGTCCATAGACGGTGTTAGTTTCATTCCGAATACCATTGGAACATTCACCTTTGAATCTCCCACCATTCTAAACTTAGCCAACAAGGTCCTTGTATAATCCTCCTAGTTGATAAATATACCTTCTTGACTCTGTCTTATGTTCAAACGAAGGAAACAGTTAATCAGACCCATGGAGCTCATCTCAAATTTAGTCTTCATCAACTTTTAAAACTCAGTTGTTAAGTTGGGGTTAGTTGATCTGAAGATGATGTCATTAACATAAATGTGGACAATCATCAAGTGGTCACCATCTTTCTTGTGAAAGAATGTTGGGTCGACCGATTCGTATTTAAAATTAGCCTATTTTAAGAAGCGAGTAAGAGTTTCATACTAGGCTCTTAGAGCTTGCTTCAGACCATAGACCGCTTTGTCCATAATGTAGCAGTGGTTGGGATACTTTTTGTTTATAAAAGCAGGTGGTTTCTCCATATAAAGTGTCTCTTCTATCTCCCCATTTAAAAAGGCACACTTGATGTCCATTTGATATACCTCAAAGTTTTTATGCGTTGCATAAGCCAGAAAGATGCAAACAAATTCTAGCTTAGCAACAAGTGTGAAGGTATCTTCGTAGTCAATGCCTTCCTCTTGGAAATATACCTTTATTACTAGTCATGCCTTATTTCTTAGCACATTGCCTTCCTTATCCAACTTGTTACGAAATACCGATTTAAGACTAACAACTGATGCATCCTTTGGAGTAGGAATAAGTCTCCTGACCTTGTTTCATTCTAATTCATTGAGATCCTCTTGCATTGCTTGTACACAGTTAGAGTGATCAAGTGTAATTTGAATGTTTTTAGGTTCAATCTTGGAGATAAACGAATTAAACATGCAAAATTTCACTTTAGAGAATAGTGCAGCCTGCTTCGCCTTTTGTTGAGCTCTCGTAAGAACACCTGAAGACAAATCTCCTATGACTTGAGTTTTCAGATGATCTTTGATCCATTTAGCCAATGGAGGGTGTAACAACCCGAAATTTGTATCACTGCTTGTAACCCCTTTTCGTAACTCATTTTCGATAATCCAATCGCCGTTTCCAATTTCGTTTCCGATTCTGTCATTTAATTAAGTCATTAATGTGTATTTTATATTATGACTTAATAGGTGTCCTAATGCCTTTAGAACTCATTCTAACACCTCATATTAGTGATCGGAATATTTCTAGAATCAGCCATATCGAGTTACGGCAACTTGATCGGGTGCGACCAAAAGCCCCGTCTAACGCCGGTATTGGGTAGAATTCCATCGTGTCCCGAACTTGGACACTATTTAAAGGAACCTAAGCTTCCATTTGAAGCTTTTTCCCTCTCTCACAACTCTCTCTCTAACTTCTCTCCTCAAACAAGATTCAAGGTCCAAAAACATAGAATTAAGGCCCCAAATCTTTGAGGTAACTTCCCTAACTTGTTATACAACCCCTCTAGCCTTCAAATTCGAGTTTAAACCATGGATAGGACCATTATCATGAGTTTACAGCCCTAGAACAGTCCTAGGCCGTAAACTCATATAAATGGGGTTTTTGAGCAACAAAACCCTTCCAAACCACAATTAGACCTTAGATATGGCTAGAAGACTTAAGGGAATGGACTTCAATGCCTTAAACATGGTTTTTGAGGAGTAAAAATGAGTTTACTGCCCATGAACAAGCTTGGTTCGTAAACTCCTCATTCATGGGGAGTAAACTCTTTTTCTTGCGTTATAAAGCGATATAAACACACCTTTAGACTTGGAATAAATCCTAGAACCAACCAAAATTAATTTGGGGACCTTAAACATGTCAAACACCCTCCAAATGAGATTTTACAGCCATGACACCCCAAGGACAAGTTCCAGGGCCGTAAACTCCTCTTTATGTGTCAAATGATGCCAAAACTTATACCAAGGCTTGGAAAAATAGTTGGAATCACATATGATTGTTCTAGCATCACCAAATGAATTAAGGTTTGAGCATGGGGGAGTTTACGACCGTAAACTCCATGTTTACCGCCATAAACTTCAATAAATGGTTCATAAGTGAGTTTAAGCCATTCCTAAGCCTTAGATAAATTCATCCCAACATTTCCCCAAGTGTTTCAAGGCCATTTAGCATCCAAAAACACCACTTATGAGTTCACGGTTGTGAACTCATGTGGGTGTCGTGTTTAGGGCCGTAAAATCCCTAGGGAGTTTACTCTTGAAGTCCCAATTCAATTCCCAAGTCCCACACGTCCGTAGAAGTCACCCGGGTCACTCCAAACACTTGTTTTGAAGTGTTTTCACTCATTGGAGTGTATTATCATATCTAATTAGTGTTTTAAAGTCTAATTAGATACCTTTGGATACCATTTCATATTACATAGGAGCCTCACGTGTAATCAAGCCCCGAACCAGTGCTTAGCATCCAAACCGTCGTGTTTTCTCGCCTGGTGAGTTCATACCCCTACCCTTTTTCAGCTGTTTTTTACTGCTTTCAGGGGGAATACAAGCAAAAGTACAAGAATATCTTTTACTTAAATTCATTATTTCATTTAAATGGTTTCATAATTCACACACTTTTAAGAATTGAAAACCTACTAACAAACTGTTTTAACTTGCAGGGTTGTTTGTTCAAACGATTTCAATTCTTATTATTTACTGTTATGTTTCACAATTGATTGTTCACACTTATATTGATAGAGATCATAAAACATTTGTAATGTCTGTAATAAAACACCCTAGGCTCGAGTGTAAAGGACAGGCACCATTAGAAAACATAAAACATTTGTAATGTCCTTAATAAAAACACCTTGGCACGAGTGTAAAGGACAGACACCATTAGAAAACATAAAACATTTGTAATGTCCTCAATAAAACACCTAGGCACGAGTGTAAAGGACAGGTACCATTAGAAAACATAAAACATTTGTAATGTCCTTAACAAAACACCTAGGCACGAGTGTAAAGGACAGGCACCATTAGAGCTTAGTTAGTCACAGATACTACTTCCCCTAGACACGAAAAGTAAAGAGTAATCTTAAAGATTGGAGACACGTCCTCTGTAACACTTCCCTTGGCACGAGAGAGTGGAGGACTATTCCTATAACCAGAATCTCCAGGAGGGAGAACGTGACTTGAGTGTATAGATCTATATGGGACTGACTATCCCGCACCTGGCTGCTAGCTACAGCCGAACCGAAAGGTTCAAGGGGGACGAAAGTCATAAAAAGGATACTGACCCTGGCCCGAGTCATATCTAGTCTGTAGTATGGTTAAGGACTCGCAATCAAGATTATGAACACTTTACACTTAATTATTAGATTTATATATGTGTTAAAACTAATGTACATTTAAGGGTAATCAGAATCGGTAACAATTCATACACACACATTCAGGAAAATATGGGATTTTCCTGGGGATAACGTAGAACATAACCAGAATCGGTAACAATTCACACACACAAATTCAGGAAAATATGGGATTTTCCTGCGGATAACATTGAACATAATCAGAATCGGTAACAATTCACACACCCACACAGGTAGGAAAATGTAGGATTTTCCTGGGTAACAGTAGTACGTAACCAGAAAAGTGTAACAATTTGGATAACTAAAATTTACAATTCACAAGAACAATTATGTTTTCAGTGTACATCTTTTACATTACATTTTGGATTTGGTAACTAACTTTTAAGAAAATATGGGATTTTCTTGGATAACCACTTTTTCAGGAAACCAAAGGAACTCGTCCATTTTCAGAAAAGTAGCCGCTTATGAACTCACTAGCTTTATGTTGATTTTCAAACCGCTTGTATTCTCAGGTCCGCATTAGACAGGTACCCGATGATCTCTTTTGGCGAAGACGGAGTGCGTAGAAGACTTGTCTCATTTTGTTCATATATACTATGTATCACACTTTTACAATTTACTTTTGAAACAAATGTAAACTTTTATATGTGTAATGTAATGGTTGTCTACTTTGCTTACTATGTGCATTGGATTTGATACTCAACGTGGAGTCCGCCACGGAAATGTTTCCGCCATTGATTTTCGGGGTGTGATAGAGGGTAATTTGGATCGTATGATGGATCCAATTTTGCATTCACTTCTTCAAACTCTGATTGTACATCCGAATCATCATTCGCAATTCCATTCTCCCCCTCGAATGATGTATGAATATCATATCCAGAATTGGGATTCTCCCCTTGGAAAGGTTTCTCTATGTTGAATTTAGGGCTTTCATTCTCCCCATGAATAGGTGTATTAGATGAGGAGTTTGAAGTAGAACCCCCCTGTGATGTAACATCCGCATCTATAGGTTGAACTGGAACATCAAGATCTTTCGTAGTGGTGTATTTCTGTTCCATTTCTTTTGCAGCATCGTCAATGATTTTCTTCAATTCGTCTTCCTTGTTGTCTACTGCTTTTGACTCTGAGGAGATTTCCTTTTCTGGCTCATCGAATAAGTTCAGGAACTCCTCGTAAAGATTGGAGAGTGGGATGATAGTAGGATTCGGTTTCAGAAAGATCTCCTTTGTTGGACTGTCATTGTTCTAAAACTTCTTCTTGTAATTATCATCGAACAAAACAAAGTCGCTTTCTTCAATCCTTTTGGACCTTTTTTTGAGAACCCGATATGCTTTAGAAGTTAGATAATACCCCAGGAAGATACCTTCATCAGCTCTTACATCAAATTTGTTCCTTTGTTCCTTCTAGTGGAAGATAAAGCACCTAGTACCAAAAACATGGAAAAACTTGACATTAGGTTTTCAATTAATTATAATATCGTATGGGGTGAAAGAGAATAGCTTATTGAAGAAGGATCGGTTTTGGATAAACCAAGAAGTTCCTATCGCATCTGTCTAGAAGTGAAATGACCGATTTGCGAATGACAGCATGGTTCTCGCAGCTTCGTACAACGAACGATTTTGTCTTTCGACTACCCCATTTTTTGAGGAGTATAAGGAGCTGAAAATTTTTGAGTTACTCCTTTTGCAGTCAGGAATCCTTTAAACTCTTGGTTTTTGAATTCCAGACTGTTGTGACTACGAATGTTTCGAACCAGCTTTTTGAGTTGAAGCTCTATCTGCTTTATAAAGTCCTTGAGCATAGGAGTAGCTTTTGATTTATGTTTAAGAACATATACCCAAGTGAATCTAGAAAATTCATCCACAATTATGAGAATATTTCTATTACCACCAATGTTTTCAATTGCAGAAGGACCACAAAAGTCTATATGCAAGAGTTCAACTGGTTCAATGACTTTTGTGTTCTCAATCATTGGATGAATCTTCCTGCATAGTCTTACCATTTCGCAGGCTGCACAAAGATGTTCTTTGTCAAATTTAAGGAGTGGTAATCCTAGCACATGATCGCCAAGAAAAAGCTTGTTGATATCTTTAAAATTGAGATGCGAGAGTCTCCTGTGCCATAGCCATCTATCATTAGTGGAAGATTTCGCAAGTAAGAAATTTGTTGGCTTCCCTTTGATGGGATTCATATTCAGTGGATACATTCTGCCTTTGTATTTTGATTTTAGTAGCAGAGTTTTGGACTTCTTTTCGATTATCTCCGATCCTTCATCGTCAAGTGAAACTTTCAGTCCTGTTCCCACCACCAACTGTGAAACACTGATGAGGTTGTGTTTCAGTCCTTCCACATACGCAACCTTGCGAACTGAAAACACTCCATTGGTTATCATCCCATAACCTTTGATTTCACTAAGTGAATTGTCGCAGCATTTCACTCTGCCTCCATCCTTTAGTGCTCTGAACTCTCACAGTTCCTCCTTCCTACATGTCATGTGACGTGAGCAGCCACTGTCGATGTACCATTCTTAGTCAAACTTCTCGTCACGTATTACATGCGAAAGTTAAGCATATTTAGGAACCTAAAGTTGTTTGGGCCCTCGTGAGTTTTTCACAGGAAAAGAAATAGCAGGATCAACCAAATAAGTTCGTTTTATTAAGGTTATTTTATCTTTCTTTATGATTTGAAAAATAGTAATCCTATTGTCTTTGGAGTTTGTATCCTTAAAGAATAGATTCTTTTCTTTATTTTTGATTTGATACTTCACGAACTATTTCTTAACTTTCTTTGAATTAGTTTCGGACCTTGTGTTTGGAATTTTAGTCTCCGAACCTATCTTTCCTTTTCCCTTGACATCTTGTGGTGTTTCGGTAGGATGCGAAACCTTAGGTTTTAAAGAGACATAAGGCTTTGGTTTCTCCATGGGTTTCATATTATTTGGAAAAGAATGTTTATGAAAAGCATGTCGTTTTGAATCTTATGGAGATGGAGACTTGTTTTGCGGAAAACTCTTAGGATTCGTATATGAAGAGACTTTCACATTTGGATTGGATTTTTCTTTGTGAACATAGTTGCGATTCTTAGATTGCCATAATTGATTTTTTTTCCTTGAGATTTTTTGATATCTCTCATTCCTTTTGCATTTTTGAGCTTCAAACTACTCGGAGGACTTGTGAACACTAGCTTTTGGTTTTGATCTCCGAGTGGGAGTTTCGTCCTTTGCTGGTGATTTTTCATTTTGAACATTATTACTTCCACTGGGACCACCCTTCTCGTAGCTTGAATTGACTTTGTTTAGCGGTTCTGCTATGTATCTGCTCTTTGTTCTCCTTGAGGTCATCTTAGATAGACTTTTTCTTTCATCTGCATTGTCGATTGGAGTAAACCAGAAGAACTCATCACATCCATCTTTGTTATCATCTTCAAACATGGACGTTAATTCAACTGTTTGATTTTTGTTTAGTCCTTTAGTTGTAAAAAGTTGGTTAGGAACAGTTTCAAATTTTAGGAAAAAGTGGTTTCGGCTTTTAAAACTTTATATTTGTTTTCGGAAACAAGTGCGAACGCAATTGAATTTTCAGAAACTAAGACTTTCGCAGGTTCAAGATCGTTTTTAACAAACTCAAAGCAGTCAACCTCGTCCTCCACAAAGATTTCACTCATATCACTTTCATCATCAAACTCTGAAACGTTTTCAACATTAAGTTTATTTTCCGAATTTAACTTGGTGTTTTAAGAGTCAAACTTTTGTACAGTTTTAGATTTAATTTGCACTTTGTCTTTTTCATCTAAAAGACGTTTAAACATGTTTTGGTGATCTTTGGACTTTATGAAAGATCCAATTTTGTCCAATCCTACTCTGTATGCATATGAGGTTTCGTCTGAAGAGACGATAGATTCGCACCTGTAACACTCTACGTCGATTTCATCATCTTTCAACTCAAAAAAGGTAAAAATCATCTTGTGATTTTTTTTTCCAATCTCACAATTTAGATGAAACTGAGTGATATTAAAAAAATAGTCTTTTGGCAATCAAACAAAAAATGTTACTCTGTTTTAAAAGAACTAAGTTATCTCTCTGCAAATAAATAGACCCATCTCTAGATTTAGACAAATCAGACTCCAACATTTCAATTTGTATGCGTCTCTCTTCACTTTTTGATGAAACCCTGCCGAGTTGATCAGTTAAGTCAGAATTTGTTAAGTGAGTGTGTTTTAAACGATCACTAAAACTTGAAAATAAGTATTTTTGCTTGTTCAATTCAGTTTCACATCTAGACACATATATATTCAAATATTCAAGAATGGATTTGACCTTGTTGATCACCTACTCGCACTCGCTTATTTGCTCAGGAACTAGTTTTGCAGCGAAACAACTATCGACGCCATGTTCACCATATGTAATATGAAAGTTTTAATTATATATATATATATATATATATATATATATATATATATATATATATATATATATATATATATAGTATAAGGGTGTATTTTAAACATTTTAAAATGCTAGGGCTTTTAATCTAATTTAAAAAATTTCGAAATTAATATTTTTTAATTTAAAATATTAAATATTAAAAACCTTGATTTAATAACTATCCAAAACTAAACAATTTATTTAAATTATTAAATCACATATGATTACCCATTAAATTAAATTAAGTAAATAATTTAACCTAATCCTTTTATCCCTTAGATTTCAAAATTTTGGGAAGGGATATCAATTATCCATTTAAACACTTAAAAGATAATAAGTACGCGAAACCCTAGATTTTCAAAATCTAAACTTGGGGAAGACATTTTTCGAAAATTATAAGGTTAGGAAACCCTAAAAATAAAAAATATGGAGGCCAAAAGAACTGGTCCAAAAACCCTAAGCAATTTTCGAAACAAGGGTTTAAAAACTCTAATTTCAAAAAATCCAAGCCCTGGGGTTTAAAAGCCATAAACCCTAATTTGTCAAGTTCAAACTATTGTATCAAATCTAATTGAAAACAAAACCAAAAGTTTTGATACCACTGATGGGTTTTATACAAACAATGCAATGTGTGCATGCAACCCTAGTTTGGATCTATGTTTTCTCTATTAGACATACAACTATTGAACACAAATAGAAAACCCTAATATGAATCTAATAATTGAAATCAACAAAGATTAGATCACATACCTTTGTTGCTATATAGTAATAACAACCAATTCTTGAAGATCCTTTGCTCCTGAGAATAAGTAGCACAAGTGTAGTACCTATAATGGTTCACAAACACACTAGGGAAAGAGCATGATTATGAGAGAGATGATAGAGAGCGAATAGCTCCAAAAATAAGCTCTTCTAGGGTTTTCCTAAGGGGGTTTCCGAATTCAAGAGCCAAGGGCTCTATTTATACTTGAGGCTAGCTAGGGTTTTAAGGTAGAAACCCTAATTCCTTAGCTTAGGGCCTAACCAATTCCGTGGAATCCTTCCTAAGGGCTTGGACGAAAATCTCTAGACCCTTCTAGGGATTTTCGTCCCTCTCTAAGAAGGAAGCATATGCGAGGAAGATACGAATAGCCTCTAATCATGCCACCGGTGCATCAACCTCCTTATAATCAAGACCCTCAATTTACCGAAACCCGCAAACCACTAATCTTGCCTTGTTAAGCACAATGACACCCGAGTCGTCTTGCTATTTCCAAAAGACCCATCTAGTATCAAGAGATTTCTTTCCTTTTGGCAGCTCCACAAAATTCCAAACCCCGAGCTTCTCAAACTGATTAATTTCGTCATGCATGGCGTCAACCCAGCTGGGCTCATTCAGAGCCATTTCGATATTTTTGGGCTCTATCTGAAAGATGAAGCAATAGTAGATACATGTATTAACGTTTCCACTTTGACTTTGCGTTTGAACACCATCGCCCAGCTGGCTAATGACGTTCTCTATTGGATGGTCGCGCTGAATGCGTGCAGGGATCTCGTATCTGATGTCATTGATAGAGACTGGAAGATTATGGATTTTGACCGATCTGTCATTTGCTGTATGATCCATGGTTGATGAACTAGGTTCGTTTGTCGGATCTGCTACAAACTCTTCAGCAATTCTTTCTGGAAAGAGAAGTTCCATCAGATTTGAAGTTACATCGGAAGTCTCTTGGTTCATGAACTCTCTTTCCACCGGAGTTAGAGGAGTAGTAACAACATCAGGAGAAGGTTGTTGAGAAGAGGACTCAGAAGAATCAGTGTGAACAGAGGGCATCATTGGAGGATCAGAAGAAACCAGTGGTGGTCTGTAGATAATGTCCTACTCTTCGTCTTCAATCATGATCTTTGAACTAGACGTAGACCTTGCTTGATTATCTGACGACACATTGAAGGATTTGAAAAGAGATGTGTAATCAAATAGCTAATCTGGACCCACTCTAGCGTCTATCTCATTCTCTTCAAGCCAACGAACATCGAAAGACTCAACGATCTGTTTTGTCTTTTTATTCTAAACCTTGTATGCAGTTCGAGCAACATATCCAACAAAATAAAAATCATCGGCTATTGCATTGAATTTGGGGTTGGATTCCAAGTGGGGAAGGGTGCAAGGGCAGCCAAACACTCGGAGATGGATGACAGATGGCTTGCGTCCGTATAGAATTTCGTACGGTGTCTTCATTTTGGCTTTATTGATCAGCACCTGATTTTGAAAGTAGCATGTCGTGTTAATCGCCTCCGCCCAAAAGAACACAGGAAGTTTGGAGTCACAAAGCGTCGTCCTTGCGGTGTCTTTAAGAGTTCGATTTTTGCGTTCAGCAACACCGTTTTGTTGTGGTGTACGAACAGAACTGAATTGACGCACAATCCCTTTCTCGGCGCAAAAATGGTGAAGAGTAGCATTCTTGAACTCTGTTCCATTATCAGTACGCAACGCTTTCACTCGGTTGTTGTTCTGATTCTCGATCATCACAATGAACCTTTTGACGAGGTCAGCGATCCCAAATTTATTGGACAGAAAGAAAACCCAAGTGAACCGAGAGTAGTCGTTTATCACAATGAGGCAGTATGAATTGTGATTGATGCTGAGAACGTTAACCGGACCAAATAAATCCATACGTAATAGCTTGAGCACTTGACTAATGGAGTTGATCTGCTTTGGAAGGTGTGGTTTCTGATGATGTTTTCTGTGAGCACAGGAAACACATTTTTCAAATTTAATGAAATCTCTGACAGGTAAACCTTGGACCAATTCGTTCTTTGTAAGCCGATTCAGGTTCTTTGCATTAGCGTGACCGAGATGACGATGCCACAACATCATATTTCGTTCTGATACTTTGGAGAATAGGCAAGTGACTTCGTTGGGGATATTGTTGTTCATATCTATGATGTACGCATTCCCATCCTGTTTAGATTTTACAAGAATCAATTCTTCCGGAATGACAACGCCTGGCTTTAAGATCAAACATTCTTTATCTGTGAAATGAGTTGAATAGCCCTTGTCACAGATCTGGGACACACTCAGCAAGCTATGTTTTAATTCAGGAGCATATTTAACATTCTCAAAATTCAGCACTCCATTTGAAACTGTTCCCTTTTGAGTTACCTTTCTTCCCTCTTCGCCTGCAAAAGAGACATATCCCCCATTAAATGTTTGAATGTCGTGCAATTGGGATATATCTCCAGTCATGTGTCGGGAGCATCCGCTGTCGACATACCAGGGTCTGACGACATTCCTCCGCAACTATCTCTACACGATGAGCAGAATTATTTAGATTTGGGAACTCAGGTCATCACAGTCCTGGGTTGACCCTTCACTTTCACAGATTTTTCATTTGATTTTTTCTTTTCATGAGATTTAGAGGTAAATGGTGACTGATCTGAATTCAGATTTGGTATCCACTGAAAGTTAGGTTTTGAAAATTTATTAGTTTGCTTCGAGCCGGTGGATTTTCTACTCAAAGAGTTTGAAGATCCGGTCCTGCTTTTTGAAGAAATCGACTTAGGCTTAGCCTGAGTTGATTTTGGCAAACTATTGTTGAATTTATGGAAAACCTGTTTACTCTTTTGAAAATGTACCATTTTCTTGTTTGGATTTGTGTTCAAGTCACCATTTCGAGAACGAGTTCTAGGAAATTTTATAGTTAAAGATCATCCCCGAAATTCATTGTCTCCTCTTTTTAATGTGTGAGATACAAACATACAGTTCAGACAGTTTCTTGCAATGTGTACAGCAGCGCCACAGTTAAAATAGATTTGTTTATTATCAATGGTTTTGGCACTGCTGTTGACAGATTTCTTCCTTTTATCATTATTTCTAACACTTTCACATTTTCAAGAACCATTACAAGAGTTTGAAGCAGATGTGGAAGATGAAAAAACATTTGAATCAGACAGAGATACATTAGCAGACAAAGTATTATCAGTTGTAGTCTTATCATCAATGAAAACAATGCCACCAGACACAAAATTGTCTAATTTCGAATTTAAAGTGGACTTATTACATAAACTGACACCAAATTTTGACACATCATCATTACTAGACTCAAGCACATCAGATTTTTCATCACTCTGCTCCTCCTGAGCTATGGACTTATCTGATGGGTTTTAGACAAACAATCCTATATGTGCATGCAACCCTAGATTTGGATCTATGTTTTCACTATTAGATACACAACATTATGAGCACATGAAGAACCCTAGCAGGCTCCTAGTATTTTTGAAATTCACATAGAAAGATAGATCACATACCTCTGGTTGTTATATTGTAATAACAACTCAAATCTTCAAACCCTAAGTCTTGAAAGCAAGTACCACAAGTGTAGTACCTCTAATGGCTCACAAACACCACAAGCAATTGGAGAGGCAATAGAGAGAGAATAGGAGAGGTAGAAATCGGCTCTAGAACCCTAGGGATCAAGTGGGGATGATTTCTATGGCCTTAGGGGTCTTTATATAGGGTAGAAATTAGGGTTTCAGTCCTTATTCTTATCTAGTTGCTTGCCCACCAAGTAACCATAAGATAAGCCTTGAAAGCCCTATCCTTGGACAATTTCAAGTATCCTTATCCCTTGAATTCGTCCAACCTATATCTAGGGTAACCATTGCCCTATTTTGCAACTATCACATAATTACAATTCAACCCCTCTAGTTTAATTAATTACAATTGATCACAAAATTAATTCCTAATTAATTATTGACCAATATGAATTAAACAAATATGATTTCTCCTTTAATATATTATTCTTATAATATATTAATAAATCATAATAACCTCTTTCTCTATTTATTTCTCCAGTCAAGTCGCTTTGGTGAAGGTAACCCAAAAGGACCATGCACAACCGGGTCAAGTACTTACCAAATATGGTTACGGGCTTAGACACTAATCCAACATTATCTGCACTCAAATTTGAAACGTTAGTATTTAAAACTTTATCATTTGACTGTATTACTTGCTGAGAAGCTGACTTTCCATATATCATGTAAGATTCTCTGTCAATTTCTTCTTGAGACAAAGGAATAGCAATGTAATTATGATTGAAGGGAGGGGGGACACTCTCAAATCCTAATCCAAATTTTATCTGATTTCCATGAGTAATATCTCTCCAGTGCATTTGTCCTTCAATCATTTTTGCAATTGTTTCACTTGACCCATCATATTTTTTAAAATTAAATTTAGCATTTTCAAAACGTGTATTCAATGAGTCAAGTTGAGGGGACACATCTTCAAATTTTCGTTTGAGATGGTCATAGTTCTCACATTTGTTGCTGTAATCCTCTTGCAATTACCTAAAATCTTTTGTTTTATTTTCTAGTTGAGTTTTTAAAGGCTTTTGGTTTTCCCTAAGTGTGTATCCCTCATATTTTAAGTCCTCGATCTCTCTCTTGATTAATTCTATTGATTCTCGTAAATATTTAATATTTTTAACACAAGATGGAGAGCAACCAGATTCACTTACCTCGGGCTTGGATGGCTTGGATGGCTTAGAAGTAGTCTGCACAATAAAGGTAAACTGGAGATTCATCATTTCTTCTTCGGGGTCTGCCTCCGTCTCTTTCTCTTCGCAATCCTCGATTTAGGCCAGAAAGGTATTTTCAGGTCCTGAGATATTTAGGGCTTGAATTTGGTCTTCCCAATCAAAGGATTGAGCCACCATTGCCAGATTCGCAGACTGGTTGGTAGGTGAGGATCCTTTTTTGTTGCTATGGACATAGGTAACTGGCACCACTATTCGGTCAGAAATTTCCCTTTTCAGGCTTTGGACACTCCCTAGAAAAATATCCTTGCTCATGGAAATTGTAGCAGCGAAGTTTGCCTTTGTTAAACCCAACCTTTTTGTCAGAATTCACACTCCAGTTTTTTTTTCCGGTTTTCTTAGAGAACTGCTTTTCCCTAAACACAGCCATGGCCATTTGCCAGGTTATATCCGTCTCTTCTATATCTTCAGGATGAATCTGATAAAGATCGGCAAACAAAAGTTGTGGAGAGAGTTCTCCAGCCATAAAAGCATTGTAGCAGTTTACCAAACCTATAGCAAGAGCCATATTTTCTTCCTTTTCTTTCATGTTTGACATCTGAGAGCTGAAAGCATGAGACTGAGAAGGTACAACATTAGATGATCCAACATTGAGATTAACTTGTTGAGGCATGATCTGAGGTTGAGAGACTTAAGCTTGTTGCATGGAAAAGGGAACATAGGATGTTGGTTGAATCGATTGATGAGTCATGAAGGGTTGAACTTGTGAAACATGTGTAGTTGGGTTAACTTGAGGAGCTTGTGCAACTGTGAAGCTTGAAAAAGCATTGTTGTTTGTGGTTTGAATCCCTAGATTTGCAGTGGAATAAGAATTAACATGATTAATCTCCCTTTGCTTGTCATCAAGATCACAAGCCTTGATGATAGCCATAGTTACTACTAGACTCAGCCTGTTCAGGTATTTTGTTTTCTTAATCACTAAGATATTAACGACCCAGGATTTTGGAAGAGAGTTTAACAATTTCTTATTGAATTCTGATCTAGTTACTGAAACACCTGCAGAACTCATTTCTATAGTGAGAGTAATGAACCTTTGGAGCTGATTCTCAAGAGTTTCGCCCAGGACATAGTTGAACATGTTGAACTTTTGTCGAAGCATGTCTTGACGACTCTGCTTCATATCCTCATTACCCTCATAGACTTCGACTAGAGCTTCCCAAAGTGCCTTCGCGGATGTATACTCACGGAAACCCTGAGCAAATTCTGGGGATAATGCCATTGTAAGCGTAGCAAGGGCTTGCTCTTGTTCTTCAACCCTTTCGAAATCCTTATCCGTATAGTTTTCAATTTGTTTGTTGACAATGACTTCATCCACTACAGTAGTCATTCGAATTGGTCCTCTAAGTATACTGCGCCAAATATTGAGATCTTTCATTTTAATATACTTTTCGATTCGGTATTTCCATTTTGGAAAGCCTTCAGCATTCAAGAGTTGGGGAATACGAGAAGTTGTTCCCATGATGGAGTCAAGTTCTTGATGTACCGTCATGCTTTGAGATTCCATGTTTAAAAATTTGAACAACTTAGATGATTCAAACCACACACTACAACCACACACACAGTTACAAATTATAACCGCACACAACCATACACTTAAACCGTACACGTTACTTCACTTACAACCGCACACGCAGCAGCAAGCGCAACCGCATACAAAGAAACAAACGCAACCGCACACACAGCAGCAAACCTAACTGCACACAAAGCAGCAAACCTTCAAAGTTTCTCAACCGCACACCTTCAATGAATCAACCGTACACCTTCAATAAATCTACCACATACGCAAAAATCTCAGATTTTTTATGGAATTTTGATTTCAAACTTTTGAAAAACAGTAACGAACAGTAGTTCCTTGATAGAAAAGTACAAATGGGCTTTAAAAACTTCAAAAACAGTAAAATTTTGCAACCTCACACTCTAAAATACTTCAATTGATACCGAATTGGCTCTGATACCAATTGTTAGTCCCCAAACTATAGATCCAAATCAGTAATCAGTGAAGTAATAACAATCAACTAGAGTGTAGAAGGAGTAGAAGAGAAATAACATCAAGCATGGACACATCTATTACTTATAAATGTCAGGTACACCTTGAAAGTACATACATATACATCACTGTTCATCAAGTACATCTGACACGCTGACAGCCCCTTTAAATACTACCCACACCAGCACACATGAGTGTAGCCGTACACACATGTGCGGCCGCACACAGCGTGTGCGGCCACACACATGTGTGTAACCGCACACACGTGTGTGGCTGTACACACACACACACACACAAAGTCTAAATCAAAGCACCACTACAGTATATGCACTACCAACCTACCAAGATCTATACAAAAAGAATGCCTAGCCCAAACCACAATAATACAGTCTTTCATCCTGAGCATCTTGAAGGTTGTCTGCTGCTCGGGTCCCCAACAAAAATCCACTGAATTCTTGGTCAGTCGCGTAAAAGGAACTGCAATCTTGGAGAATTCATGAATAAATCTCTTGTAATACCCTACCTGACCTAGGAAACTCAGAATCTCAATTGGAGACCACGCAATCTCCCATTACATCATGGCCTCTATCATGGCCGGATCGATCAGAATACCCTTCTGATTGACAAAATGCCCAAGGAACTGCAACTCGTGTGACCAGAACTCGCACATGGAGAACTTCGCAAAAATTCTCTCCCTCCTCAGTGTCTCCAGTACCTCCCTCAGGTGCTCCTCATGCTACTCCTGAGTCTTGGAGTAAACCGAGATGTTGTCAATGAAGACTATTATAGACCGATCCAATGTCGGTCAGCACACGCAGTTCATGAGGTCCATGAACGCGGCTGGAGCATTGGTGAGCCCAAACGGAATCACCAGAAACTCATAATGACCATAGCGAGTCGTAAAAGTTTCCTTCTACGAATCATCATCCCTAACTCATATCTGGTGATACCCCAACCGTAGATCAATCTTGGATAACCAAGATGCTTCCTGAAGCTGATCAAACAAATCATCTATCCTCGGAAGTGGGTAACGGTTCTACACCGTTACCTTGTTCAGATCCCGGTAGTCTATACACATGTGATGTGACCCATCCTTCTTATTTACAAATAAGATCGGGGCTCCCCATGCTGAACTGCTCAACCTGATAAAACCATTGTCTAGCAACTCTTGCAGCTGCGCAGACAACTCCTGCATCTCAGGAGGAGCCAACCGATATGGTGCCTTGGCTATCGGAGTCGCACCAGGGACCAGGTCAATCCTAAACTTTACCTATCTTTCCGGGGGTATCCCAAGTAAATCCTCCGGAAATACATCTAGGTACTCTTGCACTACCGGTACATCATCAACTATCGCCTTACCCTTATCCCGGGTATCCATGACATAGGCGATGTATCCTACGTAACCCTACTGAAGATGGCACCTTGCCCTCATTGCTGAATAGAACACTGGTCCACGTGGTGGCCTCTCGCCCTGGATCACTAGCCCTCCCCCACTAGGAGTGCGAACCCTCACTAGCTGCTGCTCACAATCAATCACCACCCCTATTGGGGCTCAACCAATCCATACCCATTATAACCTTATTCCCATACATGGGAATAGGAACCAGGTCTACTGAAAACTGCTGATCGAATAATTGTAGCGTACATCCTCTATCTCCATATTCAGTGGGTAATCCAGCTCTTATGGAGCTCCTACAAATCGCTCGTTGAGCGCAAGCGACACAAAAGATCGGGTGGCACCCGAATAAAACAGTAAAAAAGCTGATATACCATTCACTAAGAACGATCCTATAACAAAACATATAAAAATAAGTAACAAAAAATATCAATAAAGAGATAAGAGAAAGATACATACCCGTCACCACGTCAGGAGCTGCTCGTGCCTCCTTCGCAATAAGCTGAAAAGACCTGCTCTGTGTCGTAGGCACCTCAATCGGGCCCTAACGGCCATCAGTAATCCTCATTGTGGCAGGAAAAGGTGTTGCCACCTTCCCTGCTGTTGCTGAACTCGGGCATTGAGACTGCTTCTATCCCTCTTATTGCACTAAAAGCAAATCAGATTTGATGTTGTCGTGGTGGTGGTAGTAGCTGTGCAATCTCGGCTCATATGACCAGTTTGGCCACACTTGAAGTAGCTCGAACTCCCCGCCTTGCACGTTCCCTCGTGCATCCTACCACATTTGCCACAACGGTTGTGGCACTACTGGCTCCGAGATCTGTGATCTGATACCTTAGGCTTCTTACCCGAACTCCCTGACTGACTCCCCTCTGTTTTCCTCTTGCTCTCCATCTCTAAATCCAAATCTCTCTCTCTCTCTCTCTCTATCTATCTATCTCTATCTCCCTAGCAAGCATGTCTTCCAGCGTCTTGCAGCTAGAGCGGCTTACAAAATGCAGATATCACTCCACAACATCTCATGATACCGGGCCTTTTTCATCTCCTCGTCTACCACATATTGCGAAATGAGAAGGGCCCTCTCCCTAAATTTGGCGGTGATCTCCGCCACTGTCTTTGTCATCTGCTCAAGATCCTAAAATGCTCTGGTAAGCTGATGCACCCTATTACGGGTGCAAACTCGGCCCTGAACTGGGTCGTAAAGTCACTCCATGTCATGGCATCAAGAGCGGAATCATCACTCATGGCATGTCCGACCTCCTCCCACCTGTCACGTGCCCTATCCTTTAGAAAACAGGAATCAAGTGTAACCTTGTCCCCCTAGGGACATCTACTGGTGCAAAATGTGTTGGCGACATCTACCAACCATCTAGTACTCGTGATGGGGTCCCAATCCCCATGGTAGTCGGGAGCTCCACAAGCCCTAAACTCCCTAAAGTTTCGTGTGCACGACCCCATCATGGCCGCCACCTCAAATGTGGAAGGCACTCAATCTCATCCAAAATTTGTAGTATGCCCTCCTTGATCATGCCAGAGATCACAAGAGTCTGATCTAGGATACTATGCGTGATCTTGGAGGAGATGAACTCCTTAGTCTAGTCGTCTAGCTACATGGCTCCTGAGCCTGAGCCTGATCCCTCACCGGCACCTGAACTGCTGATTGGTCTGTTGTGTAAAATCGCCAGTATGAACAACACATCATAACAAACATCAGAATACTAATCAATTCTTGAGGGATCACATACACTAAAAGTTCCTTGGATTTATCTCAGCCTTCCTTGACTTGATTACGGATCCTCTGCTTTCAATAGTACGGGCCCATACTACCTTCCACAACTATCCATACTTTCCTCAAGAACTGCATCAACTTCACCAAGTCCCTTCTACTACTAATGCTTCATGCGCTACTCTCATCCTAGGCTTGCCCTAGGGTAATTATCATCCAACTCTCTGCCATCAGCTGCATAAGAACTTCATGCTATCTTCCCCTAACTAGCTCACGAATACCATTACATATCACTAATACTAGCTAATTCTTCGAGTGAGAGGTTCTACCTGTTGGATTAATGTCTAAGTCCATAACTATAATTGCTAAGACTTGACCCGACCCGACATGGTCCATTTGGGTTGCATGGCATCATGCATTTGGATAGACTATAATGAGAGAAATAACACTTAAGGTTTGTTAATATATTATAAGTTCTAATATATTAATAAGATTATTTAATTAGTATTGATCAAGAATTAATCTAGGATTTAATTAAGTGATCAAAAGAAGACTAATTAAATATATGGGTTGATTGTGTAAATCATCCATACTTGTATAGTGGGCTAATGCTTCATGGATTGTCAAGATGGGCTAAAACCCATAAGATGCTCCATGGTGTATTTGAACCCATGGATCCAAGAAAATGGAAAGTCATTACAATTAGGGTTTACCCTGATTGTCACTAACTATATAAGCATCTTATTGTTGACAAAATCGACTACTATGGGTGATAGAAAGGGCTAGCCGATTTTTATGAAGTGTGGATTTCTCTCTAATCTATTCCAAGTGTATTTGGTGTTGTGTGAACCATTTGAGGTGTCACACTTAGGGCACTAGGCACTCAAGCTTCATGAAGATATTCTACATCAAAGAGGTATGTAATTCTAACTTGATATATTCATATGAATCAATGTTATTATGCTAATTAGGATGAATACATTGGAAAGTTCATATTTGCATGTATAATAGAGAAAACATAGATCCAAGGTATTTAGGGTTGCATGTACACTTAGGAGTGTTAGAATGCTCAAAACCCAACACTACCTTACAATGTTTAGACTCAAACAAGAGCTGCGAAATAAGGCTAAACCTAACCTTCTGAAATTATTTAGTCCTCACAATATGTAACTTGACATATTCATTTACTAGTTAGTAAAAGACAAGTAGAACTCCTAAAAGCATAGAGCAAACAACATTTGAGCATTGAGTACACATAATCAAGCATAATGTAATCAGGCCATCATACAGACTAATCTGTACTAGCATGCAGTTCATAAATCTGATACACATATAGCAAGCACATAAGGCATCCTTCCTAGATCCTTAGTCCTAATCTAGCATGCAGTTCACATAAGAATATCATAACAGAAACTTACATGGGTAATGTTGGAGTACTTACTTGAGCTTGGCTAATTGCATGCACCACACCCTTTTCTCTTTTCAAAATTCTTTTGCTTTTTCTAAAACTCTTTTCTTTTCTCAAAATCCTTTTATAAACATGGTTTTTCATTTGAATATTTCTATACCAATTCCTTAGTTTCAGTTCAGACACACTCGAAAGTGTGCCTGAATCTCTCAAACCAAGGCTCTGATACCAACTTGAAACATCCCAAAAACACAGTCCAAAAATTTAGTTTTTAATTTATTAAATAAACCATAAATAGCATCATGTAAACATCATAAAACATATGTCATCCAAAATATCACATCAAATGTCAAAATATCAAAATATCATCTCAAATATCAGAGTAAAATATCCCATGCTATAAAACTATGGTGTGTGCCATGTGATCATCCCGAGCCCTTCCCTTTGCTAGCAGAAGTACATAATACCAAAACTGAAAACTGTAAGCACGAAGCTTAGTGAGCTCCCCCCAAACTACCACATACCATACACATAACATGTAACATATAAAAAAACTTTAGGACTACTCCCAGTTGCATCGGGATGAACCTGGCATCGGCTTTCCTGGCATCGGACTCTTGTCCGGCATCGGGCTCACCCCGGCATCAGACCATGTCTGGCATTAGGCCCCGCCCGACATCGGGCTTGCACCGGCATCGGGCTTACCCCGACATACACACTGCATAACATATATCATAAACATATAACATAAAAAAAAAACATACATCAGGCTTGCCTCGACATCAAACAAAATCCTGGAACACATAACACATAACATGCACGAATCACAAAAGACATCAAGCATACATAACTACTTCTCGGGACCGCCCCGACATCAGATTGAAGTTCGGAACATATACTCTACATCGGGCTAGCCGCGGCATGAGACCAAAGCCCAGCACATACCAACATACATAAATGGGTCGGCATTGGTTCCTTCGACCCGTTCATACTGAAGGAAGATTCCCTTTTCACACTGGATGTTGGTCTCGTACATGAGGAATCTTTGCTGGCTGCTCCCATTGCTCCCTGGCTAACTCTATACAATAATACTTAGTTAGAAAACTGAAAACCCTTCTAAGGGTAAAATGACCATTTTACCCCTAGTCAAATTCAACTCTCTAATCAAAGTCAAAATTCTAGGTTGAACAACTCGCCAAGTCAACCTTTCAACTCATCGAGTCCTATAACTCAGAAATCATGGAATCGCGACTCAACTCATCGAGTCGTCCTCCAACTGGTCGAGTCCTATCAAGCTGCTTATAGTCGTGACTTGGCGAATCTACTCGTCGAGTCCTTCTACAAACTCATTGAGTTCTACCATAAATTGAAATGGGACAACACAACCTGACTCGTTGTGTTCCCTCATGGAATCGATGAGTCCTTCTGTATGAATTTGCCATCTTAACAGATTAAGCACTTATTTTCTAGATTCCAGGTCTATAGCTCGTCTGTGTCACTGAAATGATCTTTCTAAGGGTAAAGTTTCCAAATTTACCTGTTGATAGCTTTCTTGAAGGGTTTAGACAAAACCCTAATTCCTTTAGGACATAGATCTTGTCTAAAAAGCCTTTGCATATCAAACCAACACATGCAAACCCAGATCTAGGGCCTATGTACCACTTAACCACGAAAAGTCTCAAGCTTCCTTCCATGCATGGCCCTTTTAATCTAAAAAAGCCATTATAACATCCTTAACACTTTCATAGGGACTCTAAGGGCATAAAGTTTGCATCTTTATGTCCTCATAGCCCCTCTAGACACTACATCTGGAAGAATACCCACCAAGACCGATCCTTTGCCAAAAACTATTAATCTTGGACTAAAAACTCACATAAAGTGGAAATGAATGGATCTAAGAAAAAAATGATCAAGTTTGAGGCTTTATTACCAGAAATTGCAGCTAAAGGGATGAAGCTTTTCGATCTACTCCTTCTCTCTTGAGTCCTCTACCTTCCTCTTCTTTCACAAGCTTCAAAAGACACAAAGAACACTCGAAATGGTCATCACACTCAAGGAACACTCTATGGTTTCGTGGATGAGGGTTTGGTACAAGGAGGCTGTAAATAAGGACAATGGGTGGGGATTAGGATGCTTAACTAGGTTGCTAAACTCCGAAATTTGGGTTTCCCCATGGTCGGGCTACTGGCCAAGTTGATAACGTAAACCCCGCGCATAGACTGCCCTCTACTCGAAGAGTTAGGTTCATCAAATTGTTGAATCCTCTCAAAATAAATAAATAAATAAATTAAATGCATACCAGGAAACCGAAGGTTACACCTTGACTCGGACTAAATAGATTCCACCAATACGTAACTAGCTCAATAAAACTTCCAAAGTTATCCAGAATTGATGCTAAAGCTTTTGTTCGGGTCAATTCAAATATCAACCATGTCGACATGCCAAAATTGGATTCCGCGCAGAACTAAAGCGACACATGAAAAAGTAAATAATACCGTTCTGACATTCAAACTACCAATACCTAAGGACAACTGCCAAACCTGAGCCTATTATGAAAAATACATCCATAGCCAACAATTGAGGGTACCCATACCCATAAACCAAAAGGCACAATGTACAGATTTTGACGATATGTTGACGCATCCATTAAACTTCCACTAATACAGCTCGAAAATTTGAAGAACCTTAGCTATTGATGATGAACGAAATGACCAACGATCGAGAAAGCATTTACAAACAATCAACTGATCAAATACACTACATAATAAAGCCCATGTGAAACTACATATACCAATCTATGAAGTTGATTGACAGATCATCCGCTGCTTATCCTTGACTTTAGATAGCAATCTATCCAACGACCTAACAAATCCCTCAACAACTGATACTCAGACTAAGCGATTCAGATGCCCCATGACCTAAAAATTAGCGATCCTAAAAGAACCCACTAGATACAACGAGCTCCTTGTCTAGCAGCTTCCTATCACGAATACAACTCGCACATTTTTGAGCACATACATTTGATGGCAACATGCCCTACTCCCTGTTTTCACCAAATATTGAATAAAAATCATGTAGTCCCATCATGGTGCCATATGGTTGCGGATTTTTGGTGAACCATGTTGGGTCTACATTCCAATCAATCTTCCAATCACTCAGTCTCCGGTTGCAATCCTCGATCCAATCGTCATAATCGCTTCTTTCTTAAGTCCAGCAACTCAACTGACTCCACTGCACTACCTTGAGCAAGGCCCTTAAGTCCTCCAAAATCAACTAACTCACCTAGGTATGCACCATTCAAACCCATACTAACATGGTTACTAAGGCACAAGCAATTACTAGACCCATTCCTCATTCCGAATAACCAAAATCAAAAGGTCAATAAAAATGGTAACACACTTCAATGAATCATTGTGACAAACCATGCTATTTACCCCGAACTAGCTCCTTAGAATACCTAAAATTTTCCTTGATCCGAGTACAGATCATGTGTTTTTAGTAGTACGATCCCAATACTACCATCCACACATATACGTACTTTCCTCAAGAGTCGTTCTGGATCCTATAAGTAACTACTCATGTCCATTACCGTCCAATACTGCTAATCCTCAGAGTTTCTCCTTCTATGATCCCTTTTTCTAGAATGGTCACACAAGCACATTCTAACATTATTCATAGGTGGTCCTAGGGTTCCCTTCACACCATACTCAACCATCAGCTGCAGAAGAGACTCCCTCTAATACCTTGTAACTACCTCATGAATATAATTACATGCTACATGCACTAGAAAATTCTTCATCTGTAAGGTCACACACTACAACAGTTGGACTCAAACAAGGGTTGCACAATAGAGTTAAACCTAAACTTCTATAATCATCTAATCCCTACCACATGTAACCTAACGTATTCGCTTAATAGTTGGTCGATATTATTGGAGGTCCCTTAAAGCACAAAGAAAGCAGCATTTTAGCATCAAGTAATTTAACTAGAGCCTCACTTAATCAAGCCATTTTATCCAACAATCTGAAATCTATACTAGCATGTAGTTCTAGAAGATCAACCAACAGTCATATAAAGGTATATGTCCTAGCATTATATTATGCAATCCTGAGCAGATCCTTAGCCCTAAACTAACATGGAATTCTCATATATTCATACCAAAACAATATGCATAACACATGTATGGCTATTTTGGGAAATACTTACTTTATCTCGGCTGATTTCATGCATTGTACCCCTTTTTATTAGAAAAACGTTTTAGAAAATCATTTTCTTTTAAAAGATTTTACAAATCATCAATTTGAGTTTAGACACACCCGAGAGTGTTTCCGAATCCTTCAAACCAAGGATCTGATACCAACTTGTAGTACCCCTCTTTGACACGTATCATAATATTATCCATTTTGCACTCCTGGAACAAATACTTTCTAGGGGGTCACCCATCCTTGAATTGCTCTCGCCTATACACACCTAACTGCAGAGTTCTTATGTGATATGTTGTTCTCACGACTTTTAAACGTGTTATGATAGGGAAGGTATCCACAACCCTTATAAGGAATGTTTATTTTTCCTTCCCAATCGATGAGTGATTAGATGCAACCCACCTTCACCCCCTCCAATGATAGTGTTGAACGTCCCTGTCGAACACATCGATCTGTGCCCTAGCTCTGATACCAACTTGTAACGTCCCATAAATACCAAGTGAAAATTTCATTTTCAAATAAATCAAAACCATTCATTCTTTATCTCAAAGACAATCAGAATAAAAGTGTTTTCAAAACATCAGAGTACTTCATAAACATTTAGTGCGAAAAAAATCTTCGGGAGTTACAACGTGATCCAAGGTTATGGCATACGTAACCAAGTAGTTTCCAAAATCCATTTTTAAGTCCTTTATAAATTAAGACATTTTACTCAAAGATCATGTCAATGTCCTAATAGCTCCATAACGGATACATTTCGACTTTATCCATTAAGATGTTCCAAACAACCAAGATCTAGTCTTTAAGTCTCAAAGCTACCAAAAAATGCATCTCTCTTAACTTAATACATTAAGTCCAAGTCTCCAACATTCAGACCTGAATCAATATAACAGGTTTAGATGGATAAAGTTTCCAACTTTATCCATAACAAGGTCACAAACTTTCAAGATCTAAACTTTATGCAGTATAATGACCAAAAAGTGGAAAATATGACAAATGACTAAATGTATGAAACCAATGAGCAAGTTAGAAGCTTTTTACTCACAATGGTCCAAGAATGATGTAAAGTTGGTGGATCTATACTTGAACTCTTCTTCTATACACTTTGCCACCATCTTGCTCTTCAAGATTCAACCTTCAAATGGAGAAATAATCTCATAAATGATGCCAAGGCTCAAAAACAAGTGAGATGAGGCTAGAGTCTCTCAAGGAATGATCTTGTGATGGAGGCTGTTAAAGAAAGGATTTCCCATGAAATAGAACCCTTAAATATGGATCAAACTAAAGATTTAGGGTTTTGATATGCCCAGATTACGCTTTGCATAACATAAATTATTACATGTGTAATTTATTAAACCCTTGTTACGCCCTGCGAGTGTTTTTATGTGTATTGTTGTGGAAAACGTGACTTCTTAGGATAGAAGGTGTAGGTATCACTATGGCAGTATGCTAATGTATTATCTGCCCACAACAATACATATAAAAACACCCACAAACACAACCACAAATCATATCTGATACCGAATTTAGTCCCTTTGATTGTTTGTCTCATCCCAAATTCGTTCAGGAGGCTTAAGAGCAATCTGATTTTGAACCTGAAATCATTCGAGAAACCTAAACTGCCAAGGCACCTAATAAAAGGAAAAAGAAGGCAACGACCAAAGCATTAGAACCCGTAGAAGTGCTAGCATTGACACATGCATGGATTAATGTTTCTGAAGATCTAAAGGTTGGAAAAGACTAAAAACATGCCCATTTTTTAGGCGAGTTACAAAAAGGTTCCAATTAAGTATGGATATTGGGTAACATCATATTAAGGGTGTGTGTGATATTAAAAGAGAGTAGAACTCTGTTCTGTGACACTATCGAGTGTCGATGTATGGATTACGTACCATAGTATGATATAGTATTCCTTTCAACGGCCAGATATCTTGGGTCCGATCAGGCAACTGAAACGGTATGTATGGTCATCTACCAGAGTAAGATGATAAAACTTGATCATTCACGACGTCTTGTAAATTTCATTGCTGTTGTGGACTTATAACCCATAGACGTTGATGAAATGGGATACCATATTTATCAAATACTTTGATGCCTAAAATTTTCCTTAATGACTTACATCATCCAAGGAATCCCTTAGTTGTGTAGTCAAACCATTGCTCCAAGCGATTCACCAGATCAGTTGATTCTTCCTGATAATCATAGACTAGGATTTGTGAGGATTAGTTGGGATGGATATGTATGGGTTTAATGTGTTATAGATATATAAGTTATGAAATATATCTATATTTGTGACAGCCCTAGGAAATTCCATTACTATTCACCTTTAGGACATAACACGAAAATAAATGTAACAAAAAGCATTGCAATATTGGATTCTTAAGATAATAAGAATTAGATATGTTGTTACATTTATTTGCTAAAAATCGTCCATTATGCTCTAAAAATTAGCGATCAAAAAGTTGGAACGTTTTCCGATTCGGTTAACATACTTGGATGGTACTCATTAACGTGATCTCAGTGATGTAAGATTCGTAAAAATCTGACTCTGAAGAAGAAAGTTATGGATTTTATAAAAATAGAAATCAACTGCGTAGTTAAAATTAATTACGTAGAAATGATACTTAGAGATTGATTGAGTTTTGACTAAAAGTGCAAAAACGAATTTCATAGTATCCTCAAGATATAAAGTTTAGGAAAAAGTTTTTTGAAAACATGATTCATATGAGTAAGTTATGAATTTTATAAAATCATTAGTTCTTACCCCCGTTGGGCTCGAAATTATGAAAGTCTAAACCGGTTAAAACAACCAAAAGGAAAGTTGTAGTATCCATTGAGATCTTCACATAGATGTAGAGAGGGTCTAGATTAGAGCACTCACGAGGAAGTAATGATTTTTGAAAAATCTTTACTTGCACGTCAAGTGCGCACCACCATGAGCCGCGCTGCCACGGCACCAGACACCACACATGATCAGACTACGAGTGATGTGGCTGAGTAAAGTGGGGAGACGTAGCAACTTCCTATGGAGCCACATTTCTTAAATGCATGCCGCACATAGGAAACGCGTGACGCACACCCACAAAACTCTACTATTAATAGAGGGTTGTGCCATTCAGTCCAGCACACCTTCAAAACACTTATCTTTCTCTATGGTTCGTGTGTTGCCTCATGGAGCGGTCCCTAGAGTTTCGAGCTCGTCTCTACCCTATATCAGCGGTTTCAAATCCTAAAGTGAGTTTATGGCCCATGTTTTGTTATTTTAAAATGTTTTCAGTGAAGGAATACATGCCTAACAAATGATTTTATAAAAATATTATTTTATAAATAATATAATAAGCTTGATGGCTTATGATAATATAACTTCAGATAATATGCCTATATTTAAGCTATGATATGTGTCTAAAGGATATGACATCTGATAATCTAGGAGTATGTAGTACATAGATATTATAATGGCCAAATCCCTAGAAAATATTAAGTACCTTGGAGTTATGCTAGACAATATTTGAGTATATGCATTGTACTTATTTATTATGCTGCCCAAATATTCTGTTAAAATAACCATAATTAGGATATATATATATATATATATATATATATATATATATATATATATATATATATATATATATATATATATATATATATATATGACTATTTATTTATATCAGATATTTATGAGATCATAAATATAATTATCAAATACATACATACATACATATATATATATATATATATATATATATATATATATATCATTTAATGATATATACCCTGGAGAGGTATATACAAAGATAGTGTGATGTGTATATATATAGGGTCCGGTTCCGGTGACGACTCTTTTTCGGTGGGGATTCGTGAGGACACCTTAAAAGAATTAAAAAAAAATACAAATCATAAAATCGAGTACAGTACTAGATTAGAGAGGAAAAATGGGAAAAAAAATTTGGATCGTTAAAATTAAATCATAGATCATAAAAAGTGAATCATGGATCATAAAAATGATCATTTACTCAATTTTAATGATCCAATTTTTTTTTTTAATTTTTTCTCTCAAATATAGTACTATGCTTGACTGTATAATTTGTATTTTTTTTTCAATTTCTTTAAGGTGTTCCCACGAGTCCTCACCAAAAAAAGAGTCCTTACATGATCATATTTCTCTCTCTCTCTCTCTCTATATATATATATATATATATATATATATATATATATATATATATATATATAGGGGTAATTATGATAAAGATAATAGATAAAAGTCTATGGTTAATGCGTTAGTAAGTTGGTTATTTATCCAAAATCCTTGATTAAATTTGGCATATCTCAAATACATATAATCGTAAATCTTGCGAGAGCTAGGAAGCTCTTTATAGATATATATACAAGGCCATGACAACCCCACATGTGATTGCTAGCTACAATCTTGACAGGATACCTTCCATATAAGTTACTATTCGACGTCCGGTGAAGCATCATGATTAGGGGTACATTTACAATGGTAGTGTCGGTGATAGGGGCTCACGTTAATACATTACAAATTGTATTAGATATTGGATTACCATTAGGGACGCCTGATATGGTAATTAAAAGGCGTTAGGATCGTTAGAAACCCTTAAAAGATAGTAAATTAGCGTTAACAAAAGAAGATCCTAATTAAATCATGTTAGCATCATTATATATCCTGAAAAGATAGTAATTTAAGATAAATAAAAGATACCCTAAAAATATGGAATGCTAGATATATAAATAAGAAATGTTTTCACAAAAGAAAAGTATTATTAAAGGAATTCAAAAATAAAAACTCGTGAACTTACCAACATGATATTGGCTTTCAAAATACGTGTATTATTAGGTAAATGAGTATCGAATAGTGCCCCCCCCCCCCCCCCCCCCCCAAGTATGAAGGATGTTTGCATGAAAGTTGTTGAAATTTAATATAATTATTTTAGGAGTTTATCTATGTCCCTAAAACAATGTAATCCTTCAAAAATAAATAAAGAATAAATGTTTAAAATATACTTTTGTGTTTGATTGTACCTGTTAACGATATCTAATTATTATTACATCATATTGCCCAGTGTTTCCGCCAACAGCTAGGCATGGTGTGACAATATTGTTTGGTAACAATTGGTTTATCATGTTTGATAATTATGGATTATTATCATAAATATATTGTGGGATTGAAAACTCTATGTGTTTCACCAGGTTTCTCAACATGACCTACTCAAATTATTGCATCACGTGTAACAGGGTTAAATCTGATGGAACTTGATTAGGATGTCAAGTGATTAAAAGACAATCTCCAATAGTGCTCACGACCATTAGGTATTTACGTTGTAACATATGTTAATTGTTGATTATGTCATTGTTAAAGTTTTGTATTTTGAAACAATATCATCACTCAATATATTTTAATAAAACATGACAGTTATAGCAAATGTTTTATTATACTGAGATTTTCTGCAAATAAAGATATTGTGATTTTTAAAGCATAAAGAAAAGGTTTTTTTTCAAAAATAAAGAATGTCACATATTGACTGTGCTTCAAACAGTCAAGAACATCCGAATTCGAATACACTATATTGGATGCTCGACTTGGAATCGACCTCAACATTGATGAAACCATTCAAGTTACACCACGTTTCCAACCAATAGAAAGTGAAAAAGCAAAATGCAAAGACAAATACAAAGTGGTAGATTCGGATGGCTTGAAAGTGATAGGGGACGCGATAAAGAATCTAAATGAAAGAATTAACAATTTTTTGCAAATTGCTTCTGTAAGAGAGCATATGAAACAAAGAGATAGTGACATGAAATTACTATTGCTAGACACAAGTCACATGACCGATGAAGAGCTTGAAATTGCTTTGATGATCAATATCGATCTTTAAAAAACATTATGCTAATTAGTTTTTTTAGTTGCTTGTTATGTTTTTTTTTTTTTAATTACGTTTGTAGGGTTCAAAATTTCTAGTTATTAAAGATAAATTATTTTATAAAATTCTAAAAATTTATTATGTTTGCCATGGTATCTAGTATAACAAAAAAAACTTTGATTTGATGGTAAAAATAAATTTGAGATGATGTCATGTGATAAAGAAAAAAATATGATAAAGATGACATCACACCTTTCACCTTATTATCATCTTTCAACTTTTTCATGCAAGTGTTATATTACGAACCAAGATTATTATTATTATTATTATTATTATTATTATTATTATTATTATTATAAGTCACACTTCATATTGAATTTGTAATATATATTCTGAAACATGAACCATTCATTAATAATTGATTTTAAGCATATTATATTTTATGAATATTGGAAACTTTAGCTGAAACGAAGACGAGATCACAACCTATTGCTTAAAATGTATTCAAAATTATGCAATATTTTATATTATTTAAAAACTAGTAGTTTAGTATATACTCTAATAAACCAAAGTTATTATTATTATTATTATTATTTTTCACTTGTCACTCTTTCGATTTACAAATATCATTTTTTAGTTATTTTAAATTAATTTCTTTTTCCACATATCATTTTGTAAGTTTTTTCTATTTTATTAAATTCCACATGATATAGTAATAAATGAATATTAATTTTATTAATAAACTTATTTTTAATTTCAAAATTCCCAAAATTAAAACTCATTAGCTTTTTTGTTTATTTATTTAAATTATTTATATAAATTTAAAAGATTCAAAATATTTTCATTATAATAATTTATTATCTTTTTATTTTTTATAAATAAAAATCCTCAAATATTTTAATCTTTATATTTATTTATTTTTTAAATTGACCATACTAAAACTTATGGCCATCAGTTTTTGCAAAGGCATGTCCATCCATTTTCCACTTACAATGCATTTAATCAAAGTAATCAAAATCTATTATATTTAAGTTTATATATATATATATATATATATATATATATATATATATATATATATATATATATATATATATATATATATATATATATATATATATAGGAGTAGGATCAAATAAGAACACCTAAAAAGTTAAGAACAGATCTCATACATCTATTATCTTAGATCTAAGGTTATAATTATAAATAGAAATTTTGTTATTATTAAATTGTTTAAATTAAATTAATTTGAATTAAAAAATAAGAAAAGGGTATCATGGTAATTAATCATTCCCTTATATTTAAGTTTATATATATATATATATATATATATATATATATATATATATATATATATATATATATATATATATATATATATATATATAGGAATAGGATCAAATGAGAACACCTAAAAGGTTAAGAACAGATCTCATACATCTATTATCTTAGAACTAAGGTTATAATTATAAATAGAAATTTTGTTATTATTAAATTGTTTAAATTAAATTAATTTGAATTAAAAAATAAGAAAAGGGTATCATGGTAATTAATTATTCCCTTATTTTAAACAACTCCTAAAATCTCTCAATTTCTCTCTATATAAACCTACGACTTCATCATTCACTCCTCCATTTTCGACTTCATCTTTCTCTTTATACCTAGGGCAAGCCTCCTTCATCTGTACATCAGTTTCAATAGATCCGTCTAAATCAGACCTTCCTGGTGGTTATTCTTGGCTACGAATGAAGAACAACAGAGGGAAAGAAGGAAGGTTTGGTGGTGGCAGATTGATCGCGAAAAGGAGGGGGAAAAAAGACCACCGGTTCTCGGTTTGATTAAAGAAAAGGAGAAGGATGGAAGCAACAGAAGGAGTAGAAATTAGTCAAATTAAACATGATCAGGCTATAGTGGGTTTGGTCGATCGGGAATCAACGAGACACACACATACACACATATTCAATGTGTGCCGATCGTGGGGGTGAGCACGATAAATCCTGAGAGAAATTAGATTTAGTGGGTTATTATACAGAATTAGCAGATGCGGGAAAGAATGGGTGTGACTGAAAGAGAGATCGAGAAGGAGGAGAATGTAACAGGGGTGGCGATACGGTGGTATTAGGGAAGGGCAAGGAGCTGACGGTGGACCTGGTTGCTAAAAATAGTTTGCGTTCCTACTGTTTCTTTACATACAAGTGAAATGCATTCAAGAAGTGAAGGACTCTACGGGAAATCGATGGGAGTTCTCCCTGTTCATGTTGCAATTGGTTTCCGATGACAAAGCTTCGACATTTGGTTGTTTGGTGATTAAGAAGGGTTGCACCAATTCAACAACAGGTAAGGGCTCCTCTTTTTTTTTTGTTCATGTTGGTGTTTGTTTGATTCCCTTTTTTATCTTCTCTTTTGACTGAAATTTGTGGAGTTTAATGTGCATTTTTGGGTTTTCTTTTTAACAGAAATAGATGAGCTTAATCCAATAGATTTTGGTGTTGTTTTGTTGCTTGAAATGAAATGGAAGAAGATGAAGAATGCAATATTTTTTGAGTTTAATCGTTAAGGAGGTTTACTTCTTTAGTCTATAAGAGGCGTTTGGAATGTGATTTATTCATCTGTGCATATTTTTTTTTTTTGTTTGTTTTTTAATATAGATTTATTTCTTGTCGATGATTATAATCGTTCTTTATTAATTTTTTATTAAAATTGTATGTGGTTAATGAGTTAAGCACTTTGTTGACAATAATACAAAAAAATTGTTTGATTTCTTTTAGATGGGTCGAGTAAATACGGATGACCTAAATGATTGTAATGGCAAAGGATGAATAAACATCTTCAACAACTTGGAAGGAATAGAAATGTATTTTATTCAACAGGTAAGGGTTCCTTCTTTTTTTTCTTCTTGTTTGATTTGGCAGCGAAAGTAAAGGGAGTGACGGGAAAGAAGCCTTCAATCCACCTTGGGCTACGATGAACTCAATAGTACCGATTCACTCTTGATGTTGCTGTAGTCGATCAACAATAAAAAACGGATCATGAAGAGGGGAGGGGGTGCATGAATGTTTGTATTTATTTTTGAATAACACGTGTATTCATTTATGAATAACATTGTAGTTATGTGTGAATGATTGTATTCATTTATTAATAGTAGTGTATTAATGTGAATGAGTGTATTTATTTATAATTAGATGTATTCATTATATGATAGAATGTGTATTAATTTATAAATAACAGTGTATTTATTTGTGAATTGCAATGTATTCATGTGTGAATGATTGTATTTATTTATGAATAGTAGTATATTCATGTGAATGAGTGTATTTATTTATGATTAGAGGTATTCATTTTATGAAGAAATGATAATTTTTACACTATTTTTATTTTCAGTTGATGAAAAATGCATTGAACTTTTTGGGATTGGATTTCTATTCTTTTTTTTTTTGAAAAACAAAAACATGAAATAGTAGAAAATAATAATTTTTTAAGATTTTCTTTTCAGATTTAAAATAAAAAGAAATATTAATTTTTTTAGGTAATTTTTTTGAAACGGTCACAAATTATTTTTGGTAAAAATCATAAAAAAAAAAAATATATACTTATATATTTCATTAACTAAAAGGAAATATTAATTTTTTTAGGTAATTAAAATCATTATCCCTAGATTTTAGGAAATCATTAATTAATATTTATATAAAGTTACTAATATACCCTTATAAAATGATTGGTGCAGAATTGTTCTCGCGTTCTTAACCTTTTAGATGTTCTCATTTGATATCTCATATATATATATATATATATATATATATATATATATATATATATATATATATATATATATATATATATATATATATATATATATATATATATA
The DNA here is from genome assembly GCF_052625555.1 of Lactuca saligna. NCBI lineage: Eukaryota > Viridiplantae > Streptophyta > Magnoliopsida > Asterales > Asteraceae > Lactuca > Lactuca saligna. The sequence goes on from NC_136425.1 coordinate 54,327,351, forward strand.
TATATATACACACACGAAAAACGAAAACTACCTATTATCCGAAAATTCATTAATGATTTGAAAATTCAGCGGTTTTTATGTGGGCCTGTTGCTTAATGGCCCATAAAAGTGTAATTGGCTTTACTATCTACTTGAATAAGTGGGCTGGTTCACCCATAAAACCACTACAGCAAGGGATGATCGTTTTACTAAAAATCAAATTGTAACGAGTATTGGTTGATACCGAATTAGGTTAATCGGTATGATTATTGGTTTTTACTATTTCTTTATTCTGTTTCATGATTTTCAACTACAAGTTATAGGGTAAATGGTACTAAACAACCAAAACCCAAATTGTTAGGCTCGTAGGTGTCATACTATAGCCACTAAGTTCTTCTGTTTCATACCATAGCCAGAGTATATATTTTTATATACAAAATACTGCATTTAAAGGATGTGACTTTTATATATTACATACATATTACATAATAAATTTAAAAATTAAAATATTAATATATTTATATCCTAATGACTGTTTAATAAAGAGACCACACACGTTTCTTTATTTATTCTTTTCCTATTTAAATTGATATATAACTATTAAAAAAGCGATTCGATTTATGAATAATATATATTTTATTTTTATTGTTATTATATAAAAAATAAAAATAAAAATAAGAGATATTGTATATTCTTATATATACCATTAAAAGTGCACATTGCCTAAATGTAAGTACAATCTTGACTCATTCTCTTTCTCCAATTACAATGTCTCCCGTCTCCTTCGTTAACCATTATGTCAATGAAAGTTTAGGCTAAGAAGAGTGGTAACACTCTTAGCGTCTTGCTACATCAACTTTTTGATTGCCACCTCATTTTTTTTTTCCATTTAACACCTAAGGTTAGCATTGGTAAATAGTTGTAACACTCTTAACATTTCATTTTTATTTTTTTCTAATTTAATTAAATCACTTTTTTTAAATAAACAAACATTTTTTTATGTGTGAATATCAAACAATTTTTTTTTTAAACCATAAACATTTAATATAATATAAATTATATTTTTTAAAACACATTTCATAACTAATCCAATTGCTTCATCTAAATCTCTTTCTAGGAAAACTACTTTGACTCCTACTATTTTATTCAACAAAGACTGTAAAAACTTAATTAAAAATGTCACACAACCATACCCTATTTATACTAAACTAATTAGAATCCTAAACTAACTCAAAACCTTAAATTAGGAAAGTTTTCCCAAAATAACCCTGGGACCAAAACTGTCCTCGTTTCTGAATTAACCCAACAAGTGATTAGCCACAATTACTCAGCCACAACTCTTAACCTCATTGCCCACTTCATAGGATGTGATTGGGCATGTAATCAGCCACAAGTAGCCTCTTATCATCTTCACAGCAGCAACCAAGGAGATTAGCCACCCTATTAAAACTTAATTGTAGCTTCTAAAGCATCAACAAGGGTTTTCTTCTTTGGAACTCTATTGATGTCAATCTTGATCTCTATAAGTGTCAACCTCTTGAAGTTCATTTGGCCTCTTACCATGTCAAGAGCATCAACAACTGTCTATTAATCAAATCAAAATAGAGGTAATTAAGACATGAGCATCTATAGCAGATTACATGTTTCTTTGAATCCATATAATAGAAGCCATAAGACATGATCACATGGAGCATCTTTGATTCCTAATCTTAGTATTTTGTTACAACCAATTTTAGGCATTTTGAATATATTTCATTTGAATTACACAGTGATATTTTCATAGAGGCAAATGATCGAACACATAGTGTACACAGGAAAATAACAACGAATAACCATAGCCATATAAGCAAATCTGAAGCATAATGATTTGAACAGGTTTTTTAAAACTTCGGTATTGGAGTTGTATCCTAAATGAATATTAATTTCATTAATATAGTAATAAATGAATATTAATTTCATTAATAAATTTACTTATAATTTCAAAATTCCCAAAATTAAAACTCATTTGCTTTTTTGTTTATTTATTTAAATTATTTGTATAAATTTAAAAGATTCAAAACATTTTCATTATAATAATTTATTATCTTTTTATTTTTTATAAATTAAATTTCTCAAATATTTTAATCTTTACATTTATTTATTTTTTAAATTAACCATACTAAAAACTTATGGCCATCAGTTTTTGCAAACGCATGTCCATCCATTTTCCACTTACAATGCATTTAATCAAAGTAATCAAAATCTATTATATTTAAGTTTTAATAACCAAATGGCTTGTAGCCCAGCGGTATCAGGTGGTGCACTCCCTTTTTGAGGTCGATGGTTCAAGTTCCATCATGGATATATGTGGAATAAGTGTTGTTAGCTTAGGAGTAGATTAGATTTGCCGGTTCAAAAAAATTTAAGTTTTAATATATATATATATATATATATATATATATATATATATATATATATATATATATATATATATATATATATATATATATATCTTTTTAACTAGCATTTTATGACATATAATGTACACAAAATGTCAAGAAATTTGTGCATATAATTTCTAACATTCTTTCTTGCTTTTTTAACATAACACATATGATTATATATGAGCTTAAATTACAAAATATACATATACATAAACATAATATGATTATATATGAGCTTAAATTATCGTAATAATGAGACATGTATATATTTTTGCCCAAAAATCATAAATTTTTTAAATATGGCCATAAATACTCACCCTAGTTGTTTAATTTCATTCGGTTTGTAAAGATTTATGTGAGAATTCGAAAATCAATGCCTCTTGAAATTGAGGTATCATTATGACAATTTTGATCAAGCAACAAGAACGAGTGGATGGTGGAGGGTGGCTAATCCATAGTGAGGAAGGAGGAAGGTAGAAACGGAGCCGGTAGGGTGTTGGTCGAAGTCGACAGTGGATGCGAGGGGGATGCTTCTGGAGGCTTCCTCAGTTGTTCCTTCCTTGTGGTCAATAGAAAATACAAATGGGAGGGAGGAAGCAACAACAACAATGATCATAAAGGGGCGTTTTGCAGGTGTGATCGTAGAGGAAAGGTTGAGGAAAAAGGGAGGGTTGCTGCCCTCGTGCTCACCGGAAAAACCCACATCTGATGTTTTTTTCATGGCAAGAGCAAGAAAGAATTGGAGACAAAGGAAGTAGAGTTTAAGAGTTTGAGTGTTGTTCTAGTTCTAAGAGTTCAAAATCCTCTTCATCATTACGTAGGAGACACTTTAATGATTTACGAAAACTTGTAGGATTTCCTTTGGTTAGATTCACACTCCTTGTAATTATATTAGAGATAGGTTGAGAGTGTGTGTGTAGTAACATTTGAGAGATAATGCATGAGTGCATGCCTGGTCATTTAAACAACATGTTAGGATGTAAAGCAAATGAATAGCAAACCCAAAAGCACAAATAACAAAATACTAATATGGTACAGTCAAGGCGACCTATATCCACGGGTAAAAGGGAGTATTATTTATTTATGGTTATAAAACAGAGGTTACAAGTATAATTTCATAGAGATTCACCTATGACTCTTGAATTATACACACACAAATTACATAACAGGCATCCATATTTATACTCGAGGGATCAGATCTAAAACCCTAACGGGCCAGGCGTATTGGCCTATAGGCCCATGAATGGTGTCAACTAATTATAATACGCCATGTAGTATCTTCTAGAACATTCATGCAAGACATACAACACATGAGTATCGGCAATACACATGATGGAGCACCTTGAGCCATAGTGGAATATCATGATGCACATGTGGCGCATCATGAACACTAATGGCACAACATCCATCATGATGGCACATCATGGTGTATTCCTTGAGCTTTATCAACATTAATTGTGGCACAACATATTCACTTGTGGCACAAGATCCTTCCTCTCCATGTAACTCCATTTAGTGTGGTGCGACATGCTCCCATAGATGACACAAATTCTTCACATGGCGCAACATCCAACAATATATGGAATTACATCCCAATCTTTTGTGCAACATCCAACCTCTTGGTTCAACTTCAACATGGATGCCACAACATGTTGCTCTATGTTTCTCTAAGTTGCTATAAGTTGCTCCAAGTTACTCTAAGTTCCTTCTTAACCCCTTTTGGAAGATTCATTCATTTGTAACTTGTTATGTTCCTTTTTCCAATGATCTATTCCCTTCTTAGATTATCCGTTCGTTTGTCATATGCTCTATGAACCCCAAGTGCTCCATTGAACTCAATTTCTTCATGATAATGCTCCAAATGCTCAAGTAATATTTAAAATTCTCCACCTTGACTTGAGCATCCTCTGAACTCCAACTTAAATAAGAAATTCCTCTCCGTTCCTGCCATTCATCCCCAAAGGGACCTACCACATGCGATTAACAACTAAGTCCAAGCAAAGCTCGAACTTCTCCTTAGGCAACAAATTTGTTAACATGTTTGCTGGTATAACCTTGGTATCAATCTTTAATATTGAGAACCAATTTATTTCCAGAATGGTAGGAATAAAATTCAATTTAACATCAGTATTCTTAGTGGATATTACTTATCAAATAGCAATGGCAGTGTTCAGGGTAAAGCAATTTGCAATGAAGATGAGAAAGAATAAGTGGGGAATGAATGCAGATAAGAAGGTAGGGTTTAACAAGGGAAAGTTGCATTGCTACAACTGTCACGAGTTTGGTCACTTTGCTCGTGAGTGTCCGAAACTAGACAGAAGGGTAAGCATCGATCGAACAATGGTTTCAGTGGGAAGTAGTTGTGGAAGTGTTGCTGTCAACAGTGAGACTGCTAATCCGACAATGGTTGCTCAGTCTTTTAACTAGGAGGACTAGATTCAGGCACTGAATATTTCAGGGCTTGAAAATGCTCACTTGGCTCAAATCAATGATACTCCTGTGGAAGAAGCTGAAGTTGATCCTGAAGAAGACATGATGGAATTGAAGTTTGCCTTTATGGTATCCTCTACTCCAGAACCTAAAAAGAATGAGGTAAGTCAGTCTTCCTATTCTCAATCATGCATTGAAAATGTCAAAAATTTACTTGAGCATATAGAATTATTGCATAGAGAGAACGAGGACCTGAAATATGAAGGATATCAACTTAGGAAAGGACAGAAACCTCTAAAAGCTCAACTAGAAGCCAAAACTAAATATTGGAAGCTTCAGGAAGAGTATAGTAACAAATGTGAAAATTATAGATTTGTGACTAAACAACGTGCGAAGGTAACTGCTAAGCTTGACACATTGCAAAACAAATTTGACAATGCAGATGTTAATTTTAGAAAATATGATGTGTCAAGTGAAGTAGTTGCATCCATGATAGAACATAATTTGCAATTCAAAGAGAATCAGCAAAAGGGTTTAGGATATAACAAAGTGACGCCTCCCTATAATCATAATTATCAGTTTAAACCATTGACTAAGGTGGAGATGGAAAGAGAGCCATTTCTTCAATATGGATTTATGTCAGGAGGTAGTATTAATGTTGAAAATACTAATGTTTCTACTTCCCATGCAGATCAATCTTTAAGTCAATCCAGGCAAGAAGCTGAAGGATGTGTTGAGAATAAAAATGTTTCTGAATTTGCTATTTCTTTTTCATCCAAAAACACTTTTGTTATGATATTAATGTGTATCTTGTGATGTTTCTACATCACCAAATGTTTGCACAAATTTCTTTGATATGTTTGATGAATTGTTTGATAATCCCGATGTATCTGTTTCTAGCACATCCACTTAACCTGTCACACAATAAGGTTCACCGTCTTCATTCACGCAATCTGATTCTTGTACTTGTTCTTGTGGGAAAAGTAAGGGTGTCCGAAATGAAAACAAAACAGACAAAGGCAGTACCAGTTACAATAATAATAACCAAATCTGTTTTAACTGTGGTTTAGCCGGTCACATTGCTAGGAACTATCCCAATAGGGCTTTTGTGCATTTTACGTCCAAAAGAGGAGAGAAAGAATCTCGAGGAAGGTCTTTAACTACAAAGTCCTCAAAATATCTCCCTCGAGATGATGATTGGAAGGCTAATGATAACAAGAATATGACAGTTTTTCAAAAGAACAAACAAGTTTTTAATAAAGTCACAAATAGTTTGCCAAAATCTAACAAGGCTAAACCGAGCTCGGTTTCATCAAAGAGCAAATCTGGATCTTCAACCACTTATGGTGAAAAATCAAATTACTCTAAGCAAACTGGAAAGAAAAATGTTTCAAAATCACCTGTGACCTTTAAGAAACCTAAATATCAGTGGGTGCGAAAATTGACTACCAACCAATCATCATCATCCTCTAAATGTGTTTTAAGTGATGGTTCTAAATCAAAAGGTTGAAAAGATAAATCTGTGATCATAAATGGTCAACCCAGGAAAGTAATGACCTGGTTCCCCAAATCTAAATGATCCCGCTCATTTTGCAGGGACAGTTACGGAGGAATGTCGTTAGACCTTGGTATGTCGACATCGGCTGTTCCCGACTTATGACAGGAGGCATCTCCCAACTGAACGACATCCAGACTTTTAATGAGGGATTTATTTCTTTTGCAGGCGGAGTAGGTGGAAAAATCACTCAGAGAGGAACTGTGACAAATGGCGTGCTGAGTTTCGAGAACGTCAACTTTACTCCCGAGTTAAAACACAGTTTATTGAGCGTTTCTTAGATTTGCGAGAAGGGGTATTCAACGCATTTACGGATAAAGAGTGTATGATTTTGAAGCCAGGCATTGTCATCCCAGATGAGTGGATTCTTGTCAAATCAAAGCGAGATGGAAATGCTTATATCATTGACATGAATAACAACATTCCTGAACAAGTTACCTGCCTCTTTTCTAAGGTCTCAGAAAAAATGCTATGCTGTGGCACCGAAGACTTGGTCATGCGAACGCTAAGAATCTAAATCGTCTTGCTAAACATGAAATGGTGTGTGGTCTGCCTGTCAGATACTTCATAACATTTGAAAAGTGTGTGTCATTTGCCCAGGGAAAGCATCACAAAAAACCACACCTGCTAAAACAGGTCAACTCAATCAACCAGGTGCTCCAGTTATTACACATGGACTTATTTGGTCCGGTCAATGTCCTAAGCATCAATAGGAATTCATAATGTGTTGTTGTGATCGATGACTTCTCGCATTTCACGTGGGTCTTCTTCTTATCTAACAAAGTTGGGGCATCTGATCTGATCAAGAAGTTCATCGTAATGATAGAGAACCAAACCAACAACCGGGTGAAGGCGCTTCGTATCGATGATGGAACCGAATTCAAGAATGCGGTTCTTGATCAATTTTGCACAGAAAAGGGAATATTGTGTTAATATAGTTCCATTCGCACACCTCAACAAAATGGTGTTGCTGAACGGAGGAATCGAACTCTACAAGATGCTACAAGGACGATGTTGTGTGAAGCAAAGTTGCCAGTTTTCTTTTGGGATGAGGCGATCAAGACAGCATGTTATGTATAAAATTGTGTTCTGATCACCAAAGCCTAAATGAAGACTCTGTACAAAATTCTATATGGTCACAAGCCATCTGTCAGCTATTTCCGAGTATTTGGCTGCCCTTGTACCCTTCTTCACCTGGAGTCCAACCTGAAGTTTAATGCCATAGCTGATGACTGCTATTTTGTGGGGTATACTACTCGCACTGCGTACAGGGTCTACAACAAATGAACAAAGCAAGTCATAGAATCCTTCGATGTGCGCTAGTTGGAAGAGAATGAAATGGATGCTAGATTGGGTCATGATTGGCTGTTTGACTACACATCTTTATTCAAATCGTTCAATGTGTGTTCTATAGTTTCTCTGGTTCTACTTTTGGTTCGAAGATTGTACTTGAAGATGAAGATGAAGATGAAGAAGTTGTTTACTAACCGCCGATAGTGTCCTCTGCAGTTCCTACGGTGGAGTCATCTGATCCAATTGCTTGTCTAGAATCTCCAAGTTAACAACATGCTCTAGATGCTGATGCCACACCTCTTACTCCTATTGAAAGATATTTCATGTCTAGAGATTCTTCTGTTGCTACTCAAACTTTTATGGAACTTCTCTTTCCTGAGCAAATTGCTAATGAATTCGTGGCTAATTCTTCTAATGAGACAGGCTCATATGTAGTGAATCATTCAACAAATGACGAAGTTATCAACATTCACAATCTTCCCGTTTCACTCAATGACATCAGCCAGGAGATACCTACATGTATTCAACGCGATCACTCGAAAATGTCATTGGCCAGCTGGGTGATGGTGTCAAAACAAGAAGGTAGAGTGGAGATGTTAATACATGTCTCTATTCTTGCTTTATCTCGCAAATTGAGCCAAAGAATGTTGAAATGGATTTGAATGAGCCCAGTTGGGTAGACGCTATGCACGAAGAGTTTAATCAATTCGAGAAGCTTAAGGTCTGGACACTGGTTTAACAACTTAAGGGTAAAAGTATCTTGACACTCGGTGGGTATATCACAATAAGCAGGATGATTCCGGAGTCATAGTGCGTAATAAGGCGAGATTGGTGGTTCATGGGTTTAGACAGATCGAGGGTCATGACTACACTGAGGTTTATGCTCCGGTGGCTCGCTTGGAGGCTATCCGTATCTTCCTTGCATATTCTTCCTACATAAACTTCATAGTTTATCAGATGGATGTCAAGACAGCCTTCTTGTACGGTGCGGTAAAGGAAGAAATTTATGTTGATCAACCCTGGGTTTGTTAACTCGAAGTTTCCTAATCATGTCTACATGTTGGACAAGGCGTTGTATGGGTTACATCAAGCTCCTCGAGCGTGGTATGCAAATCTTACAAAGAACTTGCTCCATATATTCTCACGGGACTATCGATCAAAGTTTGTTCATCAAGCATGTGGGTAATGATCAGATTCTAGTCCAGATCTTTGTTGATGACATTATCTTTGGTTCTACAACTCCACAACTGTGCAAAGAGCTCAAAGGAGTGATGAAAAAGAGGTTTGAGATGATGTTGTTAGGTAAATGACCATGATTCTGGGGCTTCAGGCCCAACAAGGATCAACCGGAATACTTCTCCATCAAGCCAAGTATGTGGAGGATATGTTTGAGTAGTTTGGATTTCGAGACGCTAAACCTGCCCTAACACCAATGGCCGAGAGACCCTTGTAATCTCCAAATACTGATGGTGAATCCGTAGATCAAACTCACTACAGATCGATGATCGGTTCACTAATGTATCTAACTGCAACCAGGCCCTACATTATGTTTGTAGTTTGTCAATGCGTACGTTATCAGGCTAATCCAAAACTTTCACATCTTATTGATGTCAAAAGAATCTTTCAGTACCTCAAAGGAAGCCTACTTGGTTCTTTGGTATCCAAAAAATTCTGAATTTGATTTATATGCATTTGCTGACAGTAATTATGGAGGCTGTGAGCTTGACAGGAAATCTACTTAAGGAGGGTGTCAATTCCTTGGTGACCAGCTGGTGTCTTGGCAGTGCAAGAAATAGCAGACTGTCTCAACCTCAACAACAGAAGTGGAATATGTTGCTACCTCTGCCTGTTGCTCTCAAGTTATATGGATCAAACATCAGCTGTTGGATTACGGTTTGAATTATCAAGAAACCCCATTTTTTTGTGATAATGAGGCTGCAATTCAGATTGCTAAAAATCCAGTCCAATACACGAAAACCAAGTACATTGACATCAAAATTCATTTTATCATAGATTGTTATGAGTGTTCGCTCATTCGGTTGGAACAGGTTCCCACTGCTAATAATGTGGCAGATCTGTTCACAAAGCCATTTAACAAAGCTCGATTCGATGTTCTTGTGAGCTTTCTGAAAATGATACGTTTTGAGGACTAAAATTTTGTTTTAGGTTAGTTTAAATATGCGCATTTTAATTTCATTCTCACACATGCACTAAATTAGGGGGATAAATAAACACAAAAACAAAAAAAAAATTCTCAAAATCCAAAAACATTAGAAAATCAGAAAAAAAAATATGTTGCTGATAGTTTATGCTTGTAGGTTATGTGCTAGGAAGTGATATAATCATGTGATAACAGACAATTTGAATTTGCGTAAGGTACCAAAGTCAAATTTTCTTAGCTCTGTGCTCGATGCGCTGGTAGGCACGAAAGCTTTCAAAAATGGACTTGACTAGGATCAGATGAACTTAAGGAATCTAGAGAACTGACAAATCAATGAACTAGATAGTTCCATTTAGCCTGACAATACGACGCTTGGGTAGGTTGAGCAGAGAGATATATAAGGGAATCTGTGGATACACTAAATGATCTGTACCTAGAACCGTGGATTAACTTCTCCTCAATGTGCGGATTTTGTCCTTAATTTCGATATTGACGGGACAACTGGGGAATTCCGATAAAATTAGTTCTGTAGAAAATTATTTTCTTTCTCTCTATCTGTTAGTCATATGTTGCTTCCTATGCTGATTGGAAGAGATCCGACCTAGAATGCAACATATGCAACTCTATCTTTCTGCATCTTCTACTATGTTATTCCTCCTATCTGTTAGCCATATGTTGTCTCCTTTGTGTGACTAACCATCCGACCTGGTACACAACATATTCACCTTCTACTTCTCAATCCCTCTAAATGTTGGATTAGTGTCCAAGTCCATAACTATTTTGGTATGTACTTGACCCGATGGTGCATGGTCCTTTTGGGTTGCCTTCACCAAAGCAACTTGATTGGAGAAATATATATAGAGAGAGGATAATATGATTTATTAATATGTTATAAGAATAATATATTAAAGGAGAAATCATATTTGTTTAATTAATATTGGTCAATAGTTAATTAGGAATTAATTTTGTGATCAAGTGTAACTAATTAAACTAGAGGTGTTGATTTGTAATTATGTGATAGTTACAAAATAAGGTAAGGATTATCTTAAATATATGGTGAACGAATTTGAGGTGATAAGGCCTTAGAATTCGACTATGATAAGGATTCAAGGATTATCTTATGGGTTGCTTTGTGGATAAGCAACTAGATAAGGATAATCACTGAAACCCTATCTCTACACCTATATAAAGACCCCAAGGTTCATGAATTCGTGTATCCCTTCCCAAGGAGTCCTAAGGACGAATTCTAACCTCTCTCCTCTTTCTTTATACCTTCTCCATTTGCTCTTGGTGTTTGTAAGCCATTAGAGGAGTGACACTTGTGACTCTAAGCATTCCAAAGTCATTACAAGGAGATTTGGGATTGTTATTGCTGCATAACAATCAAGGTATGATCTTAAACCTAATTACATATTAATATGATTACTTGAATGATAGAATTAGGGTTTATAGTCTTGGATTCAAAGCATGTACAATAGAGAAACCTAGATCCAAGCTTTAGGGTTTGTATGAGCACATAGGATGTCTTATGACCAAAACGCATCAGTGGTATCAAAGCCTAGATTGGTTTCAATTGTATTGATGCATTGTATATCTAAAAAAATTCGATTTTTGGTGTTCTAGAGGCTGGACTCGCCAAGTCCATAGCTGAACTCGCCGAGTCCAGGCTTGACTCGACGAGTCAACTCGTCAGATAGTGCTTATCTCGGGATTTCTTGTTGTTTTTGCATATGGATAGTTACCTTATCATGTTAGATCAATATTAATCCGATTATATGATATATTTGACTATATTTTTGATCTAAATGAAGATATTTATCAATTAATAAGATAATTTTTTCCTTATAAGACAATTGATTAATTATTTTGAGTAAATTGATAAATTGTTTTGCAAGAAATCATTAAATAAATCAAGTATGGATAATTATGTGATTAAATGTTAATTTAAAATTATTTGTTATTTGATCCTTGTTGTTATGAAATTTAAATAGTTAAAACCCTAAGTTTTGTTGTTTTGAAATTTAAATAGTTAAGTGATAAATTATTTTTTTCCCCTTTAGGTTTTATAGTTTAAATTTGAACCCATAAGTTTTGTTGTTTTGAAATTTAAATAGTTAAAACCCTAATGTTTTGAAAAAGGTTTCAAAACTTGCCCTCAAGTTTTGGAATTTAAAAGTTGATTAAAAGTTTAATTAGGAATGTTAAATTCTAAAACCCTAGTAATGTTTTGAAAAGTTCAATTTACACCCTTATGGTTTTATTAATTAATTAAGGTGTATAATTAAAAGAAGTTTAATAAATCCATAAAAGTTTAGGTTTACAATTTAATTGAATTAAAAGTATAATTGTTAAATTTGACCACCTAGTATTTTAAAAGTGTAAAATACACCCTATACTATATATATAACATTAAAAGTCTAACATTATATATATGTATGAGTAAAAGTCAGTCTTATCGTTAGTAGGCCTCATTCACGAAGCTGGTCTATAAGGGGTGTTTAAGGAAATTGCCTATAAAATGGCGATTGAATGGGTATCCACTTTTACCCACCGCACTCTTGACTAGTGGAGGGTCGTTAGTCGAACGGGTAGGATAGGACGAAACCTTCTATTATAAGTATAATGAAATACAAAGTAACTAAATGTTTTTCTAATTCCCAATCTTAGTTACTTAGGCAAAAGTGAATTGATGCAATTCCATGAAATTACACTTTGTGCCCTTGCAAAGACGTTAGTGGAGCGTGTGTGGTTTACCGGCACACTAAATGGTTCTAAGCAAAGGTAGCAAAGGGTGACTCAATGTTTGTCATAGTTCGGTGGAGCGTGTGTGGTTTACCGGCACATCGAATAGGTGACTGTAACATGTGAGGGCACCATGTAAGTTTGCATGGTTATTTACACCCGCTTTGTGATCCTCGGCATCCCAGTCACAAACAAGAGGGGCATATCGAGATTTAAACATGCCATTGAAAGTTCAATGAATCTCAAAGGATCTAGGAGTTTTCATAGATTTAAAGCTTAAATTTCTTTTTCGTTTTTCATGGTGGAAATTAGTGAATTGTCATTCACTTACCTTCAAATATTTTGCAACTAGATTACGGCATCCCTTTTCTAGGTTGTAGCGTATTGTGTTGGGTCCTAGCCTTAGTATTTCATTTGGGTGATTTACTAAGGACTCAATCTATCAACTAACTTGAATTTGTTTTTCTCCCGTTTTGTAGATGTCAAAGTTCGACAACTATGGTCTTCCCAAATCCCGTGGAACAAGCATTCCACATGAAGATGATATTCCACGATTCGATCGAGGAACAAGAGATCATGCTTCACTTTCTCCTCCTCCTCCAATTATTCTCCCTAACCCACAAGTTCAAAGACTTGAAAATTTCAAGATCACTCAAGCCCTTTTGGCAAGTGAACATAAAGAAGGAAAGTCGGTGTGTGCACACATCCTAAGGATGAAGTCACACTGTTGGGATCCGTTGTCTGTGAGGAAATGGCTATTGATTGGGTTCTTCAGTCACTTCTTAACTCATATAGTGAGTTCGTAAGAGATTACTATATGATGAACCGCGACGTGACCCTTATAGATCTCACCTATATGCTTATTGCTGCTGAATTAGCAATGGTTTGGCACAATAGAAAAGCAAAGTTGATTGGTGAATCTGCCTTCGAGACCTCTATGGATATAGACAATGGCAATGAAAGACATGCTATGATTGAAAAGATTGATCATAATAGAAAGGCGATGTTTGAAGTAGTTCCATGTCCTATTCCAAAAAGAGTCAATTTGCTTTTATTGCCAAGAGAAGGGGCATTGGAGATGAAGCTGCCCTATTTACCTAAGAGATCTAAGAGATGGGAGAGTCGAAACGTATGGCTCTGATATAGGTAAAATCCATTAACTAACTCTTTTAAGCTTCTATTCTAGATTCTTAATACATAATGTGATAAGATTACAATTGATGTCTTGTAAGATCGAAGAAAAGAAAGGAAGCTTAAGGGAAGAAGTGAGCAGAATCTAACCGTGAAGGAATAGATTTCGATCACGTTTCTCGAAGATTAGATTCTTGAGCTACTACTTAGAGTTAGAATTAGATTGCTAAGAAAGATGTATTAGCATAAGTTTTTCAATGAGTTGCATTGTGAAGGACAAATTTTTCCGCAATAAAATAAATTTTGATTTTAAATTTTATTTATTTATCCTTACAATGGCGTGTATGAAAAATTGATGTTAAAATTATTGGCAATAATGGATTTGTTTCTTATTGTGTTATGGAAAGTCAAGAATTTACCAAATAGGGAGAGTTTCTCATCGCCCAAGTTTCAATTGGACAGAAACTTGGAATCATGCAACTTGGTTGCACGACGAATGAGAAATTTCATATTTGGAAATTAGACAAATTCGTTGACAAAGTGTCAAGTGAAGGACTAGGAGATCGAGTACACAAAGTTGTGTGTTGATCAAATTCACCATAAGAGTAACAAAGATATTCGTCATGATTTACTAAAGGTTTGGTAAATATGATTATACTTACAAGATTAAGTGTAATTCTGAATTGATTAAAGGGTTTAGATCAATAGTAGAACGAACAAGAAGAATCAAGTAGACAAAAAGATAAGAGTTTCTCCATTCTAAGAAGAAGGGAGAGTAGCTTTTATGCTTTATAATGGGTCTTAATGATTAAGAACCATGTCTCAATTGATCCTCTAAGTAAGTCTTAGTACAATTGTATGTTTAAGAAGAGGAATCAAGGATTGAAGAAATGGTTAAATCAAGAAGTCTATCATACTTCGTTCCAATAACAAGTCTTAAAGTTAAGATTGTGGCAATGAGTGAAAAGTATTAAAGGTTTATAACATTCATAAAATGTGGAAAGTTGTGATGTCTTGAATAAGACAAAGACCAACTTGGACCAATTTATGAAGTGTTTTGATAAAAGCTACACTAACTCTTGAATATTTGATTGTCAACAAATGTTTATTGACAAGAGAATCTTATATGTCAAGGAGTTAGTGGGAGTCTTAATGGTCTTGAAAAGTTTCAAGAACAAATCAAATAAACCTTATCGATCATCACTAGCACACGAGTTGAGTTTTACAACCTATCGTGTTGACGATATTTTGATTCTGTGCTGTTCCAATTGAGTTAATTATGCATGTGAGTCCTATGAGTACTCATTTTGAACGCATAAAAGGCAAGGCACCTTGATCAATGAAAGGTACATTGATAGGAAAAGGGTGAGATGCTTAACTACTTGGAAGATGTGGTGGGCATCTGTGCTACCATAAGGCAAGAAATCAAGATTAAAAAAGGCTCGGTCCATATGAGTTTGAATTTGTCGTAAACTCTGTTTTTAACAAATTCACATGGATAAGAACGAATACACCGCTTTAAATCTAAGTGTCATAAGATTTCCTCCTTCATGAAAATGATTGTGAGGAAATGCTTTCACTAAGAAAGATTTTAAGAAGATAGTGATTTTAAAATTGCATTCTCGAATTCGATCATGGTTACGGTTTCCCTTTCCATAATTTGAATTGTGAGGTTTGGCAATTAGTCTTAATTGTTAAGACAAACATATGAACTATCTAAGGCAAAGGTGTATAAGTTCAAGAAGCCTTGATAAAAGATTATCAAAGCACTAAGTATTAGAAACATGGACTTAAGAAATTCAATAGGTATTGTCTTTCCGAAAGTTAATATGTTTATGAATACATGTCGAAGCTAGTGGGAGCATAAGTGTTATGTTTTATAGTAATCATCATGATAGTGGGAGCATAAAAGTTATGATTGTATGATTATTATGGAAAGTATTGAAAGTTGGCAATATTAATTATAGAAAAACAAGAGTTATACCTTGCAAAGTCGTAAGGGTTGTAAAGTTGTTTTGCTATAATTAAGGGAGAGAATATTATGCTTCATTTCAAATCTAAAGGATTAGGTTGAGAAATGTTGATAAATTTAGTCAAAGGTACATAGTGTGTTCTTAAAATTTAGATTATGATTACAGCATTCCTCTTCACAATTCGAATTTTGAGAACATAACAAATAAAACATTGTGCATTGTGTCCCATACGCTTCGGGTATAGGATCGATTGCAAATGCTTTAATGTTTGACCATTCTAAAATTTTCCAAATGTCTAGCACATTTAGAGGGAAAAGGAACTAGAATTGGTTTTGACTAAAATAATTAAACAACTATCAAAGGACAATCCAAAGTTCGACGAGGATTGGTCGCTTGTGAGTAGTTGGAAGTATAGTTTTGGAAAATATGGAAATGTTTCCATATTGGACGGACCATATCGACATCATTACAAATAGAAAAGATTCTATTAAGAAATGAGTCGTCATATGGAACATATCGAAGCGTGTCCATACTGGGAAGTAAATATTGAAAATTTATGACTAGATTAGAAACTTTTATGCAAAAGGATGTTCAAAGGAATGTACTTTGAGTGAGAGACATCATATCTAAGGAATTGTCTTGTAACAATCTTCGATAGAGGACTTTGTAATATCATTGACAATAGTCTTTGTGACTTTGGTGCAGTGACATTACGAAAGAATCATTGCATAGGATGTTAGAATCTAGCATATTCTATAAGTAGCAGGAATTTGATATTCTTTCACTTATGGAAAAGGATTTGGAGTTGTGAAATGAGAATGATTGGAAATGTATTCAATTTGATCTATTTCACAAAGTAAAAACCATAGGTAAAGATTGTGTGCATGCTAGGAGCATGGGACAAGTGTAATAATTCAAGTAAGAAGTTGATTACCCGAAACGACAAATAATGAGTAATCAATATGGTGATAAATAAAAGGCGTTTTATTTATACTCAAAGGTTTGAGGCCATATGGGATTAGTATTATTCTTGTGTTTCACATTTGCATGTTTTGACTTCCAGAATAATTGAGTTTATTAAGAATAATCGAATTATTCGAACGGGCCACAGTCATTCATATGTTGGAAGTAGATATGAATGAAGACTGTCGTGAATTGGTGTGTGGATTGTCTAAAAGAGTATTAGACATAAGCAAATGTTTGCTGCAACGTTCATGAGTGCTTATGAATATGATTTGAGCATTGGATTAAACCCACGCTCACTTGGATCACTCCATGAATTGTATTACGAGTAATTAGTGAAACGAAAACATCTTATATTCTTGCAACCGAGATGTGTGAGTTGTATCTTGCAAATCGGTTGCACATTGATAATATGTAAACGCACCAGAAACTTGGTGTTATAAAACATATTGTTGTGTGTAATTCGGTGGGTGAGTGCAAGCAAGCATTGTATCAAAGTTTATCCGTTCCTTTTATTCAAAGAATAAAAGCGATATCTTTGGGCCCCTCGATGGTTTAGTGATGAAAAAATGTAAATGCTCGGCCAGGCTAGGGCTAATTTGATTTGTTCAATTAGTCTGTCATCATAAATCGAAAATCGAGATATAGTACAAAGAGAATGATTAGAAATCATATCTCAGACGATATCTAGAATGGAGGAATATATGATCCCTTATCAAAGGACACGCGTATCTGATAGGATCAGAGTTGACAGCGGCTTTGGAATGCTACGATTGCAGATCAGGATCTGAAGTCATACGCATAATAGTTGTTAGACTTATCCAAGTGGGAGACTGTTGGATTAGTGTCTAAGTCCATAACTATTTTGGTATGTACTTGACCCGATGGTGCATGGTCCTTTTAGGTTGCCTTCACCAAAGCAACTTGATTGGAGAAATATATAGAGAGAGAGGATAATATGATTTATTAATATGTTATAAGAATAATATATTAAAGGAGAAATCATATTTTTTTTAATTAATATTGGTCAATAATTAATTAGGAATTAATTTTGTGATCAAGTGTAACTAATTAAACTAGAGGGGTTGATTTGTAATTATGTGATAGTTACAAAATAAGGTAAGGATTATCTTAAATATATGGTGAACGAATTTGAGGTGATAAGGCCTTAGAATTCGACTATGATAAGGATTCAAGGATTATCTTATGGGTTGCTTTGTAGATAAGCAACTAGATAAGGATAATCACTGAAACCCTATCTCTACACCTATATAAAGACCCCAAGGCTCATGAATTCGTGTATCCCTTCCCAAGGAGTCCTAAGGACGAATTCTAACCTCTCTCCTCTCTCTTTATACATTCTCCATTTGCTCTTGGTGTTTGTAAGCCATTAGAGGAGTGACACTTGTGACTCTAAGCATTCCAAAGTCATTACAAGGAGATTTGGGATTGTTATTGCTGCATAACAATCAAGGTATGATCTTAAACCTAATTACATATTAATATGATTACTTGAATGCTAGAATTAGGGTTTATAGTCTTGGATTCAAAGCATGTACAATAGAGAAATCTAGATCCAAGCTTTAGGGTTTGTATGAGCACATAGGATGTCTTATGACCAAAACGCATCACTAAATTCTAGTTAGTCATATGTTTCACTTTCTAAGTGATTGGAAGAGATCCGACCTGAGTGTACATCATATGCATTCTAAATCTGTCTTCCTCCTTAATAATTATCTGCTCATCTAAAGTAAGGAGTATTATGGAAATCCTTAATTATTGGAGTATATTAGGAAGTGGGAAACACGTTCTAATACAATTTAAAAAAATGAACACTTTATGGGTTGTCTGTAGATCTCGCTGCTCAATTTAGGTGGACAACAATACTCTTGGTTGTCATAAGCTGAATGGTATTTTAGGAATATTATCTAAGTTCATAAGATTCAATGTATTGTCACTTATAGTATATCCAAAAATTTTGTCAAAACCTTTCATGTTAAATGGATCACAATTTACACCTTGGGAGAGTCTCATCCTTGTACAAACTGGGAACTTTATGGATCTAGAGGTCAAGGGAAGTCCAAATCTGAAGTTACAACTTCAGATCTTAGCTTAAACATGGAGAGCCCTTCATATCACCCATCCAAGAGAGGTTCAAAGTGAAATGAGCTTAAGGAACAGCCTAATACCTTCCAGAGAGTGATGACTGAGGAAATCCCTTAGCTTCCTACGAGTTCCTGGCCTTGCTTCTTCAAGTGCTTCCTTCTCCAAGGTTACTCCTTCAATCTTGGACACACCAAAGAACACACACACACACACACACGATTTAGGGTTTGAGAGGGACAAGAAGCAGTAAGGGGAGGCTGGTGGAGGTCAATGATACTTTAAATAGGGTGTAAAACCCCCAGAATTTAGGGTTTCATCTGCCATCTCCTACTCACCGAGTCCCTTAGTGGACTCGCCGAGTGGGTTACTAAACACGCGTTCCATTCCCACTGCTACTCGGCGAGTAGGGAGACCAACTCGCCGAGTAGGACATAAGACCAATTATTCTTTAATTAATTCATACCTGGAATCGGGACGTTACAGTTCTCCCCCACTTGAACTAGACTTCGTCCTCGAAGTCTGCTGCAGTGAACAGTCCCGGATAATGTTCCCGTATTTCTGCCTCTGCCTCCCACGTCCATTCGGATCCCCTCCGATGCTCCCATTGTACCTTCACCAAAGGTATTTCCTTGTTCCTTAGTATTTTCACCTTTTTCTCCAGCACGGCCATGGGCCTCTCCACATATTTCAGGCGCTCATCGACCTGATTGTCATCCAACGGCACCACTGCCTCCTGATCCGTGACGGACTTTCGCAGCTGCGAAACGTGGAAAGTGTTGTGTATCCAACTAAGCTCCTCTGGAAGCTCTAGCCTGTAAGCCTCCTTTCCAACCCTGGCAATGATCCTGAACGGCCCGATATATCGGGGACCCAATTTCCCCCTCTTCCTGAAGCGGATCACGCCCTTCCAGGGTGAGACCTTTAGGAGTACCATGTCCCCCACCTGAAATTCCAACTCGTATCGACGTTTTTCGGCATAACTCTTCTATCGACTCTAAGCGGTCTGCAAGCGCTGTCTAACTTGCTGGATCTTTTCGATAGTCTGCAAGACTATTACCGTACTACACATCACCTTGTGTCCAACTTCGCTCCAACAGACCGGGGTACGACATCTCCGCCCGTACAACAGCTCGAATGGCGGGGCTCCAAGACTAGAATGATGGTTGTTGTTGTAGGAGAACTCCGCAAGTGGTAGGTGAGAGTCCCAGCTCCCACCGAAATCAATGACACATGCTCTCAACATGTCCTAGAGGGTCTGAATAGTCCGATCGCTCTGGACGTCGATCTGCGGGTGAAATGTTGTGCTGAAGTGCAACCGTGTGCCCAACTCCTCGTGGAACTTTTGCCAAAAGCGGGAGGTAAACCTGACATCCTGATTAGAGACAATAGAGACAGGAACCCCATGGAGAGACACAATCTCCCGAACGTACAATTCGGCCAATTTCTCGGCTGATGAGCCCTCTCGTATAGCCAAGAAATGGGTGCTTTTGGTCAATCAATCCACGATGACCCATATAGCATCAAACCCCTTTGTCGTCTTCGGCAATTTGGTAATAAAATCCATCGTGGTTTGTTCCCATTTCCACATGGGAATCTCTAGGGGCTGCAGCTTCCCATGCGGCCTCTGATGCTCGGCGTTGACCATCCTACAGGTCACACACCTCTCAACGTACCAAGCTATTTCCCGCTTCATGCACGACCACCAATAACTCAACCTCAAATCTCGATACATCTTGGTGGCCCACGGGTGAATAGAGAAATGAGACTTATGAGCCTCCTCCATAACCGTCTACCTAACCCCACCCGTCATCGAGATCCAAACCCGACCGCATCAGGTTAATAGTCCCCGACTATCCTTCACAAACTGGGTGTTCTCGCCCTTGATCCTTTCCAACTTCAAATTTTTTGGGCGGATGCCCTCAACCTGGGTATCTCTGATCAAACTCACGAGCGGAGAATCCACTATTATCCTCATACATATTGCTGGGGTGGAAGACCCCGCTGACTTGCGGCTCAAAGCATCCGCCACTACATTCGCTTTACCGGGATAGTAAAGGATCTCACAATCGTAGTCCTTGACTACGTCCAGCCACCTGCGCTGCCTCATGTTCAGGTTCGACTGATCCATGATATGTCTCAAGCTTTTGTGATCCGTGTAAATGGTACAACGGACCCCGTAGAGGTAGTGTCTCTATATCTTGAGGGCAAACACCACCACTCGCAATTCCATGTCATGCGTAGGGTATCTCGTCTCATGCGGCTTCAGCTGCTGCGATGCGCAGGCTATCACTCGTCCTCTTTGCATGATGACCGCCCCTAAACCTGTGATGGATGCATCACAGAACACCACAAAATCCTCGACTCCCTCCGGGAGTGTCAATACTGGAGCCTTGCATAATTTATGACGGAGGGTCTCAAACGCCCTCTGATGCTCGGGACCCCATCGGAAATCCACTCCCTTCCTAGTCATATGAGTGAGTGGCACTGCGATCTTGGAGAAGTCCCGTATAAACCTCCGGTAGTACCCTGCCAATCCCAGAAAGCTCCTAATATTCGAGGGAGATTTTAGAACCTCCCACTGCATAACCGCCTCGGTTTTGGCCGGATCGACCAAAATCCCCTCCTGGTTAACGAGATGTCCGAGGAACTGGACCTCCCGTAACCAAAACTCACACTTTGAGAACTTGGCGTACAGCCGTTCCCATCTCAAAACTCCCAACAGCTCCCGCAGATGCTCCTCATGCTGCTCTCGGGTCTTGGAATACACCAAGATATCATCTATAAATACTATGACTGAGCGATCAAGCATCGGTCTACAGACCTGATTCATCAGGTCCATAAACACCGTTGGCGTGTTGGTGAGCCCAAACAGCATCACCACGAACTCGTAATGTCCATAACGAGTTCGGAATGCGGTCTTCTCCACGTCCTCCTCTCTGACCCTGACTTGATGATACCCAGACCTCAAGTCTATCTTGGAAAACCAAGATGCACCCTGCAGCTGGTCGAAGAGATCGTCTATCCTCAGGAGTGGGTAACGGTTCTTCACCATCAACTTATTCAACTCCCGGTAGTCGATACACATCCGGTGCGAACCATCCTTTTCCAGACGAAAAGTAACGGTGCTCCCCATGGAGAACTGCTAGGTCGAATGAACTGCTTGCCCAGCAATTCCTGCAGCTGCGATGACAGCTCCTGCATCTCTGGCGGTGCCAATCAGTACGACGCCTTAGCAATAGGGGCTGCACCTGGCACCAGGTCGATCCTGAACTCGACCTGCCTTTCCGGAGGCATCCCTGGTAACTCCTCCGAGAATACATCTGCGAACTCCCTGACCACCGGTACGTCGGAAACCGAAATTTGGTCCCTGGCTCGCGTATCCATCACATACGCTAGATAACCTGTACACCCATGCTGAAGGTACTGCCATGCCCTGGCAGCTGAACAAAACCCTGATCCCACTCTAGTGCCCTCACCATATACAATCAATTCTCCCCCACTTGGGGTTCGAACCACTATACGTTGCCCCTCACAGTCGATCATGGCACCGATTGACTGAGCCAATCCATGCCTACAATCATGCATACCTCCCCCATGGGAATCAGAATCAAAACTATCGGAAATGACACCCCGAAAATCTCCAAGTCACACCCTCGATAATATGAAGAAGCAGAAACCCCGTGTTCGTTGGCGATAGACACTCGCAACGGACACTCTAACTTGCCCACTGGTGCACTGAACCCCCTACTAAATGTCTGAGATATGAAGGACCGACTCGCCCCCGAGTCAAATAAGACCAAAGCAGGCAAGGAGTTCACTAAAAACGTACCTAACCATAGGTGCAACAGATATGGAAAAACGAGATAAGGATAGAAACATACCAGCAACCACATCCGGTGCTGCTCTGGCCTCCTCTGCTGTAAGCTGGAAGGCACGACCCTGAGCCTTTGGAACCTCTCTGTAACATCCCGGAATCGCAAGAGTAGAGTTGAAGGGCTAAAAGTGTAAGTTTCGGAGGGCAACTCGGCGAGTCAGGTCGCGACTTTGGTCGCGTATCAAGTGGCCTACTCGGCGAGTCCAAAGATGGACTCGGCGAGTGGGTGCTGTGTGGAGAAAACCCTAAATCCGGGGAATGAGCCCTATATAAAGACCATTATGTTTCCTCCACAGCCTCCTTGACCCCCCTTTGAGTCCCAGAAACCCTAATTTCATGGAGGAACCCCATTGTTGAGCAATTAGAGCTTGGAGAGGTGCTTGTTGAAGAAATCTTGAAGGAGAAGTGGCTTGGATCAAAGGGCTTTGCTTGGATTCGAGTTTCATTGTTGTTGGGGCATTCTTTGGAAGTAATATTTCGTTCTTGGGCTGTGTTCTCTTAGATTCTCATTTTTGGGTTGTGTGGGAAGCTTAGTTGTGTGGCAGCTTGAGTTTGAAGGATGGATCTGAGGTTGCTACCTCAGATCTGGAGTGGAGAAGATCTTAAGAGCATTAAAACCCCTATTCTTGTGTTGTTAATGGAGCTATCATGTCCCAAACCTTAGTTCTAAGGTGAATAAGGCCTAGATCTCTTTGGATTCACGTAAAGTTTGCCACTTTACGTGATGGATGGATTGTAGGAGGTTGGATCTATGTTTTGGATTAATTGCATGGCCTGGAGTGCTTCTGAATTGATTCAGACCAGTGATACTCGGCGAGTCACATGGGTGGACTCGACGAGTTGCTTGAAGATGGTCTGGAACTCGGCGAGTTGGAAGAACAACTCGGCGAGTAGGTTGAAGATAGCCTTAGACTCGGCGAGTCTGTTCTTGGACTCGGCGAGTCTTGTCGAAGAGTCCCAATATTTCCTGGTTGAGTCGAGAATCGGTGAGTCAAGGGATGACTCGGTGAGTTGGGTGCGAGTGGACTCAGAGTTGCTGGACTCGGCGAGTCTTGGGGTGACTCGGCGAGTTGGGTCGCTGATTGAGGGAAGTTCTGAGCATAGGGACTCGGTGAGTCATCGGGTTGACTCGGCGAGTAGGGTCAGTCAGGGGTTGACTTTGACTTTGTCCAAGGTTGACCAGTTGTCTTCCAGGGGTATTTTGGTAATTAAGGGTATTTATTGAATTGAATGTTTCTGTATTCAGTGGAGGAGTTTGTGTCAGGGTTGGAGCAGCGAGATCTTTTCCTTTCAGCCGGTAGTTTCAAGGTGAGTTATCCTCACTATATCAATAGGGTCTAAGGCACCAAGGCCGGCCCTTATCAGATTGAGATCCGAGCAGTTGTTATTATTTTGTTGTTGTGATATGCTTGCATCCTGAGAGTTAGGACGATATATGTTAGAGACCTGCTTGAGATCGGTATCCTGAGAGATAGGGAGATGCTATGCTAATGACCTGTTAGGTCAGTATCCCGCTTAGGGTATGTTATGCTATGTGATCTGCTTGATCGGCTTGTTTGAATGTGAACTGTAATATGATTATATGTTTATGTGTACATGGTTGTTTGGACTGGAGATGGGTTGAGGCGGTCCTGCTTTGTGCTGTAGGCCAAGATACTCAGGGCGGACCGGTTGTTCCAAAGGCCCAATGAGCGGTCCGGATATGCTGTAGACCCTACGCGGGCGGACCAGACGTGCTGAGGCTCGGAGAGTGGACCAGGCCGACTGAAGGCCCGATGCGGGCGGACCAGTCATACTGTAGACTCAGAGAGTGGACCAGGTGAGTTGAAGGCCCAATGCGGGCGGACCAACCACACTGTAGACTCGAAGGACATGACTAGACCCGGAGGATAGATCCGGTGGACTAAAGGCCCGATACGGCGGACCAGTCACACAGTAGATCCGATATGCATGGCTGTTCTACGTTCTGTTATGTTCTGTATGTTTTATATGTTATGGGCCGGAAGGCAATATGTTTTGGACCGGAAGGTCGTAGCCTGGAAGGGCGTATATGTGGTTGGTATTTTGGGGGTATCTCACTAATCATTCGGGCTTACAGTTGTGGTTTAATGTTTTTCAGGTTCTTCAGGAGACTGTGGCAAGGCGAAGGCGTGATCGTACCGCTCCTCATGATTTTGTAGCAATATGATTCTGGGAATACTCTAAATGATTTGTATTGAAAACCTTTTGTAAACAATTTAATGAAATCGGGTTGTTTTTGAAAATTTTAAATTGGTTGTATTTTTCGGTCGTTACAAGTTGGTATCAGAGCCTTGGTTTGAGTGAATTGGAGGAACACTTGTGTGACTCCAGTCTCAAATCGAGGAGGGTTTTCAAAAGAGAATTTAAAATGGTTTTCAAAATAAGTAAAGGAGGTCGCGGAGGTACGATCAGCCGGAGCCAGTAAGTAACCCCAAAATACCATACATGATATTTGTTTTATTGAGCTTTGATAGAACAACATGCTAGAGTTAGGCTAGCGATCTTCAGGATTTCTCGATGTGTTGCCTGATTTATGATGCCTTCTAGCCTAGGATTTTCTTGTGAGAGATTTCTAGTGTTCCTCTAGTTGTGAGGATAGATCGTTGTTATGTATATTTGTCTCTAGGGTGTTGTGGAAGTACTTCATACAAATATGGGTAGGTGTGGAAGGTAGTATGGGCCCGTAGTACGGAAAGCACAGGACCCATACACGTATTAGGGAAACCATGACCTCTAGGGTTGGGTTGAGAGTTGGTTCCCGGGATAGTGGGAAGTATCTGAGATTTCTGGTGGTTTATTTTCAGTATGGAGACTTCAGGACATGCTGGGAGTGGATCCAGATCAGGAGCAGGAGCAGGAGAGGGAGTTCCGGGTGGGTCTGTACAACCCGAGGTTGTCAGTCAGATGAGTACGCACAAGTTGGATGCGAGGATTCGTGAGATCCTGCATGATGAGGTTGCTGCATTGTTTCGGGCTGAGCTGCCAAAGTTGTTTGGGTCGATCAAGACCGCCATGGTGGAGTATTTTGATGAGCGCTATGCGGCTCTCACGGAGACGGCTGCCGCGGCGGCTACAGCAGCTGTAGCAGCGGCAGGGGGAGGAGCTAGTAGAGGTTTTCAGTATCGGGAGTTCGATAATACGAAGCCTCCCACCTTTGATGGAGTTCAGGATCCGATCGTTGCTATGAGATGGTTATCAGATGTGGAGGGGTGTTTCTTCACGTGTTCGTGCCCTGCTGATCAGAGGGTGAGGTGTGCTCTGAACCTGTTGAGGCTCGGGGCGAAGGATTGGTGGAGATTGACCACGGGGTCGTACTCAGATACAGCAGATGCTCAGATAACGGGTCATCTGAGCCTGCTCTGAAGCAAACTCTGGGAAAAACATCCCCCTCTCAGTGAACATCCGGTTGATCTCCGTCACCGACTCCCTATCCTGTCTCAAACTCAAAAACTCCTGTGACAATCGCTCCTGCTCAACCCGTGGAATGTAAAGGGCACGGAACATATCCCTGAACTGCTCCCAAGTAAGAGCAGCTCTCTGATCATCAGAGTATGACCAGTCTCAAGTCTCCACCATTCCTTGGCCCCAGACCTAAGTAGGTTCAGAGCACACCTGACCTGACTGGTCTCCCATCCGTGATCCTCAAAGTAGCCGGCGCTGGAGCCTGTGCCGGCTTGGCGGCGAGTAACGGGCAGTTGGCCTTCAAATGGCCAACCTGATCACAATGGTAACATAACCTCATACTCTGAACTGGAGCGGCCTGGAGACAGTCCCTCGCGTAATGCCCCTCCTTGCCACACTTATGGCATCCACTACCAGCTCGACACACACCAGAATGACCCTTGCCACACTTCCCACATGTGCGACTCTGCTGACCCCCAGTCCTAGTATCAGCGGTCTTAGACTGCTTCGACGCCGGCTGAGAATGTGTCAAACTCAAAACTCAAAAACTCCTGTGACAATCGCTCCCGCTCAACCCGTGGAATGTAAAGGGCACGGAACATATCCCTGAACTGCTCCCAAGTAACAGCAGCTCTCTGATCATCAGAGTATGACCAGTCTCAAGTCTCCACCATTCCTTGGCCCCAGACCTAAGTAGGTTCAGAGCACACCTGACCTTCTGGTCAGGAGGACACGAGCAGGTGAAGAAACACCCCTCCACATCTGAAATCCACCTCATAGCCTTGATGGGATCTTGCGTCCCATCAAAAGTAGGGGGCTTCGTTTTATCGAAGTCCCTGTACTGAAAACCTCTACCAACCCCTCCCCCCGTCGCTGATACAGCAGATGCAGCTGCTGTGGCGGCTGTCTCTGCAAGGGCTGCATAGCGCCCATCAAAATACTCCACCATGGCGGTCTTGATCGATCCGAACATCTCCAGTAACTGAGCCCGAAATGCAGCAGCGACCTCATCATGCAGGATTTCCCGAATCCTGGCATCCAACTCCTTTGTACCCAACTGCACCACTGGCTCAGGTGCTGTCAGCCCCTCCTGGCCTCCATCCCCTGATCCTGATCCCGAACCGGATCCAGCCACGAAGCGTCTCGTCATCAACATATCACAAGATATTAGATAATTCATATAAATCTTTGGGAGCCATCTCCCTACTAACCCTAGGGATTGTGACTTACTTGGCACGCGTATAGGTTCCATGCTTTCAGTAGCATGGGCCCATACTACCTTCCACAAATACCCATATTCGTCCCAAGTATCCCCACAACACCCTAACAGTATGCACAACATGGCGAGTGCTCAACCCTCACTCATAAAGCAATGCTAAATACCTCATAACTGACCTTTCGGTCTCACTCAATCCCTCCTATCCATGAAACTTCCACTAACCCTGCAACACCAATGTATGCTAGCCATACATAACGCTGGACCCTATAAACTTTCGAATATCCAATCCTACTCCAAGCTCCTAATCAAACAAGAACAAAACATAAGGCCAAATCAAACATTCTCAGGCTATAAGATCTTAATTAGGTACAACTGTGATGCATACATTAGAGAACTACAGTAATGATGTCAATCTCACATAAGGAAACCCTAGGCTATCAGGCATCATATAATCAGGCAATTCTATCATGCAATTCCTGAAGATCCATAGCCTAGTACTAGCATGCTGTTCTAACATATCACAATATCAAATAACTATATGGTATTTTGGGGTCTACTTACTGGCTCCGGCTGATCGTACACCCTGCATCCTCCTTTACTTATTTTGAAAAAAAAACCATTTAAAAACCATTTTGAAAATCTTTCCTTGATTTGAGACTGGATTCACACGAATGTTCTTCCTATTCACTCAAACCAAGGCTCTGATACCAACTTGTAACACTAAAAAATTTAAGCCAAATTTTAAATTTTCAAAGCACGTCGAATTCATCAAACATTACAACTTTGTTTTCAAAATACATTTATATCAGAGTTTTCCCAGGAACATAACGTAATAGGAGGAGTTGTACGATCATGACTTCGCCTTGTCACGATCCCCAAAGGTACCTGAAACAATAAACTGAAACTGTAAGCCCGAGAGCTTAGTGAGTTACCCCTAAAATACCGATACACATACAGTTTATATAACCATGTCACACGATAACATATCATAACAAACTGAGCAGAACAGCACATAATGGGTCCACAGCTTTACAGACTGGAATACCCCTGGCCCACAATGTGAGTCTGGAATGCCTACCGGGCCCTCAGCTCACATCTGGGTTGCCACCGATCCCTCAGTACGAGACTGGAATGCCTACCGGGCCCTCAACTCGTATCTAGAATGCTCCCAAGTCCTCAGTATGAGTATGGAATGGCTACCGGGCCCTCAACTCATATCTGGAATACTCTAGGGTTTGTTGGCTACCGCATGGAGCAGTACAACCTCAACCCATCCCACATAACATATCACATGTAACAGATAATGCACTTACAGGCAATCAATCAGCATCACATGTAGTTCTACAGACCTACCCTCTAGAGGATCAACTAGCATGCATAACTAACTCATACTCAACATTATACAATTAAAAGGATATCATATCCAATGGTCCGGCCTTGGTGCCTTAGACCCCTTAGTATAGTGAGGACAACTCACCTCGCAACTATCGTCAGAAATAAGAAAGCTCAACTCTCGGTTCCAACACGAACTCCACCACCTATATGTACCACGCAACCTTTTTCATGAATCTCCCAATCCCAGAAACCAACAGAA
The DNA here is from genome assembly GCF_052625555.1 of Lactuca saligna. Classification (NCBI taxonomy): domain Eukaryota; kingdom Viridiplantae; phylum Streptophyta; class Magnoliopsida; order Asterales; family Asteraceae; genus Lactuca; species Lactuca saligna. The sequence continues at coordinate 54,356,217 of NC_136425.1, forward strand.
TTCAGCTGGTTAACCTTTGATCCAAGTCAAAGTCCATAGTCAGAGTCAACAGTCTATGTTGACTCGACTCGCCGAGTGCAGGTCACCAACTCGCCGAGTTCTTTCTGAATTTGATAAGTCGTGAAATCCTTGATTGGCTCGTCGAGGTCCCCTTTTAACTCGTCGAGTTCATATGCGGCCAAGATTTGGAAGAAGCCCTAGCCAACTCGCCGAGTTTTCTAACAACTCACCAAGTTCAAGGCAATCTTCAACGAACTCGCCGAGTTGTTCATCCAACTCTCCGAGTTCATGGCCATCTTCAACAGACTCGCCGAGTTTCTCATTCAACTCGCCGAGTCCTTGCAGTTCTTAATCCATGCAGATGCTTTTTAAGACATGGCAAGGCCCCATATTACAGATCCAAGCTCCTAAGGCATGTTTGTCACGTAAAGTTGCAATCTTTACGTACATGCAAAGAAGCTCTAAAGGCCTTAAATGATCAATCTGAGCTCTTTAATGGAGTTTTACACCTTGGGAGAGTCTCGTCCTTGTACAAAATGGGAACTTTATGGATCTAGAGGTCAAGGGAAGTCCAGATCTGAAGTTACAACTTCAGATCTTAGCTTAAACATGGAGAGCCCTTCATATCACCCATCCAAGAGAGGTTCAAAGTGAAATGAGCTTAAGGAACAGCCTAATACCTTCCAGAGAGTGATGACTGAGGAAATCCCTTATCTTCCTACGAGTTCCTGGTCTTGCTTTTTCCTTGCTTCTTCAAGTGCTTCCTTCTTCAAGGTTACTCCTTCAAGCTTGGACACACCAAAGAACATACACACGATTTAGGGTTTGAGAGGGACAAGAAGCAGTAAAGGGAGGCTGGTGGAGGCCAATGATCCTTTAAATAGGGTGTAAAACCCCCAGAATTTAGGGTTTCATCTGCTATCTCCTACTCGACGAGTCCCTTATTGGACTCGCCGAGTGGGTCACTAAACACGCGTTCCATTCCCACTGCTACTCGGCGAGTAGGGCAACCAACTCGCCGAGTAGGACATAAGACCAATTATTCTTTAATTAATTCATACTTGGAACCGGGACGTTACAAATATATTATAAGTTATAATATATTAATATGAAGTCATGTTATTTAATTAGTTTTAGTCTTAAATTAATTATGAATTAATTTAGTGACTAAAAGGAAGACTAATTAAACATGGGCTATTGCATTTTATATAATGTGGGCTTAAACTCGTTAGGAATGGGCTAAGCATGCATGGTGCTCCATGGATGAACCATGGATCTTTTAACCTATGGATCCTTGGAAAGGAAAAGACATGGGTTATTAGGGTTTACCCTAACCGTCCACACTATATAAAGATGCACATATTGCAAGAAATGGCAACTAGTTGTGTGAGACATTGTGGTGGCCGATTTCTACATAGCATATTATTCTCTTAAGGTTTTTCTAAGTTTGTGGTGATTTGTGATTCCATTTGAGGCATTCACATTATTGGTGCTAGGATCTCAAATTCCAAGCGATCAATCACTATCAAAAGGTATGTCATTCTTCTAGTATTTTATGATTCTAGTTCTTCATGCTATGCTAGTTAGGATGTAAACCTTGGAAATTATTATTTTCATGTATTTTTAGAGAAAACATAGATCCAAGGTTATTAGGGTTGCATGCACACCTTAGGAGTGTTAGAATGCTCAAAACCCAACAGTGGTATCAGAGCCTAGGCTTGTTTTCTTGAATACTTGATGCAAATTGCTGAAAAATGTCGAATAACTGCATTCTGCACAACTGACTCGCCGAGTCCTTCATGGAAATCGCTGACTCCATGCATATATTCAACCAACTAGCCAAGTCAGTTCATGCACTCGACGAGTTGGCAAGCCTGAGTGCAGATTTTTTAGTTTTGGTGTTGGAATTGGTCTAGAATCATTACCTTAAACTGTTTTGAACTTATAAAACCTGTTTTTGATGTTGTAATGATGATGGTGGACCAATTTCAAAGTTATAATCAAAGTTTCAAGTTTATATATGCTTATATGATTCTTGAAAGTTGTTGATTATGAATGTTCATGAACTTATGAGTTTTGATAGATCATAGGATTTTTTTGCAAATTTTTTGAAAGAATATTTCTTGATATTTATGACATTGAATGAACTCCATAACTTGTCCTGAAGTTATGGAAGTCCAAAAGTTTTTCTTTTAAATGTTTTTTAATAAGTCATAAGTTACACTTTTGAAGAGTTTTTTCTAATAAATGTTTTTGTGGACTACATAACTTGTCCTCAAGTTATGGATTTCCAAGAGACTCTTCTTTAAAATTTTAAACTCTTAATTAAAACTCATAAGTTATGAATATCCAAAAGTTTATGAATTGTTCAAAACTTGCCCTCAAGTTTTGGAATTTGCAAAGTCTCACACAAACTTTAATTCCAAACCCTTAGAGTTTTAAAAGTTAAAATTCAAACCTTATACTATTATAAGATTAATGGTTAATATATATATATATATATATATATATATATATATATATATATATATATATATATATATATGTATAAGATTAAGTCATTTTACCGTTAGCAGGCCTCATTCACGAAGCCGGTCTATAAGGGGGGTATACGGTTGTTGCCTATAAAATGGCAGCTTAATGGGTGTCCACTCTCACCCACCGCTTCCTTGATCAGTAGAGGGTCGTTAGCTGAACAGTTAGGACAAGGACTTTAAATTCTCATTAAAACTATAATGATTATTATAAAGTAACTAAACATTTTAATTCCCAATCTTAGTTACTTTAGGAAAAATGTGAACATGGTGCTAGCCCATGGAATTCACACTTTGTACCTTACCAAATCGTTGGTGGAGCGTGTATGGTTAACTGGCACACTAACTTGGACTAGTAAGGATCACGAAGGGTGACTTAATGTTTGTCATAGATCAATGGAGCATGTATGGTTAACCGACACATTGATAGGTGATAATAATAAGGGTACCAAGTGAATTAGTATGGTTATTCACACCTTGTTTTGTGATCCTCGGCATCCCAGTCACAAAACTTAAAGGGCACACTCGAGATTGAAACATGCCATTGAAAAGTTCAATGAATCTCAAAAGATCTAGGAGTTTCAAATCCAATTAAAACCTAATAATTCATTTCATTTTTCATGGTGGAAATTGGTGAATCTTCATTCACCTACCTTTCAAATATGTTATTACTTAGATTACGGCATCCCTCTTCCAAGTATAATATATTGTGATTGGATCCTAGCCTTAATATTTCATATTGGGTGTTATATTAAGGATTTTGAATCAACTAACTTGACTATCTCCCATTATAGATGTCTGGTTCAGACAACTATGATCTTCCCGATACTCTTCATCAGGAAGAAGGACGGTTCGCACCGGATGTGCATAGACTATAGGGAGTTGAACAAGCAGATGGTGAAGAACCGTTATCCACTCCTGAGGATAAATGTTTTCTTTGATTAGTTACAAGGTGCATCTTGGTTTTCCAAGATGGATTTGAGGTATGTGTATCATCAGGTTCGGGTTAGAGAGGAGGACATGGAGAAGACCGTGTTTCGGACTTGTTATGGGCATTACGAGTTTGTGGTGATACCGTTTGGGCTCACCAACATGCCTGCAGTATTGATGGACCTGATGAATTGGGTTTGCGGACCGATGCTTGATCTCTCAGTCATTGTGTTCATAGATGATATCTTGGTTTATTCCAAGACCCGAGAACAACACGAGGAGCACCTTAGGGAGTTATTGGGAGTTATGAGATGAGAACGGATGTATGCCAAGCTCTCGAAGTGTGAGTTTTGGTTACGAGAGGTCCAGTCCCTCAGACATCTCATTAACCAGGACGAGATTTTGGTCGACCCGGCCAAAATCGAGGCAAGCATGTAGTGGGAGGTGCCGAGATCTCCTTCGGATATCGGGAGTTTTCGAGGATTATCAGGGTACTACTGAAAATTCATTCAGGATTTCTCCAAGATTGTAGTACCCCTCACTTGTCTGACGAGGAAGTGGGTGGATTTCCGGTAGGGCCCTGAGCAATAGAAGGCGTTCGAGATGCTCCGACAACGTCTGTGCGAGGCTCCAGTTTTGACTCTCCTGGAGAAAGTTGAGGATTTTGTGGTGTTATGTGATGCATCCATCACAGGTTTGGGGGTGGTCCTCATGTAGAGGGGACGGGTGATAGCCTACACATCATGGAAGGTAAAGCCGCATGAGACGAGATATTGTACGTATGATCTTGACTTGGGGGCGGTGGTTTTCGCTCTCAAGATCTGGAGGCATTAACTATGTGGGGTCCATTATACCATATACACTGATCATAAGAGCTTGAGACACATCATGGATCAGCCGAACCTAAAGATGAGGCAGTGCAGGTGGCAGGATGTAGTCAAAGACTACGACTGCGAGATGCTTTACCACCCCGGTAAAGCGAATACAGTGGCGGCCACCTTGAGCCACAAGTTAGCTGGGTCTTCCACCCCGGCAATATGTATAAGGATAGCGGTGGATTCTCCGCTTGTGAGTTTGATCAAAGATGCTTAGGTCGAGGGCATGCACCCAAAGAACTAGAAGCTGGAAAGGATCAGGGGTGAGAACACCTAGTTTGTGCGGGATAGCGTGGGATTATTGACCCGATGCGGTCGGGTACAGGTTCTGATGTCTGGTGGGGTCAGACAGACAGTCATGGAGGAGGCTCATAAGTCTCATTTCTGTATTCAACCGGGGGCACCAAGATATCAGACCCGAGTTTGAGTTATTGGTGGCCATGTATGAAGCGGGAGATCTCTTGGTATGTCGAGAGATGCTTGACTTGTAGGATGGTCAAGGCCGAACATCAGAGGTCACATGGTATGCTGCAGCCCCCGGAGATTCCCATGTACAAATAGGAGCAGATCACGATGGATTTTATTACTAAACTGCCAAGGATGACGAAGAGGTTTGATGTTATATGGGTCATCGTAGATCGATTGACCAAGAGTGCCCATTTCTTGGCTATTCGAGAAAGTTCTTTGGTCGAGAAGTTGGCTAACGTGTACGTTCACTATATTTCCGCTCGACATGGGGTTCCAATCTCCATTGTTTCCGACTGGGATGTTAGATTTACTTCTCGTTTCTCGCAGAACTTCCACGAGGAGCTGGGCACGCGTTTGCACTTTAGCATAGCATTTCATCCGCGAACTGATGGTCAGAGTGAGCGGACCATTTAGAACCTCGAGGATATATTTAAGGCATGTTTCATTAACTTCAGTGGGAGCTGGGATTCCCACCTACCCCTTACAGAGTTCACGTACAACAACAACTATCATTCCAGTATTAGTGCCCCGCCTTTTGAGCTTTTATATAGTCGGAGATGCCACACCTCGTTTTGTTGGGGTGAGGTCGGACATATGGTGATGGGGTGAATGGAGGTAGTCTTGTAGACTACCAAAAAGATTTAGCAAATTAGGCAGTGGCTGCAGATCGCTCAGAGTCGACAGAAGAGTTACGCCGACAGGCGCCGATCTAAGTTAGAATTTCAGGTTGGTGACATGGTACTCCTGAAGGTCTAACCCAAAAAGGGTGTGATCTACTTCATAAAGAGGGGGAAATTGGGTCCCCAATACATTGGGCCATTCGGGATCGTTGCCAAGGTGGGTAAGGTGGCATACATGTTAGAGTTATCAGATAAGCTCAGCCAGATCCATAGTACCTTTCATGTTTCGTGATTGCGGAAGTTCATTTTGGATGAGGAATCGGTAGTTCCGTTGGATGACATTCAGGTCGATGAGCGCCTAAATTATGTTGAGAGGCCTGTGGCCCTTCTGGAGAGAAAGGTGAAGATTATGCGGAACAAAAGAGATACCTTTGGTGAAGGTACGGTGGGAGCACTGGAGGTAGAGATGCGGGAGCACTATCCAGAGTTGTTCATCGCGGCAGACTTCGAGGGCGAAGTCTAGTTCAATTGGGGGAGAATTTTAATGCCCCGATTCTCAGGTATTAATTTGGTTATAGATTTTCATGATTTCAAGGTCTACTCGACATGTTGGTTGCCCTGACTCGTCGAGTAGCAGCAGGTTGGTCCACGTGTTTAAGTGACCTACTCGCCGACTCCAGGTAGGGACTCGACGAGTAGGAGCTGGAGGATGAAATCCTAAATTATGGGGTTTTTCACCCTTTTTAAAGGATCATTAGCCTCCCCTTTATAGCTCTTTGGCACCCTTAAACCCTAAATCGTATGTGTGTGTGTTTCTTTGGTGTGTTAAAGCTTGGAAGAGGGATCTCGGTGAGGAAACACTTGGGGAAACAAGTAAATTTAAGCTAAGAACTTGTGGGAAGTAAAGATCTACTTCAGTTGACACTCTCTTTAAGGTATTAGGTTGTCTCCTTGGCTCATTTCATCTTTAATCTCTTTTGGGTGGGTTTTAGGAAAAGTCTCTTGTGTTTTAGTCAAGATCTGTAGTTGCAACTTCAGATCTAGACACCTTTTGTCCTCTAGATCCATAAAGTTATCAGCTTTGGCAAGTATAAGCCTTCCTGCAAGTGCAAGACTTCTTTGGAAGCTTAGTTTTGTCATTTTAAGGCTTTAGAGCTTTGCATGCACATAAAGTTTGCAACTTTACGTGATAAGCATGCCTTGGGAAGATGGATCTACATTACGGAGCCTTTGCATGGCTTAAAAAACATCTATATTGATGAACGACTGAAGGGACTCGGCGAGTGGCATGGTTGACTCGGCGAGTCCGATGAAGATTGTCGTGGGCTCGACGAGTCAGATGAGTGACTCGACGAGTCGGCTAAGGTTTTCCCCAACCTTTGGACACGTATGAACTTGGCGAGTTGAAAAGGAAATTTGACGAGTCGACCAAGGAGTTTACGACCGCAAACCTCAGGAACTCGACGAGTCACTCTAGTGACTCAGCGAGTTGGTGAGTTATGCATGAAACTCAGCGAGTAGCTGAGGGTACTCGACGAGTTGATGTCAATATGGACTGTTGACCTTGGCAATTGACTTTGACCTTGACCACGGGTTGACTATTGGACTTCTGGGGTATTTTGGGAATTTATGAGCATGGTTGTGTGGCGAATATAGGTGGTGGAGTTTGAGGTGGTAATCCGAGAGTCGAGTTTCTTCCGAGTCGACAGTTGCGAGGTGAGTTATCCTTACTATACTAAGGGGTCTAAGACACCAAGGCTGGCCCATTGGATATGGCAGTGATAGTATGTTGAGTATGAGTAGTGTTGCATGCTAGTTGTTATGTCAGTTAGGTAGGTCTGTAGGACTACCTGTGTTGTTATGTGGTCATTTGTTTGTGCATTAGTTATGATGTATGTTGACATATTATATTGGATGGGTTGAGGTGATACTGCTCCGTGTTGTGATCCGATAAACCCGGGAGCATTCTAGTTGCGAGCTGAGGGAGATTCATACTATGGGCTCGATGGCAATCCAGATGTGAGCTGTGGGCCCGTAAGGCAATCCGGACTCACACTATGGGCCCAGAGGGTAATCAAGTCTGTAATGTTGTGGAGTCATTATATGCTGTTATTTGTATATATATTATGTTCAGTGTATTAGTATTTTGGGGGAACTCACTAAGCTATCGGACTTACAGTTTCAGTTTATTGTTTCAGGTACATCAGGGGATCGTGGCAAGGCGAAAACATTATCGTACAACTCATGTTTTGTTTATGTTTCTTGGAAAATATCTGATATAGACTATTTTGAAAACAAATCTGTAATAACTGTTGGTTTTTAAATGTTTTGAAAAGTTTTAAATTGATTTGAAATTTTTGGGTGTTACAGTGGTAGTGGTTGTGTTGGTCGTTATAGAAAATACGGAAGCATATCGTCGTAGTGGTAATATGGAGGTGAAAAAATCGGTTGATCAAATGAAGGGATTGATGTTGTGGTGTTTCTGATGGTTTTTTTTTTTTTTTTTTTTTTTTGCTAGGCCTTTTGAAAGTGTCATTTTCAAAAAAAAAAAATTGAAGGAAAAGAGAGTAAAATGTTAAGGATTTTGGTTGAAAGTTATGTAAAAAATGGTAAGTATATATATAAAGTAAAAATAAAATAAATAATAATAATAATAATAATAATAATAATAATAATAATAATAAATAAATAAATAAATAAATAAATAAATAAAGTTAAATGACGTTCAACGGTCAACTAGCACCATCCAATCACATGAGACGGTTCTTTCTAGTCGTAGTGCGATCAAAACCGCATCCATGGACGGTGTTTGCGGTCGACAAGGCAAGAACGTGGTTCCAAACCGAACTCCACTTCGATGAGCCTAATCCAACTTGCAGTAATGACAATCACTTCCAATCTTTGTATGCGCTAGATTGCCACTTTTGCACCACTAACCAATGAGAGCCACTTAGATATGGACAAAAAATGTGAGGTAGTAATATGGCACCTATTGGCAACGCCTCTCCAAACCTACATCACAACCACATATTAAGACCAAATTATGGTTAATAGATTCAACACTCGATTTACACACCGGACAATCTATCATATCTATCTCAAGATCCGGTCTAGACAAGTTAAGCATAGAGGGTAATTTTTCATGCAAAAAACAATTACTTTATTTTGTATAAACTTACATCACATTGTTTTAACATCAAGAAATGGTATGAAGAGATCGTCAATACGAGCACGAGCACTCCTAACTAAGAAATTTCATGTTGAATCCCAAGCCCTCAACATTGAAACCCACATATTAGAAAGAAAAACATCTTGCAAAATCAACATCATACATGAAATTGCTCATCCACGAATCAGAAGGCGTCACACTAGAGACCACATCCCATTTACACGTTGATCTCTGACCCAACAACCATTATCCATCTCGAGACAGAACAATCTCCAAAACCGAAGTTGGAAAGACCGATCACCAAAACATGTCCAACGAAAATTAGAATATATCCCCACTTTTAATCCTCTACGAGATAGAAGAATAAAGAATATCATTGGAGTTGCGAATATTGTTAAATGATCCACCTAGTAATCGTTAAAGTGAAAATTACATTTAAAAAAATTATAACAAAATTCCTCTTGATGCTATAAAAAATTAAGTCAATCTTGTAATTCCATTGATCCTCAACTCGCTATTTATATTTATAATACAAAATGGTTTACATCCTTTCGATGTTTATTGAAATGATAACTATCATAATCAAATACAAATACAATAGCATATTCACTAACAACTATACATGACCTTATATGATCTTGTATGTGTACAAAGACTTGAGTCTTGAGTTGACGTAGTGGATGGACCCAAGTAAACTCAAAATGGGCCCAAGATGTCAATTCCGAAGGGACTTACGTGGTACTAAAAGAATCATACCTGGCCCACAAGTGTACAATTTGAGACTTTATTCTTAGGAGTTCCGCTGTCACGTGTCAGCTCCCATCGTCGTTTATCGCCATCTAAATTGACCCCGTTCCCACGTGGCAACATCAGAGAGCCACATAGTCGGCTTTCATGGGCACCGAGAGCAGCCGCCCCTTCCGTTACCTCCTTTATATTCTTCACCCAAAGGAAATTGTTTTCACTTTTCGAACCTCTGTTAAAGATGACGGTAAGTTTTCAATATTTCCAGATCGCCGGCGATTTTCAATGAAGCGGGTGTATGGAAGCCGGAGGAGCATGATGCGGCCGATCGACGAGGATGTTGATTCACCTGTTAAATCCAGGGAGCGACGTCGACGTAGGATTGAGATGAGGAGGAGGTTAGCTTTAGTTTCCCCTGTCGCCGGAACCGGAACTGAGAACTTGGACACTACAAAGTTACCTGCGGCGGAGCTGGTGAATGAGAACGCCGAGCCGTCGACTAGTAATAAGGAAACGCTGGAGTCGTCACCGGCACCGCTGTACGGATCGATATCGGTGGTTGGTAGGGCGCGTGACATGGAAGACGAGATATCGGTTCAACCGAACTTCTGCCGGCCGGAGATCAACGGTTACAGACCGGTGCATTTCTTCGGTGTATTCGATGGCCACGGAGGGCATCACGTAAGCCACGTGTCTTTACATATATGTAAAAATCAGAAATGTTTTCGTGTTACAAGAGGGCATTTCTGTCAGTTTTTAAATTAATTTTTGACTTTTGAAGGAGAAAATAGTAATTATGGGACTTGTGTTGACCAGGTGTCTGCATTGTGTAAGGAGAACATGCACGTTATCATGGAGGAGGAGTTGATGCGCGTGAAAACCACCGGAGAGAATTCAACCGGAGAAGAAGTGGAAGAGCTATGGCGGACGGCAATCAACCGGAGTTTCGAGAGGATGGATGAGATGGCGATGGCGTTATGTCAATGCAACGGGATAGAAAACTCGAAGATGTGTAGATTCCATCCGCAGTTATCTCTGGTAGGATCCACGGCGGTGGTGTTGCTTTTGACAGATGAGTTCATAATCGTCGCTAACTGCGGCGACTCACGCGCCGTCCTCAGCCGTAGCGGAAAAGCCGTACCACTCTCCTTTGACCATAAGGTAAACACAAAGTCGTTACAAAGTCTTGATTGAAGTCAGATTTGTTATATTCTATTTGTTTAATTAATTACAGCCTGACCGGGAAGACGAACGTGAAAGAATCGAAGCTTCCGGTGGCCGGATCTTGTTCGCCGGAAACGGAGCACGAGTTGAAGGTGTTCTTGCTATGTCTCGAGCTATAGGTTATCTTCTAGTTCTACTCCTTTCAGCAATGAACATTCTGTTATAATCTTAAAGTAGATTTTTGATAAAATTCTTCAACGAGTTCAAACAGGCGACAGATTTCTAAAACAAGTGGTAACATCGGAGCCGGAGTACACATTCACGAGAAGAGAATCCGAGGATATGAGTTTGATATTAGCTAGTGATGGATTGTGGGATGTTTTATCAAGTGAATTGAGTTGCGAGGTAGTTCGTAAGTGCCAACAAGAAGATGAAAAATGTAAAATGGGGATGGTGGCTCAAAGGGCGGACGGAGGAGGAGGAGGTGGTGGTGATGGTGGGCAGGTGTACGCATCTCGAAGTGCCACAGCATCGGCGGCGGCTTTACTGGTACGTCTTGCTATGGGACGGCGGAGCAATGATAATATAAGTGTGATTGTTGTTGATTTAAGAAAAGGAGAAAGTAAAAAAAGAGAGGGTTAATAGCGTAGGGTAACTCTTTTATTGTTGAATTTCTTGAGTAATATTGTAGATCTTTATTTGTGTTTTTACGGTATTAATCGGTAATTAAGCGGTTGTAATTTATGAACCAACTTATGTCGTTGGATAGTGGTTAATTGGATTAGAGCTGAATGAGTTAAAAGTTGATTGAGTTAGAATTAAAGCTAAAAGTTGAAATGAGTTCAAAGTTGATTGAGTTAGAAGTTTGACTTATTAACTTCTGATTGAAACTTATAATTTGATTTTTCATTTGATTAGCCGTGCAAAATAACTATATTACCCTCAAACAATATATTTTATAAACACAAAATATCGTGGCTCATGAAAATGCTGCAAATAAGAAAACAAATCAACCACACATCAACAAAATGACCAAACATAAATGATTTTTTATGTCCAAAATACCCGAGTTCAACATAACAACCTAAATATATGATAAATACCCAGCCAAAACGATTAAATATACATGATTTTTAATACCTAAAGTACCAACGATTAAATATACATGATTTTTAATACCTAAAATACCCCCGCTCAACATAACAACCAAAATATATGGTAATTGCTATGAACAAAAAAAATCTAAAATATAAAAATACCCGCCCTCCCAAACTTCACCGGTTCATCTCTAACCCATTAGAATTGCAACTTGAATTACATGGAATTCCACAAGAAAAATCAATTTATTTACCTAAAGCATCCAATTGCTTCTTCAGTGAACCAAATGGTCTAAAGCATCCAATTGCTTCTTCAGTGAACCAAATGGTCTTACTCTGTGTTTTCGACAACTTCATCACAATAATTTTCGATTTTTACTTGTAGTTATAACAAAAACTCACCGGTTATACAACAATTTCATCACAATTATTTTCAACTTTTACTTGGATGATATTAGAGAATAGTTCACATCAATACTTGAGATTCCATCTGTAAAATATCGTACCATTCTTTCAAATTTGGTTCAGAATGCAACCATTTTATTACTTCTATCTCCCACACGGCACATAAGAACACAGTTATACAGCAACAACAAAAATCGAAATTTTTTTTTGGCCAATGTTATCAAATATGATCAAATAACAAGATAAATTATAAAGTAAAGAAAGACATGATAGTAGAGAGAACTTTTATTTCAATACTTGTGATGAAATCATCAAACTTTACAATACATAATATACACTATTTATACTAAACAAAGAAGATGAAAGGTCATGTATGATATGAATGCGCATTATAGTGGTGCATAACTACACTCATAAAACTCATAATAATGTTTGTTATAATGTTCACTAATTATGGAGAGTAATGGGGGAATATGGAGAATCCAATAGTCATTCACTAAATAATAATTCATAACACTCCCCCTTGAATGATGATTGTATCATGCCTCGTTAAAACCTTAATCGGTGAAACCTCATGGGAAAAACCCTTTATTAAGGAAAAAGAGTATATGATTAATAATAGATATTGGAAACAATTGCCTCGTTAAAAACCTTGTTAAGAAAACCCAGTGGGAAAAACATAACTAAGGAAAAGAGTACAATATCTTTCCAACTCCCCCTGATTAGCACATCACTTGATTTTCTTGAAGCACCGCATAACAATGTTTCTTACCATCTTTTCAAATTTCGATGTAGGAAGTGCTTTAGTAAACCAATCAGGAAAGTTGTTACTGGATTGAATTTTCTAGATGTTGATGTCACACTCTTTTTGAAAATCATGAGTGAAATAAACTTTGGTGATATATGCTTGGTTCTGTCTCCTTTGATAAATCATTCCTTGAATGGAGCTATACAAGTTGTATTATCTTCATATAGTATGGTTGGAACATCCCTGTTAGAAGTTAGACCACAATTCTTGCAAATATATTGAGTTAAAATTCTTAACCAAATACATTCATGACTTGCCTTATAAATTGCTATAATCTCTGCATGGTTAGAATAAGTAGCAACTAAAGTTTGTTTAACAAAATGACAAGAAATTGTGTTACCTCCAAAAGTGAATAAATAACCAGTTTGGGATCGAGCTTTGTGTGGATCAGATAAATATCCAGCATCTGGATAACTAATTAACTTCACATTTTATGAATTTGATTATTATAAATTCATATCCATTGTACCTCGAAGATATCAAAGAATGTGTTTGACTCTATTCCAATATCTTCTTGTTGGACAAGTACTATATCTTGCTAATAAGTTTACGACAAAAGATTTATCAGGTCTTGTATTAATAGTAAGATATATTAGTGCACCAATAGCACTAAGATATAGTTCTTCGGGAACAAGAAGATTTTCATGCTTTTTATGATGCTGAAATTGGTCCTTTTTGGCATCTAAGTGCCTTACTACCATCGGGGTACTCAATGGATGTGAGTTATCCATATAAAACCTTTTAACAACCTTTTCTAGATAACTAAATTGATGTATAAAAACTCCATTTTTGGTGTGTTCAATTTGAAGACCCAAACAAAATTTCGTTTTACCAAGATCTTTCATTTCAAAATTTTCTTTCAAAAAAGAAGTGCATTTTCCAATTCTCCAGGAGTTCCAATTATGTTCAAATCATCTACGTAAACAGCAATTATCACAAATTCTGATCCAAATCTTTTTATGAATACACATGGACTTAATGGATCATTTTTATAGAACTCTTTCAACCAAAATGTACTAAAACAATTGAAACACATACGACCAGATTGTTACAATCTATAAAAAGATTTATTTAATTTTACCAAATATACTTCACGAGAATTAGAAGTTTGTGCTTCTGGCACCTTAAACCCTTCTGGGATTTTCATATAAATATCATTTTCAAGTGAACCATATAAATAAGCGGTAAATACATCCATTAGACACATCTCCAGTTTTGCATATGTTGTTAAACTTATAAAATAACTGAATGTAATTGCATCAACTACCAGAGAATACGTTTCTTCATAATCGATTTCAGGTCTTTAGGTAAAACCTTGGCAACAAGTATTGTTTTATATCTCACAACTTCATTTTTCTCGTTTCTTTTGCGCACAAATACCCATTCGTGTCCCATTGTTCTTACTCTGTTTGGTGTACGGACTACAGGTCCAAAAACTTTTCGTTGAGTAATAGAATTAAGCTCTTTATTTATTTCATCTTTCCATTTTGGCCAATATTTTCTATTCATACATTACTCAATAGATTTAGGTTCAAGATCCTCATTTTCATTATAATCGCGCGCGGAACATGATATGAAAAATTAACGTCGACATCTATCTTATTTCGGTTCCATCTTATTCTTGTTATGACATAATTTATTGAGATCTCATCATTTTCATTTTTTTTCAGGTACCTTATTTTCTTTTGTTATGTCATTAGGCTCTTCTAGAGCTTCATTAATCTTTTCAAGAGATTCTGTTTTCTCTTTTGGACCATCAATTGTATTTGCTTCATTTCATTTTCGAGGATTTTTTATCTTTGGAACCGGCTGATCTTCCACGCTTCAGGCGTGCCTAAGATTCATTTGCAGTTGTAATTTTTTTCTTCCTTTTAGGATATCAATTCTAACTTGTGTAAGTATAGCTGGTACATGAGACTTTGTTACCTACTTAGGGTCAGTAAATGCTTCTGGCAATTGATTTGCTACATTTAGTAAATGAATTATCTTTGTTATTTCAAGTTCACATTGACTTGAACGAGGATCTAAAGCTGAAAGTGACAATTCCTTTCAAGAGATTTTATTTTCCAGCTTCTTTATTTCTCCCCCTAATGTTGGAAAATATGATTCATCAAAATAATAATCATCAAATATAGCTGTAAATAAATCTCCAATTGATGATTTTAAATATTTTACTATAGATGGAGATTCGTATCCAACATAAATTCTCATTCTTCTTTGAGGACCCATTTTTGTGCGGTGAAGTGGAGAAATAGGTACATAAATTGCACATCCGAACGTCCTTAGATGGGAAATATTTGGTACATGGCCGCAAACCAGTTAAATAGGGGAGAACTTATGATAACTAGTTGGCCTAATGCGTATAAGTGATGCCGCATGTAAAATTGCATGTCCCCATGTTGATGTAGGAAGTTTAGAATGCATTAGTAATGGTATTGCAATTAATTGAAGGCGTTTGATTAACGACTCAACTAAACCATTTTGTGTATGAACATATGCAACAGGATGTTCAATAGTTATCCCAATCGACATGCAATAGTCATTAAAAGCTTGTGATGTAAATTCTCCAACATTGTCAAGTCGAATTTTCTTAATTGGGTAATCGGAAAATGTGCCCTTAGGTGGATTATTTGTGCTAGTAATCTTGCGAAAGCGACATTACGACTAGATAACAAGCACACGTGTGACCATCTAGTTGACGCGTCAATTAAGACCATAAAATATCTAAATGGTCCACATGGTGGATGAATTGGTCTACATATATCCCCTTGAATTCTTTATAAAAAACTAGGACTTTCATACCCAACTTTCTTCAATGATGGACGGGAAATTAATTTTCCTTGAGAACATGCAACACAAGACAATTCATTAGCTTGAAAAATCTTCTGGTTTTTCAAGGAATGTCCACTTGAACATTCAATTATTTTGCGCATCATAACTGATCCGGGATGTCCCAACCGGTCATGCCAAACTTTGTAGATGTTATCATACCTTTTATTTTCAATAGCGTGAGATTCAATCATTATAATATTTGTATAATACAATCCGGAGGACAATACGGGTAATTTTTCCAAAAGACTTTTCTTACCCAATATCATTTTTGTAATATTGAGATACTCTTTATCACCATCATTGGTTGTTTCAACATGATATCCGTTGGATCGAATATCCTTAAAACTTAATAAATTTCTTGGTGATTTTGATGAAAATAATGCATCTCCTATTTAATTATTGTCCCTTGTGGTAATTTGATATTCGCTCTTCCGAAGACTTCAATCTTGGTGATTTAGACGAAATAATGCATCACTCATTCGTAATTAGTGCCCCTTGTTGTAATATTATATTCTCTCTTCTGGAGCCTTCAATCATTTTTGCATTACTTGTTATTATATTAACATTTGCTTCTCTAATTGATAAGTAAGCATAATACTTTTCATTATTAAAGATGTTATGTGTTATTGCATTGTCTGCAAGAAATATATTTTCATTATTTCTTTTGTGAATATCAATATTTCTTTTCAATATATAAATAAAGCATAAGAAACATTCGTCTTGGAGAAATAAATTCATATTTTATTTTATTGATAAGATTGTGATGAGATCATTTCTCATAATACGAATATGCCATAAAAACATAATAAATGACATGAAACAAAACTACACATTATTCTTCAATCACCATCCATATCACCACTTGTCCCTTCTGGGTAGACAAGAAAATCGGCAACATCCAAATGTGTCATTTCTGGTCGATCTTCATGAATATCACTTCGAATAAAATTTGTTTCGATATTTTTATTTATATTTTAGAGAATCTTGATAAAGATCAACAAAATGCTTTGGTAAACGGCATGTACAAGACTAATGATCGGTCATTCCACATTAGTGATAAACATTTTCATTTTTTTTCCTTGACCACTTTTATCATTAGGATGTGGATTTTTGTTGTTTTCCAACTTCTGGTGGTTACTTGTAATCTTGTTATTTTTATGATAATTATGATAACCTTCACGACCTCGGTTAGACTCATGACTATTATAATTATATGAGTTGCATTCACTTCAGGGAATGTACTAGAACCGGTCGGGATTGATTGATAATTTTTGATCAGTAACTCATTGTTTTGTTTAGCCATAAGAAGACATGAGATTAATTCATATTTATTTTAAACATTTCTCATGATATTGCTACTGCAGGAGCATGTTAGTAGTATGAAAACTAGAGAAACTTTTCTCTAGAATTGTTTTCTATAATGAAAATAGAAATCAAAATAAAGACTTGTAATGTAAGGAATTGTTAGTTAAGAAATTCCATAAAATAAGTTGTAAGCATTGTACATGTAAAATTATAAAAAATACATACCTGAAAATGAAAAGACTAATAAGGAGTTAGAGCTATATGGTAGAGTCGTGCTGATAACGTGTTATAAAATATGATCAAATAACAAGATAAATTATAACGTAAAGAAAGACATGATAGTAGAGAGAACTTTTATTTCAATACTTGTGATGAAATCATCAAACTTTACAATACATAATATACACTATTTATACTAAACAAAGAAGATGAAATGTCATGTATGAAATGAATGCGCATTATAGTGGTGCATAACTACACTCATAAAACTCATAATAATGTTTGTTATAATGTTCACTAATTATGGAGAGTAATGGGGGAATATGGAGAATCCAATAGTCATTCACTAAATAATAATTCATAACAGACAAAACTTAATCAATAAATCGAAAAGGAACAACAAACTCGAATATCACAGAAAAAATCAAACATCTCAGCAAAAAATAGCAGGAAAAATCAAGTAAACATGAACAAAAACTCACTTGCCAGGAATAACGGTGGTCTCTAGTTAAGTGGTCGAAGGATGATGACGTTCGTTGATGGATTTTGTTGATCAACAGGTCAACGATGGCTTTCTTCTGTGTAGGCGTTCAACAATTGATGGGCAAAATTGGAAAGCAAACGTATTTCTCATTTATTGTCCCGGTCCAACAGTGGAATAGATAGGACCGAATCAGCACTAAAGCTTGGACTGAGTCAATATTTTGGATCGAATCCTTGATCGTAAAATCTATATCAAGCATGTTGATTTGTCTTTTTTAGACTTGAGTCTTCTTTTGGACCCAATTAGTAGCTATATAAAACACCCCTTAGTGTATTTTGCCACTAGTTTTTAGTGTATTTGTTGCGTATTAAGAAATAAAGGAGGACAAATTATATACATATATATATATATATATATATATATATATATATATATATATATATATATATATATATATATATATATATATATATAATGTGAATCAAAAGATTTGTGAGAACCTCCGAACTTATAATTAATTTATTATTTTTCAACACCAAAAACACCAATCTTCTTTAAATGGTGCGTCTAAGCCATAACTAGGCTAAAATTTTTTTTTGATCATTTTATTTATTTATTTTCTAAATCTACATGTATACACAATCAGCAGTTGTATGGATTGCTGATGAGCATAATCAGCAGTCTTATGGACTGCGTATGTGCACAATTAGTAGTCATGTGAACTGCAGATGTGCACAATCAACAACTATATGGACTGCTGATGAGCAATAAACAGTCTATATGACTGTTGATTGTGCTCATCAGCCATCATAAAAAAAAACCCAAAAAATGAAATAAAATCGTCAATTTTTTGGGACCTTGATATGATTTAGATGCGTTATTTGGAGAAGACTGGTGTTTTTTGGTGTTGAGAAATGATGGGTTGATTATGAAATAGAGGAATCGGTTGTATTTCGTCCTTTGTTCCCCATAGCAAATAGAGACCAAAAAGCACCAAATTTGATGAATTATTAAATCGTAAGTTCTCACAAATCTTTTCGTCCTCAAAAAAACCTGGTTATACACACACACACACACACACACACATATATATATATATATATATATATATATATATATACTGTTTTGGTCAAAAATCGATCAAGTATAATTTAACCAAATTGTATGAGAGGTTGTGATGTTTAAGGTAATCCAATTGTCGAATAGTAATCAAAGTGAGACAAATGAGTTACAAGGAAAATCATTGATCCTTTGTAGGATCTCCGACATAAAACTTTGGGAGGTGATAATGATCACCTATTGTAGCACTGAGAGTCAGAAAAACCAAGAAAGGAAAGGAAACCCTAAGTCAAAAGGGGGTCAACTCGTCGAGTCTAGTGAAGAACTCGACGAGTCGGAGCGGGCTCTGTGTCGCAGAATAAGTGGTTGACTCGGCGAGTCTGGTCTAGGTTGGGAAAGCCCTAATTCCAGGACTTGGTACCCTATTTAAGCATCTTATTCTCTTCCCTATGGTTCATTACAACCTCTCTCGTTCAGAACCCCAAAACCTTAGCCACCCAACTTCATTCTTGAGCTTCTGGTGAAGATTAAGGTCCATTGGAGTGGATTTTGAAGGCTTGGAAGAAAGGTGCAAGGAAGGAAGAGTAGATACAACCTCCATATCGACTTGGCAACTGTTAGGAGGTGAAAAGTATGGACCTTGAGATTTCAATTGATAGATCCCCTTTCTAGCTTGCCTTTATGTCACATTTCGATCATTTCCAAGGTTAATCCGAGTATTAAACACTTGAAGATGGATTTGGACAATAGATCTGGATACTCTTGGTCTTTAGAAGCTCAATGTTGTTGGCTTTATCCAGTTGAGATCCCATTTCATGACCTAGAGCTTCTTTCTAGCTTGGATTAAGAGTTTTGACTTCATAACACCTTGCATGCACGTAAAGTTAGCAACTTTACATGCAATGCTAGCATAAGGAGTCCAGATCTATGAGTTTGAGGTGTTGGAATGGACTGGAATCGATAGAATAGAGTTGTCATAAGATGGACTCGACGAGTCAGTTCATGGACTCGATGAGTCGGGTCGCAAACCCAAACCCTTATGTTTTTGAGTCAGATCAGTGTGTGGGGTTAGAGAAGGACTCAGCCAGTCTGTGTCCGTAATGGACATGAAGATCATGGTACTCGACGAGTTCAAGGAGGAACTCGGCGAGTCCACGACAATCTCCTTAGCTTATGAAGATGGACTCGACGAGTTTTAGAACAACTCAACGAGTTAGTTGAAGATGATACCAAATGTTTAGTTGAAGGAGAGCCCGTCGAGTTGTTGCTAGACTCGACGAGTAGAGTCGAGGTTGTTTTGGGATTTGAGGTACATGGACTCAACAAGTTGGTAGAACAACTCGCCGAGTCAAGTCAACTGGAAGTTGACTCTGACCATTGACTTTGACCTTAAGAAGGACCTTGACCAGAGTTGACTTAGTTGGCTTCTTGAGGAGAGTTAGGCTAAGTGTTGTTATTGGTATTGGTAGCTCGGAGAGTTGGA
Organism: Lactuca saligna; assembly: GCF_052625555.1. Classification (NCBI taxonomy): domain Eukaryota; kingdom Viridiplantae; phylum Streptophyta; class Magnoliopsida; order Asterales; family Asteraceae; genus Lactuca; species Lactuca saligna. Next base: position 54,376,413 of record NC_136425.1, read on the forward strand.
GGAACAGTAGTTCAGGGAGTTGTCGGATAGCAGCCAGAGGGTTATCAGTAGAGTTAAGCAGTGTAGGTGAGTTTTCCTTTGTGTGAATGCATCTACGGGCACAATGCCAGCCCATGTAGTTATGAGTAGGAAGACCCGGGGGTTAGCTCTAGGCACTGTTCGCTAGTATGATATTCAGGGCCAAGGTCCAACGTTGGGCGGGTGCCCAAGGAATAGTTTGCATGATAAAGTATACTTGTTGTTTGTGTGATACTTGTATGTGCTTGTTAGGTGGGCGAGTGTGGGCGAGGTCCCATATCTCACCATTAGCAGAGTATGGATGGGGTTCCATATCTCATCAATAGCCGAGTAGGGGCGAGGCCCAAGTTAGGAAAGGAGTAAGTGTGGACTGGGCCCGTATCTCACTATCAGCAGGAGTATGGATGAGGTTCCATGACTCATCAGTAGCAGGACAGGGGCGGTGCCCAATACATGCGAGGACTTAGTGCAAGAATGTAGTAGAATAGTTATGGTTTATGCGTTATGCGATATGTTATATGTTTGTATATGTTTAGCACGCGGGGCCCCGAGACAGACAGGGCCTAAGAGAAACAGATTTGTACACCGAGCGGGGCTCGAAGCCAGGCAGGGCTTGGAGTAGGCAGGGCTTGTTGTAGCTGGTGAGGCTTGAGGTAGTGGGCGAGGCCCAGTATTTGCAGTATGCAGTTACGTGTATCGTATGTGGTAGGTTGGGGAACTCACTAAGCTTCGTGCTTATAGTTTGCAGTTTTGGTTTCAGGTACTTCCGATGGCGGAGGGTAGAGCTCGGGGTAATCACATGACACACACCATACTTAGCTAGCCTGGGATGTTTTACTCTGATAATAAAAATTTGTTTTGAATTAACACTCTGATTTTATGTTATGCATTGATAATTGTGGTTTAAGTAACATTTTAAAAATGCAATTTTTAGTCGTGATTTTTGGGTCGTTACACCTATCTTTTTTTGTTTTATTGGTTTCAATCCGAGCTTATAGAGATAATGAAGATAAAATGAGTACAAGTGTAATGGTAGAGATAATTGTGTATTTAGTGTGACATTTACAAGTGTTATTTATAGTCTAAATCAGTCAACAAGAAGTCTGATATTTTTGAGATCCTCCTTGAACATGTATTTGCACCTTATTTGACTTGGTATTTTCGGGTCTTAAGCTTGGTTGAAGTGACTCTTCGTTGAGAATGAGTCTTATGTTGACTAACTTTGCATATGTGAGAAAAATAGAGAAAAATATAGTCGTTATAAGCATTACGAAATATTAGTAATAATAATCAGAATCCCGTGATATATTTAATGATCCCGAGGTTTCGGAATTATTAAGGATCCTAAATATGATTTTAGGATCCCACCCCTAACAATTGCCCCCAAATAATACATGTGAAATTTAATTGTTAGTTTTTAATTTATTTAGAGGTATAATTTTAAAGTAAAAAATGAAGTAAAAAGTTATAATAGATGGGTAATTTAAATTTCAACGGATAGATTTCTAGCCGTTAGAATTAATCAAATCATCCTTCTACCTTTCCTTGATTTTTGTGTAAATATGGTATTCAACTTTTCAATTTCGCTTCACTCTTGTAGCTCTTCTTCTAGATGTTCACCAAATAGCATTGAAGGCACTTCCTTTGTCTATTTTCTCCTTCCTCGTTTTCTTTTAAACATGGACAAAAAGGAGCTCACTCTCACATACACTTTATAGCCATACCTGATGATGATTTTGTAGATCAAAAACTCATTTCCTACGAGGAAACTTGTAACTTCGATGAAGACAATATTGAAGCTTTAAATTAGTTTGGAACCTTCCCCACCGGTAATGTATTTAAACCTTTTGATTCTAGGATCCAAGCGGATTTTAATTCTTCCCTTTAGGTTTGGTTCCCCGTGTATCCTTTTACCTCAGGTCTTACTTATCCCTTTATCAGAATTTCTCTGAATTCTTCAAAATTACTAAGATCTCATACATCCAAGTCATGCCAATGGTTTGGAGGATCCTTTATTGGATTGACCATCTGAACCGTTCCCTGGGTCTCAACAAATGTCTAAATTAGTTAGCTCATGTTTATGACCTTTCGACCTTTGGAAACTCTCGTTTCTTATTGAAAATTGAAACCGATAGGTCACCTCTTGTAATGGAATCCAATCATAATGATGGTGTGTAACATACATAAAATATGGTCCTAAAAATTTCATTTTTAATTATTAAATAAAACCATGGTTATCAAAACCTCTCGTCAAAACATAAGTCAAATATCCAAAACATCACAATCATGTTTATAAAATAGAATATCCATAACAAAACATCAGAGTAAACATCCCAAGCTAAAACATCATGATATGTACAATGCAGTCATCCCGGGCTCTTCCATTTGCTCCCAGAAGTACCTCAAACCAAAACTGAAAACTGTAAGCATCAAGCTTGGTGAGTTTCCCCAAACTACCAGATACCGTACACATAATCACATAATAACATATAAACATATCGTGGGCCCCACCGAGCATTGGACAATGTCCGACATTGGGCCCCGCCTGGCATCGAGCAAAGCTCGGTATACATATAAACATATTAACAAATACACATATAATAATCACATAACATAAGCATATAACATTCCTCGGGCCTCGCCCGACATCGGATTGAAATCCAGAAAGCATACAAACATTCCTTGGGCATCGCCTGACATCAAACCTTAATCCGGAAAGATGCAAATACGGACACATATAAGAATCACGAAGGCATCAAGCATACAAACATTCCTTAGGCACCGCCCAACATCAGATCATAATCCGGAAAACATATAAACATACATCGGGCATTGCTCAACATAGAACTTTATTTAGGAATACATACATTCATAAATATGGTCCCACATTGGTGCCTTCGACCTGTTGAAATAGGAGGAAAACTCACCTCGCACTGCTGAAGTCCCAGGAATAATTCTCTGGCTGGTAGCTGAGAAATCCTCAAACTTTCAATCGTCAAAACAAAACCTAACTAACATTCAGGTTTCAATGCATAACCATAAGTCCATGCTTGGGGTGAAAAGTCCATTTCACCTCTAACCTAGCTTGGTACAAGACCAATGCCCAAACTTACGCTCTGAAGGCCCAAAAGCCAAACAATTAACCAAGGCCCATTTAGGCAAATGGGGCCCAAACCCATCACATGGGCCTTAACCTAAAGCCCATCCAAATAGTTTAGTCCATATACTTGTTCATGGATGGCCTATTAAGAACACAAACACCTAAGCCTAAAAGAAAAGCCCCAAATCGAAGTCCAACATAATTAGGGTTTTCACATAAAATGACGATTAGGATTAAGTGTTCTTACTTAATCCATTAAATCCATCACTCCACTAGGCCAAACATACAATGTAATTAGGCATAAGTCATAACTTCAATCCACTAGTCCAAATGCGGGTCCCGACAAATCCAAAACTAACATCTCTAAAATTAGGGTTTTCTAAACCCTAATTAGGGTTCCCAACCTAATCACAAGCCAATTAAGTCAATGGTAAGGTTTTTAGGTCAATTAGGGTTTCATTAGATTGGACACCATCCACTGCTACCTCGGGCAGTGGTGGTCAGCGGTGGTTCACATTGACAGCCACCACCTCACGGTGGTGGTGGTTATGGTATTAGGCCCAACAACATCACAAGCTTCTCACTCATCAGCCTAAATACATACACAAGCCTATAGCCACCCATGGTGGCAACTGATGGCGGTAGAATGCCGGTATGAGGTGGCAGCCACCACCTCATGGTGGTACTGGTGGGGTTTCCTTGGTTTTCCAGCCACAAATTGATCATACAACAACACATCATAAAACACATGAATAGATACACCATAAACCACAAACACAACCACCTTCCACGGTAGCTGGTGGCGGCAGAAAAGAAAAATCAGCAGCAACCACCATGGTTAGCAGGCATGGTGCTTTTCTCGTTCTCCGACCAGCATACACATGTCAAAGATATTGAAACATAGACACACACACACACAAGCAGAACACCCACAACGTAGCTGCAGATTGGACTTGGAGGAGGACGGTGATGAAGGAAATAACTACAACGGCGACGTCGATGATTGCGTTGGAGTAGCACCAGTGACTAACGTGATCCGATTGTGGATGGCGACAAGTGGCAGAAGAAGAAGAAGATAATGGAGGAATGGTGGCAACGGACGTACTCACTGTGGCCACTCGATCTTGCTGGAAGGGAAGGCAGCTGCGATGCTTGTCATCTTGACTGATCAGAAAAGCGAGCGAGATGGGTGGTGATAGCTGAAAGGTTCACACATGCCATCTATCTTCTTCCCAGGGTTAGGGTTCGATGATGCAACGAGAAGGAAAAAAAGGCACCGGGTTTAATCCCGTGTTCCATTCAAACTTCATACGAATTTGACATAACCGGTCTGTCCCACTCGGAATATTTTCAAAACAAATCCATAAGTTACCATTCAGCTCTCAACATTCCAAAATCCTTTCAATTTAAGTCCAATATTGTACCAAACAGCCCCTGACTTCTGAAAATCTTTACATGCAAATCCGGAAAATACACTTGACCCCAAATATTCAAAAAGCTATGAAATTTAACCCCCAAAACCAACGCCTTGCTAAATTATTATGGATTTAGGGCTCCATTAAAATCATAAGAAAATGATACAATTACATCTCGGGGTTTTAGTGTAACAAGATGATTTTTCAAAGGAAAATTTTCATTTTTGATTATCCAAACATATTTCCATAAATTACAAAGTCCCATATATAATTGTTTTCAAACTCATATCAATTACAACGTTTATTTAAAACATCAGAGTGTCCCATAAAACGTCTGTGTGAGAGTACACGCTGCGCCATCAAGCCTTGCCCTTGCCCTTGGGATCTGATGTACCTGAAACAAATCCAGAACCTGTAAGCTAATGCTTAGTGAGTTCTCTAGAGCATACCTCGCATACAATCCACATAACAAATACTACATATACCACATAAGCCATGCATACATAAACCTGTAAAGATGTTGTGGGCTCCCCCAGGGTCTTACACCTTCATACCATGGGCTACCCCACATGGTCTTTACCTGGGAATGCCGTGGGCTATCCCACATGGTCTTACATCCAACTGCCATGGGCTCCCTGGGGTCTTTTAGGCAATAACATACATAATCAACTTAGCATGTCATATCACAGAAGTGTCTACCATACTGGATACACATACATAAACCTGTAAGGATGTCGTGGGCTCCCCTCATGGTCTTATACCATCGTGTCATGGGCTACCACACATGTTCTTTACCTGGGAATGCCATGGGTTATCCACATGGTCTTATATCAGACTGCCACGGGCTCCCCCAGGGCCTTCCATGTAATAACATACAATCACTAGCATACTACTTAGCACAAAGCTAAGTGTCATACCATATATCAATACAAACACTAGTGTACCACATAACATAAAATGGGTCGGACTTGGTGTCTTAGACCTATTGGTATGATGATAAGACTCACCTCTCTTGAATGCTAAAACTAACAATGCTAGAACCAGATATGTCCCACATGTAGCTCCAACTCAACTGCCTGTAAGAATTATAAGATAGACTTATCAAAATCCCATAATTACCCTCAAGGTCAACCCTAGTCAACCTTGGTCAAAGTCAAAGTCAACAATCCATGTTGACCTTAACTTGTTGTGTGCATCTAGCGACTCGTCGAGTTCCTACCGAGTCCAGACTACCTGATCAAACCCTAGCCAAACCGCCGAGTTGTGTTCATCAACTCGACGAGTTCAATTGATATTTAGAAGGTGGGGAAACCTGATCTGACTCGTCGAGTTCCTAGAGCAACTCGTCGAGTCCCCCTTCATGTTTTTTTGTTGTGATGATACACCGAATCTAAGGACTCCATGGCTTAGATTTAAATCCCTAAGGTGTTTAGAAGGATAAAGTTACCAACTTTACCCTCTAGAACCGTTCCAAATGCTCTAAGGCCCTTATATAAGATTGGAAATCTCCAAATCGTTGCCATATGGTCCAAAACCCTAGGGATCTGAAATCCCTCCTTTGCAGAAAGGTTTCTAGTGCTCAAAACATTCTAAAGATGGAGGTTGTATTTATTTATTTATTTTTTGAAAGAAAATTTGTGAGAAAATAACAAAGAATGAAAATAAGATGGAGGCTTTATGGATATGCATGTCCAATGCATGTTCCTAGGTCAAAATGGCAAGAAAGAGGGAAGTATCCCCTAAAACCCTTGCATGGTGTCCTTATTCGACCAAAGGCCAAATGTAGCCTACCTTAGGACCATTTTTCTCTAGAGATTCATAAAGTTGCCAACTTTGTGAACCGCATGCATGCAATCAACAAGAAGGGCAGGAAGTGAAGAGTAAACTCAAGATCTAGCCATATTCTATGATAAAAGGTTGGGTGCTTGGTTTGCTGGATCTTTTCACTATCTCCTTCTTCCTAAGCTTCAAAGTCACTCTAGTTCACAAAATGGAAGAGAATGGGGATTAGGGTTAGCACAGACGTTCTTAGGGTTTGGAGGCTAATGGGAGGTCAACCTCAAGGCTATTAAGGAGATTATATAGGGTACAAACCCTAAAATTAGGGTTTTATCATTACAATGCCTACTTGTCGAGTCGGCCTTCCCATTTGTCGAGTAGTACACCCCGCGTCCTTGAAATGCCCTCTACTTGACGAGTTGGACTCCTAACTCACCGAGTCCACACACCAAAACCCTAAATCTTAAATAAATTAATTAATACCTGGAATAGGTGTTACAAGTCTCCCATATTTAAAAATTAGACTTCGCTCTTAAATTCTGCTTATCCAAACAATTTCGGTAGTGATCTCGTATCTCGTTCTCTGGCTCGCAGGTCCACTTGGAGCCCCTGCAGTGCTGCCATTGCACCTTTACCAACTTTACTTCCTTGTTCCAAAGAAACTTAGTCTTCCTATCTAAGATGACAACATGCCTCTCATCTACCAAGATGTCGTCCAACGAAATAACAACAGACTCATTAGTGACACACTTCCGAAGCTGTGACACATAGAAGGTGTTGTGAATCTGGCTAAGCTCATCTAGCAGGTCTAGTCGATATGCTACCTTGCCCACCCGGGCTGAAATCTTAAATGGGCCGATATATCAGGATCCCAGCTTGCCCCTCTTCTGAAACCTGATAACCACCTTCCTGGGCTACACTTTCAGTAACACAACTTCCCCCACCTGGAACGCAAGATCTGATCTCCGACGGTCAACATAACTTTTCTGACTTCTATGTGCGACCCGCAATGGGTCGCACACCTGATGAATCAACCCGATGGTCTTGAGAACTACCTCAGTGCTCCCCATGACTTGATGCCCAACCTCATCCCAACAAACTGGGGTCCCACACCTCCGACCATAATGATGGGTTTTGAGCATTCTAACACTCCTATGGTGTACATGCAACCCTAGAAACCTTGGATCTATGTTTTCTCTAATATACATGCAAATTTGATTTTACCAAGGTTCTCATCCAAACTAGCATGGTGTGGGGAACTTGCAATATAAAACACTAGTAGAATACATACCTTTGTGTGTTGCTTGGATTCCTTAAGACTTTGTGAGCCTAGCACCGCAAATGTGATGTCTCAAATGTTTCACATAACACCACAACACTTGGAATAACTTTAGAGAAGAACACTTTGATCACAAAATTGGCTAGCCCTCTTCCTTATAAGCGTAGTCCCTATTTTGCTCCACCTGAGGTTCATTATATAGTGTGTCACATGTAGGGTAAACCCAATGGGTCCTAGCCCAATCTTGTGAATCATGGACCTTACACCCACTACATAAGAATGAAATATTTACATAATCAATCCTCATATATTTATTTAGTCTCTTTTGATCAAAAAATTAATTCCAAATTAATTTTTGATCAATACTAATTAAACAAGATGATTTCATATTAATATATTAGAATATATTAACAAATCATAAGTGTCCTTATTCTCATTTTGTCTATCCAAATGTTGAGATGCCATGCAACCCAAATGGACCATGCCAAGCCGGGTCAAGTACATACCAAATATAGTTATTGACTTAGACACCTTATCCAACAGTATCCTGCTTGGATAAGTCTAATAACTATAGTTACATGTATGACTTCAGGAACTAAGCAACAATCGTAGCCCTTTCAAAGTCTCGCGGAACTGAGATTATGATGATGTGCCATTTAAGATAAGTGATCATATAATCGTTTGTTCTAGATATCAGCCGGACAAATACATGGAACAATGTCATACTTATTGTCCAACAGTGTGTTTCCCGATTTCTGATTTGTTAGACATAGAACTAAACTGAACACATCAATTTGGTTCTGACCGGCCCCCACACATAGGTCAAAACAAAATCATCGAGGGGACCATATATCACTTTTAATCCGCCAATGACTAAAAGGAACCGATAAAATTTGACTCATATGCTTGTACTAATTACTTGTTGAATCATACACAAAAACACATTTTTGTAACATCAAGTTACTGATGCGCTTTTGTGCAATCAATGCACGACCAACTCATAATCAACAACTCATATCTCTAGGTTTGAAAACTTATATGATATTACCATTTCACAATCACTTGAAATAAATTCCATGAAGTGATGCAAGTGAGCGTGGGTTGAAACCAATACTCAGAACTTATGAGAACTCATGAATGTTGTAGCAAATTTTACTATATCTAACATCTTAGACATCTACAAGCCAACTTCATGACATACTTGATTTATATATACTTCCAACATATGACTGACTATGGAGAGTTTGAAGAAAGTAATTATTCTATAAGTCAAAACATGCAAAATTGAAACAATAGTAAACAACTGAAATAAGATAGCAACACTTAACTTATAAATAAACAAAAAAATTTTATTTAATCATCAAATGTCAATTAGATATTACAAGTTTTAGAAATAGTTATCTAATCTGTAGAACTAATATCATCTTTCAGCCTGATGCACCTCGCATGCTACAAATGCTTAACCCTACACAGTCCCTTCGTGAGGGGTTCTGCTGGGTTCTCATCTGATGATACCTTGTTAACCACGAGGAGTCTTTCTTCTATCTGCTGTCTATTGAAGTGGTATTTTCTATCGATGTCACTGGATCTACCGTGATCCCTTGAATCATCTACTATCTCCTACTTGGAATTTTTCCAAGTAATAGCTCCTTCATTTAGGGTAAAGACCGAGCCCGACTAAGAGCGGAAATTATCCCTATCATTCTAGAAGCCGACATCATTATACCCCACCACTCTCAAGTCATCACCCCTATTGAGGGTAAGGACCCAGTCCCTAGTCATTCGTAGGTACTTGAGAATATTCTTCACTGCAGTTCAGTGAGCCTTGCCCGGATTCCCTTGATATCTGCTGACCATGCTCAAAGAAAAGGCCACATCAGGATGAGCACAAGTCATAGAATACATGATCGAGCCTATAGCGGAAGCATATGATACTCAACTCATCTGAATTACCTCAGCGTCTGTAATCGGGCTCTGAGTCTTACTCAGTTTGGCTTTACTATGGATTGGTAAGTCACCTTTCTTGGAATCCTGCATGTTGAACCTTTTCAACACCTTATCCAAATAGGCACTTTGAGTAAGTCTAATTAGTCTCTTACTTCTATCTCTCAATATTCTTATCCCTATGATATAGGCAGCTTCTCCAAGGTCCTTCATAGCGAAACACTTTCCAAGCCAGGATTTAACCTCCTGCAAGGTTAGGATGTCATTTCCTATGAGTAGTATGTCATTTACATACAATACCAAATAGCTAACTATACTCCTATTAGCCTTAACATATACACATGACTCATCTTCGCTCCTCAAAAAACCAAACTCTTTGACTTTCTCATCGAAACAATGATTCCATCTGCGAGATGCTTGTTTCAATCCGTATATGGATTTCTTAAGCTTACACACTTTATTAGGGTGCTTTGCATCGACAAAACCATCTAGCTAAATCATGTAAATATCCTCAGCCAACTTTCCATTAAGGAAAGTGGTTTTGACATCCATTTGCCATATTACATAATCATGAAATGCAGCTATTGCTAGGAAAACCCTAATAAACTTAATATTCGCTACTGGCGAGAAGGTCTCATCATAGTCAACTCCTAGAGTTTAAGTAAAGCCCTTCACAATCAGTCTTGCTTTATAAGTGTGTACATTCCCATCCATGTCAGTCTTCTTCTTGAAGATCCATTTGCACCCAACCATCTTACAACCCGATACATTAATTGTCAACCAAGTTCCGAACTTGAATGTCATATCTGGACTGAATCTCACTGTCCATAGCCTCTTTCCATTTGGCAGACTCAGGGCCTGCCATGGCTTCTGCAAAGTTGTTAGGCTCATCCAATTTTACAAGTGTACTATAATTGATAAATGCATCACCTTCTGCCGTAATATGAAAACCATAGTCATGCTTAGGTGGATTCCTAACTCTTGTGGAATGTCTCAGAGGTACAGACTCATCAACAGGAGCTTCATCTGACCTTAAGTCAAATGACTCCAAGACTCCAACTTTCTGGAGTTGGCCTATTCTCTTCTTGTTAACATGTCCAAGATATCAATGCTACAAGGATGCTTTATCCAAACTAGTGGAAGAATCAATGTGTAAAACGTTATTTCCTAAGTTGTCTACAACATTCACAACATCATACACACCATTACAAGGTAGTGCTTTAAAGTAAAATACAACATTTAAAAAAAATTAAGAGCACCGATTTCATTATCAAACGAAAAAGTAAAACCTTGTTTATACAAGCCATGAAAAGATATAATATTTCTTGCCATTTTGGACAAATAACAACACTTATTCAAATCTAACTTTAACCCACTACTTAGCAACAAAGAATAAACTCCAATCTTGGTAATAGGTGAAGCTTTCCTACTCCCCATGATCAAGTTTATCTTTCTGTGCTCCACATCCTCACTTCTTCTTAGGCACTGCAAATCAGAACATATATGAATATCGCAACGTGTATCATGAACCCAAGAAGTAGTAAGTGGTGAGTTATTAGACAATATAATGTAAATACCTGCATGGGTAGGTTTGGCCTTCCCATCCTTAACATCTTGCAGGTACTTGGGACAGTTTCGTTTCTAGTGCTCCTTTTCCTGAAAATAGAAGCATTGATCTTCCTTTGGGTTGGAAGAAGGAGTGATAGAACCACCTTTAGTTTCACTTAAAGAGGAGCCATCAAAAGACTTTACCTTGGTACCCTTCGAAGGGGTCTTCCTCTTTTTCCCTATATTTTTCCTGATTGCCAAGACAGGGGCGGTGTTAGGAGTAGGAGTTGTAACAACCGATTTACCTTTGAGAACACTTTCAGCGGTCTTCAAAAGCCCTTGAAGCTTTCTGAGTTTAACTTCCTCCTTGTTCATGTGATATGTCATTCGGAATTGACCATAACAAGTAGGTAAGGAGAGCAATATGATGTGAATAGCGAACTCCTCGGGGAAGTTCACATTCAACTTTAGCAAGTGATCCACATACCTTTGCATTTTCCATAGGTGGCCCGTGATGGATTCACCATCCTTCATTGAGGTTGTTATCATGGAAGAGATGATATCATACCTCTCTTGACAAGCACTCTGATGGTAGCAGTCCACCAAATCCATGTGCATCAAAAAGGGTAAAAGTCCTCATAGGACTTTTGGAGTACAACTGTCATTGTGGCCCACAATATACATGCCATTTTGGTAGCATCTCTCTCATGTGCCGTAAAGTCAACGATCTCCTCAGGAGTAGCAGTAAACTAATCAATTTCTTTCCTCTCCTTGTCGAGTACATATTCCTTATCCTCGTAGTGCGTGACCATCCCTATGTTCCTGATCTAATCCATAAAGTTGGAACCATCAAAGATGACTCTCCCATAAAGGTTCTTGAGAGAGAAGTAGCCGATAGGGTTTGAGCCAGAAGCAACATTGTTGGAAGACATCTGAAAAGAAGAAAGACACGTTTAGATTAGATATGGAATCCTTAATAAGGAACCCAAATGTAATATTAAGGCTAGAACCCAACACAATATTTTATAACTTAGAAGAGGGATGCTGTAATCCAAGCTATAAAATATTTGACGGTAGGCGAATGATGACTCAACAATTTCCACCATGAAAAATGAAATATATTATTAGATTTTAATTGTACTGAAACTCCTAGATCTTTTGAGATTCATTAAACTTTTCAATGGCATGTTTAAATCTCGATTGTGCCCTCTCAAGCTTGTGACTGGGATGCCGAGGATCACAAACAAAGCTTGAATAAACATGCAAATTAACTTGGTACCCTTAATATTTATCACCTAATCGATGTGCCAGTTACCCACACATGCTCCACCAATCTATGATAAACATTAAGTCACCCTTTACCACTCTTACTAGTCCATGTTAGTGTGCCAGTCACCCACACAAGCTCCACCAACGACTTGGTAAGGTACAAAGTGTAATTTCATGGGTTAGCACAAAATTCACATTTTCCTAAAGTAACTAAGATTGGGAATTTATAAAAAGTTTACTTACTTTATATTTATCATTATATTTTTAATTAGAATTATAGTCCTTGTCCTACTTGTTCGGCTAATGACCCTCCACCAGTCAAGGAAACGGTGGGTGAGAGTGCACACCCATTAAGCTGCCATTTTATAGTCAACAACCTTATACCGCCCTTATAGACTGGCTTCGTGAATGAGGCCTACTAATGGTAAGACAAACTTTTTTCTTATATATATATGTATATATATATATGTATATATATATATGTATATATATATATATATATATATATATAGTTAATTGAGGGACCTTAAAACATCAAAAACCCCTCCCAAAGAGAGATTACGGCCGTAATCTCTAAGGGAAAAGGTTCTTGGGCCGTGAACATGAAGGAAGGGCACCAATGTATGCCTAAGGCCTTCATTAGCCTTACATAAATGTATAGAGCCTATACTACATGAGATTGGAACTTGAAAGCATAAAAGTATCCACTTCCATATGAGTTTACGGCAGTAAACTCAAAAGGAAATGGCCTTTGGGCCGAAAAATCCTAAAAAGAGTGTCTTGATGCCCTAAACCCTTCCAAGGATTAAACCACCAAGTCAAATTGCTTCTAGAAATCATTTAGGACTTTAAAACACAAAATGACACTAAGCCTAGGAGTTCACTACCGTAAACCCAAGGGTTTACGACTGTAAACCCCTTGTGTGAGCTTTATTGGAGAGTAAACTCAAGTATGAGGTCCTTGGAACCCTAAACTCACTAGCCATGTCCCACAACAACTTAGATGAAATCCTTAGGGCTTATAACACTTATATAAAGTGTTTATTATGTTCTAGGATGTCTTAGCATTATAAATTAGTAGTTTAAGACTAATTGGATACATATATGTGGTATTATATGTTAACTAGGGTTATAAAGTGTGTTCAAGACTTCACTTGTCACCTAGCGATCCTACATCTTGAGTTCATCCGTACCACTCACTACAGGTGAGTCATACCCCTTAACCAATGATTTAAATGTTTTCAAATGCTTTATGGGAGGGGGGGGGGGGGGAATACAGGTTAAATACTTATAGTTATTACATCAATCACATGTGATTAATAACTACAAAACCAATGATTTCTTACTGTTCAAACTGTTTATCAAACCGTATTGTTTTAAACTGTTTTACAAACTCCTTTACTTATCAAATAATTTTACTTAAACTCTTTTATACTTATTATCAATTGCATGTCTATGTATGTATAGTTATATAAGAAATGTTTAAAAGGCTTAGGAAGGCCTGCTCGCGCTATTTCCTTTTCGCGCTTGAGATGTGGTCTGGTGGGATATCAGGTATCCGTCCGAAGGTCATTTAAATATTAATTATATATCATGTGTACATATATAGTCATAAAGGTCCTTCCAGTTCATTCAGTACCTTTGGGTAGCAAGGGTATACTTCCATGTTCATATGTACCAGTTACATAACTAGTAAGTTACCATAGGGGTAGCACAGGAGAATACTAATACTATAACTAGAACAATGAAACATACAATGAGTCAGTTCATTCATGAGTCAGTTTGAGTAGTACACACAGTACATTACTATACATGCTAGATAGAGAGAACATACATTACAGCTAGCACACACAAAACATTTCAATACACACAGGCTTGATAGAGAAAGATTACACTTTTAGTTAGCACATTCATTACATATACATTTATGCAGTTATGTGAACCATTGAGCGGGTCATGGCACTTCCTGCCACGATCGTTCTTGTATCACGAATCTCCTTAATTGGAGAGCGTATGAGTTTGAGTATAGATCTATACTGGATTGAGTATCCTACACCTTGCTGCTCGCTACAGTGGGACTTGCAAGTCTACGGGTGCCAAATGTCATTTCTTACGACGTATTACATCGTCGTTTTACTAGAATCGGTAGTAGGATACAGGTCGATCACATGTTATTTGGAACACCTTTTTATTTTAAGGTAGTTAGTACCATGCTAGTCACTTATTACAAATACTACGGTACGATAATATTTTCCCATTACATTCACTTCGTGAATATTCACACGATGCACGGTAATGTAGTAACTATATTTTTGGTTAATGATAGTCAGAATTGGGAAACACACACTCTAACAAGATACATACACACAGACACGAGATGCCTTGGTAGAAGGCTACAGTTATTAGGAAACATAGGGTTTTCTAGGAGAGTTCAAACATTATACAAAACATTTTAGAAAACATCTTACAGAAACAACTTTCAAACGTTTTCATACAAATTCAGACATTAATATACTTATGATCTCACCAGCATTAAGCTGATACTCGCTTTCAAAATAACTTGTATTCTCATGTCACCACTAGATAGGTACAAGTGCCAGGCTTTTGAGAAGATGGAGTTCGTTCAAGATTGATCTTTTATTTTGATATGTATATTTTATGTGTCTATAACTTTGACAGAACACACATGTATGAAATTATATTATTAATGCAATGGATGATTTTGTTGCTTGTTTACTACTATTCATTGTTGTGATACTGGACATGACGTCCTCCGCCCCAGAATGTTTCTCCCATTCATGGTTTTGGGGTGTGACAGTCGAAATCCATCTCTTCGTGATCAGACTCAACCTACTCCTTCTTGAAGCTTCCTTTCTCTTCTTCGATTCAACAAAACATCAAAATGCAATCTTATCACATCATGTATTGAGAATCCATAAATAGGATCTTAATAGAGTTAGATAGTGGACTTACCTGAAGCAGAGTCATACATTTTGATCTTTCTGTTCTTGAGATCCTTCAGGTAGATGCGACAACTTTGCATCCAATGCCCCCTCTCTTGTAAATAGAAACAAAAAAATTCTTTTGGAATGGCACACAGGACAATCTCATACTTAGTTTTTCTCTTTTCCATTTGGTCAAATGGTTTGACCATGGTTAATTTTTTTCCATTAGGTAGAGAAGATTTTTCTGGACTTCCAATGTTTCCAGCTTCAGTGTCCATGGATGTTTGGGAAGTAGATTTTCTAATCAAATTTGATTTACCAGTATGCCAAATCATTGCTGATTCAGCAGCAATTAGCAAATAGGTATGATCAATAAGGGTCACATTGTGATATGTCATATAGTAGTCTTTAGCAAACTAACCATACGACTCGGTAAGTGATTGAAAAACTACATTGATCTATGAAAAACTACGAGCTACCTATTTTCACCGTTCATTAGTTCATATTAGTGGGCTGGTTAACCACACCCGCTCCTCTAAATGACCAATAAGGTACAATGTACAATTTCATGGATTAGCATCAAATTCACATCTTCCTAAAGTAACTAAGATTTGGGAATTAATAAAAGTGTTTAGTTACTTTATATTTCATTATACTTTTAATGGAAGTTTGTGTCCTATCCTACCCGTTCGGCTTACGACCCTCCACTAGTTAAGAGTGCGGTGGGTAAGAGTGGGTACCCATTCAATCTCCATTTTATAAGAAATTTCCTTAAACACCCCTTATGGACCAGCTTCGTGAATGATGCATACTAACGGTAAGAATGACCTTTTACTTATACATATATAATATATTAAACTTTTAATTTTATAAAGTACAAGGGTGTATTTTACACATTTTAAATACTTGGTGGTTTAATCTATTAATAAATTGTACTCTTAATTTAATTAAACTTAAACCAAATAATTATGGATTTAATAATACTCTTTTAGTTAATATTTTAATTAATTATCAACAAAGCCATAATTAAACCTGTTAATTCTAGGTTTAAGTTATGAGGGCAAATATTGAAACTCTTCAAAACCTTTTGGATTCCAAAACTTGATGGCAAGTTTTTTTTAATTTTATTTTTATTTTTTTAATTTTTATTTTTTAACACTTCAAAAAACACTTGAATTCCATAACTTAATGACTTTAATGCTTCATGAATGAGACTTTTCGTATTTCATAACTTGAGGACAAGTTATGAAACTTTTCAAGAAACATTTAGATCAAATTTAACTAATAAAATTATCATATAAATTTATTGTTTACTAATTTGACCTAATTCAACTCATATGGCAAGATAATTTCAAATTTTAAAAATAATTAGTTTTTCACAAAATCAAGTAATTATCTTAAAATTTGAAAATCATCATGTGATTGGATGGGGATAATCATTACCTTATTAGTAAAATCGAATTTTATGAGCCAAAACATTCTGTGGTAATGATCCCAATCCAAAACAGGCCAAAAACTCGGAAAATCTGCCATCTGATGATCCAACTCGTCAAGCCAGGCTATGGACTCGTCGATTTCATAGTCATGTGAGTAAACTCGTCGATTCCACTCATGGAACTCATCGAGTCCAGCAGTCAGACAACAAAAATCATAATTTTTCAACTTTGAAAACAATACAGTTGCATCTATATAACAGAAAACACCCATGACTCTAATACCACTATTGGGTTTTATGCACTCTAACATCCCTATGATGCATATACAACCCTAAAGCTTTGGATCTAAGTTTTCTCTAATTATACATGCAATATTCATTTTACAAAGCATGAATCCTAACTAGCATACAAATTTGATATTTGAATCATAAAACTAGTTAGAAGAATACCTCTTATTTGTAGCTTGTAGTTCTTGGTCTTTCAAGAGCTTAGCACCTGGAGTGTGATGTCTCAAATGGTTCACAAGACACCATTAACAAAAGATGAATACGAGAGAAAAGTTATGAAGCTCAAATCGGCTAGGCTTACACATTAGGAGTCTTGGGGGTCTATTTTGCAAGCTTAGGGGTTAATATATTGTTTGGAATTCCTAGGGTTTCAACTTGTAAACCCTACTTCCCTTGGGCCTTTAATCTAATAACACATTAACCTTATGGTCTAACACTTCATGGATTCTCACATAAACTTAGTCAATCACTAATCATTCATGGAACATTGGCCCAAACTATATGTATCACTAATTTACATAATCAGTCCCCATTAATTTAGTTAGCCTCTTTTTATCACTAAATTAATTATTGATCAATAATAATTAAATAATATGATTTCTTAATCAATATATTATACTTGTAATATATTAATAAATCTCAAATAACTTTTTTCTCAAATATCCATCCAATCAAATTGCTCTGGTGAATGCAACCCGAAATGGAGGATGCTACTCTCAGCTTAAGTACATACCAATTATAGTTATGGGCTTAGACACCTAATCCAATAATTGTGGATAGATTAACAAAGCGTGCACACTTTATTCTAATCTCTGAGAGTATATCCATAGAGCAATTAGCAGATTTTTACATGCGGGAGGTGGTGGTTAGGCACAGGGTGCCAGTGTTAGTAGTTTCCGAGGAACTAGGCACTCACTTGCATTTCAGCATGGCATACCACCCCCAGACAGATGGCTTAAGTGAGTGGACGATCCAGACAATCGAGCATATGCTTCGGGCATACGTGTTGGATTTTGGAGGAAGTTAGGATACATACCTCCTAGTAATAGAGTTTTCATATAACAATAGTCTTCATGCTAGTATCATCCGACCTCCATTTGAGATGTTGTATGGTTAGAGATGTAGGACCTCGGTTTGTTCGGGCGAGGTTGGACGCCGAGTCATGGGGAGCACTGAGGTAGTGTTCAAGACTACCACGTTGATTCAGCAGTTGCACGACTGGCTGCGAGTCACACAGAGCCATCAAAAAAGTTATGTTGACTGGTGTCGATTGAAGCTTGAGTTCCAGGCGGGAGACTTGTGTTATTGATGGTGTCACCTTGGAAAGGAGTCATTAGGTTCCGGAAGAGGGGAAAGTTAGGGCCCCTGTATATTGGTTCGTTCAGGATTATCGGCCGAGTGGGCAAGGTGGCTTACCGTTTGGATCTGCTAGATGAGCTTAGCCAGATTCACAACACCTTCCATGTGTCTCAGCTTCGAAAGTATTTTACTGACGAGCATGTGGTTATATCCTTTTATGACATTCAGGTGGATGAGATCCTCAACTACATTGATCAATCTATGGGGTTTTTGGATAGGAAAGTCAAGGTCCTTCATAATAAAGAGCTGAAGCTAGTGAAGGTGCAATGGAAGCACCGGATAGGCTCCGAATGGACATGGGATCTAGAGGATGAGATGCGAGAGCACTACCAAAATTTGTTCGCATCAACAGACTTTAAGGACGAAGTATAGTTCTAGTAGGGGAGATTTGTAATGCTCATTTTAGGTGTCAAATTACTTTCTAATTTTAGGGTTTTAGACTAGAACTCAGCAAGTTGGGATACTCCAACTCGTCGAGTAGAGTTCATTTATGGGACACAAAAATTAGTACCTACTCAACGAGTTGGAAGGCCTAACTCGATGAGTAGGCTCTATAAAGGGATACCCTAATTTTTAGGGTTTACACCCTATATAATCTTCTTAAAACCTTGAGGCTGACCTTCCATCAACCTCCAAACCCTAAGAACGTCTGTGCTAAACCCTAATCTGCATTTTCTCTCATATTATGAGCTAGAGTGACTTTTGGAGCTTAAAAAGAAGAAGATAAGGAGAAGAAGGAGAAGATCCAGTGGACAAAGCCCTCACTCTTGAGCTTGACCATCTTGTGGACTACTATAAGAATTCAAGACTTGATTTTTATCTTTAAGTATGGCTAGATCTTGGGTTTACTCTTTATTTCCTATCATTCTTGTTGATTGCATGCATGGGGTTCATACAGTTTGCAACTTTATGAATCTCTAGGGTAAACTGGGCCCATAGTGGGCTAGATCTAGCTTTTAGTCAAACATGGATGTCATGCATGACTTTTAGGGTATAGTTTCCCTCTTTGGCCATTTTTGACTTCAAGACGTGCATTAGACATGCATGTCCATAGAGTCTCCATCTTTGGAATGTTTTGAGGATTAGAACCTCTTCTAGAAAGGAGGGATTCCAGATCCCTAGAATCTTGAACCATATGACTAAGATTTTAAGCTTTCCAACCTTTGTTAAGATCTTTAGAACATTCAGAGTGGTTCCATAGGATAAAGTTGGAAACGTTATCCTTCTAGACACCATAAGATCTTAGATCTAAGCCTTAGAGTCTTTGTAATTAACATATCATCCGAATGTGCAAACAGGGGGAAACTGGATGAGTTGCTCTGGCAACCCGACGAGTTGGATTGGGTAGTAGAGTGAGTGAACTCGGCGAGTTGATGGGACAAATCGGCGAGTCGGCTAGGGTTTGTCTCAGTTTTCTGGACTGTGAAGGAACTTGATGAGTTGCTAGATGCACTCGATGTGTTGGGGTCAACATGGCCCATTGACCTTTACTGTTGACTTGGACATTGACCAGGATTCACCAAGTATGACTTTAAGGGTATTTTTGGTATTTCGTAGTTTTGACAAAACTAGTCACAAGATGATTATAGGAAGCCGAGTCGAAGGCACCAAGGTCGGCACATTACTTGCTATGTCTTGTGCTAGGTGATTATGTGATATGTAGTATTCTACTTATATCCAACATACTTTCATAGAAGACCATGGGGAGTTCTTGGTGCACGTAGGTGTAAGACCTTAGAGGGTTTCCACGACATCCTAGGTAAATACCTCGAGGGGTTCCCAAGGCATTTAGGTGTAAGACCTTCGAGGGTTTCCATGGAATCTTAGGCAAATAGCTAGGGGGTTCCCAAGCATTAGGGTATAATCCCCAGGAGGGTTTCCATTGCATCCTTATTCAAGACCTCGGGGGGTTCTCGAGGCATTAATCTAAGACCATGTGGGGGTTCCCATGGCACCCGGAGTAATACCCTTTAGGGTTTCTAAGATTTCCCTATATGTTTGTATGCATGGCTTGTAACATTCGGAATCCTAGGTATATTAATAGTTTGTTTATTATGAGGTTTATTGAGTGACTCGACAAGTTGTGAGTTCAACTTGTCGAGTAGAGTCGAGATGATTGTGTGGGTTTAATAAGCGGATTGGACGAGTCGGGGAGCCAACTCACCGAGTAGTTGTTGTGTAGTGAAACCCCAAGTTCTTGGGTTTGGGGCCTATATAAGGGAACTTATAGCCTTATTTGCGGCTCATGAGTTTCCCAACTTCACTGAGAGAAACCCTAGTTGCCTTTTAAGCTATATTGAGTATTTTTGGTGCATTTTGCATCACATCCTGAAACCGGAATGGAGGAAACATTCAAGGGTGTAGGACTTCATGTAGTTTAACAATAATCCATAATAGTAATCAAAGTACAACAAAAAACATTGTATTTACAAAGTTATACGTTTTACAACTGTGTTTAAAACATAATGCACATGAACTCAAAAGTACAAGTTTAAAAGACATGAGTTTATAGATCCCCGTCTTCTCAAAAAGCTATCGATGTACCTGTATTACTGTTTCCCTAAGAATACAAGTAGTTTTTCAAAATGTGTTAATAATTAAATTGGTGAGTTCATAAGTATGTTGGCAACTAAAAATATGTTTTCTTGTGTATTGATAAAGTGCACATGTTTTTCCTTGAAAATCCTATATTCTCTGCTATGTTATACTGCAAGCAAGATGTATAAGGATTTTTGTATCAACAACTTGTAAAATGTAGTTTAGTTCTCATAAAGCCATGAAAAGTATGTTTTCTCTGAGCTGAAATAGTATAACATGTTTATACTTGTGAGATATTGTATTGTAGAATTATAATTTAATAAAACTATGTGAAGCATCACTTATTCATACAATAATCATTTTATTCAATACCAAATTGTGAGTTATCATAACCATGCTTGATGACCTAGGATTGCCTAAAACACGACGTTCTTCAGGCGTCGAAATATTGTACAATACTTGTCACCCCAGGCCTGCCGGCCTAGCTGTTGCAAGCAACTTTGGTGCGGGATTGTTAGTCTTGTATAGATCTCTACACAGATGTCACACTCTCGAACAAGGAGACTCTGGTTATAATTTTCAGGACTTTTGTTTTATACTTAAATAAGTACTTGAAGCGTGTCTCACAAGTGCAATATCGATGATTACATGTAGAATAAAAAGTTACTTTGGAATAACTATAATGAAAATAAGTTTCATAAACTGTATAAAATATGGTTTTATATGTTTGTTTCTTAGTATAGTATTTTTTTTGTTTCTTCATAATGTTCTCTGCTTGTTTTCCATCATGTATTCTATTTGTATTCTGTTATGTACTATGTTAGTTTTCCTGTTATGTATTTTGAAACTTGAAACCAACGAATGAGTCCTCTAAACTATACCTATTATAGTTTATCTGTTTGTTTTACTGTAAGAATCTGTAGTATTGTTATTGCAATAAATTCTCTGTTTGTACACATGTATTATCAAATAGTTTGTAAACCAATTTATGTTTATATAAATGTAATATTTATATAACTATGACTAAGTAGACCTTCGATTAAATAACTTTACCCCAAGTCCACAACCAAACAAGGAACATTAAATGGGGTCAAATTACATATGTTGAATCTTCTGAATCCAAATTACATAATTTACACATATATAAATATGTAAGTTTATCATTATAACAATTTAAAAGTACTAAAAACATTTGAAAACTTTTATGATATTAACACAAATTTATTGTGTTTCACTTATGTCCCCCCTGCCCCCTCCCCTTAAAACCTTAAAAGCTATGAAAATACGAGGGTATGAACTCACATGATAGGTGGTGATTCAGGTAGTGTTTCGTTTCTTAGAAGGGAGTTTTTTTTTGATATATTCGAGAGTTTTTGATGAAAAGCGGACTTCACTCGGTCATAGTTTCAGCTTAAAATTGAGGACTTCGAGACTTCGGGGATTGCTTCAGGTGGTAAGGAGGTACCCGAGACTTCGAAGGGTTTATAAAGGATTAAAGGAGTGTTTTAGTGAAGAGAGGATTTGAAAATTCTAAACAAAACCGTTAGGCCTCGCATCCTATTTATAGGAGGGTTCTGGCCTCAGTACGTTGGGCGTAATATTTACGTACATTGGGCATACTACTGAAATCCTCATTACGCTGGTCGTACTTCTTGTACGCAGAGCTTACTGGTTTGGTTCTTATCTGAACTTCGGAGGTGGCAAGTCTATGAGATACTCGTCAAAGCTAGTCTCATTATGTTGGGCGTAAACTTTTCATATGCTGGGCGTAGTGTCCACCTGGCTTTGAATGTGTTGATTGAGCGGGATACGTGTCACTTTGTGAAAAAGAGGCTTCGTGGACAATCCGAGACATTGCTTCCGAGTAAGCGAGGCGTACCTCTCTTTTTCAAACTACAAAAATTCATATCTTTTACATATGAACATCGTTTTTGACGTTCTTTATATCCACGTGTAGGTGAGACCATGCTATACAACTTTCGTTTAGACTTCGTCGGCTAATTTTGAATTTATTTTTAAAGTTATATTTTTAACAGGCCGTGACAGGAAAAGTCTGATAAGAATTCATAACTTCTTCGTCCGACGTTCGTTTTTGTCTATCTTTTTACCGTTGGATTTCTTTTGATAAGATCTCCGATTCTTGTTTAGGTTGTTTTGGCCAAAAGTTGTTGAAACTAAATTTCGAGTTTCGAGTTGTGTACTGCTGTGTCAAAATTTAGAAAAAATCATAACTTTTTCATACGAAGTTAGAGTTGGACGTTCTTTTGATGGACACTCTCGGTTAAACGTATACTATAAGTTTCATTTAGATAGTTAAGGCTAAAAAACATTTTATTGAAAATTCAATTTTTATGTTAAATAGTGTTTTGCCGGTTTTGTCGCTAATTTTCGATAGGTTATTAATTCTTTGTTATAACTCGGATTTTGGCATTCTTTATATTTTTGGAATTCTTGACACGATTTCTACCACTATATTCATCTCAAACAAGTATATTTAACATTTCATTTTTTGAGGGTCAATTTATGTAAATTCACATACTATACGAAAATTTCTCTTTAGTATTTTAAAAAGCACTACATATTGATCTATACTATTACATGGATTTGAAATAACGGGTTCTTACATCTTGGAAGGGGAAGAGAATGAATTCAAGCAAGGATCAAGAAGAGGCTATTAGATATGTTGCTCGTTATCCAAGAGCTTCTGTAAAAGGTGAAAAGTTCATACCTTTATAATTCTTATGGTTAGATCTCATGATTTTGGAAGGTTAGGGTTTATGCTACCTTTATTTGGGGTTTCAAGCTTTTAGAATTGTCTTGAGGTTTAGACCTCAACTCTGGACCTTGTGAGATCCCTAGAGTCCAAAGGTCCCAAGTTTATTCACCCACATGAAGGATATTGTGCTTGACACATTTTTGAGATCATGTTTTGGTATGTTGGAGCAAGAACTACCATGCATGAACGTAAAGCTTGCAGCTTTATGTGACAATGGAGTCTTAGGTTGCTAGATCTAGTTGTTGGAGTAGTAGATCTGCTTTGAATTGTCTGAATGAGAAATGAGATTGAAGGGACTCGCCGAGTCTATGAGCCGAATCAAGGAGTCGGCTGGGGTTTTTCCCCTATGAGTCTAGACATGGGTGACTCAGCGAGTTGGCGAGACAACTCGATGAGTCAAGGTGGATTTTCGCAATATGACAGAAGAAACAAGGGGATTAGACGAGTCACATAGATGCACTCGACGAGTCGTGTCAAACATAGATTGTTGACTCGAGTTTGACTTCTGTTGACTTTAGGGTTTGGTCATACATGACTAATGGAGACCATGGAGGGGTAAAATGGTCTTTTACCCAATCCAAGAGTTAGAAAGAGAAAGAGAGGGAAACCTTTTGGTATTGAAAATGAATAGAGTATTAATCAGAGATATTTATCCTATGTGACAGGTAGAGGCTAGTTTGAGATTTCTGTGTGCGAGATTATTACTTGTAAGCTTTCGAAGTGAGTCTTATCACTATACTTACCATGTATGGTATCTTTGTGCGAACGAGATGTCTTATGTGCTTATCTGTGTATTGTGATATTTTGCATTATGTCTTGAGGGTCAACCCGAGTTATGGGACTTGAGGGTCCCTCTGAGACACATTGACCGGAGGGTCTTATCTAAGTATAGCCATGAGAGGCTACTGAGATGTGTGTGGTATTTTGGGGAACTCACTAAGCTTCATGCTTACCGTGTTATGTGTTTCGGGTACATTTCATGATATCGGGAAGGCGTCGGCTCGATTTTACACATGAGAGAAAGAGTTATGTGTGGAGGATCTTGGATTTGTGATAAACAAATTTTAAATAAAAATGTGTTGAAAATTTGTTACTAGTGATTTTGAGGAAATGTAACATATGTTTATTTGTGTTTTGAAATGAAAATATGGTTTAAAATTATAGTGTTACAAGTTAGTATTAGAGCCTTGGTTTAACAGATATGGATGCACCTTCGGGTGTGTCTGGACTCAAACTGAGGATTTGAGAAAACATTTCAAAAGAAAGGATTTTCTGAAAATTTTTAGAGTTTTAAGAGAAAAACGAGAATAAGTAGTGTGTACAATCAGCCAGAGCCCAAACGATGATTTCCCAAAATAACCTTACTTATTTATTTGTGTTATGAGTTATTATTGAGATATTAGTGATGCATACTAGAAGATAGGCTAGGTATTTCATATATTAGGGCTAGAGTTGCCAGATTTGTGATGCCTTAGCCTAGGGATTGTCGTTATCTGTTATGTATTGAGTACGAGTATATAGCATGAATCACTTAGAGAGAGAGAGAGAGAGAGAGGGAGAGAGAGAGAGTTTTGAGTCGAGAGATAATCTAGGAAAGATACCTAGATGAGCATTGATGATTTTGCTGAGAAGAGTACTTAGATACCATGATAGGTTAGGTAGCTTGAGTTCAGTGATGCCTTTTAAGAGCAAGTCGAGCAAATAGAGTTGTAACCTAGAGTAGTTTTACGTGTTGGTGGAGATTATCCGATGCCCGAATGTTGCTTGCTTTGTGCTTTATGGAACTCTTCATGATAGGAGTCAACTACTAAGTGAATATAACGATATTCAAGAGGTAGATTGTTGGGATCATAAGGAGTTCTTTAGTAGCTAATGGCAGAGAAGTATGAGAACTTAGGAAGAGCCTAGGGAGTGTTTGTAGTCAGAAGAGTATGCTGATAGACGAGAGTATTCGCTGGGTAGCGACCGAGTATATCGGGATTGGTGATCGAGAATTGTTGAGTAGCTACTTAGGAAGTCTGGGATGATTCGTATGGAAAGTATGGGTAGATGTGGCAGGTAGTATGGGCCCGTACTACTAAAAGCAGAGGACTCGTGCTCAAAATAGGGAGAATTCCATAGGTTCTAAGTAGCAAATTAAGAGGTGATAACATGGTTTGGGTACCATGATTCGTAGCAGATTGAGAGGTGATAACATGGTTCAGGTACCATGACTCGTGGCAGATCGAGAGGTGACAACATGGTTCAAGTAACATGGTTTGTGGCGATTCGTGCTTCACAGTTTATCAATTATTCTGTTGTGATTGATTAGACTAAGAGAAAATATGATAGAGTGTGGGGCCAGAGGGCCAAGCCGAATGAGTTTCAATGGAGCATACCTTAAGAGGGAAATCAAGTTAGTTTCTGAGAGATTTTTGGAGGTGCCAGTTAGAATTGCAAGACTCACAGATGAGTAGAGTTGATGCTTAATAGAGGATTGTAGTCTGAGCTAAGCAATATGTCGATAGATGATACATCACCTTTTGTGACAAAAGTTGTGTTTTCCTCATTTTGAGTGTCACACCCCCAAACCTGAACGGCGGAAACGTTCGGGGGCGGATGACTTCATGTGGTAGCGTAACAAGTGAATACATAGTAAAGAAAGCAATACAACCATCATATATATATATATATATATATATATATATATATATATATATATATATATATAATTGAATGTTTACATTTGTCAAAAGTTACATGTTCAAAATTAATTACAAATATGATGTCAAAATATGAGATTTAAACTAGCACCGCAGCATCTCTTCATCAAAAGCATAATGATACCTGTAGTTACTGAATCCCTGGAACACACAAGTAATTTTGAAAGAGTAGATCACCATTTAATCTGGTGAGTTTCATAAGTATTTAATGACAATGTTTGTATGAAATGAAATATCTTGTCCTTGTTTGTTTGTGTTTAGAAAATCCTGCATTTTCTACTAGTATAAAAGTAGTCTTCCTTCCAGACCAAAGTTTGTTTCCAAAATGTTTGTAAGTGTAAAAGTAACCAATATGTTTGAAAACCTCGTAAATCAATGTACTTTTAATACCTCCTGTGAGCTTTATAACGATACTATTGACTCGAATTGCCTATACACAACGTTCTTCAGGCGTTGGAATGTTATGATGTTTGTCACCCCAAACGGTGGACTGTAGCTAACAGTCAGGGCGCGGGTTGTCAAGCCCGTATAGATCTATACACAAACACCATGCTCCCCCTCCAAGGGATTCTGGTATATAATACAGGACTTGAAATGTGTACTCGAACGTACGTGAAGTAAATGTCTCACATAACAGTAGTATAAAAACAGATTTACGTGTTGAAATGTTCGTTTGTTATTGTACATGAAAATGATTTCTCGAAAATCGTGTTTCTAGTATGTAAAAGTTAGCAATATATTCATAAAACTATACCTTTTATAGTTTTCTAAAAGTGTGCCTCGTTTGTTT
Organism: Lactuca saligna; assembly: GCF_052625555.1. Classification (NCBI taxonomy): domain Eukaryota; kingdom Viridiplantae; phylum Streptophyta; class Magnoliopsida; order Asterales; family Asteraceae; genus Lactuca; species Lactuca saligna. Next base: position 54,403,598 of record NC_136425.1, read on the forward strand.
TTAGAATATCTAGAAAAGAATCACTTGTTATGAAAGCATAGATTTTTGTAACGTCTAAGATAGACACAACATACTTTAAATCTAAGAGAATGTTTAGTTTATACATGCATTACAACCATTTATAGTTTTTAAAGATAGAATACTATTGTAATATATTTTTGTACACGGGAGTTCCCTATAAAGTTTGTAAATCACACATGATTCCACTTAATAAAAGTGTATAATAGTCTTTATATATAACACCCGATAGTAGTCATGTGTTTTACTTGTATTTTCCCCCCTAGAAAGCATATAAAAGCGTTTACAATATTTAAAAGGGTTAATTAAGGGGTATGAACTCACTTGAAAGTTTGAAGATAGCGAGATGGAAAACCGGGCAGAGTTTCATCTCGGGAAACGGATTTTCCTCGGGATTCTCGGGAATCTCGGGAGTAAAATCGACCTTCGGGACTTGCACAAAATGACCAGGGCTTCGGGGTAGTGCGGGCACGAAAAACGAGGTAAAACGCAATAAAAGTGAGAGAGAATGAGCAAATTTTTCGGGAACCCTCGCATCCTATTTATAGGAGGCTGGAACCGCCTCCGTATGCGGGGCGTACGCTCGTACGCGGGGAGTACGCGTACGTCATGCATGACCGAGTCCTCGACTGCCTCGCACTTCGGATGGGACGGGGGTAGGCTTGCATAGGGGCGATGTGGACGATCCGAGGCCGTGGCCTCGAGTACGCTGGGCGTACTCGTGTACGCGGGGCGTACGTGCGTGACTCAGACTTAGGATAATACCGAAGTTTTCAATAAAAGTTATATATAAATTATTTATGAAACTTCAAAAATTCATATCTCCTTCATACGAACTCCGTTTTCGACGTTCTTTATATCCCCACGAAGGTGAGACTACGATCTACAACTTTCGTTTAGATTCCGTCGGCAAATTCCGAATTTATTTTTATTATTTATTTATTAAAATGACGTGTTTAAGGAATTTCTTTAAAAATTCATAACTTCTTTATCTGACGTCGGTTTTTGCCAGACTTTTTACCGCTGAACAACCATCGTCGAGACCTTCGATTCTCGTTTAGGTCATTCCGGCCAAAAGTCGCTCGACCTCTGATTCGAGTTTTCAGTTGATTGTTGCTAAGCCGAATTTGTAAAAATCTTAACTTCAATATACGAAGTCGGGTTTGGGCATTCTCTTTTACGTACGATCCCGGTTTAATGATATAAAACATAGTAGGTAGTTAAATAGAAACTTTTTGGACATTTTATTATCAACGTTTATTTTGATTACTCAAAAATGGTTACAATACTTGACTTATCAGGCCATTACAAAGAGTTGAAATATCGGGTTGTCACGTTGAGGGAGAAGCAAAAGAGGTAGCGAGTTTTGGTTTCAGAGTTTTGAGGCAAGCTCCGTGGGGTAGCACAGGGTTGCAATCTTTCCTCCAGTGTATTTGGGCAGTATGTTGCTGCAAGGTATTTCTTATACCATGAGAGAGTTGTTAGTGAGACTGAGATGGGAGAGACTAGAAAGGTGCCTTTGTGTGTGAGGCATGTTTTTAGCAGCAGTTCTAGGTGATCAATAGGAGTACAACGGGGGTGGTGGCCCTCATTGTCTACGTTATGTATCGACTGTGAGAGGGAGGTATCTTGCTTTGATAATTTTCCATGATGGGAGGCTGGTTAAGGAATCAGAGACGAGGTGCATGATAATGCATTATTTCTAAATTGAGAGTCAGGACTGTTTCGGAACAGTCGATTTATCTGGCGGTGTGTCGGTATGAGGCATTCAAGATGACTAGAGGAAGTCATGTTGGGTGGATTCGGAGGTTTTGTCTGAGATGTGGGATATTTAGAGTTGCTTGGTGTTCATCGGGGAAGATCACTGAATGATTGTGTGGTTCGTTTCAAGAGTCAAGTGTGATATACCTGGTGAAACAGTCTATGGAGTAGATTTTTGGTATGCCTATGGTTATGGTTCGAACCCTGAGTGGGGGATATCCAGGATTTTATTGAAAGGATCAGAGATTTGTTCAAGGGCGGTTAGAGAACTGGATATAGAGACTTGCGGTACAAATACATGAGACCATGGTTTATTGGTGGTCAAGGCAAGATGCAGAGAGAGATAATGCATGTTATACGTGTTCAGGAAAGGACAAGTGTCTCCACGGTAGGTGGCCGTTAGTCAGAGACCTTGTGGTTGTTAGAAATTCCTTAAGGTTGTAATGGTAAATTCGAGATGGTTGGCTCGAAAGGATAGTTTCTGCGGTTGAGAACTTCGGGCTCAACATATAGATTGTTATATGCACCTTGGGAAAGGGCAGAAGTTGATCAGGCAACCAACTTCAGGGTCGATATGAGTATTCTTGCATGGGTTTTCAGAAATAGAGGAGGGAGTCTCGGATTTTCGTCAAAATGTTCTAGGTCATTGACTATTCCTCCGCATTTCATATTGAGAGTTGGAATATTTCGAAGTTAAGAGTTGTGCAAGAGGAAAATCTGCTATGAGATTCTGAAAGGATGCATTGCGATATCTGAGTACGGTGCCGTAAGTAGGAGGTCAGTGGTAGAGGCAAGACATCGTGAGGTTCTGTGATGGTGTATCGAGGTATCCGAGTATCATGCCCTGAATTTCGGATCATTTTGAGACTTGAGTTATAAGATGGCAAGAGGAGCATCAAATGACTATGGTTCTGGTGGGATCCCTTCAGTTATTGTCATCAAACAAGAATATCCAAGAGTGTAAATTTCAGCGAAAAAAGTGTTTGGTCATGGCTGTTGTCGTCAGGAGTGGTGATGCTTAACCCAGGTGGGTGTACCTATCTATGTTGGACCGTGGAGTATGCGATAGTGAACTCAATGGGGTGATGACTCGAGAATGAGATTATGGCAGGATAAGAGGGTGAGTAGATCTGAGTGAGAGTAATCACTTTGGGTTATCAAGGAAACCATGGAGTGAGCCCATGGTGAGTCAGCGAGAGAGTGTTATGATATTGCGCAGAGCCGTAGCATTCACCAGTCAGCGAGAAAGTGTTGTGATACTGCAGGGAGCCATAGTATTCAATAGTAAGTGAGAGAGTGTTGTGATACTTCAGGGAGCCATAGTATTCACCAGTCAACGAGAATGTGTTGTGATACTGCGGGGAGCCATAGTATTCACCAGTCAACAAGAGAGTGTTGTGATACTACGGGTAGTCGTAATATTCACCGATTAGTGAGAGAGTGTTGTGATTTTGCGGGAAGAAGTAGTATTCATGAGTTATTTAGAGAGTGGCGTAGGCCTGAGGGGAGCCATAGCCTTCTCAGGTTAGTGAAAGTGGATGTTATGATACTGTGGGGAACCATCTTATTCGCTAGTCAGAGCATGACGCAGAAGAGTTTTTAGGCTTAGGTAGCCTTATTATTTGAGTTTTCGAGAAATTGGTGGTCAGACCAGGGGCAAGACTTAGGTCTCCATATTGGTCAGGAATCGTTATAGGCTAAGTTAAGGCGTGGCTATCGCAATCGGAAGGAATTGGAGAAGCAATGTACGTGTGGATAGCAGGTCATGGGTCATGGGTTAGGTGCTTCATTGGGACGAGTGGTTCCAATTCTATGTTGGATCAGACTCTCGAGTTTGAGTTTGACTCTAATGGTGTATTGAGTTGGAAAAATGAGATTCTAGATTCAGAGATGGGTCTCATTTTGGAGGGGTATTGTTTGCCATCTGACGTATTAGACCTGGGTGGGTCAGTTCGTTGGTTTGGGAAGGACTTTGAGATGCATGGAGCTTATGAGTAGTAGACGACAGAGGTTAGAGATGAGACGATTTTAGATGGGATTTTAGTTTTCGCTTAGGGTAAAGAGGACTTCGTAACTCATGTGACAGAGTAGGCCGAGATAATTATTGTGATAAGGAAGCTAGTGAGATGGTTTGGGTACTCTTTGGATAACCTTTGAAGGTTCAATTGTTGGGTCGGGAGTTGACCTGTTGCTCAAGTGTTGAATGGAATATTTGAAAGGAAGCTTGGGCTTATGATTATAGATATCATAGGATACTTCTGAGCGAGCATGATCATTTTCTTGTGTTTAAGGACAGGGTATTGAGAGTTCATTATTTATATGGGTTCTGATAGCAGTTCATTGGATGAGTCCCTCATGGAATGTGAACCCCCTTTCGTTCCTTTGGAGTATGGACTAGATTAATTATTATATCTAGTATGAGTGATTGGTAGCCAATTATTGGCCATTGAATCGATTCTATCAAGTCGCGACAAGAAAATCAAATGGGTGGTGAGTTATTTGGGTATGTTATTGTAGGATCGATAAGCATGGTGATATTGTGCGAGGGTGGTCTGGCAGGGAGACAGATGACTAGACTTTTCCAGGTTCTGGAGAGTCAGATCGGGTATCGTAGTGGCAGAGGATTCTATGCTTATTCGGGATTGGGAGCTCCTGTTTTGGTTCAGGTGTCCTTGTAGGAAGATAGTGGTGTGGTATGAGATCCTTTTGGTGGTGTTTTCGGGTTATTAGGTTTGATCTTTGTGTGGCTAAAGAGTGATTTCAATGGAGAAATCTAATCAAAGTGGGGGAGAATTGTAACATCCAAAATCCTAGGTATATTAATGGTGTGTTTATTTTGAGGTTTATTGAGTGACTCGACTAGTTGTGAGTCCAACTTGTCGAGTAGAGTCGAGATGATTGTGCGGGTTTAATGAGCGGACTCGACGAGTCAGAGAGCCGACCTGCCAAGTAGGTGTTGTGTAGTGAAACCCAAAATCCCTGGGTTTGGGGCAAATATTAGGGAAAATATAGCCTCATTTGCGGCTCATGAGCTGTCCAACTTCACTGAGAGAAATCCTAGTCACCTTTTGAGCTAAAAGAGAGAACGTTGAGCTTATATTGAGTATTTTTGGTGCATCTTAGGAAGGGAAGAGAATGAATTCAAGCAAGGAACGAGAAGAGGCCATTAGATATGTTTCTTCTCATCCAAGAGCTTCTGTAAAAGGTGAAAAGTTCATACCTTTATCATTTTTATGGTTAGATCTCTTGATTTTGGAAGGTTAGGGTTTATGCCACCATTACTTGGGGTTTCAAGCTTTCAGAGTTGTCTTGAGGTTTAGACCTCAGATTTGGACCTTGTGAGGTACCTTGAGTCCAAAGGTCCCAACTTTATTCACCCATATGAAGGATATTGTGCTTGAAAAATAGTGAGAGCATGTTTTGGTATGTTGGAGAAAAAACTACCATGCATGGACGTAAACATTGAAGCTTTACGAGACAATGGAGTCATGAGATGCTAGATCTAGTGTTTGGAATAGTAGAGCTACTTTGAATCGTCTGAATGAGAAATCAAATTGAAGGGACTCGCCAAGTCTATGAGCATACTCGACGAGTCGGTTGGGGATTTTCGTCAATAAGTCTTGACATGGGCGACTCGGCGAGTTGGCGAGGCAACTTGACGAGTCAAGGTGGATTTTCGCGATATGACTGAAGAAACAAGGGGACTCGACGAGTCATATAGATGCAGTCGGGAGTCTAGTTAATCATGGACTGTCGACTAGAGTTTGACTTCTGTTGACTTTAGGGTTTGGTCATACATGAGTAATGGAGACCATAGAGGGGTAAAATGGTCTTTTACCCAATCCAAGAGTTAGAAAGAGAAAGAGAGGGAAACCTTTTTGTATTGAGAATGAATAGAGTATTAATCATAGATATTTATCCTATGTGATAGGCGGAGGCAAGTTCGAGATTTCCGTATGCGAAATTATTACTTGTAAGCTTTCGAGGTGAGTCTTCTCATTATACTTACCATGTGTGGCATGTTGGTGCGAACGAGATGTCTTATGTGATTATCTTTGTATTGTGATATTTTGCATTATATCTTTGTGATTTATGTTGAGTATTATATTATGAGTTTCCTCAGTTAGGACCGGAGGGTCCAACCGAGTTATGGGGCTTGAGGGTCCCATTGAGACGCATTGACTAGAGGGTCTTATTTGAGTATAGTCATGAGAGGCTACTTAGATGTCTGTGGTATTCTGAGAAACACACTAAGCTTCATGCTTACTGTGTTATGTGTTATGTGTTTTAGGTACTTTTCATGATATTGGGAAGGCACCGGCTCGATTGTACACACGAGAGAAAGAGTTATGTTTAGAGGATCCTGGATTTGTGATAAACAAATTTTAAATAAAAATGTGTTGAAAATTTGTTAGTAGTGATTTTGAGGAAATGTGACATATGTTTATTTGTGTTTTGAAATGAAAAATTGGTTTTAAATTTTATGGTGTTACATGGATTATGTAGTTTATGTGAAGTTTATAGGTAATTTGGATTATATGATTATGTGGATTTTTTGGGTTATGCTCTAGGGAACTCACTAAGCATTAGCTTACGGTTTTTTGTTGGTTTCAGGTAATCCAGAGCCTAAGGGCAGGGGCAAGGTTTGACGGCACGGCATGCACTCTCCGACATTTTCACTCATTGGAACACTCTGATGTATGAAATAAAATGTTAATGTTATGGATTTAAAAATATTTTTCATTGTTACTTCATATTTCATGGGAATGTTTTACTTAATTAAAAATTAACGTTTTATTTAAAAATGTTAGTCGTTACAAATTATTACCCAGTTTTCGAATTTCTTGCAACGCTCACCCTAATGTTGTAATTTTCACAAACTTTGGAATTTTTTCTTGGCTTTTCGTGATTGTTTTTGGTGCAAAATTTTCATGTTTGCATTTTTGTCACATATCGAGGGGGAGTTTAGTCAAGTTTATTCATCGAACACTTCTCATCCTTTGTGGGTTTTATAATAATTTGTTGATTTTAAAAGTAGGAGAATGTAGAAATGGGTATTTAAAACTTTCAGATATTCATCGTGCGAATTTGAAGACTTATGGTGTTACTTCGAGTGTAGTGACATCCAACCCTAACTTTGAGGCGGTGAAGGGCTCAATTAGTGGTTTGGTCTAGGCTTTCAGTTGTAATAGTTCTTTTGAGTATTTTTGGTGTAATAGTAGGTTAAATTGGAGTTTACAATTAATTGGTGAGTTTACGGCCGTAAACCCTGTTTCCAGTCTTTCTCCCCTATAAACAGAGGTTTTCTAGGTCGTTATTAGTTGTTGATACCACAGAGTTCACGACTAAGTATATTGAGTTGTACCAGATGTTTTTTAGTAATAAACGTGTGCAAGCTTGATTTCTTTTCTTCTTCTACTCATATTGTAGTTTCTTTTGATTGTTTGATTGCTTGATCATTGGTAAAGATCCATTTTAGGACCTTACAATTGGTATTACAGCAAGAACGGTGTCAAAGCATCATCCAGTCGAATTTTCGGCCGTTTAAACTCATATTCTTCATTGTTCGTGATTGGGCTTGGTGTTTTCATTGCTAAACGGATAAAATTTGCTCTAGATTTGCGTTTACTGTGATTTTTGGAAGTTTACTGCCAAGAGATTACGACCGTAAACCCTGTTTACAGCCGTAAACTCAAGAACATTCAAGGACCGTAAACTCTGTTCTTGGACTATAAACATATTATAGTAGTTATTCGTTAACCGTAAACGCACGACCATAAACACACGACTGTAAACACATGACCGTAAACACCCAACCGTAAACAAACGACTATAAACTCTGTTTACGGCCATAAACTGCCTGACCATAAACTCAATTTTGACATTTTTCTGATTTTAACTTTAAGCTTTAAAATCATAATAAATGGATTCTCAAAGTCAAACACATAATCATCAATTCGATTCTATCATGGGCACAACTACACGCATTCCGACACTGTTTTCTGCAAATGGTTTTCCTGAATGGAAATACCTGATTGAAAAGTACATTAAAAATGAAAGACTTCAAGGTTTGGAGGAGCATCGTCAAGGCTCTTGTCTGAATTACCACCACTGTTGCAGCACAACTAACTAATAAAGCAGTTGAGAACTATACAGATGAGGACTTTGAGAAAGTTGAGGAACAGGAACGGGCATTGGCCACTCTGACCATGGCTCTATCTCCTGATATAGCTCAAGGTTTTAGAGAATATAATTCAGCTAAGGATTTGTGGGAAGCCTTGATTGATGTATATGAAGGTAATGAAGACTTGAAGGAAAGGTGCGAGGATATGATGCATCAAAAGTTTAACATGTTCAGCTACATTCTTGGAGAAACCCTGGAGACACAGCTGCAGCGACTCACCACTCTCACTACTGAGATGAACATTTTCAGGATCTTCTTGACCAAGTCGGAGATAAATAAAAAGCTACTGAATTCTCTTCCAAAGTCATCGAACATGAATGTAGATGTTATTAAGAAAACCAAGAATTTGAATCGTCTCACTCTTGCGGAAATAATGACAATCATCAAAGCTTGTGATATTAATGATAAACAACGGGAGATTAATCATGTGAATTCGTATTCGACTTCAAACCTCGGGATTTCCACTAACAATGCTCTTTCATCAATCATTCCTTCCTCGGGTTAAGCATTTGCTGTTCAACAACCTCAGATCCAAACCATTACTGCTGCGTCATCCATGCCTCACTCGCAAAGCCAGCTGCATGTTAATCCTCAAGCTGCTCCCTCCTCCAATGTACCAGTTGTGGCCTCTTCCTCAAACACAAAGGAATGTGATGAAAATCTTGCCTTTGACACAGGACTAGTGAACTACTATAATGCACATGTTGCTAGTGAGCTTCCACCTTAGTTGTCATTTGCTGATTTGGATCAGATTCATCCAAAAGATGTGGAAGAGATGGACATCACATGGCAGATAGCTATGGCAGTATTCAGGGCTAAGCAGTTTGCCAATAAAACTGGGAAGAACAACTGGGGTATGAATGTTGATAAAAAGGCGGGGTTCAACAAAGGGAAGCTACGTTGTTTCAACTATCACGAGCCAAGACATTTTGCTCGTGAGTGCCCAAAGCTAGATAAAAGATTGAATAATGACTGGATAATAGTTGCGGTGGGAAACAATCGAGGAGGTGATCAGGTCAACAATGAGACTACTATGGTTGCTCAGTCATTTGACTGGGAGGATCAAACTCAGGTGTTGAACATTTCAAGAGCTGAGAATGCTCACCTGGCCCAAGTCAATGATGAAGCTCCCATGAAGAATGTTGCGGCTGATCCAGAAGAAAAGATGATGGAGATGCAATTTGCACTGATGGTATCTTCTACTTCTGAATCAAAGAAAAATGAGGTAAGTTTACCTTCCTGTTCTCAAGCATGTATTAATTATGTTAAAATTAGAATCATTACAGAGAGAAGTAGAGGAACTTAGATATGAAGGATATCAACTTACAAAAGGACAAAAACCCCTAAAGACCCATTTTGAGACAAAAATAAAGGACTTTAGAAAACTTCAGGAGGACTACAGTAACAAATGTGAAAACTATGACAATATCAAGTGACAGAATGTTGTGTTAATTACTGAGCTTGATACATTAAAAGATAAATTTGAAACTGCAAACTTTGAGTTTAAAAAGTATGATGTATCAAGCGAGGTAGTTGCCAACATGATTGACCATTGCCTGCAATTCAAACAAAACCAGAAAAAGGGTTTGGGGTATGATAAAGTGCCTCCTACTTTCAATTACAATTATCAGTATCACCCTGTCACTGATGAGGAGATTGCCAATGAATCTTTTGTGGTTGATGGAAAGCCAACTAGTTTTGTTTCAGGAGGAGTTATTAATGTTGAATGTTCTAATGTTTCTACTTCCCCTGCTGATCAATCCTTAGATCAGTCAAAGCACAAAGTTGAAGGATCTGTTTCTGATAATAAAACTGATTCTGAACCTGAAGTATTAGTTTCAAATAAAGAATTTATTGTTTCTGATGTTACAAATGACAATGTTTTTCGTGATACTTCTGCATCTGCTGATACGGAATTAAATATTTTTGAAGTGTTTGATGAATTTCTTGATAATTTTGATGTTTGTAATGCTTCTGATAAAAACACATCAATTCCACAAGTTACACCATCTGATGCACCCTCACTTATCTTATAACCTGCTTCTTGTACATGTTCTTGTGGGAAAAGTAAGGATTTCAGGAAAGAAAATAAATTTGAGAAAAGTAGTACCACTTTTAATAATAAAAAGATTTGTTTTAATTGTGATATTGGTGGACATATAGTTAGGAATTGTCCAAATAAGATTTTGTACATTATATGTCACCAAGAGGAGAGAACGAATCTAGAGGAAGGTCTTTAACTAGAAAGTCCTCCAGAACTCGTTCTCAGGATGATAATCGGAAGGATGATCGAAGTAGAAAAAGAGCAGTTTTTAAAAAGAACAAAAAGGTGTTTCATGACAACATCACAAACAGTTTGCCAAAATCAAACAAGGATCTGCCAAGATCGGTTTCGTGAAAGAGCAATTATGGATCTTCAACCAATTCTCATAGAACATATGGACGCTCAAGGAAAACCAATAAGAAACATATTTCTAAACCATCGGTAACTGTTAGGAAACCTAATTATCATTGGATGCCCAAATTAACTTCCAATCAATCAGTAGCATCCTCTAAAAACATTAAAAATGATGATTTGAAGATTTTTGAAAGGTTAATCTGAGAAAGTAAATGGCCAACCCAAGATAGTGATAACCTGGGTTCCCAAATCTAAATGATCTCGCACATTTTGCAGGGACAGTTGCGGAGGAATGTCGTCAGACCTTGGTACATCGACATTGACTGCTCCCGGCATATGACAGGAGACATCTCCAACCTAAGCAACATTCAATCCTCTAATGGGGGGTATGTTTCCTTTGTGGGCAGAGAAGGTGACAAGATCACGCAGATAGGAACCGTTACAAATGGAGTGCTGATTTTCGAAAACGTCAACTTTTCTCCCGAGTTAAAGCATAGCTTGTTGAGTGTTTCTAAAATTTGTGACAAAGGGTACTCAATGCATTTTACCAACAAAGAGTGCATGATACTTAAGCTAGGCATTGTCATCCCAGAAGAGTGGATTCTAGTCAAATCAAAGAGGGATGGAAATTCTTACATTAACGATATGAACAGTAACATTCCTGAACAAGTCACTTATCTCTTTTCGAAAGTCTTCGAACAGAATGCAATGTTGTGGCACCGATGACTCGGTCATGCGAACGCTAAAAACCTAAATCGTCTTGCAAAGAATGAGATGGTTCGAGGCTTACCTGTCAGAGATTTTATAACTTTTGAGAAGTGTGTGTCATGTGCCCAGGGAAAGCAACATAGAAAACCACACCTGCCAAAACAGGTTAACTCAATTAGTCAGGTGCTCCAATTATTTCATATGGACTTATTTGGTCCGATCAACACCCTAAGCATCAACAGAAACTCATATTGTCTGGTCGTGATTGATGATTTCTCTCGTTTTACGTGGGTCTTCTTCTTATCCGAGAAGGTTGGGTTTGATGATCTGATAAAGAATTTCCTTGTGTTGATTGAGAACCAGACTAACAACCGGGTGAAGGCGCTTAGCACTGATAATGAAACAGAATTAAAGAATGTAGTTCTTGATCATTTTTGCATAGAAAAGGGAATTCTACGTCAATACAGCTCTGTTCGCACACCTCAACAAAATGGTGTTGCTGAGCGGAGAAATAGAACATTGAAAGATGTTGCAAGGACGATGCTATGTGATTCCAAGCTACCTGTTTTCTTTTGGGCCGAGGTGATTAACACTGCTTGCTACGTTCAAATTTGTGTCTTGATCAACAAAGCTCGAATGAAGACATCGTACGAGATTCTATATGGACATAAGCCTTTTGTCAGTCATTTTCGTGTATTTGGCTGCCCTTGCACCTTTCTTCACCTGGAGTCCAACCCGAAGTTTAATGCGAAAGATGATGATTGTTATTTCATAGGATATGCTGCACGCATCGCGTATAGGTTTTACAATAAGAAGACGAAGTAGATTGTAGAATCCTTCGACGTGCCCTGGCTGGAGGAGAATGAAACAGATGCTCGAGTGGGCCCTGATTGGTTATTTGATTACACATCGCTCTTCAAGTCCATAAATGTGTCTTCAGATGGTTCATCTGGGTCTTCCTCTGGTTCGAAGATTGTTTCTGAAGACGAAGACGAAGAAGTTGTTTACAGACCTCCAACCCAATCCTCTTTACTACCTGAGGGGGAGTCCTCTTCACCACCCGAGGGAGAGTCATCTTCACCACCTGAGGGAGTGTCATTGGCTAGGGGGAGTCATCTGTTCCACTTTTTAGTCCTGAATCTCTAGTTCAAAATGACGCTGCAAATGCTGATGCTACACCTCTTACCCCTGTTGAAAGAGAGTTCATGTCTAGAAATACTTCAGTTGTCACTCCAACTTTTATGGAACTACTCTTTCTTGAAGAAATTGCTAACGAGTTTGTAGCAGATTCATCTAATGTGGGACAATCTGCAAATGACGGAGGCTTCAACATTCACAGTCTTCCCATTTCACTCAATGATATCGGCGAGGAGATATCATCAAGAATTCAACGCGATCATCTGATCGACAACATCATTGGTCAACTGAGCGATGGAGTTCGAACCAGAAATCAGAGTGAAGATATAAATACACGTCTCTATTCTTTCTTCATTTCTCAAATAGAGCTTAAAAATGTTGAAATGGATTTAAATGAACCTAGTTGGGCAGATGAGATGCATGAAGAACTAAATCAATTTGAAAACTCGGGGTTTGGAAATTAGTTGAGCTACGAAAGGGCAAAAGGTATCTTGACACATGCTGGGTCTATCAAAACAAGCAGGATTATTCTGGAGTTATAGTACACAATAAAGCAAGATCGGTGGTTTGTGGGTTTCGACAAGTCGACGGTCTTGATTACACTGAGGTTTATGCTCTAGGGTCTCGCTTGGAGGTCATTCATATCTTCCTTGCATATGCTTCCTAAATGAACTTCACGGTTTACCAAATGGATGTCAAGACAGCCTTCTTATACGACAATGTGAAGGAAGAAATTTGTGTTGATCAACCCCCTGGTTTCGTTAACTCAAAGTTTCCTAATCATGTCTACAAGTTGGACAAGGCGTTATATGGGCTACATCAAGCTCCTCGAGTGTGGTATGCAACTCTCACAAAGCACTTGCTCGAGCATAGATACTTAAGTAGCACTATCGATCAAACTTTATTCATCAACCATGTTGGTAATGATCAGATTCTAGTCCAGATCTACGTTGATAGCATTATTTTTGGGTCTACCAGCCCACAGCTATGAAAAGAGTTTGAAGGCATTATGAAAAAGGGGCTTGAGTTGAGTTCGTTAGGTGAGATGACCATGTTTATGGGGATTCAGGTCAAACAAAATTCAACTAGAATCCTACTCCATCAAGCTAAGTATGTGGAGGATATTCTTGAGAAGTTCGGGTTTCAAGATGCAAAACTTGCATCGACGCAGATGGCCGAAAGACCCCTGCTGAATCCAGATACTTCTGGCGAATCCGTAGATCAGACTCACTACAAATTGATGATCGGATCATTGATGTATCTTAATGCAAGTCATCCAGACATCATGTTTGCAGTTTGTCAATGCGCACATTATCGGGCTAATCCTAAAGTTTCACATCTTATTGCTGTCAAAAGAATTTTTCGGTATATCAAAGGCAGCCCAAAATTGGGTCTTTGGTATCCGAAAAATTACGAATTTGATTTATATGCTTTTGCTGACAATAATTATGGAGGCTGTGAGCTTGACAGGAAATCTACATCAGGAGGATGTCAATTTCTTGGAGACAGGATGTTGTCATGGCAGTGCAAGAAACAACATACCGTCCCAACCTTAATAGTAGAAGCGGAATATGTTGCTGCATCTACTTGTTGCTCTCAAGTTATCTGGATCCAACATCAGCTATTGCATTACGGTTTGAATTATCTAGAAACCCCCATCTACTATGATAATGAGGCTGTGATTCAAATTGATAAAAATCCTATTCAACATTCCAAAAACAAGCACATTGATATCAAAGTTCATTTTATCAGAGATAGTTATGAGTGTTTGCTCATCCGGCTCGAACAGGTTCCCACTGCTAATAATATGGCAGATCTGTTCACTAATCCTTTTAACAAAGCTCGATTCGATGTGTTTGTGAGATTTTTGAAAATGATTCGTTTTGAGGATTAACTTCTTGTTTTTGGTTAGGATAGTTTAAATTTGCGCATTTTAGTGTTTTCATTCTCTCCTATGCACAAATTTAGGGGGAGAAATAAAAAAAAACCAAACAAAAAAATGAAAATTTCAAAAATCCAAAAACATTAAAAAATCAGAAAATCAAAAATATGTTGCTAATAGTATTGTTTGTAGCTGATGTGTTGGGAATTGATATTATCAAGTGATAACAGAGAATATGAATCCGCATAACGTACCAAAATTAACTTGTCTACGCTCTGTGTTCGATGCGCTGGTAAGCACAAAAGATTCTAAATGGACTTGACTAGGAAGAGTTGAACTTGAGGAATTCAAGGACTTGACAAATCTTGAACTAGTTAGATCGTTTTAGTCTAACAATACGATGCTTGGATAGGTTGAGTAGGGAGATATACATGGCAATCTACTTGTCACATTAAAAGAACCCGTATCTAGAACTGTACATTAACTTTTCCTTGATGTGCGGATCCTGTCCTTAATTCCGGTATTGATGGGGTGACTAGGGAATTCCGATAAATTAGGTCTATAGAAGGTTATTTTCCTTCTTTCTTTCTGTTAGTCCTATGTTACCTCTTCTGCGTGATCGAGAGATCTGACCTGGACTGTAACATATGTAACTCTATCCTTCTGCATCCTCTTTCTATGCAATTCTTTCTATCTGTTAGCCATATACTGTCTCCTTTGCGTTACTTACAATCAGAACTAGTACACAATATATGCATCATTCTTTTTCTCAACCCCTTTAAAACTTCAGTTAGTCATATGTTTCACCCTCTGCGTGATTGGAAGAGATCTGACCAGGGTGTATAGCATATGTATTCTAAATCTATCTTCTCTCTTAATAATTTTATGCTCACTCGAAGTAAGGAGTATTCTGGAAGTCCTTGATTATTGGAGCATATCAGGAAGTGGGAAACATGTTCTAGTACAATTAAAATTGAATACTTAGTCGTCGTCAGCTAAATGGTCCCTAAGAAATTTATCTAACATATAGGATCAAAATGTCTTGTCATTCTTAGCTTATTCAAATTTATCAGAATTTTCTCATGTTTAAGTGGAAAACAATACCGACGATCGACCAGATATAGACATGAAGGTAAAGGTACCGACAAGTGGATTAAGGATGTCTAACAACTTTGATCCATGTGTCACAAAATTATATTGACTGTTTGTTGAGATAAGTTTAGTCTTCTTGTATTGTATTTTATTTTATTTTATTTTTATTTTATTTTTTTATAATTGTCAAAAAAAATTTATTTTTAAGTTTTAGAAACTATTTTTATTTTATGTTATTTTTAATTTTAATTTCTAAATTCTCAAAAGTTTTATTTTTTTAAATATTTAAGATTTGGATTGTGCATTATACAGTGTGAAAGACAGTTAAAATAGCACATGGTATAAAAGGCGGGTTTACAGCCGGAAACCCTTCCATTCCTCATTTCTCTTCTTTCCGGCCACAAAACCTCTTCCATTCTCTCTCATTTCAAAAAAAAAATTGTCTTTTTCTGTGAAATTGCACGGTTCATCTCGAAGGTATGTGAAAACTGACCATGCATATGCATTTTGTTCTTCAAATGGACGCTTTTTAGGGCTAAAATCGAAAAAAATGGATTGTCGGCGTTTACGGTTGAAGCTTACGGCCAAGGAGTTTACGGACGTAAACTCCGTTTGCAGCCGTAAACCTAAACTTGATCGTAAACTCCATTTTGGCCAAAATTATTTTTGGGGCCAAGTTAAATCGATTAAATAAGAAAACCATAGAACATTAATTGCTCTAATATATTTGTTTTCTTACTTGGCTTGTTTTAGTGCAGATCAAATGGCTAACTTGAAATTCGCAAACATGCACAATTTGGCTATCATACTAGTGGATCCTCCCGTTGCACATGGAGACTATAAGTCAATGATCCTCGGGCTGAGAAAATGTTGCTTGGCTTATGCTATCACTGTGAATCCCATGATTTATCTAAATATTATCAGGGAATTCTCACAGACTGCCAAGATGAAGAGGGATAATAATGGAGCAGTTACTGTTGATGCAATTGTGAAAGGATGCAAGATTGAGATTACTGAACAATTCATCAGAGAAGCGTTGTAGATTGATGATCAACCTGGTTTTCCTTCTGAGATTGGGATTGAAGATGCCAGAAGGTTCTTAAGAAGATGGGTTATGAAGGCAACTCTCCTCCCACTATGAAGAAGCTTCTGCCACTGTAGTGGAGATTCTTGGCTCATGTGTTTGTAAGCTGCATTTCTGGCAGAAGGTTTGGTGCTGATGAGATCCCTCTAAGGAACACTGGAGCCATTGCATCCCTTGCTGCAGGGATAGACTTCAACTAATCGAGGTTTACCTTGGACGAGTTTGTGGTGAACATCAACACAATAACCCAGGATACTTTCTTGATGTATCCGAGGTTCATCCAAATGTTTATTAACATTCAATTTCCATAGATGGTCAAGGAGGGAGAAACCCTAGATATGAAGTCACTAGGTACTCACACTGTTGGGCTTATCAAGCAAAATCGCAAGGGTAAAGTCATTTTCCATGGATTGTATCCCCTTGTAAAGTTTGGAAAATTTTATGAATTAAACGAAATTTCCGAGTCTCATGGATCTTCTGATAAAGTATCCTCTGAGCCTACGTCTTCTGAGAGGGTGATTTCAGAAGATGAAGTTATCACGGTGTCAGAACATGATGAATAAAGAGAAGATACAGCAGCTCCCAATGCAGTTGTGGCTAAGGAACATGATCTGACATTAGTTCCAGTACAAAGTGATTGCAGTGAAGGGTCTTCAAAAAGTGTGACTGAAACTAACTTGTATGAAGATCTTGATCTTTTTGGCTTCGATAAGGATGAAATTCCGGTGAGTTTTGGAAGCAATGAAGATTTCTTGTCATCTGAAAATCTCAACTCGCTACTTGACAATATCGATGATCTTGCTCATCCAGCAACGAAGATACAGGCCTCCGATGATATTCTCGAATCAACGCCTCCTATTACCAAACTAGTGGTTGAAACAACAACTCCTATGGTGACGGTGTCAGGGAATCCTCCCATTGACATTGTTTCTCTTACTACAGAACAACTTCAGAGTGATCATACAACAACCCAAACCTCTCAACCTCCTCTACAAAGGAGCAGATGTGATCCCATATAGGGAATTCTAGATTCTGATATACTTCAAGACCTCCAAATTCCTCCAATAACCACTCCTATCATTGTCTCATCAGAACCTATCAGTGAAGGTCCTAGCACCACGTATGAAGCTGGCGGATCTTCTACTCCAACAGGATTTTCTCCTCCCAAGCCTGATCATGACATTGCCTTCGTAACGCTTTCCATGTACTTAGCTCAAGAACAAAGCTTAATGCCTTCCTATTGAGACAAGGGAATTTCTATTGAAGAAGGTGTTGGAATAGTGTCTAAGGGTGCAACTATATTAAGCAAGTACTTAACCCGATTGAGCATGGTCCTTTTGGGTCGCCTTCACCATAGCAACTTGATAGAACGATTTACAATGAGAGTTGAAATATTATAAGGAATAATAATATTGTTATTTGATTAATATAAGTCATAAATTAATTAGGAATTAATTTGGTGATTTAAGGAGATTAATTAAAAAGAAGGGCATAAACTGTCAAGTGTATGATAGTTATACTTTAGGCTATAATCCCTTATGGATAATTGGGTGGACGATTTTAGGGGCTTAGGATAGACCTAAAATCCATCCAAGGCTTATCATGAAGGGATTAGGATTTCTTAGGGCCTAATTTATCCAATTAGGGTTTAAAGGTAAAACCCTAGGAGCCTTACAAGTATAAATAGACCCTAGGGGTCATGGAAATCGGAACTCTTGTATCTAAAGGAACCCTGGCCGATTTCTAAGTCCCTCCCCACTCTCTTAGATCATCCTCTTGCTAGTTGGTGTTTGTAAGCCATTAGAGGAGTGAAAATTGTGACTCTAAATCTCCAATGACAAGAAGATCAAACAAGTGATTCAAGGTAAACTTATAACTCTGATTTCTCAATGCTATTATGATAGAATGATCATTAGAAGTCTTGGATTCATGCATGTTCAATTAGAGAAACCTAGATCCAAGCATTAGGGTTTGTATGTGCACATACGAATGTTCATATGGCCAAAAACCCATCAGTGGTATCAGAGCCTAGATTGGTTTCTATTGAATTGATGCATTGGTTGCTTGTTTGATACTTGCAAAATTCGAATTTTGTGTTCCTACTTGATGAACTCGACGAGTCCCATAGTGGACTCGGCGAGTAGGCCTTAACTCGGCGAGTTCGAGCGTCAGAAAGAGCTAATTTTGGGATTTCTTGTTGTTTATCCTTTGGATACTTACCTTAATCATATTAGGTCAATATAAACCCGATTTTTAGATATAATTGAGTATATCCTTGACATAATTGAAGATATTTATCAATTAATTAAATATTAGTTTCCTTATGTGATAATTGATTAATTATTTTAATTAAATTGGTAAATTGTTTTGCAAGAAATAATTAAATAAATCAAATATGGATAATTATGTGATTAAATGTTAATTTAGATTATTTGTTATTTGATCCTCTATGTTTTGAAAAGTTTAAAACCTACCCTCAAGTTTTGAAATTTATGTTTTGTGATTAAAAGTTTAATTTAGACAATTTAAATTTCAAACCCTAGAATTTTACAAGTTTAAAATTCAACCCTATACTAATATAATATTACAAGATTAATATATATATATATATATATATATATATATATATATATATATATATATATATATATATATATATATATATATGTGTAATAAAAAGCTAGTCTTACCGTTAGTAGGCCTAATTCACGAAGCCGGTCTTTAAGGTGGGTATAAGGTTGCTGCCTATAAAATGGCGCTTAATGGGTGTACACTCACGCCCACCGCTTGCTTGATCGGTGGAGGGTCGTTAGCCGAACGGGTAGGATAGGGCAACCTCATCTCCTCATTAAAAGTATAATATGAATTACAAAGTAAGTACATGTTTTTCAAAATTCCCAATCCTAGTTACTTTAGGAAAAGTGAATTGATGCAATCCCATGAAATTACACTTTGCACCCTTGCTAAGAAGTTAGTGGAGTGTGTGTGGTTTACCGGCACACTAATTGGTTCTAAGCAAAGGTGGCAAAGGGTGATTCATTGTTTATCATAGCTCGATGGAGCGTGTGTGGTTTACCGGCACATCAAACAGGTGATTGTTACAATGAAGGCGCAATGTGAATTTGCATGGTAATTCACACCCACTTTGTGATCCTCGGTATCCCAGTCACAAACGAGAGGGGCATATCGAGATTTAAACATGCCATTGAAAAGTTTCAATGAATCTCATCCAAACCTAGGAATTTTCAATACATTTAGAACTTAAAGTTATGTTTTCATGGTGGAGAATTAGTGAATCGTCATTCACTTACCTTCAAATTATTTGCATGTTAGATTACGACATCCCTTTTCTAATATGTAAATATTGTTGTTGGATCCTAGCCCTAATTTTCTTATTGGCTGATAATTAGGGATCCAAATTCTAATCTATCTTTGTCCTTTCTATTTGTAGATGTCGAACGCGAATAATGCTGCTGCTAGCTCGTTCACATTGATGAGCCTTTTCCAAAAGGTGACTTTCGATGGAACGAACTTTAGCGAATGGATAAGATACATTCGCACGATTGCTCGCTACGAGGACAAAGAGTATGTCCTCGATGAAAAGCTCGAGAAGATCAATCCTGAAATCACTACTCCGGCTGAAATCACCGCTTTTGAAACTCATGAGCGTGATGCAACGAAGGTTCATTGCATCATGATAGCCACTATGAACTCCGAATTCCAAAAGTCCTGCGAGGACATATATCCGTACGAAATGCACCAAGACTTGTTGGAGATATACCACCAAAACGCAAGGCAAGAACATTACGAGATCTTCACTAACATGATCTCCGCTAAGATGGGTCATGGTGAATCTCTAACTGTGCACCTGCAAAAGATGCAAAGGTATGTCGATCATCTTCGCAAGTTGAATGTTGACTTTGGGGAAGACTTGGCAATCGACATGGTGCTTCACTCCTTTCCTCTGTGTTACAACCAATTTAGGATGACCTACCACATGAACAAAGAAGAGGTCACCCTAAGTAAGCTCCATGGTCTCCTTAGGGTTGGTGAGAGCAATCTCAAGGACAAGTCCATTGCACCCACTCCCAATCCCCCCACTGCTCCTGTTTTGGCCATTGGGCATGGAAGAGGCAAGAAGAGGAAGGCTCCGTCTAAGAGCCACCGCAAGGGAAAGTCCCGAGATGGTTCCTCCTCAAGTGGGACAAAAGTTGATCCCGCTAAGCCTACTTCTAACCCAAAGGAGGCAGAGTGCCACCATTGCCACAAAATAGGTCATTGGAAGAGAAGTTGCCAAGAGTACCTGCAAGCTATCAAGGAAGGAAAGATCAAGCCGTCTTTCGCAGGTATATATACAATTAAATCTAATGATTCATTTCATCCTATTTCTTGGGTCCTTGATACCGGGTGTGGTTACCACATTTGTTCTGAATTGCAGGGACGAAGAAGAAATACGGATGTGGAGCATGGAAGAATAAATCTAATCATGGGGAACAGAAGATCGTCGCCTGTGACCAAGATTGGAGTGTATTCTCTAGTGCTTAGGAATGGTTTATGTTTAGATTTGAACAATTGTTGCTATTCGCCAGAAATGG
Organism: Lactuca saligna; assembly: GCF_052625555.1. Taxonomy (NCBI): domain Eukaryota; kingdom Viridiplantae; phylum Streptophyta; class Magnoliopsida; order Asterales; family Asteraceae; genus Lactuca; species Lactuca saligna. The sequence goes on from NC_136425.1 coordinate 54,424,457, forward strand.
CAAGAAACATCATTTCATTTCATGGTTTGTTTAGACAAGGATTTAGATTTTCTTTTAATAATGAGAATGGTTCTATTTGTGCTTATCTAAATGGTGTCTTATATTTTGAAGCAATACCATGTAATGGAATTTATGAAATTGTTATGATTGTAGATAACCTAGGATATGATGTTTTATGCATGGATTCTTCCAATAGTATGGATAGAGCATCCTTGTGGCATTGTCGTCTTGGACATGTCAACAAGAAGTGCATAGCCCAACTCCAAAAGGATGGAGTGTTGGAGTCATTCGACCTTAGGGAAGATGACACATGTGAATCTTGTTTACTTGGAAAGATGACCAAGTCACCCTTCACTAGCACATGTGAAAGGGTTGAGGGTTTATTGGACCTAATACATACCGATGTATGTGGACCGTTTAGATCAACCACAAAGGATGGGAACCACTTTTATGTGACTTTTACCGATGACTATAGTAGATATGGGTATATCTACTTAATCAAGCAAAAGTCAGAAACATTTGAAAAGTTCAAAGAGTTCAAGAATGAAGTGGAGAATCAATTGGGCAGGAAAATCAAGATGCTTTGATCCGATCGAGGATGAGAGTACCTAAGTCTTGAATTCCAAGACTATCTAAAAGAGTGTTGAATAGTTTCACAATTGATGCCACCTAGGACACCGCAATTGAATGGTGTGGTAGAAAGGCGTAATTAAACCTTGTTAGACATGGTCTGCTCTATGATGAGTTGTGCTTCACTATCTATCTCATTCTGGGGGTATGCCTTAGAGACTACCACCCATATCCTTAACCGAGACCCTACTGAGAAGGTTGCCAAAACACCTCACGAGATGTGGAAAGGGAAAGCTCCCTCGTTAGAACATATCAAGGTTTGGGGTTGCGAGGCTTTCGTAAGATGAGATACTCACAACAAAATCGAACCTCGTAGTGAGCGATGTATTTTCATCGGCTACCCGCAAAAATCCTTTGGATATCTCTTCTATAGACCGAAGGACAATGTTGTCTTTGTTGCGAGGAGAGGAGTTTTCCGAGAGCGAGAACTCATAAGCCAAGGAGACAGTGGGAGGAAAATCGGGCTTGAAGAGATTCAAGAGTCGATAGATGAAGGAACCTCTACCGCTGGCCCTCAACCCGAGGAGGAAACTCCAGTTGAACCGATTGACGAGACCTTACCTCTTAGACGTTCCGAAAGAGTTAGAGTTCAACCCTAGTTATATGGTTTTCATATTACCACCGAAGGGGACACATATATTAGTGATAGTACACTAATAAATCTAGATGAACCTAATAGCTATAAGGAAGCCATGGCAGGCCCGGAGTCTGCGAAATGGAAAGAGGCAATGGACAGCGAGATCCAGTCCATGTATGACAACCAAGTTTGGAATTTGGTTGATTATGTGCCCGGACATAAGACCGTTGGCTGCAAATGGATATTCAAGAAGAAGACTGACGTGGATGGAAACATACACATAAGGCGTGATTGGTTGCGAAGGGCTTTACTCAAACTCCTGGAGTTGACTATGATGAGACATTCTCACCAGTTGCAAAGATAAAATCTATTAGAGTGATGCTAGCGATTGCTGCATTTCATGATTATGAGATTTGGCAAATGGATGTCAAAACCACTTTCCTTAATGGAAAGTTGGCTGAGGATGGTTACATGACTCAGCCAGAGGGTTTTGTTGATCCGAAGCATCCAAATAGAGTGTGTAAGCTTGAGAGGTCCATTTATGGACTTAAGCAAGCATCTCGCAGATGGAATCTTTGATTCGATGAGAAAGTCAAAGAGTTTGGATTTGTACGAAGTGAAGATGAATCATGTGTATATGTCAAATCCAGTGGGAGCATAGTTAGCTTTCTCGTTTTGTATGTCGATGACATACTGCTCATAGGAAACGACATCCCGACATTGCAGGAGATTAAGTCCTGGCTCGGGAAGTGCTTCGCTATGAAGGACCTCGGAGAGGCTTCCTATATTCTGGGAATAAGGATAGTGAGAGAACGAAGTAAGAGACTAATAGGACTTAGTCAGAACACTTACTTAGATAAAGTACTAAAACGTTTTAGTATGGAGAACTCGAAGAAGGGAGAATTACCGATACAATTTAATGCCAAGTTGAGTAAGACTCAAAGTCCGAGTACCGAAGCCGAAATAGCATAAATGAGCCGAGTACCATATGCTTCCGCAGTTGGCTCGATCATGTATGCTATGACTTGTACTCGCCCTGATGTAGCATTTGCTTTGAGCATGGTTAGTAGATATCAAGGGAACCTTGGCAGAGCCCATTGGATTGCGGTGAAGAATATCCTTAAGTACCTTCGGAGGACCAAGGAATGGTTTTTAGTTCTTGGAGGGAGTGATGACTTGAAGGTGCGAGGGTATAGTGACGCCAGCTTTCAGACCGACAGGGACAACTACCGTTTGCAGTCGGGCTGGGTCTTTACCCTGGATGGAGGAGCAGTAACTTGGAAAAGTTCCAAACAAGAAACCGTAGCTGATTCAACGTGCGAATCAGAGTACATCGCAACAAGCGAAGCGTCGAAAGAGGAAATATGTTTAAAGAACTTCATTGGTGATCTTGGAGTTGTACCTACCATAAAGGAGCCCATGGAGATTTTCTGTGATAATGAAGGAGCGGTTGCCTTGACCAAGGAACCAAGGGATCATAGTAGATCTCGACATATCGACAGAAAATATCATTTTATAAGACATCGTGTAGAAGAAGGACAACTCATGGTGAAGAGGATATCATCAGAAGATAACCCAGCAGATCCGCTTACAAAGGGATTGCGCAGGGTTAAGCACTTGCAGCATGCTAGGAGCATTGGGCTGAAGGATGATATTAGTATAGGTTAGATAGTGTTAGAAACGCGTGATAGATAAATGTAATTAACATTTGATGATTAAATAAAAGAGTATTATTTATGAGTAATGTTACTGTCTTATGTTAATTGTTTAACTATTGTTTCATTTTGCATGTTTTGACTTCCAGAATAATTGAGTTTATTAAGAATAATCAAATTATTCAAATTGTCCACAATCGTTCATATGTTGAAAGTAGGTATGATTGAAGATTGTCATGAATTGGTGTGTAGATTGTCTAAATGATATTAGACATAGCAAAAGTTTGCTGCAACGTTCATGAGTGTTTATGAACTAGTTTGAGCATTGGAACAAACCCGTGCTTGCTAGAATCACCTTATGCAAGACGATAATATCATATGGTGTTAAAACCTAGATATATGGTTTGTTATTTGTTAATCGGTTGTACATTGATAATGCGAAACCGCATCAGTAACTTGATGTTGTAAAACTCATTGTTATGTATAGTTGATTAATGAATAAGTAAATGCATATAAGTTGAAGTTTATCTGTTACTTTTATCCTAAGAGGGTAAAAGCGATATCTCGGCCGCTCGATGATTTGATTTGACTTATGTGCTGGGCCCGGTCAGAACTGAATTGATGTGTTCGATTAAGTTCTATATCAAATAAATCTGAAATCGAGAAACCAAATGCTACACAATTGGTTCCATATGAATGTTTGCATGATATCTATACAGAGGACTGTACGATCCCATATCTAAAGCACAAAATTGATTAGATCAGAGTTTGATAGCGTCTTTGAGTGCTACGATTGCTAATCGGTGTATATAGTTACTAGACTTATCCAAGTGGGAGACCGTTGCAATAGTGTCTAAGGCTGCAACTGTATTAAGCAAGTACTTGACCCGATTGAGCATGGTCCTTTTAGGTTGCCTTCACCATAGCAACTTGATAGGATGATTTACAATGAGAGTTGAAATATTATAAGGAATAATAAGATTGTTATTTGATTAATATAAGTCATAAATTAATTAGGAATTAATTTGGTGACTTAAGGAGATTAATTAAATAGAAGGGCATAAACTGTCAAGTGTATGATAGTTATAATTTAGGCTATAATCCCTTATGGATAATGGGGTCGACGATTTTAGGGGCTTAGGATAGACCTAAAATCCATCCAAGGCTTATCATGAAGGGATTAGGATTGCTTAGGGCCTAAGTTATCCAATTAGGGTTGAAAGGTAAAACCCTAGGAGCCTTACAAGTATAAATAGACCCTAGGGGTCATGGAAATCGGAACCCTTGTCTCTAAAGGAACACTGGCTGATTTCTAAGTCCCTCCCCACTCTCTCAAATCATCCTTTTTCAAGTTGGTGTTTGTAAGCCATTAGAGGAGTGACAATTGTGACTCTAAAGCTCCAAGGACAAGAAGATCAAACAAGTGATTCAAGGTAAACTTATAACTCTGATTTCTCAATGCTATTATGATAGAATGATCATTAGAAGTCTTGGATTCATGCATGTTCAATTAGAGAAACCTAGATCCAAGCATTAAGGTTTGTATGTGCACATAGGAATGTTCATATGGCAAAACCCATCAGAAGGTCACTTAGGAGGAGATAATCCCTCACTTCTTGGTCTTCAAAAAGAAATAAATGTGCTCAATCAGATAAATATTGAGCTTGACATTCAGGTGGCCAATCTTTTAACTAAAAACTACAAGCTAAAGATTCAAGTTGCTGATCTTGAAGAAGACAAGGTTTTAAAGATAAAGCAAATCACTGATCTTCAGACTCATTTCGGTCTTCTCTCTGCAAGTTACTATGACTTGAAGAAGAAGTTGGAAGAAGAAGTTGGATATAAGTTTATGTTGTTCATTGATGAGCCTAGAACTTATATCCCCAATCAAGATGCCCCCATTGTTCTACCATCTGCTCAATAATCGCGCGTTGTGGATTGTTTTAAGGTGGAGCTTGTTCAAGCTCCTAATGTCGTTTGCTCTTAAATGTGTTAGGCTAGCTGAATCTTCTGAGAAGGGACGACTTTTGTTTAAGAAGAACTCGGATCTAAATGCTCCTGGGGATCAACCGAAAATCACTGTGACAGATTTGGAAGAAAAACGTTTTAGAGATACATACGTTGATAGGTCCGGAATTGTCTCTTGGGGATTTCAAGACACGTTAAATATGTGGATTATGAGAAGGAAGAGTGGCAACATAGAACTTTACAAAGATTGTCATGACTTCCATTCCTGGACCAGGGTTGATTTTTCAGAGTTATCTTAAGCTCCTTTTGCAAATCCATATCAAGATCCAAAGACAACTCAATTCAAGATCTTCTTGGAAGACCAAGTGAAGAAAGGATTTCCAGCAATGAAGACTGCAGAGTAGATTATCAAGCAATATCCTGATGTGATTGATCCCAAGACTAGTCATCCAGTTCAAGTTGTGATGTGGCTTGCTACCAGTCAGCTTAAGCAAATCCCGTTGCTTCAAAACTATCCAGATGGATCCTTAAGCTCCATGCTTTACTAGGTGTTTGAAGAAACTACAGCCTTCTATGTCATCAAGCTTAAAGATGGATGCATTCTTCTATATGGCCGGAGAGATCTGTTCCAGTTTGGGAAATGGGATATCTATCAACCGAGTCTTCATCAGATTAAAGGTGCCGAGGAAATTTTCGAGCAAGCTGCCAAAGAATATACATCTATGGTTGCTGATATTATCAACAAACAAATGTGGAACAGGGCGATGGGGAATTCAGATGTGTTGGTGGTTGACAAAGATTGAATCCAAGCTAACCCCAAACCAAGGGGGAAATTAAAGGGCTCAATTAGTGGTTTGGTCTAGGCTTTCAGTTGTAATACTTCTTATGAGTATTTTTGGTGTAATAATATGCTAACTTAGAGTTTACAGTTTTGTGGTGAGTTTATAGCCGCAAACTAGTTTATGGCTGTAAACCCTGTTTCTGGTCTTTGTCTCCTATATATAGAGGTTTTCTAGATCATTATTAGTTGTTGATACCACAAAGTTCACGGGTAAGTATATCGAGTTGTACCAAATGTTTTTCAGTAATAAATGTGTGCAAGCTTGATTTCTTTTCTTCTTCTACTTATATTCTAGTTTCTTTTGATTGTTTGATTGCTTGATCATTGGTAAAGATCCATTTTAGGACCTTAAAAGGGGAGAATGTTAGCGTGTAAAGTTCTCCTTAGATGTGGCTTACCATATTGTGATGTGTAATGGGTTTAGCCTTTCCTTTAAATAGGAAGTGAGTGGCTCCCATTTTATGTAAGACCCATTTTGGAGTGATTAGAATAGTGATAGAATTATTGCAAGACCCACTTTGTAATAATTTACTAGATCTAATGAGAGCTTAAACATATTTTATTTACTCTTTCTGTTATTCTTGATTGATTGATTGATTTGACCTTTACTATTCAGCACATGTCATTAAAATCCGGGTCACTACACCTGTCGATTTGGTTCTTGAAGAAGTGATTGAGGATCAAGATCTTCGATAGTTGCTACGTTGGTTGTTTGATCAAGGTTATTGGGATTATTTGGTTTCTTGGAGGGATCTTCTATCGCTGGGGTCAGTAAATGGATTTTAGGGATTCTGATTTTTGACGGGATCCTAGGGGAAGATCCTAGGTTGGCCAATGCTACTGCGTCAACGTTTTCTTATATGGGAACTTGACTTAAGCTAAAAGCTTCAAATTCAGAGGCTAATTTTTTGAGGATCTAGAGGTATAGTGCTAGTCTTTTGCCTTTTACTACATAGGATCCATTAAAATGATTAGGTAATAGTGGGTGTGGCCCCCCTAAAAAGGTCGTGGTGCGCCATTAGGCAGAAAGTGACTTCGTTCATTTTTTTACTAAGTTTGGCCTTGGGCCCGACTTTAGGGTTTTAGGTAATAGTTGAGGATTGAACTTTGATTTAATGTCTAGGTGGTGTGTACGTAAGACCTCCCTATTACTATTTGCATGTAGTGGTGGTTTTTAATCTATTTGTGAAGTGAGTTTTCTCACTTTGTTAGTTATAGCATAGTTGCTATGTAGTGGTTGCACATGTGGACAGACCAGTAGGGTCTTGCTTGTTGCTTGTATGTTTGCATGCTTCATTAAGTCGATATGAATCAGAGTAGATTTGACTCATGCAACATTGATTCGATGTGACTCAGGCTTCATTGAGTCGATGTGACTCGCGCTTCATTGAGTAAATGTGACTCATGCTTCATTTGAGTCAATATGACTCGGGGTTGAAGCAAACTCGTTGCTGCTATGTGTGGTAGTTGTATCGTATGTGATACTTTGGAGAACTCACTAAGTTTTGACTTACAATTATAGATTAAATATTTTTTAGGTATTTTATTGGTTCATGTGGCTGTGAAGGCGTGACTATACATACATAAGCAGTTTTATGAATTGAGATTTCGGAGTACTTTCATTATGACTCTGATTTATTGATTACAATTTATGAACAAATGGTTTAGCTTTGAATATACCTTTATAAAAATGAATGTTTATGCTAGTTTAAAAATGACAATTTTATTTTAAAAATTAGGACATTGAATATCTCATCCACCCCAAAAGATTATGTATCCGGTTCTAATTAAAAAAAGATTAGTTGTGCCATGTTGTTTGAATCCAATGCATGGACTTCCAAAGTCCACCGATATAGTACAATTGAACATCACAAAAGCCTTCAATAACACTAATTCCAATTTATAAATAATTTTCATATCCCTAACCTTATAGATAACAGCACACATGCCGCATCTAGAACAAATAAAAGATGAGCGTCATCAATCTTAATAGTTTTGAACACCTTTTCCTTTTTCTTATGGTCCCTTCCATTGACACCACTAACTACCGAGGCAAAACACTTTGTTTTAATAGCTCCATCTTGAGTACCTCATGTGAACTATCCTTCCTCCCATTGACATTTGTGTGTGCATTGTTTGAAACTTTAATTTGTTGTGATCGACTAAATCTAGCCAATGAAGTAAATAAACGGTAGTTCCCAATCCATACACGATTCAAATCATCAACGATATTGGGGTCTTCTTTAGATTTTAAAATTTGAACAAATACAAATTCGTAAAGTTTCCTAGCAAAGTAAACGTATTGTACAGCACTATGTCGTTCACACAAAATCCATAAATCCCTATCATTCATTGTTTCCGGAAAATTTGTTACGTACACATTAACATAAACTTCATCAAGATTTTTAAAATTCGCCTTTGATTTATTATCCATGGAAGGTTTTAAGTGTGGATCTCCAATACGAATATTATGATTTCCTATACGCCATTGCCATTTGTCTGGATTCTCCGAAGGAGCCATTGGATCATAGGGCTGGCGTCGTTAATTGCCGCCGGAAAAACCAAGTTGCCCTCGTCAAGGTCCGTAGGGTTCGGAGCTCTCTCCAATAGCTTACATCTTAGTATTTTTATTTATTGTTATCAACTTTCGATTTCTTATTACGTTATAGTCGTCGGTCTTAGTTTTGATCCAATCATTGGTTTCTTAACTACTAAAACATATTTTAGATTTTAAATAAAAAACTTGACAGTTCAATTAAAGAAATAGTTGTAGTTTATGCATAGCATTGAGAAGATTATTTATAAAGATCAAAGTAAATTAAAATATATAAGCATAATTTGTTAATGTAATATTGTTCGGAGCATCAAATCTATTACGTTATAGTCGTCGGTCTTAGTTTTGATCCAATCATTGGTTTCTTAACTACTAAAACATATTTTAGATTTTAAATAAAAAACTTGACAGTTCAATTAAAGAAATAGTTGTAGTTTATGCATAGCATTGAGAAGATTATTTATAAAGATCAAAGTAAATTAAAATATATAAGCATAATTTGTTAATGTAATATTGTTCGGAGCATCAAATCTATATTAAATCAATATAAAGATTGTTAGTCGTGCACTTGATATAAATTATAGAAGTAGTTGCACCTCCAACATCTTAAAGAGGATCTTCCATAGATATATTAACAAGTTTTATTTCAATCTGAACAAGAAAATTAATCAAAAAAATTGTTATTTGAAGTTTTGTAATAATATTCACTGTACTATATTTTTCAAACAAGTTCCATTTTACATTAATTTGATACATGTATAAATTTTAGTTTGCATTTTAGTGTCAAAATTTTTATTTATACTTGTACATTTATTAAATTAGCAAATAGCAAGTAATTCGTAATTAAATACTCCAAATAACAAACCGATTTTATATAAAAAATAATAGCAACTAAATTTTAAATAAAATATACACATTTTAATTTAATAAAATATTGTTGTCAACTCTGTGTCGTATATTTGCATGAAGCTGGTAGGTGTGGGCAACGCCTACACCGGTGTTTTTGAGAAAAAGACAAAAACACGACATTAATGGAAGGTGGTGGTGGTAACGAGAAGCGATGCACATACGTACAACGCCCAATAACGGTGAAGAAGGGGCGGTGTTTGCGTGTTATAACGCCCGAAAAACCCCAGTGGGCGTTGCTCATACCCAACAATCTGAGGATTCCAAAACTCTTAGGTGTTAGTAAACAATATCAATGTATAATCAGAAAATGAATGAAATATAGAGACATTAAAGAATGAGAAAGTTAAAGAGAATACTTAAACACTCATACTCGGGATGCAAGGACCTACGAAGAAATGCTTAAAGAATGGGTTGAGTGTATAGTGGTGTTCAAAATAGAGCGCACCGGCATCCGGCAACCGGCCGAAAGGATAGATTTTTAGGATAAATGGACGTAGTTATTCTTCTGGTAAGTTTTAAGAAGTATTTTATTGACAACGGATGTACACTTTTATGATTTAAAGTATACTCAAAGAGTTTAAAATTATAAAATTGATTTGATCTTTGGTTTTCTATATAGATTTTGTTAATTATATTGTTTCTTATATGCAGATTTCTAAAGAAATAAAGTTAGTTTTGATTTGTTCGTATATATATATATATATATATATATATATATATATATATATATATATATATATATATATATATATATATATATATATATATATATATATATATATATATATATATATATATATATATGAAAGATCAAATAAAAACCAATAAAGGTTAACAACCACTTAAGAACCATTTTTATCAAAGTATAACAAAAGAACTCACTTTCATCTTTTGTTATATAAGATCTACACACTCTACTTGCACTCTTTTAAATGACTCAAAAATAATTCCCGGAATTTTTTGTTTTTAAATTAATAAAACAGTAAAGCATATCATTGTCACAAAACCAAGGTAAACAAATTTTATCAATACATCATCATCATCAGAGTAAATCACAAAATGTGGAAACGAATGGTGTGTGCTCTGCAATCATCCCGATCTCTTCCCTTTGAAATCAGAAATACCTAAAACATAAACTGGAAACCCTAAGCACAAAACTTATTGAGTTCCTAAAATACCACATACCATGCATACTTAAATAAACACATAATGACCCCCGCCCAATGAGTATAACGGGCCCCGCTCACTGAGTATAACAGGTCCCACATTTACTCGCAAAACAAGCCCCGCCTAATAAGTATAACAGGCCCAAATTAACTCGCAAAACGGGCCCCGCCCAATAAGTATAACAGGCCTCGCCCTAGCTCGCATAACTGATAATAAAAAACTGCATAACCATTGGACCCCGTCCAACATACATATAAACATATAATCATATAAACATACAAACACATGCCAAAATTTCAAAGGTAATAGCATACCACACAATCATCGTGCCCCATCCACTGAGTATAACAGGAGCTACCCACATACAATTCATATATGCATGCAAGAGTCACGCAGATGTCTAGCATCCTACATAACAATCCATGGGTTGGCATTGGTGCCTTCGACATGCTAATCATAGTGAGGAAACTCACCTCAATCCACTGATAATCAAATAACTGCTCAGACTTCCAAATCGGATAACCTTGTGCCAACTAACAATAAATACAATCTTAATCAATAATTAACCCGATAACCCAAAATACCAATAGGTCAACCCTGGTTAAAGTCAAAGTCAATGCTAAAGGTCTAAAAGTCAATATTTCTTCCCAGCACAGTACACCCTAAGTACCAAGAGAGTACGCCCAGTGTACTCTATTGTTGACCAAAAGCGGGGCGCTAACCGCCTACACGCAATGTACCACCAGGTATGCATGACGTACTCATCCCAGTCCTAAAACTCCTTTAAGAGCTTATTCTGTTATGTTCTTACATCCAAAACTCAGATCCAAGCCCAAAATGATGTCCTAAGTCATAAAGTTTCCAAATTTATGACTTTGAGTGGCTATAAAGTGCTTAATGTCCAAAACCCTAAGTTCTTAACCCAATAAGACATCACAACTCTTGCATGGAAGGGATAAAAGGGCCAAGATCACATTTTTATAGTTCTTAATAGCTTTATAATGGATAAAGTTTCCAACTGTATCCATTAGAATGGTCCTAACAAAGAAGATCTAGTATTTAAGTCTCAAAGGGACCCAAAAGTTCATCTTTTTCAACTTAATCCAGTAAGTACAAGTCTCCAACTTTTAGATTTGAATCAAAATGATGTTTAGAGGGATAAAGTCTAGATCTAGTTAGATCTAACAAATGCATCATCAAGAAACCAACTTTATACCTCTAGAAGATAGATCGAGGTGAACAAATTCAAGATCCACAAGCTTCAATGCAACGAACATTCCTCCAAGAAGTTCCTTCTTATCCAAGATGCACCATGCATACTCTAAAGCACTAAAAACATCTTCTTTTAGCACACAATGCTCAACTAGGTTTAGGGTTTTAATGGAAGGGGCGTTGGAGGGGTGGAGGCTGAAAATAGAGTGGGTTTGGGGAGTTAAGGAGCTTAAGTAGGTCTCAAACCATGATAATAGAGTTTGGGAACTTATTATGTATGCCCAACATACTTCCGGTGTGCCCAACATACTCAGGGTGCCTCAATATTCCCAACATACTCGCCTCTGTACACCCAACGTACTCAGCATAACCAAAAATCGACCAAACTTCAAACGGGCATAACTTTTTTATTCTAACTTCGATTTTGACGTTCTTTATATCCACGGAAAGTTAACAAGAAGCTCTACACTTCTATCACCTCGTCCTCTCCTTAAAACTTTCCGAAGAAAAATCCAAAATTCATAAAATCCCGAACTAACACTTTACCGAAATAGCCCTTAACGCCAAAACACAAACCGAACTCCTGAATCCTCCAAATTACATTACCTACACCCGAATGTGTCTAAATCAATTTTCCTCAAAGGCCCTAAGCCTGATGATACTCGGTCTTCAGGTGACGACCCCTACATATGCAAGGAATCAGATCAGTACGTTCTAACTCTCCCCCACTTAAATTAGAACCCGTCCTCGAAATCACTCCTTACCACCCTCTTGAGAACCAACATTCCGAACAAAACCTTCTAATGCTGATAAAATCTCTGAACCCATATTTATCTATCCCAAACACTATTACGAAGGCACATAAATTTTTTGACCTCCGCACAGGTAGAACCATTCTGAAACATAATCACAAGGGTCTCTTCCTACCATTAGAACTAAAACATCCATTTGACCTTGAACCTTCCAACTAATAACCCAGCATACAGATTCCTAAATCCATAGCTTGGTGAGATACAAATTTAAAACTTTTACACTAACAATTTTGGATGCTAATCTCAACCAAGAGGCAACTCGGTATATAATCTATAACCTGAGATCCAAGGATTTACACTTGCGTCTTACCCGAACTCTTCCGATTCATGGCAACCATTCCCTAAAACGGGATATAAAATCCCCAAACCACCACTAAGACTGTTAGTATCGCACTTGGTCCAGTCACCAGGTTCCTGAGAGTCCAACAGATAAGGCTATTTTAGCCTATGCACCACTCTATGCCACTCCTTTTCCACATAATCATCCTACTAAAACCATAATCCAATTCCTTGACCTAACCAGTGTCTACCATGTCTCACCTGGATTGCCATAATCATAAGGGCCTTGCCTACAGGTCTCACCTAGAGAGAGCTACATAGTCCCAACCTATCTCAGAACCTAATGATCCTTTTCGCATAACAGAGATATGCTCTTTGACCCCACAATCTGCCTTGCCCAAGGCACGAGTTGATCTTCCTTTATACTCATGAGAACCCCAATGTTGGTTTACCTCAATCTGGTGAATGCTATGATCCCATAATAAACTTACAACACTTCCATACTATCTGCCAATCTAGTGAATGCTATTGTCACCCCACATTCTTACGACACGTCTATCCCGCCATGGTCACTGCCCGTGGTCTTACCGCACACAATCCGTTTTACAGAACACGCTGCTATCAATGCAAAATAAGATGAAACCATGACTTCACACAACACGATAATGGGATAAACAGTCGTATTCTTGATCCAATTAAAAAGCCATAACCCAAAAGAACCATGCATATAATTTGAACCAAATGCTCTAATGCTATCTTTTCCAGTCGCATACACCCCTCTCAGCAATACATATAATGAATTACCTTAATGCACATCCATAGAGAACCCATAACATCATTAAAAAGGGAGAGAAATACCATATTTCTATCGAACGACAAACCTCAATCACTAACAGATGATATCCCCATGAATGATTGGAACAAGACCACATACCTCAGTTGAGACTGAACAGATTCCACCAATATGCAACCAACTGATGAAGACTTCTAATGTGATCCTGAATGCTTCCAAAACATGAGCCGACTATGAACCAAAATTACACACAACTATCATTGAGGGTAAACATACCCAGAGATCAAAGAAACATAAAACACACTGAACTTGATGATAGGTTGACACATCCATTGAACTTCAACTAACATAACTTCAAAATTTCGGAGAACCTTCGATGAATGATGAACGATGCGAACAAAAATCGAGGAAACATTGACATTAGATCAAATTTTCACCCAATTCTGACACTAGTTCCCTGATCGACCTTTGAACAAACTAAACTATAATTAGTAATCAATGCAACGAGCTGATAAATTCCCTATCCAACCAATACTCAACGTGAGTTGTCCAAGCGGCTCCTCATCTATTCTATGTTATCCCCCCCTCCCCGAAAGAAACCAATAGGTGCAACAATCTCCTTGACCAATCACTTCCTGCCGAGGGACAATACATGTGTCTCCCGAAGACATACATCCGATCGCCACCTACTATATACTCCTGCCTTCACAAATCCTGAACCGAGATCCTACATACTCGCATTCCATATCTGAAGGACCCACTCTCTTAATACCACAAACCTGAATAGATCGATGATCTTCCAAGCAAAAGACATAGTTCTCCCCCACTTAGGGTTCAAACTAACATCTACTGGTGTTGAAACCTAACCATAACTCAAATCGGATTAACCAGGTATAACCATCCCTAACCTTGGAATGAATAATACATGCATGATGATCTATCAGATAAGGATCAAACAAATCCTAAAAGAACTCCTAAATTTCAGGTGAAGATATCTAAAATTTCCTTAATGATGGCCACTTTAACATTAAGGATTCCTGGCAAGAGCATAAGCTAACACCGACTTACGATAGAAAACATGCTCTCCTAGCCTGCAATCCTAACAACCAATCTGGTACCTAGCCTACCTATATCCCAAGAACACAGACCTTTAATCAGATCACAAAGAATCCATAACACATCAATCAACCTGCACACTCCTGCACTGACATACTATCGCCAAACACGGCGACCAATAGACCAGATGCTGGGTATACATAATAACTTTGAAAGTCGTAAGACTTCTCACTCCTTCTACGCACTCAGAAGATCGATTGCATGTGCTATAATATTTATCCTTTCTAAATTTTCCAAATGCCTTCGGGAATCAAGGGGAAAAAGGTTTAGAATTGGATATGACTAAAGTGATTAAGCAATTGTCGAGGACAATCTAAGGTTTTACCAAAGATTTGTTGCTCAAGGACAGTTGGAAGTATATTGTTAATATTGGAAGGACCATATTGACATATTCTGGAAAAGAGACAACTCTTGTTCAGAAGTAGTAGTCAAAATAGGAATATGGAGTTGTCTCCATAGGTGGAAGTTATATGTGTAAGATTAGAAAACTAAATGCAAGAAGGATATTCAAAGCAATGTGCTTTGAGACTTCGTCTCCATAGAATTGATCTCCATTGGAATAACCTGTAATGACTATTGACAAGTCTTTGTGACTTTGTACATATGCATTACAAGAGGGTCTGTGCATATAAGTTTAAAATCTAAACAAATTTTGGTAAATTTTAGGAATTTGGAACTCTTACATTTTTCGATAAGGATTTAGGAGTGTGAAAAGAGAATAATTGAAAGTACGTTCATTCGATCTATTTCACAAAGTAAGGATCATAGAAAAACATAGTGTACATGCTTGGAGCATGGGACAACTAGTGTTTTTTAAATTCAAGTATAAAGTTGATAAAACCGAAACAATGAATAATGAGTAATCAGTATGGTGATAAATAGAAAGTGTTTTATTTATATTCATATTTTTGATACCATATTAGATTTGTAACATCCCTGAATAGCAAGAGTAGAGTAGAAGGACTAAAAGTGTAAATTTTGAAGGGCAACTCGGCTAGTCCATGGATGGACTCGGCGAGTAGGGTTGCGACTTTGGTCGCAAGTCAGGTGGCCTACTCGGCGAGTCCAAAGATGAAATCGGCGAGTAGGTGCTGAGTGGAGAAAACCCTAAATCCGGGGAATGAGCCCTATTTAAAGAACATTATACCCTCTCCCCAGCCTCTTTGATCCCCCTTGAAGTCCAGAAACCCTAGAAAGCGTGATTGAAGAAAATTGGAGTGCATTTGGAGCTTGGGGAGGTGTCTGTTGAAGAAATCTTGAAGGAAAAGAGGCTTGGATCAAAGGGCTTTGCTTGGATTCGAGTTTCATTGCAGTTGGAGCATTCTTTTGAGGTAATATCTCATTCTTGGGCTATCACTCATATGGATTCCTCATTTTGGGGTTTGTGGGGAGTATATCTTGGTATGTTTTGGAGCTTGGAGGTTAGATCTGAGGTTGCTACATCAGATCTGGAATATTGAAGGCCTAGAGTGCATTAAAGTTCCTGTGTTTGAGTGCTTAGTGAAGCCATCATGTCCCAAACCCTAGCTCTAAAGTGAATAAGGCCTAGATCTCTTTGGATTCACGTAAAGTTTGCCACTTTACGTGATGGATGGGTTGTAGGAGGCTAGATCTATGTTTTGGATCAATTGCATGGCCTGGAAATACTTCTGTTTGGATTCAGACCGGTTGTACTCGGCGAGTCACAAGGGTGGACTCGACGAGTTGCTTGAAGATAAGCTGGAACTCGACGAGTTGGATGAACAACTCGGCGAGTAGATTGAAGATAGCCTTAGACTCGGCGAGTCTGTTCTTGGACTCGGCGAGTCTTGTCGAAGAGTCCCAATATTTTCTGGTTGAGTCGAGAATCGGTGAGTCAAGGGATGACTCGGTGAGTTGGGTGCGAGTGGACTCAGAGTTGTGGGACTCGACAAGTCTCGGGGTGACTCGGCGAGTTAGGTCACAGGTTGAGGGAAGTTTTGAGCTTGGGGACTCGGCGAGTCATCGGGTTGACTCGGCAAGTAGAGTCAGTCAGGGGTTGACTTTGACTTTGTCCAAGGTTGACCAGTTGTCGTCCAGGGGTATTTTGGTAATTAAGGATATATATTGAGTTGAGTGTTTTGGTGTTCAGTGGAGGAGTTCGTGTTGGAGTTCAGAGCAGCGGGGTCTTATCCTTTCAGTCGGCTGTTCGAGGTGAGTTATCCTCACTATATCAATAGGGTCTACAGCACCAAGGCCGACCCTTTACCGGATGGAAATCCGGGTAGTTGTTTGTTATGGTATTGCTTGATATGGGCCGGAAGGCATTACGATATGGGCCGGAAGGCATTATGATATGGGCCGGAAGGCATTCTACATTATGTGGACCGGAAGGTCATGGCCTGAAAAGGCTTATGTGTGTAAGTAGTATCTTGACTGAGACATAGGGTGATATATGCTCGTGATCGGCTAGGTCGGTATCCTGGTTAGGGTAATGATATGTTATGTGATTTGCTTGATCGATTGTTGACTGCGAACTGTTATATGATTGAATGTTATGTGCACAGGGTTGTTTAGACTAGAGTTTGATCCGATATGCATGGTTGTTCTAGGTTCTGTTATGTTATGTATGCTCAATATGTTATGGGCCGGAAGGCAATATGTTATGGGCCGGAAGGCAATATGTTATGGGTCGGAAGGCAATATGTTTTGGACCGGAAGTTCGTGGCCTGGAAGGGCGTATATGTGGTTGGTATTTTGGGGGTATCTCACTAAGCTTTCGGGCTTACAGTTGTGGTTTAATGTTTTTTTCAGGTTCTTCAGGAGGCTGTGGCAAGGCAAAGGCGTGATCGTACCGTTCCTCGCGTTTATGTTTTATGAAATGGACTTGGGAATATTCTGATAAGTAATGTATTGAAAACCTTTTTGTAATAATGTTATTAAATGAATTGTTTGGAAATGTTTAAATTATGTTGAAATTTTTGGTCGTTACAAGTTGGTATCAGAGCCTTGGTTTGAGCGAATTGGAGGAACACTCGTGTGACTCCAGTCTCAAATCGAGGAGGGTTTTAAAAAGAGGAAATAAAATGGTTTTTTTTTAATTAAGTAAAAGGAGGACGCGAAGGTACGATCAGCCGGAGCCAGTAAGTAACCCTAAATTACCATTCATGACATTTGTTTTATTGAGCTTTGATAGAACAACATGCTAGTGTTAGGCTAGGGATCTTCAGGATTTCATGATAATGTTGCCTATTTTATGATGCCTGCTAGCCTATGGTTTTCCTCTGTTGAGATGTCCAGTGTTCCTCTAGGAGTGAGGATCGAGCGCTTGCTATGAACATTTGTTGCTAGGGTGTTGTGGTAGTACTTCATACAAATATGGGTAGGTGTGGAAGGTAGTATGGGCCCGTACTACTGAAAGCACAGGACCCATACGCGTATCAGGGAAACCATGACCTCTAGGGTTGGGTTGAGAGTTGGTTCCCGGGATAGTGGGAAGAGTCTGAGGTTTTCTAGTATATTTTCAGTATGGAGATTTCGAGGCATGGTGGAAGCGGATCCAGGTCAGGATCGGGTGCAGGAGGAGGAGTTGCGGACGGTTCAGTACCGCCTGAGGTTATCGGTCAGATGAGTATGCACGAGTTGGATGCGAGGATTCATGAGAGCCTGCATGATGAGGTTGCTGCATTGTTCCGGGTCGAGCTACCGGAACTGTTTGGATCGATCAAGACCGCCATGGTGGAGTATTTTGATGAGTGCTATGTGGCTCTCACGGAGACGGCTGTAGCAGCGGCAGGGGGAGGAGCTAGTAGGGGTTTTCAGTATCAGGACTTCGTTAATACGGAGCCTCCCACCTTTGATGGAGTTCGGGATCTGATCGTTGCTATGAGATGGTTATCATACGTGGAGGGGGTGTTTCTTCACGCGTTCATGCCTTGCTGATCAGAGGGTGAGGCGTGCTCGGAACCTGTTAAAGCTCGGTGCAAAGGATTGGTGAAGATTGACCACAGGGTCATACTCGGACGCGCAGAGGGTTGCAATTTCATGGGATCAGTTCGGAGAGATGTTCAGCACTCGTTATGTTCCGCGAGTCGAGAGGGAGAGGTTGGCTCAGGAGTTCCTGGAACTGAAGCAGGATACGGAGTCGGTGACGGAAATCACCAGGATGTTTACTGAGAGGGTGATGTTTTGCCCTGAGTTCGCTTCAGAGCAGGCTCAAATCTCCCGATATCTGAGTATGCTAAAGGAGGACATCAGTCAGTTTGTGTCTGCGCAGAGGTGCGAGACTTTGTTGGAGTTGCAGGAGGCCGCCAGGCGGTGTGAGTTAGAGATTGAGTTGCAGTTGTGTGAGCTGAGGCAAGCTCCAGTTTAGTCGCAGCCGGCGACGAAACGGTCTAAGACCGTTGATTTCAGGATGGGAGATCAGGGCAGCCACGTTTGTGGAAAGTGTGGGAGGGGTCACGCCGAAGTTTGTCGGTCCGATGGTACATGCCGCAAGTGCGGAAAGGAGAGGCACTATGCGAGGGATTATCGGCAGTCAGTGCCGGTTCAGGATTTGAGGATCTGTTATCATTGTCATCAGGTTGGACACTTGAGGGTCAACTGCCCACAGCTTGTTGCAAGACCGGTGCAGGCTCCAGCACCGTCCATTTTGAGGATCGCAGGTTGAAGTCAGGGTGGAGCGGAGCCCCCAAGGGCTTGGGGTTGTGCTTTTCAGCTTGTAGCGGAGGAGGTTAGAGCAGTGTCGGACGCAACTACAGGTATGTTTCGTCCTTGTTGTCTTGTTTATTTATGATTATTGTGGAGTATCATTTATCTGCTAGTCTTGATGGATGGTTATGGATTTGTGTTTCGGGTTTTCATTTTGTATCCGTGTTCCTCGAGGGTTTGGAATGGTTATGGATTTGTGTTTCGGGTTTTCGTTTGGTATCCGTGTTCCTCGAGGGTTTGGCATGGTTATGGATTTGTGTTTCGGGTTTTCGTTTGGTATCCGTGTTCCTCGAGAGTTTGGCATGGTTATGGATTTGTGTATTGGGTTTTCGTTTGGTATCCGTGTTCCTCGAGGGTTTGGCATGGTTATGGATTTGTGTTTCGGGTTTTCTTTTGGTATCCGTGTTCCTCGAGGGTTTGGCATGGTTATGGATTGTGATTCGGGTTCTCGTTGTGGTATACGTTGTTCCTTGAAGGTTTGGTAAGGTTATAGTTTGGTGTTTCGTGTTATCGTTGGTCATCATTCGTGAGGGTGATTAGTGGAGATATGGCGTTGGTTGAATGTCGAGTAGCATCTTCAGTCTGAGGAGTGGTTAGCTGAGAAATGAGTACTTTTGAACGAATTGATCAGTGTGGAAATGTGTTGCGAAGGTTGCTAGTGCTAGTGGAAATCAGTCTGCGTGTAAGCGGTGGGTTTTGTGCAAGATTATTTTGGGAGGTCGGTGTTAGTGGCCGGTGGTTGATAGTCAGTGCCCTAAGTGGGGGAGAATTGGAAATTTTTTGGATGATCAATAGAATTGAGAGGTTGTTTAGCTGTGTGAGGTTCGGAGGTATTCCTTTCAGCCAAGAGCAGGCTGGTATAGGTAAGTAGCAGGCGTACGGGGCGGATTACAGACCTATGGCATTGATTGTGTAGAACCTAGGATCAGGTTGGGTTCGAGTATGTATGATAGAGATAGAGTTCGGGACCCTTGAGGGGCTAGAACAGTATGCAGGGGAGGATTCCCCGGAGGGATAACTCGGAGTGATGAATGCTAGTTGAGCGGTCAGATAGACTGAAGGCCGGAAGGTGGTCCAGCCAGACGGAAAGCCCTAGAGGGCGGCCCTGATTGGCTGAGGGTTTTGAGAGTGGTCCAGCTTGACTGAAGACTTGGCGAGGTGGCCGAGTCATGCTGAAGACTCTGTCGGTATTATCGGATCGGTGCGAAGTAATGAATTGAGTATGCTGCGATGTGTTAGCATCTAAAGGTCTGGCCATGGGTATTTACCTTGATTAGTGGTGATGGTGCATGGGCTCGAGAGTCCTTGCGAGCAGATTCAGGGCATATGTGTTGCATGGATAGCGGTTATGCCGTAAGGAGGCGGTGTAGCGTTGGGTGACCACCGTGGCTCTTGTCATGGTGACGAGGCGGTCAAGTGGTTTTCCTTGGTAAGGAAAGAGGGAGGAATGTAATTCCGAAGGGGAGTGCAAATTCGCGGAAGTGAAAGCGGCAGTGTAGAGTTATGATCGGAGTGGTTCGACGGTGGTTTTCGAGCAGCGTGTGTTGCAGCGGTTGGGATGACATCATGAGGGGATGTCTGCTGGGGTCGTAGAAGGGAATTCCAGGTCTGTAAAGACAAGAGGCTCGTAAGGTATGTAGATATGTAGTTTTGGATTTCTAGCTTGATTTCGGTAAAGGATTTGTGTATCAGTGGTTCATCCCGAGGGATGTTTTGAGGGTCGTCAGAGTGATGGGTTTCCTAACCCGAGGGTGCTAGAGCTAGTTCAGCATGTGCATTCGATTGCAAGAAGAGAACTCATGGGAGTTGCTCTAAAGAGTGTGTCTTTCCGTCAGCATGGGATGGATAGAGTTGGACTCGGATCGGGGATTCGGGTGGTGCATAGTTATTTATAGCTCATATAGGTCAAGTAATGGTTGTGATTTGGAGCTGTGATGCATCATGGGTGGTACTCAGTTGTTGTGTGTGGTTATCAAAGGGTAAAGCCGGTGCCCGGTTTGAGATGCTGGTCAGGACACCGCAAGGAAGGAGAAAGTGAGTTCGAGTCTCGATGGGTATGCCTTGAGGGACCTGGTCCGGTTAAGGCCAGGTGGCGCGTTGTGGAAGTATTTTGAGATAAGTTGTCGTAGGCTTCGAGGACGAAGCCTAATTTAAGTGGGGGAGAATTGTAACATCCCAGAATAGCAATAGTAGAGTAGAAGGACTAAAAGTGTAAATTTTGAAGGGCAACTCGGCGAGTCCATGGATGGACTCGGCGAGTAGGGTCGCGACTTTGGTCGCGAGTCAGGTGGCCTACTCGGCGAGTCCAAAGATGGACTCGGTGAGTAGGTGCTGAGTGGAGAAAACCCTAAATCTGGGGAATGAGCCCTATTTAAAGAACATTATACCCTCTCCCCAGCCTCTTTGATCCCCCTTGAAGTCCAGAAACCCTAGAAAGCGTGATTGAAGAAGATTGGAGTGCATTTGGAGCTTGGGGAGATGTCTGTTGAAGAAATCTTGAAGGAAAAGAGGCTTGGATCAAAGGGCTTTGCTTGGATTCGAGTTTCATTGCAGTTGGAGCATTCTTTTGAGGTAATATCTCGTTCTTGGGCTATCACTCATATGGATTCATCATTTTGGGGTTTGTGGGGAGTATATCTTGGTATGTTTTAGAGCTTGGAGGTTAGATCTGAGGTTCCTATCTCAGATCTGGAATATTGAAGGCCTAGAGTGCATTAAAGTTCCTGTGTTTGAGTGCTTAGTGAAGCCATCATGTCCCAAACCCTAGCTCTAAAGTGAATAAGGCCTAGATCTCTTTGGATTCATGTAAAGTTTGCCACTTTACGTGATGGATGGGTTGTAGGAGGCTAGATCTATGTTTTGGATCAATTGCATGGCCTGGAAATACTTCTGTTTGGATTCAGACCGGTTGTACTCGGCGAGTCACAAGGGTGGACTTGACGAGTTGCTTGAAGATAAGCTGGAACTCGACTAGTTGGATGAACAACTCGGCGAGTAGACTGAAGATAGCCTTAGACTCGGCGAGTCTTGTCGAAGAGTCCTAATATTTTGTGGTTGAGTCGAGAATCGGTGAGTCAAGGGATGACTCGGTGAGTTGGGTGCGAGTAGACTCAGAGTTGTGGGACTCGACGAGTCTCGGGGTGACTCGGCGAGTTAGGTCGCGGGTTGAGGGAAGTTCTGAGCTTGGGGACTCGGCGAGTCATCGGGTTGACTCGGCAAGTAGAGTCAGTCAGGGGTTGACTTTGACTTTGTCCAAGGTTGACCAGTTGTCGTCCAGGGGTATTTTGGTAATTAAGGATATATATTGAGTTGAGTGTTTTGGTGTTCAGTGGAGGAGTTCATGTTGGAGTTCGGAGCAGCGGGGTCTTATCCTTTCAGTCGACAGTTCGAGGTGAGTTATCCTCACTATATCAATAGGGTCTACGACACCAAGGCCGACCCTTTACCGGATGGAAATCCGGGTAGTTGTTTGTTATGGTAGTGCTTGATATGGGCCGGAAGGCATGATGATATGGCCAGAAGGCATTATGATATGGTCCGGAAGGCATTCTACGTTATGTGGACCGGAAGATCATGGCCTGAAAAGGCGTATGTGTGTAAGTAGTATCTTGACTGAGACATAGGGTGATATATGATCGTGATCGGCTAGGTCAGTATCCTGGTTAGGGTAATGATATGTTATGTGATCTGCTTGATCGATTTGCTGACTGCGAACTGGTATATGATTGAATGTTATGTGCACAGGGTTGTTTAGACTGGAGTTTGATCTGATATGCATGGCTGTTCTAGGTTCTGTTATGTTATGTATGCTCAATATGTTATGGGCCGGAAGGCAATATATTATGGGCCGGAAGGCAATATGTTATGGGCCGGAAGGCAATATGTTTTGGACCGGAAGGTTGTGGCCTGGAAGGGCGTATATGTGGTTGGTATTTTGGGTTTATCTCACTATGCTTTCGGGCTTACAGTTGTGGTTTAATGTTTTTTTCAGGTTCTTCAGGAGGTTGTGGCAAGGCAAAGGCGTGATCATACCTTTCCTCGCGTTTATGTTTTATGAAATGGACCTGGGAATATTCTGATAAGTAATGTATTGAAAACCTTTTTGTAATAATGTTATTAAATAAATTGTTTGGAAAAGTTTAAATTATGTTGAAATTTTTGGTCGTTACAAGATTCATTTATTCTTGTGTTTCATTTTGCATGTTTTGACTTCCAGAATAAACTAGGTTATTCTTCCTGAATGACTAAGTTATTCAAACCATCCACAATCGGTCATATGTTGGAAATAGATATGAATCAAGATTGTAATGGGTTGGCTTGTAGAGGTCCAAGTTGGTGGACAAAGTGGTGCTACAACACTCATGAGTTCTCATAAGTTCTGAGTATTGGATTCAACCCGTGCTCATTTCAATCACTTCATGGAATTTATCATGAGTGATCATGAGACGATAATATCTTATATTCTTCAAACCTAGAGATATGAGTTGTTACTATGATTTGATAGTACATTGATTAGACGAAAACGCATTGGTAACTCAATGTTATAAAACGTGCCTTTGTGTGTGACTCAAAAAGTAGTAGAACAAGCCATATGAGTCGAAGTTTATCCATTCCTTTTACCTTCAGAATAAAAGAGATACATGTGGGCCCCTCGATGATTTAGTGATGACACATGTGAGTGCTTTGCCAAGCCAGGACTGATGTGATTTGTTCAATTTGTTAGTCGTCATAAATCGAAAATCGGGAAACAACAAATGGACAAAGAGAATGATTAGTAATCCATGTCTCAGTCCATATGATATCTAGAATGGATGAATATATGATCCCTTATCTAATGGACAACTCATTAACAAGGTCAGAGTTAAATTACAAGGTCAGAGTTCGACAATGGGTTTTGAGAGCTACGATTGCTAGTTGGGTTTTGAAGTCATACGCAATAATAGTTTTACACTTATCCAAGTGGGAGACTGTTGGATTAATGTCTAAGTCCATAACTATATTTGGTATGTACTTGACCCGACCCGACATGGTCCATTTGGGTTTCATGGCATCATGCACTTGGATAGACTAAATGAGAGAAATAAGACACTTGTTGTTATTAATACATTATAAGTTCTAATATATTAATAATAAGAATAATAATATTTAATTAGTATTGATCAATAATTAATTTATAATTAATTATGTGATCAAAAGAAGACTAATTAAATATATGGGTTCATTGTGTAAATCATCTATAACTTATATAGTGGGCCAAAGCTCCATGGATAATCAAGTTGGGTTAAACCCATTGGATGCTCCATGGAGGTTACATAACCCATGGGTCATGGAAATGAAAGTTCATGACAATTAGGGTTTACATGGTGTAACCCTAATTGTAACACACTATATAACATCATATTATTCACCAAAATTGGCCACTAGTGTGTGTAAAAGAAGGGCTAGTCGATTTCATGAAGTGTGGATTTCTCTCTAAGTTATTCCAAGAGCATTTGATGTTGTGTGATCCATTTGAGGTGTCACATTTGAGGCACTAGGCACTCAAGCCCCAAGAAGTCAAGCTACACTACAAGAGGTATGTATTTTATATATATTATTACTCAAGTATCTATGATTGTATGCTAGATAGGGTAATACCTTGGAATCTTAGTATTTGCATGTATATTAGACAAAACATAGATCCAAGGTATTTACGGTTTCATGTACACCATAGGAGTGTTAGAATGCTCAAAACCCAATAAACATAACATCAAATAACAGTGTGGGTAACTTTGGGTATACTTTCTTGCTCCAGTTGGTTGTACACATCACCTCCTTCATTGCTTACTTTTAAAACCATTTTAGAAAATCATTTTAAAAACTTTTTCAGTTTTGTTGTTTCAGCCTAGATACACATGAATGCTCATCAAATTCTCTCAAACAAAGGCTCTGATAACAACTTGTAACACTCCAAAAAATCATAATAAATTTATTTTTGTAAAAACCAACCTTGATTTAATAATGTTTAAAAAAAGAGTCATTATTTCAAAAGCATTTATTTAAAATTAAAGTTTTCCCAATACCCAAACACATAAAAACTGGAAGTTTTGTACGATCACGCCTTCGCCTTCCCACGATCCTTGGGGGTACCTGGAACCACAAACTACAACCTTATGCCAAAGCTTATTGAATTACCCAAAAGTACCAAAACACCACAACAATCAAACATACAGTATGAACAACCAACCTAACTAGACCGCCTCACAGGGTCTAGAGCCTATCCGGACTGCTCTACAAGCCTTCGACATGACTGGACCACCTCACATTGCCTACAACCTATCTAAACTACTCCAAGGGCTGCCATCCTGACTGGACAGCCTTGTAGCGCCTACAGCCTATCTGGTCTTCCCCGGGTGTGTTGGCCTACAACATAAAGCAGGACCGCCTTAACCCAACACAACATGTCGACATATGCAACAAACAAACATAAACACAGAGCCCTCATCAAAGATAACCATACGGATCTGCTCAACAGCTAGAACAATCAAATAACTATCCTAACCAGGATAAACAATCTAGTGGGCTGGCCTTGGTGCCTTCGACCCATGGGCAGAGTAAGGAAAACTCACCTCTCAATGTAAATGCAGTTTGAATAGCTCCCAAATATGACAACTGGCTCAACCCAAAACTTAAATGTCAAAACATTTCCTATTCTAAATTATTATCATTTTCCCAAAATACCCTTAGCCAAAACTTGTCAAAATCAACAAGTCAACCTAGTCAACCCAGCCGAGTCAACTCAGGCATCATAAGCGAGGTGTACTCCGGATGTACGTGGGGCGTACTCGAGGTCCACGGCATCGGTTCCAAATATGTGTATATGCATCGTACTATTTTGTACGCCCTGCGTACGTAACATTTTTCCTTCTTACCTCATTAAGAGCTTATTACTTCGACTTAATACATTCAAATGCATATACAAGGCTAAAATATCATGAAGAGTCACAAAGTTTCTAACTTTATGAGTTTGCGTGTTCATTAAGTGCTTAATACAGAAAATCCCAACTTCTTGACAACTTAAGACCTTCAAGAGAATGCATGAGGAAAAACTAAGCAACAAGACCATATTTTTATGACTCAAGACCCATCATTTCGTCCGAAATGATGAATTATTCGATTAAGAGCATGCCATGCTCAAGAATCACCATTTTCTTTTATCGAAAATGCTCTAAATGAAGAAATGGATTGATCTACAAGATAAATTGATCAAGTTATGAACTGTTAACCTCATGGAGGTTGCTAGCAAGGAGAGAATGTCAGATCCAAGTTGCTTCCAAGCTCCAAAGTTTTTGTACCAACTTCTTCTTCTTCAATAACACCACCAAAGCACACAAACAAGCTCAAATTGCACTTGTCATAATTAGGGTTTACTAGAGGGACATTTTCATGGATGGACGTTGATGAGGGAATGAGAAACAAAGTGATAATGATGCCTATATATGGACCAAACCCTAAAAATTAGGGTTTGAGGTTTCATTATGTATTCCCTACATACATAGTGTATGCTTAGCATACTAAGGTCCTCCCTAGTATGCTCAACAAACACAACGTACACCCAAAGTACTAGGACTTTGGCCAAAATCTCCAAAATGCCACTATGGGCCATTCTTGCAAACTTTCTCAAGCCCAAGGGTCAAAATGCAATTCTCTTTCATGTATTGGGTTAAAATTGAAATACCTAATCATTGGGAAGTTACATTTAGGACAAACCATGATCACATTTTGGTCTCCTTTATGGACGAAACTTCGCTATTTTGAATTTCTAGCCTTCTGGCAGCTCAAAAGCCCACCCATGCTTCCATGTTGTTAGCAACTTACCCATATTGATTAGTGTACTTTCACTGGTCGATATGCTTTACTTTTGCACTTAAATGAAGAACATATAACTCATTAGTATTGTCAACTAATCTAGAAATGCACATAAATATGTCACTTAAAGCACAACCGATTATCAACCTTAGGTTGTGTGCTTGAGATAACTAAAATGATCATTGTCATTTGAAACTTGCAAGATCAAGATCAACATGACTCCTACTGACTTCTTGACATATAATTTTTCTTTGACGAAACATTTTTTGACAAGCTAAAAAATATTCAAAAGTTTTTGTGGATTCCCAACAATATAACACTTCACAAAATAGGACTCATATTATTTTTTGTTTCTCAATTATCAAAAATGTCAGAACTCAAATTCTAAATGAGCTCGAGTAAGAAAACATTATTACTCCACATATTACAAGGTGTTATAATCCTTCTTAGTTTGAATTGAGTTTCAAGATACGATTTATAGTTACTAGAGCATGGCTCTAAAACTTGATTTGAACAAAGTATAACTCATCTATGATCGAACCATTTCCAGCAATGTTCAATTTCTCTTATTAGTCATACAATTCCACTAACATATTCTTAGACGAGTCAACTGTGACACAATTCTGTAATTACTAAGATGATTATAAAACATGATACTAAAGCTCTCTCCTTTCTTTACAGATTGGAGAATCTTTAATCTTTTTGCTTAATTGATTCTTATGCTTGTTCTGCGACTCTTTGAATCTTTTCAAAGTATCAAAATTTTGTTTAATCTTATATACACAATCATATTTACTAAAACATCAATAAATCATGACGAATAGACTTGTCATCCCTTATGGTTGATGTGAAGAGCCCATATCAATATTTACTAGATCCATTAGTCCTTCAGTTGACTCACGTAAGCATGTGAACAATGAATAAAATCAAGATTTCCCAATGAACAAGATTCCAAAATATTCTACAATTCAAATTGTACGACACCAAGTATCTGTCCAGTTGGCAATGAGATTTCTTTTTCACTTGGTTAGTTATGATAACACCACAAGGGATATCATAAGAATCAAATCCATAATTAATATTTCTATTATTAGAAACATAACTAACACTTCCATTAATGCCATTGCAATGAAATAAGATAAGGCAACTAAGTATGCCTAAACTTCACTTTTATTGGGATAAATGAAATTTTCAAACTTGTCGGTACAATACATGAAATGCAAAACTATATTTCTAAAAATCTCAGAAGAGCAAAAACAATCTATTAAATTATCTTAACTCTCTAGTAGTAGCTCTAAATTCGAACCATACAATCATACGAAAAGAATCCATATCTCACGATCATGTTTAGCTCACTTAGTCTAAGCTTCCTTCTTTATTTTTTATCCTCAAATACCAATTAAAATTTGATCATCACATTATGTATTAAGAGTCTAATAATAGGAACTTATTGAGTTGTATAGAGGATGTACCTAAAATAGGGTCATACGAATTGACTCTACCATCTTCAAGATCTTTCAGGTTGTTTGGGTAGCTACGTTTCTAATGTCCCTTCAATTGATAATAGAAAAAAAATGAACTCATTGGAGTCAACATGTGGAATGATCTCATAATGAGCCTCTCTTTTTACCATAAGACCCAATGGTTTAACCTTGGTCGATCCCATTTGATTGAGAAGAGAAATCTTTTCTAGATAACTAATGTTAGCATTGTCAATGTCCATGGAATGCTTAGAAATAGACCCTATAAGCATTTTTGCTTTACTTGTGCTCTTAACAATCTTTGCATCAAAGACCATGAACATATTGTTCAGATCAATTGAGGTCACATCGATAGTCCTCATCTCAAACTTCTTAAAAAAGTAACCATATGAATTAGGAAGAGAAAGAAGAACCAAATCATTGGCTTGATCCTTTGGCAATACGATACCCATTATTTCCAATTTGTCAATGTAAGATATCATTTTCAAAACATGGGCACACATAGAACTTCCACCTTCATTTTTACATGCCAAGAAGGCTTGAATAGTTTCGTATCTTTCAACTCAATGAAAACTTGACGTTAGTAGAGTCACATGAGGAGTAGGTGGAAGAGTTGAATAGAAACGATGTCCAGTTCCATCACTTCCTAAGGAAGGGAATACATTTTCACATTGACTTAAAAGCGGAAGACCATCCCCAAAATATTGAGGAAGATCATTTCCATAAGAACGATGAAGAACATTGTCTTTATTTGACGTCTAAAATTTAGGAGAAGAGAGAATTCAAGTTAGTTGACTTTAATCCTTAGTTATTAACCCATAAATTTCAATTAATGCTTGGACCCATATTTTTAAGTTGAACTATGAAGATGTATGTCGTATTCAAATTGCGAATCTATTTTAGGTAGATAAGGCTTTTACCAATTTCAATCTTACGAAACTCTTAGACATTTTGAGATTGATTGAATCTTATCGATGGCATGTTTAATCTCGATTATGCAATTACCAATTGTGACTAGGATGCCAAGGATTACAATTAAGATGTGAATAACTATGCAATCCCTCTCAAACACCCTCAATCGATTTATAATCTCCCATTGATGTGTCGGTTAACCGTACATGCTCCATCAACAATTATAAACAAGATTTGTTTCATCACTTCATCTTTATAGTCCAAAATTAGTGTCCCGATTAGGCAAACATGCTCCACTAACGACTCATAAAGAAACAATGTGTGATTCATAGATTAGCATGTTTTTCAAATTTTCCCTAAAGTAACTAGAGGGTGATTTTTAAAGCAGGTTCTAGTACGTTATAGATTATACTTTTAATCTGATTATGCCCTATTCAACTTGTTTAGCTAACAACCCTCCACCACACAAAATAGCGGTGGGTTAAAAGGACACCCATTCAACAGTCGTTTTATAGGTAGTTTCCTTATACCCTCTTTATAGCATGGCTTCGTGAATGAGGCTTACTAGTGATTCGACTGACTTTTCTTATACATAAAGTAATTAATCTTAATGTGTGTGTGTGTGTGTGTGTGTGTATATATAAGGGTGTATTTCAAAACATTTCAAAATACTAGGTTTAAGCTTAATTATATGAATTAATTGATTATTTAATTAAACATTTAAAAATAATCTTGGCTGGTGACGAATGCCCAACATTCCACAAGGGAACGCTCAATGTTCGATCCATCAGTGGGATTTTTCGTTGGGCCATCTTTTGGACTTTGATCTTGGGCCGATTAATGTAGGTTAGACATTTAGGCTTTGAGGGTGGTCATTAGATTAAGGTGTTGGGCCTTCGTCTATGTTGTGACTCAATTCTAATTAAGGTGTTTTGTATATTTCTTCAGTGTGAGATTTTGGGCTAGTAGTCGAGCATCTTTATTATTCAATATATTGAGGTGAGTTTTCTCACTGGGTTTAGTGGGTCTAAGGCACCAAGGGCGACCCATGATGATTTTTTTGAGATACTTGTTATCTGTGTGATACTTGTATGTGCTTGTTTATGTATGCTTATTGGGCAGGGGCCGTATTGTGAGCAAGGGTGGGCCCCGTATCTCATTGGTTGAGGCCTGTATTGCGAGCGTGGGCGGGGTCTGTATCTCATTGGGTGGGGCCCATTATACGAGTGGGGGGGGGGGTCATATTCCTTTGGCCAGACCCGTTATGTGATATGTTGTTATGCGGTATCTTGGGGAACTTACTAAGCTTTGTGCTTACAGTTTTTAGTTTATGTTTCAGGTACTTCCAGTTCCAAGGGGAAAAGCACAAGTTGATTGCATCACACACACCATTTGTATTCTGTTTATGGGACATACTCTTATTTTGATGATACTTAATATATTTATTCTACTGGGATGCATGGATAATGTTTTGGAAATATGTTTTTACTTTAATCAAAAATGAAATTTTTAGGTCATAGTTTTTTGTTGTTACAACTTCAACATCATAATAATCCACATTCACCATCTCCAACATCTCATTAAATCTTCTACATTGACCATCTTCACCATCTCTAATTGACCATATCAAATGCATTTTCAAATCAAGCTCTTTAACCTTTATTGGATTTCACAAGAAAAAAAAATTGTATCATTTTCTCTTTTCTCTTTATCTTATTTGTCGTATTCATGTACAAGCTCAAAGAAATCATCCTACATTAAATTAATTTCAGAATTGATGATTGTGTAAGCATATCTAGTTCTTACCGAATCAAGTATCGCATCCTGAATTCCTTCTTTTGAAAATCCGGTTTTGTATTATGTTGGCCAAATATATGGTTCCATATATTTCGTTACAAGTACTCCACAGTCTATTTTTTTTTTTTCATAACATATCTATTAGACTTGGTTGGAGATTTGGGTCTTCTAGGGCATGCGATCTTGGATGCTTAATCTCCTGTAAATATCTTGTGAAATATTTTTTATGGAAATTAAAAAAACAAGAAAGTTAGTCACATAAAATTAATGTTATAAATATTTACATAATCACTTGTAGTTACAAGTAGGGATGAGCATAAGCGGGTACCTGCCTCATTTTGTGAGAACCAAAACTGAAATCGGCATTGACGGTTCAGAGAAAGTTAAAAAAAAGGAACCGGAACGAGTCTAAGCATTTCTTAAATTTTGGCACAAGACCCGGAACCAGAGGTTGCAGTTGCAAGAGCAGGTAACCTGGTTTAGTTTCGTCTAAATCGAAACAATTCTATTTATTTAACTTTTATTAACAAAATCACGGTTTAGTTTGGTCAAAATCGAATCAATTCGGGTTAAATAAAGAAAAAATTAGACTAATATATTCTAAAATGGTCTAAATGACACCCACATATTCACATAAAATACATACACACACACACACACATAACCTGGTTTCGGCGGGAACCCGGCGGTTAACGGTTTCGAAAAAATAAGAACTAGAACAGGAACCGGTTATGGCAGTTCTATAACTTTAGAAATCAGAACTAGAACCACTTTAGGTAGTTCTAGTTCCAGAATTGGCGGTACCGATGCGGTTCTGTTTCCAAAAGCTGGTATATGGTTCTGATGCTTATCCCTAGTTACAAGCGTAAATTTTTTTTTATGTTTGAATTAAAATATAAAATCATATTTTATTACTAATGTTTATTAGTATTTATTTAATCATATTTAATTACTTATATTTTATATAATCACATACGATTACAAGCTTCAAATAATGTTTATGCTTCAATTACATGTGCTTTTTTTGTAATCACATGTGATTACAAATATCTTAAATAAGCATATTGATGTTGATCACATGTGATTACAAAAACCTAATATGAGTTTAGTGTTAGAATCACATATGTTTAACTTAGAATCCTTTGGATGTTGAAGCATACTCAGTTTGGAGAATTTTTATGCCTCTATCTTTCTCATTCTAGTTTAGCAATTCAGCCCACGAGTCAATTACATCCAAATACAAATATTCTCTAGGAAACATGCTTTCGAATACATAATGGAAAACTTTTGTTTGTTGTAAATAACACTTTATCACTGTAAATATAAAAATCATTTTGTTAGTTCATATTATTGTATATTCATAATTGTAATCTCATTTGATTGAACAATGTTGAAAAATTATATTTAACAGAACTTGTAATCATATGTGATTATATTTGGTAATCAAATGTGATTAAGTAACGTTTAACAAGTATGTAATCACAATAATAATTGTAATTGTATGTGATTATATTTGGTAATCCAATGTCATTATTTAATGTTTAACAAGTATGTAATCACATTAATAATTGTAATCACATGTGATGGATGCATGCTGAAAAAGTATACTTAACAACGCCTTTAATAATAAGTAATTATTATATTCATAATTTGAAATCACGTGTGATTTATATATATATATATTGAAAAAGTGTAGATAACAGAACTTTAAATCACATGTGATTATGTTTGGTAATCACATGTGATTGACCAATGTTTAACAAGTATGTTAATGTTTTATAAGTGATAATCACATATGAGTAACTTATTAATCACATATGAGTAACTTGATGAGTAGGATTCTATTATTGTGATTATATATAAAATATAAAATTAATTGTAATCACATGTGATTGTACATTTAAGATATATTAAAATCGTATGTGATAACATTTATAAAAATATGTGTATGTAAGTTTGAATATATATATATATATATATATATATATATATATATATATATATATATATATATATATATATATATATATATATATATATTACACGTGGTGGTGTCATTTGGCTTATATTCAGATCATATGATGGCAGTAGGCTCCTTTCATGAACTTTTTCCACTATAGATTCTTTTCCTTTGAGTTTTTATTGGTTATTAGGATCTAGGATTGTGATTATATATAAAACATAATTTTAATTGAATTTAAAACACTGATAATTACTTGTAATCACATGTGATTGTATGTTAAAGAAATATGTGATTACATTTACAAACCTATGTGATTGTATCTTTAAAAAACAAGAAATATTACATGTGGTTGTGTGAACTGGCTTATGTTCAGATCAAATAATGGAGTTAGGCTCCTCTCTTTATTTTATGTATAATCATCCACTATATTTTCAAAAATATAGTTGATCTCATCATCATTAAGTAATTATGATTCTAAAAATTGGATGATCTTCACATGAATACTTTTGACAATTTTCTCTATAGTTTTGTCGACAAGTTTGACATCTTCTTTGTTAATTTTTTCTATGAAAATAACACAAATGAAAAAATAGTATATTTTTCTATAAAATATACAGTTTTCATATAAAATTTTATTTAAATCAAATCATTATTGATATTATTATTGATTTGAAAATGCATGTAATATGGTCATATAAATATTGATATGTTTTTGAATAATCATATGTTATTATACAAACATATTAATATTTATAGATAATATTTAATGAAGAGTTTCATATAATTTAATCATATGTGATTATCTATTACATCCAAAAGAGTTTTAGGTTGTGCAATAACATAGAAGAGAATTTAAAATAATTAATACATAAAAATAAAAGTTGTCCTTCAATACAACATTTTTATCAGATAAAAATATTCAGTACCTTCTTCTTCACCAACATTTTTTACCATCAATTTTGTATATAAGTAAATATGTTAATGATCATATATTATTGTACAAATATATTATTAATAGTTATATATATATATATATATATATATATATATATATATATATATATATATATATATATATACACACACACACACACTCATATTTACCTCCTCAAATACTTTGTGGTTGTTCACCAATTTTTCCTTTAGCATTCTTCGCTTCTAGATTCTTCCCCACCATACCTGAATATAATTTAAAAAAAAATATAATCATATTTTATTAGATATGTAATCATATCCAGTTAATAATTATCTATTATTGTTTACCTCCTCCTTGAACATCTTGTTCTTCTTCATTATCACCACCCATTGTACCTACATTTTTATCAGCATTCTTATCATTCAAACTTGTCTATTAATAAAATATTGTTCCCTCATACATCTTCATGACAAATGTTTTTATTATTCCAAACAGCTTGATCATTATCACCACTTTTATCTTCCACGAACTTTCTATTTCTCACCACCTACATATAATTAAAATATTTAGTTAACCACATGTGATTGTACAAAGTTATTTATAATAATCATATAGGATTGAGAAAAATATTCATATGTGAATATACAAAGATATTTTTAATATCTAAATGTTATTTATTAATAGATATTAGTTTTACCTGTTTTTTGAACATTCATTTTTCCCCTATCATTAATACCTTTTTTACCAACTCTTTCATGTACATTTACATCTAAACCTGCATATGAATAAAATCTATATTTAATAACTTCTGATTCAATAAAGATAATTTATAATAATCATATATGATTCATAAAAATATAATATTACTTACCTTCTTCTTTAGCATTCTTACCACCTTCAATATTTTCCTCTTCTCCTTCTTCTTATCATCATCATCATCACCATCACCAACATCATCTTCATTATCATCATTGTCATCATCATAATTTTGCTTTTCTACTTCATAAGCTTCATCCGCATCATTATAAAATTTGTCCATCATATTTTTCAAATGATTCAATATTACATTTGTTGGGAAGTTATTCACTTTATTTTCAATCAACAAATTGAACTTCTTATCCTTTATCATTGTCATTTCTTCATAATTCTAAATCATAAATAATTTAAACTTTATATTAGCATATATGATTAAAAATGAAGATTATAAAATAATGAGAATTTTTTGTATAACTGCTATACCTAATTTTACTTCCCTATTGATATCTTCTTCTGGAAACACCTCAATTAAACGTCTTGTACCAAATTCTTTCACTATTTCCTTTTCATATATTTCTCTGAGCTTCATCTGCTCTAACATCCAATGATAGATAACTGTACATGTTCATTCCACATTTATTATCGCATAATGGACTCTATCTTCATAAAGTAACTACAACAGAAGAAATAGTTACAATTAAAATCATATGTGATTAAATTTAATTTTCTTTTAAATCACTCATGATTAAATATATGAAATAAAAGAGAAGTTATTAAAAGTACCTCTAAAAAACCAGATCATCCAACAAAATTATTTGTTGAACTCGATAGATCAAAGATTGTTTGCTTTTAACCAAACATTCAAGCACGTATGGGCACCGGTCAATGTTGCTTATGCTTTTTTTCTTCGTTATGTTGTTCATGGGATATATCTTTGCTTTTCCATGTGAGCTTGATTCTAAAAGAGAATTGATAAAAAAAATTGAAGTTCATTTGGAAGTTCATATTCGCATTAACAGGGGCAACAATGTTCATTTTAATCTCATTAAGGCTTATCAATTTTTCTTTTTAAATTATTCTGTCCATTCTTCATAATTATTATCACCTTATTTTCGAAATGGAAGTTTTGAAAACTTTTTCTTTCCTAAAGGAAATCCAAGTATTTGATTGATTGATTCTCTTGTCACATCAATCGCAACCCTATTTTGAAGAACAATTTTCATTATTGTCAGATTAAATTTCTCAAGAACAAAACACCTTAATGTGCCTAGGACTTCAATCATCTTCCTCTTTAATAGAGCTGTCACACCCCCAAAACGGAACAACAGAAATGTTTGGGGGCGGATGACGTTAGGTACAGTATCACAACAATTGCATAATACTAATCAAAGTACAATAACCATTATATTGATAAAGTATAAGTTTACATTCGTGTTCAAATCAATGTATACTTGACACCAAAATGTATAACAAAAAGTAGGCAATGTGATGTTGGAATAGTGTCTAAGGCTGCAACTATATTAGGCAAGTATTTGATCCGGTTGTGCATGGTCCTTTTGGGTTGCCTTCACCATAGCAACTTGATGGATGATTTGTTAAAAGAGAGTAAATATTATAAGGAATAATATATGGTTATTTGATTAATATAAGTCATAGATTAATTGGAATTAATTTGGTGACTTAAAGAGATTAATTAAATAAGAGGGTATAAACTGTCAATTGTTTGATAGTTACACTTTAGACTATAAATCCTTATCCTAGATAGGATGGACGATTTCTAGGGCTTGGATAAGCCAAAATCGTCCATAGGGTTATCAAGGAAAGCATATGGATCGACTTAAAGTCTAAGTTATCCAATTAGGGTTTAGGTTGTAACCCTTAAGGAGTCTACAAGTATAAATAGACCCTAGGGGTGAGGGAATTTGACACACCATCTAAAGTAGAGATACTCTGGCCGAATTCCTCCCCTCTCCTCTCTCCTAAATCATCTTGCTTGCTATTGGTGTTTGTAAGCCATTAGAGGAGTGACATTTGTGACTCTAGAAGCTCCAAGACAACAAGATCAACAAGGAACTCAAAGGTATGATTCTAGATCTGTTTCAATGTTGTTATTTAACCTAATTAGCCATTAGAAGTCTTGGATTCAAAGCATGTTTAATTAGAAAGTCTAGATCCAAGCATTAGGGTTTTGCATGCGCACATAGGAAAGTTCTTATTGCTAAAACCCATCAGTGGTATCAGAGCCTAGCTTGGTTTTCTTTTAATTGTTGCTTGATTAACTGAAACAAACCTGCAAAATTCGATTTTGGGTTTATGAGTCATGTACTCGGCGAGTTCCAAACTGGACTCGGCGAGTAGGCCTGTACTCGGCGAGTCCGAGCGTCTGGATTAGGCAAAACCGGGATTTTTTCATGTTTATCTTATGGAAACTTACCTTAATCATATTAGATCAACCCTAATCCGATTTTTTGATATATATGACTATTATCTTGATCTAATTAAAGATATTTATCATCTAATAAAATATTTAATTTCCTTATGTGATAAATGATTTTGATAATTATCTTAAAAGAAATCTTGGATAAATCAAATAAAGATAATTAGGATATTAATTGTTAATTGGAATTATTTGTTATTTGATCCTTCATGTTTTAAATGTTTAAAACCTACCCTAAAGTTTTGAAATTTATATTTGTGATTAAAAGGTTTTAATTTAGACAACTTAAATTTCAAACCCTAGATTTTAAAAGGTTTTAAAATACAACCCTATACTAATATGATATTACTAGAATAATATATATATATATATGTATAACTAAATGCTAGTCTTACCGTTAGTAGGCCTCATTCACGAAGCCGATCTATAAGGTGGGTATAAGGTTGCGGCCTATAAAATGGCGCTTAATGGGTGTACACTCACACCCACCGCTTGCTTGATTGGTGGAGGGTCGTTAGCCGAACGGGTAGGATAGGGCAACCTCATCCTCTCATTAAAAGTATAATAAGAAATACGAAGTAACTAAACTTTTTTATAAAAAAAATTTCCCAATCTTAGTTACTTTAGGAAAAGTGAATTGATGCAATCCCATGAAATTACACTTTGCACCTTGCTAAGATGTTAGTGGAGCGTGTGTGGTTTACCGGCACACTAATTGGTTCTAAGCAAAGGTGGCAAAGGGTGATTCATTGTTTATCATAGTTCGATGGAGCGTGTGTGGTTTACCAGCACATTGAATAGGTGATCGTTACAATGAAGGCACCATGTGAATTTGCATGGTAATTCACACCCGCTTTGTGATCCTCGGCATCCCAGTCACAAACGAGAGGGGCATATCGAGATTTAAACATGCCATTGAATAGTTCAATGAATCTCATCCGAACCTAGGAATTCTCAAAAACACTTAGGACTAATAGTTTAAGTTTTGTAATGGAGAATTAGTGAATCGTCATTCACTTACCTTCAATTTATTTGCATGTTAGATTACGGCATCCCTTTTCTAGTATGTAAATGTTATTGTTGGATCCTAGCCCTAATTTTTCTCATTGGGTGATAATTAGGGATTCTTATTCTAATCTATCTTTGTCCTTTTCTAATTGAAGATGTCGAACGCAAACAACGCTGCTGCTAGTTCTTTCACGTTGATGAGCCTTTGCCAAAAGGTCACCTTCGATGGAACGAACTTTAGCGAATGGATAAGATACATTCGCACCATTGCTCGCTATGAGGATAAAGAGTATGTCCTCGATGAAAAGCTCGAGAAAATCAACCCCGAAGTTGCTACTCCCGAAGAAATCACCGCCTTTGAAACTCATGAGAGAGATGCAACGAAGGTACATTGCATCATGATCGCCACCATGAACTCCGAATTCCAAAAGTCCTATGAGGACATGTATCCATACGAGATGCATCAAGACTTGTTGGAGAGATACCACCAAAACGCGAGACAAGAGCGTTATGAGATTTTCACTAACATGATCTCCACTAAGATGGGTCATGGAGAATCTCTTACCGTGCACCTGCAAAAGATGCAAAGGTATGTCGACCGCCTTCACAAGTTAAATGTTGACTTCGGTGAAGACTTGGCGATCGACAAGGTGCTTCACTCTTTGCCTCCAATGTACAACCAATTTAGGATGACCTACCACATGAATAAAGAAGAGGTCACCCTAAGCAAATTCCAAGGTCTCTTGAGGGTCGCTGAGAGCAACTTCAAGGACATGTCTGTTGCACCAACTCCCAATCCGTCCGCTGCTCCTGTCTTGGCTATTGGTCAAGGGAAGGGAAAGAAGAGGAAAGCCTCATCGAATAACTATCGCAAGGTGAAAGCCCGAGATGGTGCCTCTTCTAGTGGGACCAAAGTTGATCCCGCTAAGCCCTGATCCAACCCAAAGGAGGCAGAGTGCCACCACTGCCACAAGATAGGACATTGGAAGAGAAGCTGCCCGGATTACCTGCAAGCGATCAAGGAAGGAAAGATCAAGCCATCTTTCGCAGGTATATAGACAATCAAATCTAACGATTCTAATCATGCTATTTCTTGGGTTCTTGATACCAGTTGTGGTTATCACATTTTTTCTA
This sequence comes from Lactuca saligna, assembly GCF_052625555.1. NCBI lineage: Eukaryota > Viridiplantae > Streptophyta > Magnoliopsida > Asterales > Asteraceae > Lactuca > Lactuca saligna. The sequence continues at coordinate 54,463,890 of NC_136425.1, forward strand.
ATGTGCAGGGACTAAGAAGAAGTAGGGATGTAGAGCAAGGAAGGATCAATCTAATCATGGGGAACAGAAGATCGTCGCATGTGACCAAGATTGGAGTGTATTCTTTAGTGCTTAGGAATAGTTTGGTTTTAGATTTGAAAAATGGTTGCTATTCGCCAGAAATGGCTAGAAACATCATTTCATTTCATGGTTTATATAGACAAGGATTTAGATTTTCTTTTAATAATGAGAATGGTTCTATTTTGACTTATCTAAATGGTGTCTTTTACTTTGAAGCTATACCATGTAATGGAACATATGAAACTGTTATGATTGTTGATAACTTAGGAAATGATGTTTTGAATATTGATTCTTCCACTAGTATGGATAAATCATCCTTGTGGCATTGCCGTCTTGGACATGTCAACAAGAAACGCATAGCCTAACTCCAAAAGGATGGAGTGTTGGAGTCATTCGACCTTAGGGAAGATGACACATGCGAGTCTTGTTTACTTGGAAAGATGACTAAGTCACCCTTCACGAGTACTTGTGAAAGGGGTGAGGGGCTATTGGACCTAATACATACCGATGTATGTGGACCCTTTAGATCAACCACGAAGGATGGAAACCGCTTCTATGTGACTTTTACCGATGACTATAGTAGATATGGGTATATCTACTTAATCAAGCAAAAGTCAGACACCTTTGAAAAGTTCAAAGAGTTCAAGAATGAAGTGGAGAATCAATTGGGCAGGAAAATCAAGATGCTTCGATCCGATCGAGGAGGAGAGTACCTAAGTCTTGAATTCCACGATTATCTCAAGGAGTGTGGAATAGTTTTGCAATTGACGCCTCCTAGGACACCGCAGTTGAATGGTGTGGCAGAAAGGCATAATCGAACCTTATTGGATATGGTTCGCTCTATGATGAGTCGTGCTTCACTACCTATCTTCTTTTGGGGGTATGCCTTAGAGACTGTCGCCCATATCCTTAACCGAGTCCCTACTAAGAAGGTTGCCAAAACACCTCACGAGATATGGACAGGGAAAGCTCCCTCGTTGGCACATATCAAGGTTTGGGGTTGCGAAGCTTTCGTAAGACGAGATACTCACGACAAACTTGAACCTCGAAGTGAGCGATGTATTTTCATCGGCTACCCGCAAACATCCTTTGGATATCTCTTCTATAGAGCGAAAGACAATGTTGTCTTTGTTGCGAGGAGAGGAGTTTTCCGAGAGCGAGAACTCATAAGCCAAGGAGACAGTGGGAGGCAAATCGAACTTGAAGAAATTCAAGAGTCGATAGATGAAGGAACCTCTACCACTGGCATTCAACCCGAGGAGGAAACTCCGGTTGAACCGATTGACGAATCCTTACCTCTCAGACGTTCCGATAGATTTAGAGTTCAACCCCAGTTTTATGGTTTTCATATTACTACCGAAGGGGACACGTATATTAGTGATGGTACACTAGTAAATCTTGATGAACCTAATAGCTATAAGGAAGCCATGGCAGGCCCGGAGTCTACGAAATGGAAATAGGCAATGGATAGCGAGATCCAATCCATGTACGATAACCAAGTTTGGAATTTGGTTGATTATGTGCCCGAACGTAAGACCGTTGGGTGCAAATGGATCTTCAAGAAGAAGACCGATGTGGATGGGAACGTACACACATATAAAGCGCGATTGGTCGCGAAGGGCTTTACTCAAACTCCCAGAGTTGACTATGATGAGACCTTCTCACCAGTTGCGAAGATTAAATCTATTAGAGTGATGCTAACAATTGCCGCATTTCATGATTATGAGATTTGGCAAATGGATGTCAAGACCGCTTTCCTTAACGGAAAGTTGGCTGAGGATGCTTACATGGCTCAGCCAGAGGGGTTTGTGGATCCGAAGCATCCGAATAGAGTGTGTAAGCTTGAGAAGTCCATTTATGGACTTAAGCAAGCGTCTCGCAGATGGAATCTTTGCTTCGATGAGAAAGTCAAAGAGTTTGGATTTGTACGAAGCGAAGACGAATCTTGTGTATATGTCAAAGCCAGTGGGAGTATAGTAAGCTTTCTCGTTCTATATGTCGATGACATATTACTCATAGGGAACGACATCCCGACTTTGCAGGAAGTCAAGTCCTGGCTCGGGAAGTGTTTCACTATGAAGGACCTCGAAGAGGCTTCTTACATTTTGGGAATAAGGAAAGTAAGAGAAAGAAGTAAGAGACTAACTGGACTTAGTCAGAATACTTACTTAGAGAAGGTACTAAAACGTTTTAGTATGGAAAACTCAAAGAAGGGAGAATTACCGATACAAGGAAATGCCAAGCTGAGTAAGACTCAAAGTCCGAGTACCGAAGCTGAGATAGCAGAAATGAGCCGAGTACCATACGCTTCCGCAATTGGCTCAATCATGTACGCTATGACTTGTACTCGCCCTGATGTAGCCTTCGCTTTGAGCATGGTTAGCAGATATCAAGGGAACCCTGGCAAAGCACATTGGATTGCGGTGAAGAACATCCTTAAGTACCTTCGGAGGACGAAAGAATGGTTCTTAGTCCTTGGAGGGAGTGATGACTTGAAGGTGCGAGGGTATAGTGACGCCAGCTTTCAGATCGACAGGGACAACTATCGTTCGCGGTCGGGCTGGGTCTTGACCCTAAATGGAGGAGCAGTGACATGGAAAAGTTCCAAGCAGGAAACCGTAGCTGATTCAACGTGCGAATCAGAGTACATCGCAGCGAGCAAAGCGTCGAAGGAGGCAATATGGCTAAAGAACTTCATTGGTCATCTTGGAGTTGTGCCGGCCATAAAGGAGCCCATGGAGATTTTCTGTGATAACGAAGGTGCGGTTGCCTTGACCAAGGAACCGAGGGATCATGGTAGATCTCGACATATCGATAGAAAATATCACTTCATTAGACATCGTGTAGAAGAAGGACAACTCGTAGTGAAGAGGATATCATCAGAAGATAACCCAGCAGATCCGCTTACGAAGGGACTGAGTAGGGTTAAGCACTTGCAGCATGCTAGGAGTATTGGGCTGAAGGATGATATTAGTATACATTAGATAGTATTAGAAACGCTTAATAGATAAATGTAATTAACATTTGATGATTAAATAAAGGAGTTTTATTTATGAGTAAAGTTACTGTCACATGTTAATTGTTTAACTATTGTTTCACTTTGCATGTTTTGACTTCCAGAATAATTGAGTTTATTAGGAATAATCGAATTATTCAAATGATCCACAATCGTTCATATGTTGGGAGTAGATATGAATGAAGATTGTCATGAATTGGTATGTAGAATGTCTAAATGGTGTTAGACATAGCAAGGGTTGCTGCAACGTTCATGAGTGCTTATGAACTGGTTTTGAGCATTGGAATAAACCCGCGCTTGCTGGAATCACTTTATGGAATACGATATAAAAAGTGATCGCAAGACGATAGTATCATATAGTCTTAAAACCTAGATATATGGTTTATTATTTTTTAATTGATTGTACATTGATAATGCGAAAACGCATCAGTAACTTGGTGTTATAAAACGCATTGTTGTGTATAGTTGGTTAATGAATAAGTAAATGCATATAAGTCGAAGTTTATCTGTAAATTTTATCCTAAGAGGGTAGAAGAGATATCTTGGCCACTCGATGATTTGATTTGACTTATGTGCCGGGCCCGGTCAGAACTGAATTGATGTGTTTGATTAAGTTCTATGTCAAATAAATCGGAGATCGAGAAATTAAGTGCTTGACTAACCATTCCATAGGATTGTCGGCATGATATCTAATAGAGGACTGTACGATCCCTTATCTAAAGGACAAGATTGATTAGATCAGAGTTGACAGCGTCTTTGAGAGCTACGATTGCAAACCGAATTGTACTTGTATAGTTACTAGACTTATCCAAGTGGGAGACTGTTGGAATAGTGTCTAAGGCTGCAACTATATTAGGCAAGTATTTGATCCGGTTGTGCATGGTCCTTTTGGGTTGCCTTCACCATAGCAACTTGATGGATGATTTGTTAAAAGAGAGTAAATATTATAAGGAATAATATATGGTTATTTGATTAATATAAGTCATAGATTAATTGGAATTAATTTGGTGACTTAAAGAGATTAATTAAATAAGAGGGTATAAACTGTCAATTGTTTGATAGTTACACTTTAGACTATAAATCCTTATCCTAGATAGGATGGACGATTTCTAGGGCTTGGATAAGCCAAAATCGTCCATAGGGTTATCAAGGAAAGGATATGGATCGACTTAAAGTCTAAGTTATCCAATTAGGGTTTAGGTTGTAACCCTTAAGGAGTCTACAAGTATAAATAGACCCTAGGGGTGAGGGAATTTGACACACCATCTAAAGTAGAGATACTCTGGCCGAATTCCTCCCCTCTCCTCTCTCCTAAATCATCTTGCTTGCTATTGGTGTTTGTAAGCCATTAGAGGAGTGACATTTGTGACTCTAGAAGCTCCAAGACAACAAGATCAACAAGGAACACAAAGGTATGATTCTAGATCTATTTCAATGTTGTTATTTAACCTAATTAGCCATTAGAAGTCTTGGATTCAAAGCATGTTTAATTAGAAAGCCTAGATCCAAGCATTAGGGTTTTGCATGCGCACATAGGAAAGTTCTTATGGCTAAAACCCATCATGTGACACTCTGAATCTCATGCTTCTCAAAACCTGTGGATACCTATTTAGTGATTTCGTGAGAATACAAGTAGTTTCGAAAAGAGTGTCAACAATTAATTTGGTGAGTTCATAAGCATGTTTGTAATGGAAATCTGTCATTTGTTCTTTAAAAAATGTAAGTATGTTTCTTCCAGAAAATCCTATATTTTCTTTTGTAAAGTGTTGTTGTCTTAATACCCTAAGTCCAAATAATGTAAATGTTATTTTACTCTAAGATAGTATGATCTAGTTTTAAGTCACATAACACAATGAAAAGTATGTTTTCTTGGTACTGAAATAGTATTACGTATTTGTAATTGTATAAAAACTATGTAATTGTAAGTACCTCGATTAACCAGTTGTAATGTAAAATACTATATTGTAGTTTAATTATTTAATTAAACTATGTGAAGTTGTTTACTTATTCATACACTAATCGTATTGTTCAATACCAAATTGTGAGTTATCAAAACTATAAGGATGGCCTGAACATGACGTTCTTCAGGCGTCGCAATTGGTACAACATTTCTCACCCCAGGCCTGCCGGCCTAACTGTAGTAAACAGTTAAGGTGTGGGATTGCCAGTCCCCTACAGATCTATATACAAGTGTCACGCTCTCTCTTCAGGAGACTCTGGTTATAATTTCAGGACTTGGTTGCTTCTTAGATAAGTACGTGAAATGTGTCTTACAAATGATATATTGACGGTTACGTGTAGAAAAATAAAAACTTGCTTTGTAATGAAACTGGAAGTATATATCATAAACTATATTTATTATAATTTATATGTTTGTTTTCCATAACGTATTCTGAATATGTAAAGTAGTGCATATGATCCATAAATTGTACTCATTATCGTTTATATGTTTGTTTTCCGTATTGTATTCTGAACTTTGAAAAGTAATTTGTAAGTTCCATAAACTATACGTATTAGAGTTTATATGTTTGTTTTCGTATTATTAATAATTCAGCAAGTTTAAATCGTAGAATCTGTGATATGCTAGTTCCGTGAAATTCAACATTTATGTCCAAATAGTAATAAAATAGATTGCAAAAATAGTATTTTTGTTTAACAAGTTTACATGATTTTATACTTAAATAAATATAATATTTATATAATTATGATTAAAAAGGCGGTCGAATAAATAATTCCACCCTAAGTCCACAACCAAACAAGGGACAAGAAATAAGGTAAAATTATCAATTCTAAGCGTGTTGAACCTTAATTATACTATATATATATATATATATATATATATATATATATATATATATATATATATATATATATATATATATATATATATATATATATATAACGATAACGATTGATAAAACATTAAAATCATCTAGATATTAACATAAAATTTATGGTCTTACACTTGTATTTCCCCCTAAACCAGTCAAAACCCATGAAAATGTAGGGGGTATGAACTCACCTTGTATGTAGTCGCAGTTAGTTAATATCATAGTAAAGGTGACTTTGGGCTAGAACACGGGAAGTTAATCGTGTCCTAATTGTTTTAAACATATAATAATATGTGATTAAGATAATACAAGTAATATAAATGTTTTATAACACATGTTTTATGAATAAAACTTACCAAGGTTTGTATGTATTTAAAAGCAAAATAGTCTCCTAGAATATTTTGATCTTGAAATGAAAGGATAAATGAGTTTGATATTTGAGAGAGTTTTGGGATGTGAATGTGTTTTTATAAATGTATTTTCAGTTTGAGCATATAAATATGAATTAAATATGAGGCGGTTGAAGTAATTTATCCCACTGTGAACACAATATATCTTAATATTTTGGTGTTTTCGGCTATAAAGTAGCAAAAAAAAATTGATTCCAATGCATATATGGGACCCCTCACAAACATATTTTTGGTGCTAACCAAAATCTCTTTTTGGTATGAAGTATCGGTGGCCTCGCATGTTTGTGGTCTTAACCAAGAACTCAATTTCGATCCGAGGAGAGTAGGGATCTCCGAAGGTTTTCAGTGATGATTTCAGTGGAGCTGATTTCGGTCCTCCCACATGTTTTTGTCCCCATAAAATGAAATCTTCACTATTTAGAATAATTTATAACTAAGAAAGCTTAACCATTAAGAAACCTTTACAATTAAGTAAATGTTAATAAAGTTTTACTTATTTAAGTTATTTTTGATCTTTTGACTTTAATTGACTCATAACATCTTATATAAACATATACTTTCGTGGTTTTCAATATATAAGTATTTATAACTTATATAAGTATAATTATCAAGGTATACATAATAACTTATATAAACATGCCCTTAAGGCACTGAAGTTTTTATTGTGTTAATGCTATGATATGGATTTTACTTGTATACGATTGTAGTTAGACTTTTATTTGAATAAGTTCGACTTATATTTGACTTGCAATAATGGATTGTTGCATTATCCCCCCGTTAGATGGAATTCCATCCCAAAACTGTTTCAACAGTGGTACTCTTGAACTAGGGAAAAGATGTGGGTACTTTTGTTTCATTTGATCATCCCGTTCCCAAGTGAATTCAGGTCCCCGCTTGGCATTCCAGCAAACCTTCACTATTTGTATACGGCTTTGTTTTGTTCTTTTGATTTCCCTATCCATGATTTCCACCGGTTCTTCTACGAAGTGTAGACTCTCGTTTACTTCGAATTCGTTGAGTGGGATTACACGAGCCTCGTCATACATAAACTTCTTTAGATTGGATATGTGAAATGTCGGATGTATGTTATTGAGTTCATGCGGTAGATTGAGTTTACAAGCGACCGGACAAATTCTAGCAAGAATCTCAAATGGTCTGATGTACCTGGATTCAGTTTTCCACATTTTGCAAGATGTATCATTCCTTTCCAGGGTGAGACCTTTAACAAGACGTGGTCACCAACCTGAAATTCAAAGGGTTTTCGACGTTTGTCCTCATAACTCTTTTGTTTGTATCTAGAAGCTTTTAGTCCTTCCCGGATTTGGACGATATTTTTAGTTGTTTCTAGAATGATTTCGGGACCGATTAAAGTACTGTCGGGTACTTGATTCTAGGCTAGTTACGTATCACCCACTTCGGCCCAGCAAAGGGGAGATCTACACTTACGGCCATAGAGAGCTTCAAAGGGAGGAACTTTGATGTTAGTGTGATAATTGTTGCTGTATGAGAATATAATGAGTGGTAAATGGGTATCCCAAGTTTTTCCAAAATCTATCACACAAGCCCTCAACATGTCTTCTAGCATTTGTAAGGTTCTCTCACTTTTCCCATCAATCTGAGGATGGTACGTTTTACTCATGTCAAGATTGGTTCCCAAGGACTGTTGCAATGATTGCCAAAACCGTGAGGTAAATCTACAATGTTGGTCAGAGATAATGGATATTAGAATACCATGCAATCATATTATCTCTTTAATGTACGTCCTTATTACTTCTCCATTTTTTCAGTTTCTTTTATTGGCAGGAACTGTACGGATTTGGTTAATCTGTCGATGATCACCCAAATGGTGTCATGACCACCCATTGTCCTAGGTAACTTGGTTATTAAATCCATAGTTATCCAATCCCACTCCTATTCAGGTATTTCTGGTTATTTTAATAAACCTGAAGGCTTTTGATACTCCAACTTAACTTTGGCGCAAGTCAGACACTTGCCCACATAGGTAGCAATTTCAACTTTCATGTTCGGCCACCAATAGAGTTTCTTGAGGTCCATATACATCTTGTCTTAACCTGGATGAACGGAGTACCGAGTTTTATGGGCTTCATTCATGATAACATCACTGTAGCCACCAAAATTTGGTGTCTAGATCTGATTCATGAGATAACGAATTCCGTCACCCTTGATTTCCAAGTTTCTTTCGATTCCTCTTAAGGCCTCACCTATCATGTTCTCAGATTTCAAGGCTTCTAGCTGAGCCTCTTTGATCTGAGCGGACAAGTATGAATGGATTGTCATAGTTATAGACTTCACTCGGCTGCCTGAGTATTCTTTTTTACTAAGGGCATCTGCTACTACATTGGCTTTTCTGGGATGATAGTGAATCTCACATTCGTAATTATCACACCTCAAAAACCAAAGGCGGAAACATTTCGAGGGGGGGGGGGGGCTCGACGTTCAGTATCAAATTCGATACACATAGTAAGCAAAGTAGACAACCATTACATTCCATATATAAAAGTTTACATTTGTTGCAAAAGTAAATTGTACAAGCGTGATACATAGTATATATAAAAAATATGAGACGAGTCTTCTACGCATTCCGTCTTCGCCAAAAGAGATCGTCGGGTACCTGTCTAACGTGGACCTAAAAATACAAGTGGTTTGAAAATCAGCATAAAGCTGGTGAGTTCATAAGCGGTTAGTTTTCTGAAAATGCACGAGTTCCTTTGGTTTCCTGAAAAAGCGGTTATCCAAGAAAATCCCATATTTTCTTAAAAGTAATGTTTACCAAATCCAAATTGTAATGTAAAAGATGTACACTGAAATCATAATTGTTCTTGTGAATAGTAAAGTTTAGTTATTTAAATTGTTACACTTTCTGACTACGTACTACTGTTACCTAGGAAAATCCTATATTTTCCTACCTGTGCGTGTGTGAATTGTTACCGATTCTGATTATGTTCAATGTTATCCCCAGGAAAATCCCATATTTTCCTGAATGTGTGTGTGTGTGAAGTCTCTTGAAAGTCTGATTATCCTTAAATGTACATTAGTTTTAACACATATATAAAACTAATAATTAAGTGTAACGTGTTCATAATCTTGATTGCGAGTCCTTAACCATACTTCAGACTAGATATGACTCGGGTCATGGCCAGTATCCTTTTTATGACTTTCGTGACCCTTGAACCTTTCGGTTCGGCTGTAGCTAGAAGTCAGGTGTGGGATTGTCAGTCCCATATAGATCTATACACTCAATTCACGCTCTCCTCTGCTTGGAGATTCTGGTTACAGGGGTAGTCCTCCACTCTCTCATGCCAAGGAAGTGTTACAGAGGATGTGTCTCCAATCTTTAAGATTTCTCTTTACTTCTCGTGCCTAGGGGAAGTAGTATCTATGACTAACTAAGTTCTAATGGAGCATGTCCTTTACACTCAAGCCTAGGTGTTTTATTAAGGACATTACAAATGTTTTATGTTTTCTAATGGTGTCTATCCTTTACACTTGAGCCTAGGGTGTTTTATTAAGGACATTACAAATGTTTTATGTTTTCTAATAGTGTCTGTCCTTTACACTCAAGCCTAGGGCGTTTTATTAAGTACATTACAAATGTTTTATGCTTTTAACTACTATATTGTGGGAAAACATTTGTGAAAATATAAATATAACAATTTATAATGTGTTTCACAAATAACATGATAATGTGTTCTGTAGGTTCAAACTGTTGTTTGTTACGACTGTCAGTTTCAAAAGCATATATATATATATATATATATATATATATATATATATATATATATATATATATATGAAAACACAATGTATGTAAAACAAGTTTTTGAGTACAAGAATCACTTGTACTTTGCTTGTATTCCCCATCTGAAAACAGTGAAAACATTGAAAATGGGTAGGGGTATGAACTCACGGGTTGAGAAACGTGTCAGTTTGGATCGTAAATGTCAGTTTTGGGTTCACGAACGAAAAAGATTCCTATGGATTTTGAAATGATATACAAATATATCTAATTAGATTTATAAAATCTAATTAGATATGATATTACACTCCAATGAGCGAAAACACTTCAAAACGAGTGTTTAGAGTGACCCGGGTGACATCTACGGATGTGTATTGATGTGTGGGACTTGGGATTTGAGTTTACTCTTCAAGAGTAAACTCCTTAATGAGTTTTCGGCCTCTTATACCATACTCACATGTGTTCACGGCCGTGAACTCATGTTTGGGTGTTTTATGGTGCTAAAATGGTCAATATCACTTGCGAAGAGTTAGTATAATTTTATCTAAGGCATAAGATGGAAATTAAATCACCAATGACATTATTTAAGGGAGTTTATGGCCCTAGCATGGAGATTACGGCCGTAAACTCATATACTCTCCTTGAATGAGTGATTTAATGTCCCAAGATTAATCACATGTGATTCCAATAATTTTTACAAGCCTTGGTATGAATTTAGGGCACCAAATGACTCATCTTTAGGAGTTTACGGCCCTGGAACATATTCTTGGGTTGTCATGGCCGTAAACACCTAATTGGATGGTGTTTGACATGTTTAATGTCCCCAAACTATTTTTAGATGATTCTAGGATTTATTCCAATGCTATTGGTGTGTTTATATGGCTTTATAACACAAAAAAAAAAAGAGTTTACTCCCCATGAATGAGGAGTTCATGGCCCAAGCTTGTTCTTGGGTAGTAAACTCATGTTTACTCTTCAAAAACTATGTTTAAGGCATTCCAAGTCCGTTCCATGAAGTCATCTAGCCATATCTAAGGTCTAATTGTGGTTTGGAAGGGTTTTGTTGCTCAAAAACCCCATTTAAATGAGTTTACGGACTAGGACAGTTCTAGGGCCGTAAACCCATGATAATGGTCCTGATCCATGGTTTAAACTTGAATTTGAAGGGTAGAGGGGTTGTATAACAAGTTAGGGAAGTTACCTCAAAGATTTGGAGCCTTAAATTGATGATTTGGACCCTTAAACTTGGATTTAGGAGAGATGTTAGAGAGAGAGTTGAGAGATGAATCAAAAGCTTCAAATGGAAGCTTAGAACACTTTAAATAGTGCTCGGGATTTGGACACGGAGGAATTCTACCCGATACCGGCGTTAGACGGGGCTTTTGGTCGCACCCGATTAAGTTGTCGTAACTCGATGTCGTTGATTCTAGAAATGTTCTGATCACTAATATGAGATGATAGAATGAGTTCTAAAGGCATTAGGACACTCATTAAGTCATAATATAAAATACACATTAATGACTTAATTAAATGACGGAATCAGAAACGAAACTGGAAACAGCGATTGGATTATCGAAATGAGTTACGAAAAGGGTTACAAGCAGTGATACAAATTTCGGGTTGTTACATTATCCCACTCATTAGAGGGAATTTCGTCCCGAAATTCAAAGATTTGAACACAGATTGCAAAGTGAAAAGAGATACGAGGATGAATCTACTGCTTCGGGTCTCCGCTTGACATTCCAACGAACCCTCAGTGTCGGGATGTGGCTTTGTCTCGTACGGTCAACCTATCAATCCATGATTTCAATTGTTTCATTCATGGATGTTTGGACTTTGGATGATTTCGATCTCATCAAAAGGATTACTAGGGTTTCGTCAGATCGGCACTCCTTACTAACAAGGATGTGGAATACTAGATGGTTACTGCTGAGCTCTGAAGATAGCTCGGAGTGGGCTACGGAATCAATTCCTAACGAGGATTTTGAAGTATCTAATGTTCCTCGAGTTAAGTTTTCCGCACTTCTCAAGGCGTACTATGTCTTTCCATAGTAAGACTTCCAACAAGTGGGTACATTTTCACACGGCAGAGTGGCTAAGGGTCCAATGGTCCTAAAGGAAATTTCTAGGAGCGCTTGCAATAATAGTTGGCAGGACCCAAGATTTGACGGGTTTCTATGGGTATCCCCGGTGCCGACTAATTCTTTATCGCTTTTAGCTTTTGGAAAGGTCCGTGAGTATGACTGCTTTGCTATCTACATTACCGGAAAGTGGTTTGACCGAAGAGCACCACTACTATCTCGTAGTGATCGTATCAAGTCCTGGTTGCTGTCTTGGACACATCGTCCTTACTAAGGTTTTGGCTACGAGGTAATTGTAGGAATTAGGTTGATGTGAGACTTGACTACGCGTTCGGAAAGAATTCTCACGAATTCTTCGGAAAAAGGCATCAAGGAAAGATTTGCAGACTTCTCGTTTCTCGATGATGACACAGACAAGGAATACATGTGAAAACTATTTTAAGCTTTAATGCACGAAGATCATGAGAGTCGGGTCAGAGGAAGGTTAGAACGAATGGCTTTCTCGAAACCAGGAATAACAACATGAATGAGGCTCGGTCATTACATGCTAAATATGACATCAAAGCATTTCATGCAAAGTTTGCCATTATATCGAAAGGAAAAGAATAATTGTTCAGATTGAGGATACAATCTACGGATATGACGTTAGCGTTCTCCTTCTCACTTGTTAATCATTTCGACGATACACATTTTCGATTACTAATGAGAGACAAGATTTAAAAAGATGTTTGAATGGGCGGTCAACAAATTTCATTCAGCATTAGAATCGAAAAGAATCACAGGCATAAGATTTATCGATGGGAAATATACATGTGGCAATGGTGGGATCGGCGGCTGTCTCCTCTTGTCCTATCGCTAGAACTTTTTCGTTGTTGCCAGATGTTACTGCCTTGGGGCAGTTTCGCTTGAAATGTCCAACTTCTCCACAACCATAGCAGGCCCGACCAATGTCCGCTCCGGAAGTTTGACTCGTTGATTGAGTTGGTGTCTTACAGTTTTTCTCCATGTGACCCTTTATGCCACAACTGTTGCAACATACCTCTATACATGGACCGGAAGGAAGGTGACGATAGTTGCACTTGTCACAACTAGGAAGGGTTCCAGCATACCTGCTGGCGGGTTTTCGAGTTGAGGATCCAACAACAGAAACGGCGGTAGGGGAAGTGGCAGCATGAACTGCCACAGTTTGTTGTCTCTTCGAAGACTCCTGGGATATCTGACTTTCCTTCTTCTTCCCAATTTTTCTTTTCTCTCCATTCCTCTTTGTCGGTTCAGGAGTGGTAGCTGCTTCTTCAAAGTCATCACTATGGTCTATTAGGATTTGTGCTAAACATTTGGCGTTGTCGTATGTGTCTGGTCTCGCATCTATGACATTCCCTTTTGTGGGCTGGGTCAGCCCCCAAATGAATCTCTCTATCTTTTTACTCTCCGGGGTAACCATTCCCGAACAGAGTAGCACCAGGTCATCGAACCTGGAAGTATAAGCGACAATATCAGAACCCTTCATCTTCAAGTTCCAGAGTTCGTGTTCTAACTTCTGCATTTCACCATGAGGGCAGTACTTAGCCAGAAGAAGTTCCTTCATGGCTTCTCAACCCATGGCGTTGGCTACAGGTAAGGTTAGGGATTTGACTCGGCCGTTCCACCAAGTCAGGGCTTTGTTGATAAAGGTGCAAGCGGCAAACTTCACCTTGTCAGATTCTGAGCAGGTTCAAATTTCAAAGATGGATTCGATCTTCTCGAACCATCGGGTGAGGGAAATGACACCTCCAGTGCCATCAAAGGACGTGGGTTTCGCGTTCATGAAGTCTTTATAGGAACCCCCTCTTCGGTCTCCCTGACTATCTTCTAGGTTCTGGAGCTGGGGACCACCTCCTGAACTACCGGGGTTTCTTTGTGACATGGCGGATGTCACTGCCGCAGTAACAGCTGCCTGAAGTGTTGTAAGATCGATTTGAAGAGAAGGTGGTAGTGGAGGATTATTGGTCTTTGAGCTGGGTCTCTTTCTTTGAGGCATCTTGATCTAATAAGACCAGGAAAGAGAGGATGGTAAGTCCTCTGAATTGAATCAGGAGATATGACAGATATATTCTGAATAAGCGATAAAGCAGAAAAAGAGTTATCAAAACAAAAACTTTTATCGCTAGGGAATGATCGGGGAACATCGCTTGAATGAGGATTTCTACTGAGGATTGGCTCGAGAAATACTCCCATAGTATTTCATGGTTTGCTTACGACACTGGCTCGACGCTTGTGGCATCAGGGTAAGTTTTAGGCATGTCGCATACCACAGTCACTCCCAAGCACATGTTGGCCGTGTCTCGAATGAATATAGTTGGCTAGGCTATATTGATCCTAGACACAACCACATAACTGCCCAGGTTTAACCACAGTACACAACACCCATTTACTTATGTTTTGTTCTACTTGTAGTTACGGATCTCGACGGTTTGGTATACTTATATACTTTTGAAAATACTTATATTTTGAAGGATACTTCTAGTTCAGAGCACTTAGGCCCCTTATTGTTTATAGTTTTATACCATGTAAGGTTTGGTATACTTAGTTCACTATAAACAAGGGCTCTGATACCAATCTGTCATACCCCGAAAACCAAAGGCGGAAACATTTCCGGGGCGGACACCACGTTGAGTATCAAATCCAATGCACATAGTAAGCAAAGTAGACAACCATTACATTACACATATAAAAGTTTACATTTGTTTCAAAAGTAAATTGTACAAGCGTGATACATAGTATATATGAACAAAATGAGACGAGTCTTCTACACACTCCGTCTTCGCCAAAAGAGATCGTCGGGTACCTGTCTAATGCGGACCTGAGAATACAAGCAGTTTGAAAATCAGCATAAAGCTAGGGAGTTCATAAGCGGTTAGTTTTCTGAAAATGCATGAGTTCCTTTGGTTTCCTGAAAAAGCGGTTATCCAAGAAAATCCCACTTTTTCTTAAAAGTAATGTTTACCAAATCCAAATTGTAATGTAAAAGATGTACACTGAAATCATAATTGTTCTTATGAATTGTAAAGTTTAGTTATTTAAATTGTTACACTTTCTGACTACGTACTACTGTTACCCAGGAAAATCCTATATTTTCCTACCTGTGTGTGTGTGTGTGAATTGTTACCGATTTTGATTATGTTCAATGTTATCCCCAGGAAAATCCCATATTTTCCTGAATGTGTGTGTGTGTGAAGTCTCTTGAAAGTCTGATTATCCTTAAATGTACATTAGTTTTAGCACATATATAGAACTAATAATTAAGTGTAACGTGTTCATAATCTTGATTGCGAGTCCTTAACCATACTTCAGACTAAATATGACTCGGGTCATGGCCAGTATCCTTTTTATGACTTTCGTCACCCTTGAACCTTTCGGTTCGGCTGTAGCTAGCAGCCAAGTGCGGGATTGTCAGTCCCGTATAGATCTATACACTCAAGTCACGCTCTCCTCTGTTTGGAGATTCTGGTTACAGGGGTAGTCCTCCACTCTCTCGTACCAAGGAAGTGTTACAGAGGATGTGTCTCCAATCTTTAAGATTTCTCTTTACTTCTCGTGCCTAGGGGAAGTAGTATCTATGACTAACTAAGTTCTAATGGAGCATGTCCTTTACACTCAAGCCTAGGTGTTTTATTAAGGACATTACAAATGTTTTATGTTTTCTAATGGTGTATGTCCTTTACACTCGACCCTAGGGTGTTTTATTAAGGACATTACAAATGTTTTATGTTTTCTAATGGTGTCTGTCCATTACACTCAAGCCTAGGGTGTTTTATTAAGTACATTACAAATTTTTTATGCTTTTAACTACTATATTGTGGGAAAACATTTGTGAAAATATAAATATAACAATTTATAATGTGTTTCACAAATAACATGATAATGTGTTCTGTAGGTTCAAACTAATGTTTGTTACGACTATCAGTTTCAAAAGCATATATATATGAAACACAATGTATGTAAAACAAATTTCTGAGTACAAGAATCACTTGTACTTTGCTTGTATTCCCCCCTGAAAACAGTGAAAACATTGAAAATGGGTAGGGGTATGAACTCACGGGTTGAGAAACGCGTCAGTTTGGATCGTAAACGTCAGTTTTGGGTTCGCAAACGCACAAGATTCCTATGGATTATGAAATGATATACAAATATATCTAATTAGATTTATAAAATCTAATTAGATATGATATTACACTCCAATGAGCGAAAACACTTCAAAACGAGTGTTTGGAGTGACCCGGGTGACATCTATGGACGTGTATTGATGTGTGGGACTTGGGATTTGAGTTTACTCTTCAAGAGTAAACTCCTTAATGAGTTTTCGGCCTCTTATACCATACTCACATGTGTTCACAACCGTGAACTCATGTTTGGGTGTTTTATGGTGCTAAAATGGTCAATATCACTTGGGAAGAGTTGGTACAATTTTATCTAAGGTATGGGATGGAAATTAAATCACCAATGACATTATTTAAGGGATTTTACGGCCCTAGCATGGAGCTTACGGCCGTAAACTCCTTTACTCTCCTTGAATGAGTGATTTAATGTCCCAAGATTAATCACATGTGATTCCAATAATTTTTACAAGCCTTGGTATGAATTTAGGGCACCAAATGACTCATCTTTAGGAGTTTACGGCCCTGGAACATATTCTTGGGGTGTAATGGCCGTAAACACCTAATTGGATGGTGTTTGACATGCTTAAGGTTACCAAACTATTTTTAGATGATTCTAGGATATATTCCAAGGCTATTGGTGTGTTTATATTGCTTTATAACACAAGAAAAAGAGTTTACTCCCCATAAAAGAGGAGTTCATGGCCCAAGCTTGTTCTTGGGTAGTAAACTCATGTTTACTCTTCAAAAACTATGTTTAAGGCATTCCAAGTCCATTCCATGAAGTCATCTGGCCATATCTAAGGTCTAATTGTGGTTTGGAAGGGTTTTGTTGCTCAAAAACCCCATTTAAATGATTTTACGGCCTAGGACAGTTCTAGTGTCGTAAACCCATGATAATGGTCCTGATCCATGGTTTAAACTTGAATTTGAAGGCTAGAGGGGTTGTATAACAAGTTAGGGAAGTTACCTCAAAGATTTGGAGCCTTAAATTGATGATTTGGACCCTTAAACTTGGATTTAGGAAAGAGGTTAGAGAGAGAGTTGAGAGATGAAGCAAAAGCTTCAAATGGAAGCTTAGAACACTTTAAATAGTGCTCGGGATTTGTACACGGAGGAATTCTACCCGATACCAGCGTTAGACGGGGCTTTTGGTCGCACCCGATTAAGTTGTTGTAACTCGATGTGGATGATTCTAGAAATGTTCTGATCACTAATATGAGATGATAGAATGATTCTAGAAACTCCACCTTTCGAATCCAGAATTCACACATTGAGAACTTCGCATACAGTTTATCTACCCTTAACGTTTCTAAGACCCATCGTAAGTGTTAGATGTGTTCTTCCTTACTCTGGGAGTAGACTAATATATCATCGATGAAAACTACAAAAAAATTGTCTAATTAAGGTCAACACAAACGGTTCATCAGGTCCATGAATATTGCATGTGCATTTGTTAAACCGAAGGGCGTCACTACAAATTCATAGTGACTGTAGCGAGTTCTAAAAGTGGTCTTTGGAATATCATCCTCATAGACTCGTAGCTGATGGTATCCTAATCTCAGGTCAATCTTGGAGAAGAAACTTGCCCCTTGAAGTTGATCGAAGAGGTCATCTATTTGTGGTAGAAGGTATTGGTTCTTAATGGTAAGCTTGTTTAGTTCGCGGTAATCTAGGCACATTTGGAACGATCCATCCTTCTTTTTCACGAATAGGACCGGTGCTCCCCAGGGTGAGAAGCTCGATTTAATGAATCCTTTTATGAGTAGTTCATTTAGCTGGCTAAATAGTTCCTGCGCCTTTGAAGGTGCAATACGATACGGGGATTTGGCTACGGGGGTAGCTCCAGCAATCAAGTCGATTCAGAATTCATCTTTGGGTTCATGAGGAACTCTTAGGAGATCTTCAGGGAATACATCGGGAAATTGCAAACTTGACGGATATCCTTGATGTTTTTCACTTCTTGTGTCTTATAAACCATGTGAGCTGAGAAGGCATAACAATCTTTGCAAAGATACTTCTAGGCATTGACGCGAGAAATGATTTCAAGGTTTGTATCGGGTTTGTCGACATAGATAACGAGGGATTCGCTACTTTGCAGATTAAGACAAATGGATTTTTCATAACATAGGATATCATCACGATGATGACTTAACCAATCCATGCTAATGATAATGTGGAAGCTTTTAATTGAAATCGACATAAGGTCAATTTGGAAAGGATATTTGTTCAGAGTAAGTGTGCATCCTATGTATATTTCGTTTGTGCTCCCAGTCTTTCCGTTTTCCATTTCAATAGTGAATGTGTCTTTTAGTGATTTGGGATTTTGTTTTAATAGATGTTTGAATTTATGGCTTACGAAGCTTTTCTCCGTATCACTATCGAAAAAAATGCATGCATAAGAATTGGTTAGAAGAAACGTACCGGTAACCATGGTAGGATCTGTTATCACTTCTTCATGACTAATCCCCAAAACTTTTCCTACACTGCCATTATTCTTAGTCTTTGGGTAGTCTCTCTTAAAATGCTCGGTTTCACCATAATCATAACAGGATTGACTTACTCCCACGCCAGGGACTTGGGAGATGGGTTGTGTTGGTGCTTTACAGATATGGGCAGTGTGCCCCTTCCTGTTGTAGTTTCTGTAGTGCATTTTCATGAAAACTCCTGTGTGATGGAAGTTGCACTTATTACATTTTGTCAAAGTTCCAGCATATCGACTCGGGGGTGCTGGAGTAGCAGAGCTTTCATTAGGGATAGTAGGAGGAACAATAATAGGAATAGTAGCAGCGTGTACTGCCACATTGTTGCTTCTTTGAAGGCACTTGTGATGATTGGCCCTTTCGTTTGTTCCATAACTTCCTCTTGATGCCTCCTTCTTTAGGTTGTTCATAAATGACTAGCATGGAGCATTGACGAACTCCATGATCTATGATTGTATGTGCTAGATGCTTGGCACTATTGAAAGTAATTAGATTGGTAGCTATAACCTTTCCTTAAGATCGGGGAGTTAATCCCCAGATATACCTTTCCACCTTCTTACTCTCTGGGGTAACCATCATGGGACATAGAAGAGCCAGATCACTAAATTTGGCAGTATAAGCAGAAATATCAGAGTCCTTCATCGTTAGACCCTGGAGTTCATAATCTAACTTTTGTATTTCACCTCTAGGACAATAAAATTACCGGCATTAGAACTTTTAAGTCTTCCCAGCTCATGGCATTGTCTATTGGGAGAGATAATGACTTGACATAGTCGTTCTACCAAGAGAGGGCTTTATCCAAGAAGGTGCATGCTACAAATTTTACCTTGCTTGCCTCAGGACACACACAAATTTCCAACACTGATTCAGTTTTCTCGAACCATCATGTTAGAGCAATGACACCTCAAGTGCCATCGAAGGATTTCAGTTTAGCATTCGTGAAGTCTTTAGAAGAACACTCCATTAGGTATCCAAGACTTTCCATATGATTGCAGTTGTGGGCACCACCGTCGGCCTCACTAGCACCACTGGTGTTAATTTGCGTCAGGTGGTAACCATGATGACTATTATTGTTGCTTGGAAGACAATAGGGTCATACAGTGGAGGTGGTGGTAGTGGTGCAATTGGTGGATTGTTGTTGAAACGCCTATTTGATTTATCTGGAGGTACCTTTTTGTATAAAGTTTAAAGAGGAAAAGATGATAAGTCCTCTATAGTAGTTACAAGTCACGTGATATTGAACAAGATATATCTTAGTTCTGAATGTAACATATCCTGACTTTCATAGTGTTCTGCAATTTACAATAGAAATTTACTAATATAAGTAAACGATCACAATTTCAATTTATGAAGTTTATAGCAACACTTCTAATGAATTTGTATACTTTGACTCATACTGGGTCCTCCTATAATGAAATAGTGTATACAAATTATATATAATTAAAACTATAGACCTTTGAATAAGTGATCATACTCTAAGTCCACAACCAAACAAGGAACAAGAAATAAAGCTAAATCACAAATTCAAAGTCTAAAAAATCTTAATTATATATAACTCTTATGTATACACTTAGTAATTATAGATCTACCAGTAAGAGTCCTTTGTTTTCACATGTTTGTTTCTAATAAGAATGACCTTCTTGAATATTGTTGTTCCGGTGTTATAGTGCCATAAAATACTCCTATAGTATTTTAACTTTATGTTTGGTTCTAGAGTTCTTCTGGTATATATATATATATATATATATATATATATATATATATATATATATATATATATATATATATATATATATATCTATATATATATATATATATATATATTTGGTAAGTTTTAGACTTGTTGCAACACCACGATCACTCCTAAACACCTGTTGGTCGTATCTCAAATAAACATAGTCTATCTAGCTATACTTATCCCAAATATGATTACATAATTGTCTAGGTTTAACTACAGTGTCCAACATCTAAATACTTTTATGTACTTCTCACTATGATATTGTTTCTTGTATGTATGCATGTGAGTATACTTCTTATAAAATACTTATATTTTAAAAGTATACTTTTAGTCAGAGCGTTTTAGCCCCATTGTATATACAGTTGTATATCTCTTGTGGTTTGATATACTTAGTTCACTATAAACAGTGCTCTGGTACCAATCGGTCACACACCTAAACCAGAGCAGCATAAACATTCGGGGGCGGATGACGTCGTGTACAGTATCACAATAATTGCATAATAGTAATCAAAGTACAACAACCATTACATTGATAAAGTATAAGTTTACATTCATGTTTAAATCAATGTATACTTGACACCAAAATGTATAACAAAAAGTAGGAAACCTGACACTATGAATCTCCATCTTCTCAAAACCTGTGGATACCTATTTAGTGATTTCCTGAGAATACAAGTAGTTTTGAAAAGAGAGTCAACAATTAAGTTGGTGAGTCCATAAGCATGTTTGAAATGGAAATCTGTCATTTGTTCTTTGAAAAATGTAAGTATGTTTCCCCCAGAAAATCCACTATTTTCTTTAGTGAAGTGTTGTAGTCTTAATACCCTAAGACCGAATCATGTAAATGTTATTGTACTCTGCAATAGTATGATAAGTCACATAACACCATGAAAAGTATGTTTTCTCAGTACTAGAATAGTATTATGTATTTGTAATTGTATAAAAAGTATGTAATTGTAATTGCATGGATTAACCAGTTGTACTATAAAGCATTGTATTACAGCTTTATGATTTAATAAAACTATGTGAGGCTGTTTACTTATTCATTCACTAATCGTATTGTTCAATACCAAATTGTGATTTATCATAACCATACTTGAGGACCTAAGATAGCCTGAACATGACGTTCTTCAGGCGCCGCAATTGGTACAACATTTGTCGCCCCAGGCCTGCTAGCCTAACTGTAGCGAAGAGTTAAGGTGCGGGTTTGTCAGTCCCCTATAGATCTATACACAAGTGGCACGCTCTCTCTCCAGGAGACTCTGGTTATAATTTCGGGACTTGGTTCCTTACGTGAAATGTGTCTCACAAATGCTATATTGACGGTTACGTGTAGAATAATGAAAACTTACTTTTTAATGGATAAAGTGTAAGTATATATCATAAACTATATGTATTATAATTTATATGTTTGTTTTCCATAACATATTCTTAATATGTAAAGTCGTGCATATGATCCATAAATTGTACCCATTATAGTTTATATGTTTGTTTTCCGTATTGTATTCTAAACTTTGAAAAGGAATATGTATGTTTGTTTTCCGTATTGTTAATAATTCGACAAGGTTAAATTGTAGAATCTGTGATACAGTTGTTTTGTGAAATTCAACATTTATGTTCAAATAGTAGTAAAATAGATTTCAAAAATAGTATTTTTGTTTAACAAGTTTAAATGATTTTATACTGATATATAAATATAATATTTATATAATTATGATTGGAAATACGGTCGAATAAATAATTCCACCCTATATCCATAACCAAACAAGGAACAGGAAATAGAGTAAAATTATCAATTTTAAGCCTGTTGAACCTAATTTATATAATTTATATATAGAAATATATGTTTTTAATAACGATAACGATTGATAAAATATTAAAATCATTTAGATATTAACACAAAATTTATTGTGTTACAATTATATTCTCCCCCCCCCCCCCCTAAAGCAGTGAAAATTTATGAAAACGTATGGGTATGAATTCACATTTTATGTAGTTGCGGTTAGTTAATATGATACTAACGGTGACTTCGGGCTAGAACACGGGAAGTTAAACGTGTCCTAATTGTTTTAAACATATAATAATATGTGATTAAGATGATACAAGTAATATAAGTGTTGTATAACACAAGTTTTATGAATAAAACTTACCAATGTTTGTATGTATTTGAAAGCAAAACAGTCTCCTGGAATATTTTAATCTTGAAATGAAAGGAAAAATGAGTTTGATATTTGAGAGTGTTTTGGGACGTGAATGTGTTTTGATAAATGTATTTTCCGTTTGAGCATATAACTATGAGGCGGTTGAAGTAATTTATCACATTGGGAACACAATGTATCTTAATAAATATGCATATATTCCTAATAAATATGCATATATTCTTCAACTCATATTATAAGCACATGTTATTAAAGTAATATGTTTTTAAAAAAAAGTTTTAATCACATGTATTACACATTTATTGTTTTTTCTTTGGACCTTTTTTCTGTTGTGTCTTCTCTACTCTCTACTTTTGTTTTTCTTTTAGTTTTCCCTGAAGCATATATATATATATATATATATATATATATATATATATATATATATATGTATGTATGTATGTATGTATGTATGTATATCACATTCGATAAAATAATGTTATTATAACAAAGCATTCATGATTATTAACATTTGGTAATCATGTGTGATTAAACATGTTTTCCAGGATATTTCACACATTATTAGTTAGTGGAAAATCACATGTGATTTATAAAAGTTTTGATAATTAAACACATATTGTTGATAATAGATTTTAATCACATGTTATTGAGTGTATACAATATGTTAATATGTCTAACTAGTTGTGTTTGAATTATACCTTTATCTTTCTTTTCTTTTGATATTTTCTCAGTTTCTTGTTCTTTTGTAACCTTTTGTGACAACCCAAGTTGTCCCGTTAAATTTCTCCGTTACCGTTAACGGAATTTTCCACTGTTCAAAAGTTCCGTTAATAAGAAGCCGTCAAATTTAATAAACATTTCAATTGTGTATGTTTACAGCCGTTAAGTCGTGATAAAAGGAAATAAAAACACAGGACACATATTTCCATTTATTTGGAAAATGTCAAGTTTTATTATTACGACCACTAAATCGGGTGCGACCAAAAGCCCCGTTTAACGGTAGTATCGGGTATAATTCCACTGTGTCCCGACTCAAAACCCTATATAAGGGTGAGTGAAGTCTAT
Organism: Lactuca saligna; assembly: GCF_052625555.1. Taxonomy (NCBI): domain Eukaryota; kingdom Viridiplantae; phylum Streptophyta; class Magnoliopsida; order Asterales; family Asteraceae; genus Lactuca; species Lactuca saligna. The sequence continues at coordinate 54,487,623 of NC_136425.1, forward strand.
TGGAGACTTTTTACACTCTCTCTTTATACTCTCTCTAGACCCGTTTTCGCCCCGAAACCGCAACCAAATGCTTCCAAATTGTAAGTCCGCTTACCCTAGCTTATTCTAAACATAGTGATTTATGTTTATAGCCCAAAAATCATCCAAGGAGGCATGGAATAAGGAGTTTACGGCCCAAGAACACTCTAGGGCCGTAAACCCCTAAAATGGTGCCAAACATGCCTCTAAACTTGTCCATAAGCTTGGGAATAATTAGGGGATATAGCCTAGGGGTGTTTAAACACTAAAATGCATGGATTTAGGACTCAAAGAAGAGTTTACGGCCCAAGCACATGCTTAGGCCATAAACTCCCCAAGTCATGGTCCCAAATGCACTGCAAACTCATCCTAGGGCTTCATACATAATTTAGGAACTTATCCTCTTGAGTTTAGACCCTTGAAACACTCCAAAATGAATTATTAAAAGGAGTTTACGGCCAGGTCTATACCTTGGCCGTAAACACCCCTAAATGTGCCCAAAAGTGTGGTTTTTACCCCCCAAATGGCCTTAGACTATCTCTATAAAATGCTAGGAAGGATTTAAGGACTTAAACACAATGAAATGAGGCTTGATTTGGAGTTTACGGCCCAAGCATTTATCTAGGCTGTAAACTCCCCAAAACCCCCTCAAATGTTGGTTTTAATCACCCAAAATAGCATCAAACTTCATAAGAAAATTCTAGGAAGGCAATAGGGGCTTAAAACTTCACTAAACTCAAAGGTTGAGAGTTTACGGCCGTAAACTCCCTTGGGAGAGTTCCTAGGCCGTAAACTCTTGTTTAGTACCCTTAGAGGCCTCAAACCCACACATACCTTTTAGGAAAAGTCCTTGGAATAATTCTATGAACAAGCTAGAAGCATCAAACACCCAAGAATAGAACCTTGGGAGTTTACGGCCGTAAACTCCCTTAGGTTGGGCCGTAAACTCCTTGTTTGGTCCATGTTGGTGTTTTAAATCCATTTACAAACTTGATATGTGAGTATAGCAAAGTCCCACAACTGATAAGAGACCCTTAGCACCCGTAAACGTTACCCGGGACCCCAAACACTCAACCAAAAGTGTTTTCCACTCCTTTGAGTGTGTATAATTGTTTAATTAGTATATTATATGCTAATTGTATTTGAACATATGTTATCATATGTTAAAATAGGTCCTTGTGTGTGTTCAAGTCCTTGCGTGACCCCGAACGCCCAATCGGCACTTTCGTCGGACCTACTTACACCAGGTGAGTTCATACCCTTGAATGAACCTTTTAAATGCTTTTGAATGTTTTATAGGGTGGAATACAAGTTAAACATGCCAGTTATCATGTCAATTGCATATGATTGATAACCCGCATGCACAAGATTTTACCACTTTTACACTGTTTTACCGAGTGGGACACTAAAATGACTTTTACTTGTTTCATAACTTTTACTTATACTGATTTATTCAAATTCATCCTAAATTTGTTTATGAAAGATTCTCTAAGGTTTTAAACGTATTTTACAAAGGAATACAATTTGTAATTTTCTCTGTACATAAAGGCTTTTCATTAAAGATTTCCCTTTTTGACGTATACTTTTACTTATAAAATACTGCTGCTTCACTTATACTTATTTTATACTCTGACTCGGTAACACTTTCACTTATACCTATAGTCGCTTATACTTGATGACGCTTATACTTAATCACGCTCTTACTTAGTGATACGATTTCTCCTTCACTTATACTGGATAACGACTTTACTCCACTTATACTTGATAGACGTTCTTACATCACTTATTGTCATCTCTGCTTCGTGATACACTTATACTTGGTACGCTTATACTTCATGGTTCGATTATCCCACACTGTACACTTATACTTCACTGTATGATACACACTCAAGCGTAGTTAGATGTATGTTTATGCTTGTATAGATGCATATATATATATATATATATATATATATATATATATAATGATTGAAGGACTTAGGAAGGCGTGTCCGCCCTATTTCCTTTTCTTCGTTGAGATGTGGTCTGGTGGGATCGGATGTCCATCTGAAGGTCGTTCGATTCATTAGTTATATATTATGTATACGAGCATAGACATACGAGTTTTCTTCAGTCAATTCAGTTAAGAATCTATACCTCTAGTCTACACTTACATAAGAAACCCACTCCCTCCTAGTAACACACTATCCTCTATTTGGGATGCATCTTCGGGACGCGGCCTTCTCTGTCGTCTAGTTGGTAAGCAGAGTCTCCTGTAGGGAGAGCGGACATTTTGTGTATAGGCCTATACGGGATTGACAACCCCGCACCCTGACTGCTAGCTACAGTCCACGGCCTACCAAGCCAAGAGGTGACAAATGTCACATTATATAGATGCTTGTAGGAAGTCTAGTACTCTAGTCAGTATGGTTACGAGTATCCTGGGTTGCCTTATAATTCATGGCTTTAAGGTAACGGTATTTCGTCAGCGATTTACACTGTATGCTGATGTCACCCTTTTTCAGAATCACACTGTTTTGACCTTGCTAGATGTATCTTTCAGTTGATACTGTCTGGGGTCTGTTATCTCTTTTGACCTTGCGAGATGTACCTTTCATTTGGTATCGTCTGCGGTCTGTCTTCACTCTTTTGACCTTGCGAGATGTACCTTTCATTTGGTATACTGTACCTTCATTTGGTACCTGCTGGGGTCTGTGTTTCCACTTGCTAGGCTGAACCAGGCGTATCGTATGTTTGATACTTTCCTGGAGTCTATGACTCTTTGCCTTAGTCAGCAGTCCTCACTGCTGAGGCATATGTTATTCCCTGATGCCTCTGCTTTCTTTAATAATCAAATTCAGTATTTTGATATTATTAGCAATTAAGGGAAACTTCTTCTTACCACATTACACTGACCAGTCTTGGTAGAAGGCTGCTTTTATTAAAGAAAATATAGGATTTTCTGGAAGGAACTCTAATACACTGAAATCTCTTAAACTATCACTTTATTAAGTTATTTGAATGAAATGTCACTAAATGCTTATGAACTCACCAGCATTTGTAAAAATGCTGATACTCGCTTTTCAAATAACTTGTATTCTCAGGTTAGCATTAGACAGGTACATCCTCGGAGCTGTTGATGAAGATAGCTTTGTACCATGCTGTATTTATTCTATTACTTGTATTACTTTAAATGGTTGTAATGTAACCTTGTAAAAACTATTACTATTAATGCAATGTTTTGTTGTACTTTGATTACTATAATGCATGTGTTGTGATACTTGACATGACGTCATCCACCCCAGAACGTTTCCGCCATTCCGGTTTTGGGGTGTGACACCTTTTTTCCTTTATCTTTAGGGTTCTCTAAAAATGTATATAATAAGAAAATCACATATCATTATACCAAGTAAGCATTTAGTATTCATATAAGATCATGTCAAAGATCATATGCTAATAACATTTGATTTAACAATGTTGTTTTAGTCTTTGGTTTAGCGATCTCTGAGATATATAAATGTTGATATAATAAAAAAAATGGATATGAATCAAAACATATGTCAATCACATGTGATTGAACCATAGTATTATATGTTTTATGTATGTCAAAGAGGGTAACATATACTAATTACATGTGGTTAAACATTAGAAAAACAGATATGGCGAAACCAAATTATGATAAATAAGCATATAATGTTCATAACAGATAACAATCATATTTGATTGAATCCCTTTTAGTAAATGAAAAAAAAAAAACCTTTTCCAACTATTTTTCTTGGTGATTTTCTTGTGATTTCTCTCTTTATACATTTTTCCTTTGTAGGCTATTTTTTTGTTCTGAAATATATAAATAAAGATATGATTAGAAAATTATATATGATTAAACCAAAAGCGTAAGTTGTTCCTAACATATTTTAAATCACATGTGGTTAAAAAATATCAATCATAGGTGCTTAAACAAGATTATAAATCAAATATTCTGTAAAAAGCATATGATTGAATCTGGTTTGGTGTATAAAAGATATTAATCACATGTGCTTAAATATCTTATGTTCTTATAATTATATGTCATATAATTATACCTAATTCATTTTTCCTGCTTTCTTCTCCTCTCTGTATTTTCTTATTCATTAACTTTCTTTTTTCAGTTTGTTTTTCCTTTACAAACTTTTTTTCTTGGGCTTTACTTTTATCTGAGATATATAAATGAAATATATAATCAGAATATCATATGTGATTAAAACAAGTCATGCTATATAAAACATAAATTGTTCATAACATATTATAATCACATGTGATTGGATGCCCTTGTGTATAATCATATGTGATTAATATATACCTATTTTAGTTAATCACATGTGATTAAACAACAGTATAGGATTATTTTATGTTAATTGCATGTGATTAAACAAAAGTATAGGATGTTTTATGTGTATAATAATATTTGATTAATATATATGTTTTCACTTAATCTTATGGTTGATTGTTATGTGAATCTTCTATGATACTTACGAATACAAGCAATATTAGAAATTCATAATTGATTGTTCATAACAAATGGTAATGACATGCACTGGATATCTTTTTGATATATATATATAAAATCATAATTGATTGAAAACAAGTGTCGAAATGTCAAATAATAGTGTAAAATTCATTTTACGATTATTGTAAGTTGAAAACAAAATCAATGAATGTTTCTTTTTTTACCTTGATTTGTAGCACTTGTTCTCGCAAAATCAATCGTTCACAACATTTTTGATTTTATCAAGCTTTTGATGTCTGATTCAACAATTATTGACGGAGATTTATGGTTGGTTTTTAGGGGTTTTAATTCACAAAAGTAGAAACATAAATCATGGGGAACAATGATTAAGTAAATGAGGGGGGAATGAGTAGTTATATGAATCCATTTACAGTATTACCCCTGTGTTTTGAAATTTCTTTTAGCTGGGCATCTAGTGTTTTATTTAATTACAAAAGTGTTACTTTACAAATTAAAGAACGATTTTGTTCTCTAACATTCTCGCAATAAGAAATATTTTCGATTAAATGCTACCATATATATATATATATATATATATATATATATATATATATATATATATATATATATATATATATATATATATATAGCATCTGGTTCATATGATGACTTATTTTAAATTGAGGACTCGTGAGGATACATTAAAAAATTGAAAAAAAAAATACAAATCATAAAATCGAGCATAGATCTATCAACTACTAGAAACAGGGGTTTCAGAGATGGACGAATCTGTTGCGATTCCGTCGCTAAAGGAACTTTGCAATAGATCATCGACAAACATACTCTATAGCCGATTAAAGTGTGGCTAATTAGCTACTGACAGATTTAGCAACGGATTGATTTTTCCTTGCGACGACCTTAGCGATGGATCATTCATTGCAAATTCGTCACTTAATAAAAGTATTTAGGACATCGGCGACAAAACTTAGCACCATTAATTCGTCGTTGATCCCTCGCAAAACTCTATTGTATGTTTTTTATATTACATCCCTGATCCCTCGCAAATTTAGTATATGATTTTATTTTTTTTCGTTGCTCCCTTGCAAAGTTAATATATGATTTTTTTTTCCGTCGTTGATCCCTCGCAAATTTAGTATATGATATTTTTTCTTTTTTCATCATTGATCCCTCAAAAATGAGTAATATCAACTTTATTATTATTATTATTATTATTATTATTATTATTATTATTATTATTATTATTTTATACACTAAAGGGCTTCTAGCTCAGCGGTATCCGGTGTTGCCCTCCTTTCTTGAGGTCGAGGGTTCAAGTCTCATGAGGGACATATGTGGAGAATTAGGAGTAGTGTAGGAGTAGAATAGATTTTCCGTTCAAAATAATAATAATAATAATTATACAATCCCAAATCAAACGTAAACATTTATATACCAAAAACAACAAATAAACATATAATCCAAAACCAAAAAATAACATTGAAATACCAAAGTTAATCATTGGTTGTTATTTGATTTCAAGGTATAATGTAACATAATTTTCAATTTCCTCTCATATTTTGCATTTCCAAATACATGTTTTCCATTGTTTCATATCTTGCATCCGAAAGAAAGATTCGAATGGAATTGGATTTCGATTCGAACTAAATCTCATTGAATCAGCGAACCAAGTGCCATTTACTTTTTCCTGCGATGGAACGATACTTGCATACGTGATATCCTCTTAGTTTTAGTAGACCAGGGTCGTTGTTGGTGGAAGCATTTGTTGCAATCAGAGTTTTCCTAGTTGATAGAAAGGAGGTTAGTGTCTATTTATTTGAAACCAAATGTTGGACTGGAATGGAATTGAATTCCCATTCCGACCTAAAAGTAAATGCTAATACATGTTGGTGAAAGAAAATACCACGTTTGCATACAAGATTAGTGTGTTCAGAAATTGTCTTCTCTCGTGCCATTTGATTCTTTGAACATTTGTATAGATCATTACAGAGCATCCACTACACCAAAAGTAATAGCATTTTAGTATTTATAAAACTGGATAGAAGGTTTTTAATTAGGAAGGAAATTATAGAACTACCTTTCTTTATCGGCATAATTGCACATATTATCTAAAGTTTATATTCATAAAAAAATATTTCATAAAACAATAAATAGAGTCATTGACTAGTCAAGTTAACGATCTTTTACAAAAAAAAAATATGAGTTTTATTTTATGTTAAAAAATGAGAAAGAACTTACATGAACTTATTGCAATAGACTTAATTTGGATCCAATTAGGATTTGGTTGTGTTGGGTCCAATGAATGCAGCACAAATCATTTTATTACCCCTCTCCAAGATAGTTGTAAAGAAGACACTATAGTTTAACCGGTTAAAGTTTAATGTACAAAAAAAAAATTACATTCCATAATTGTAAAGAAAGTAACACACTATGTAACATGTAAACTTTAAACTTACCGAATACCCATAATTGAAAACAACATTATGAATTAAGTTGATTCCATTTTTCCTTTTAAGAATAGAAATAAAACACTCATCTCTAATTGAAAGAGCATCGGCTAGCTTTGAATTGCATTCCACTCTTTGAGATAACACCATGGATGAAACATTTGATAGAAGATCTGATTGATAAATAAGAGTCCATGAATTTGGTTACTGCACTAACTTTATATAATAAATTTGGTTTAAATAGGCAGTAATAGCACATACCATGCATCTCAATACAACATCAACATCAACTCTGTAACCCTCCTTATACCCAAGAGATTCTAGCTCACACCACCCTTAGCATTAACTAACCATTTGAAGAGAAAATGCATCATTTCACTAGGAAACATTCCTAAAAAGTTCATTCACAGATGAAACATTTATCACATTAAAAACATATTACCTACCATATGCAATAGTGAGGTTGTATTTTAAAAAGGTTTTAGAAGAAAATAACATATGGTTCATATAAAAAAAGTATTTTAAAAAGATTTGTTAGTTTAATTTGTCGATTTGTTATTTTAATTTTTCTTAGAAAAAACCAAATGAATCAAAATTCTCAAACCTCATGACCAATAACACCCAAAATTACAGCATAATCTGCATCTGATGCAGTCTCATATGATTCCAAAACAAGCTTAGAGTTAAATTCTATTCAAGAACAAAAAAATGATTAATGAAAAACATTTTTATGCGGAAAAAAGATTATATAATTTGCTAATATATATCTATACACATACATTCAAAATCTTGCTTTCCATGGCTCCCCTGCAAATTTAAAACAAAAAAATATATGTAAGTAAAGAAATTAAATCCGGACAACAAAACAAAATAGAAAAAAGTTTTGCTAATTTGCCTACATGTTGAAATCGGGAACAACCATGATGTTGAAGAGATCAAGATGGTACTCTCGACTGATCACCTAGAATCAGAGATGAAAATACGAAAACACCCTTGGGTCAAGATGTAAGAAAAATGGTGGAAGGAAGTGAGAGTATTGATATTTTCTTCTAAAACCATATGTTATTTTCTTTTAAAACATATGTTATTACATCTTTTAAAACATATGTTATTTTAAAAAGGTTTTACAACAAATCTTTTAGAAATAAATGAAAATAACATACAAGTGCCAAAATATTTGTTTGGTGATATGCAATAGCGAGGTTTCATTTTAAAAAGGTAAAGGTAGGATGAGCCCCAATAACCATATGATTTATAAGAAAATACAAGAATACAAAAGCAAGAAACTGATGGGTTTTATAAAAACAATCATATGTGTGCATGCAATCCTAGATTCAGATCTATGTTTTCACTATTAGTTATACAACATTATGAACACAAAAAGAAACCTAGCATGCTTCTAGTATTTTTGAAATCTACATAGAAGAATAGAATACATACCTCTTGTTGTTTTGTAGTAATAACAACTTGTTTCTTGAATCTCCTTATCTTTGAAAGCAAGTACCACAACTGTAGTACGTCTAATAGCTCACAAACACCAAGAGCAAATGAAGAAGCAAGAGAGAGAGAGAGAGAGAGAGAAAGAGAGAAAGGAGAGGATAAATTCGACTCTATGAACTCTAGGGATCAAGTGGAAGAATTTCCAATGCCAAATGGTCCTTTATATAGGTGTAGGAATTAGAGTTTCAGTCCTTATCCTTATCTGGTTACAGGGCAACCAAGCAGCCCATAAGATAATTCTAGAACCCTTATCATGGACGAATTTTTAAGGCTTTATCCCTTGAATTCGTCTACCCTATCCTTTAGGGCTTCCTTGCCCAACTTTGTAACTATCACAAAATTACATTTCAGTCCCCCTAGTTCAATTAACTTCTTTTGATCACAAAATTAATTCTTAATTTATTCTTGACCATTGTTAATAAAACAAATATGATTTCTCTTTTAATATATTATTCTTCTAATATATTAATAAAATATAATAACCTCATTCTCTATTATTCCTCCAGTCAAGTTGCTTTGGTGAAAGCAACCCAAAAGGACCACGCAGAGCCGGTTTAAGTACTTACCAAATATGGTTACGGGCTTAGACACTAATCCAACAGTCTCCCACTTGGATAAGTCTAGTTACTATAAATGCAAGTACAACCAGATTAGCAATCGTAGCTTTTAAAGACATTGACGAACTCTGATCGTATCAGTAACTTGTCCTTTAGATAAGGGATCGTATAATCCTCTGTTCTAGATATCGTGTGGACAATTACATAGAACATAGTCATACTTATTGCTCAGCAATTAGTTTCTCGATCTCAGATTTGTTTAACATAGAACTTAATTGAACACATCAATTTAGTCCTGATCGGACCAGACACATAAGTCAAACCAAATCATCGAGGGACCCTGATATCGCTTTTACCCTCTTAGGATAAAAGGAACAAATAAACTTCGACTTATATGCATTTACTATTCACTAATCAAATCATACACAACAAATGCATTTTATAACATCAAGTTACTGATGCATTTTCGCATTATCAATGCATAACCAATCAGCAAACAATAAACCATATATCTAGGTTTTAAGACCATATGATACTATCGTCTTGCGATCACTCGTGATAAATTCGATGAAGTGATTCTAGCAAGCTTGGGTTTATTCCAATGCTCAAATCTTATTCATAAGAACTTATGAACGTTGTAGCAAACTTTTGCTATATCTAATACTCTTCAGACAATCTATGCACCAATTCATAACAGTCTTCATTCATACATACTTCCAACATATGAACGACTGTGGACCGTTTGAATAAATTTATTATTCAGGAAATCAAAACATGCAAAATGAAACAATAGGTAAACAATTAACATACGATAGTAACTTTACTAATAAATAATACTCATTTATTTAATCATCAAATGTCAATAACATTTATCTATTACACGTTTCTATACTAACTAATCCAAACTAATATCATCCTTCAGCCCAATGCTCCTAGTGTGTTGCAAGTGCTTAACCCTACTCAGTCCCTTCGTAAGTGGATCTCCTGGGTTATCCTCCGATGATAACCTCTTCACTACGAGGAGTCCTTCTTCTACCTAATGTCGAATAAAGTGATATTTTATGGAGATATGTCGATATTTACCATGATCCCTCGGTTCCTTGGTCAAGGCAACCGCTCCTTTGTTATCACAGAAAATTTCTATGGGCTCCTGTATGGTTGGCATAACTCCAAGGTCTCCAATGAAATTCTTCAACAATATTGACTCTTTTCACGCTTTGCTCGCTACAATGTACTCTGATTCACACGTTAAATCAGCAACGGTCTCTTGCTTGGAACTTTTCCAAGTCACTGCTCCTCCATTAAGGGTAAAGACCCAGCCCAACTGCGAACAGTAGTTGTCCCTGTCGGTTTGAAACCTGGCGTCACTATACCCTCGCACCTTTAAGTCATCACAACCACCGAGGACTAGAAACCATTCCTTGGTCCTCCGAAGGAACTTAAGAATATTCTTGACTGCAGTCCAATGTGCTTTGCCAGGGTTCCCTTGATATCTGCTGACCATGCTCAAAGTGAAGGCCACATCAAGGCGAGTACAAGTCATAACATACATGACCGAGCCAACTGCAGAAGTGTAAGGTACTCGGTTCATCTCTGCTATCTCGACTTTGATACTCGGACTTTGAGTCTTACTCAACTTGGCATTACTTTGGATTGGTAACTCCCCTTTCTTGGAATTCTCCACACTAAAACGTTTTAGTACCTTGTCCAAGTAAGTATTCTAACTAAGTCCTATTAGTCTTTTACTCCTATTTCTCACTATCCTTATTCCCAAAATATAGGCAGCCTCTCCGAGGTACTTCATAGCAAATCATTTCCCAAGCAAGGACTTTACTTCCTGCAGTGTTGGATGTCGTTTCCTATGATTAGTATGTCATTGACATACAATACGAGGAAGCTTACTACACTCCTACTGGCTTTGACATATACACATGATTCATCTTCGCTTCACAGAAAACCAAACTCTTTGACTTTCTCATCGAAACAAAGATTCCATCTGTGAGACGCTTGCTTAAGTCTATAAATGGACTTCTCAAGCTTACACACTCAATCGGGATGCTTCGCATTGACAAAACCTTCTGGCTGAGCCGTGTAAACATCCTCAGCCAACTTCCCTTTAAGGAAAGAGGTTTGAACATCCATTTGCCATATTTTATAATCATGAAATGAAGCAATGGCCAGCATCACCCTAATAGAATTTATCTTCGCAACTGGTGAGAAGGTCTCATCATCATCAACTCCGGGAGTTTGATTAATTACCTTCGCAACCAATCGTACCTTATAAATGTGCACATTCCAATCCATTTCAGTCTTCTCCTTGAAGATCTATTTGCACCCGACCGTCTTACGACCTAGTACATGATCAACCAAGCTCCAAACTTGTTTATCCTACATGGACTGAATCTCGCTGTCCATGGCCTCTTTCCACTTTGCAGACTCCAAGCCTGCCATAGCTTCCTTGTAGCTATTAGGTTCATCCAAATTTATTAGTGTACTATCACTAATATACATATCACCCTCGCCCATTATATGAATATCATACAATACGATTGGAACACTAACTCTACTGGAACATCTAAGAGGTAATGATTCGTCAGTCGGTTCAACCAGAGTTTCCTCCTCGGCTTGAACTCCAGCGTTAAAGGTTCCTTCATCGCTCGACTCTTGAAGCTCTTTAAGATCGATCTACCTCCCACTGTCCCCTTGGCTTATGAGTTCTCTCTCTCTCTCGGAAAACCCCTTTCCTCGCAACAAAGAGAACATTGTCACTTGGCCTATAGAAGAGATATCTAAAGGACTTCTGCGGGTAGCCGATGAAAATACACCGCTCACTAAGAGGCTCGAGTTTTTCATGAGTCTCTCGTCTTACGAAAGCCTTGCAACCCCAAACCTTGATATGTGCTAACGAGGGAGCCTTCCCTATCCACATATCATGAGGTATTTTGGCAACCTTCTTTGTAGGGACTAATTTAAGGATATGGACGATAGTCTCTAAGGCATACCCCCAGAATGAGATAGGTAGTGAATCACGACTCATCATGGAACAAACCATGTCTTGCAAGGCTCAATTACACCTCTCAGCTATACCATTCAACTGTGGTGTCCTAGGTAGCGTCAATTGCGAAACGATTTTGTATTCCTTGAGGTAGTCATGGAATTCAAGACTTAGGTACTCTCCTCCTCGAACGGATCAAAGCATCTTGATTTTCCAGCCTAACTGATTCTACACTTATTTTTTAAACTCTTTGAACTTTTCAAAGGTTTTTAACTTGTGTTTGATTAAGTAGATATACCCATATCTACTATAATCATCGGTGAAAGTAACATAGAAGTGGTTCGCATCCCTTGTGGTGGATCTAAAGGACCTACACATATCGATGTGTATGAGATCCAATAAACCCTCACCCCTCTCACAAGTGCCAGTCAAAGGTGACTTGGTCATCTCTCTAAGTAAACAAGACTCGCACATGTCATCGTCCCTAAGGTCGAAAGACTCCAACACTCCATCCTTTTGGAGTTGGGCTATGCGTTTCTTGTTGACATGTCCAAGACAACAATGCCACAAGCATGCTTTATCCATACTATTGGAAGAATCGACACACAACACATCATTTCCTAAGTTATCTACAACCATCACAGTCTCAAATATTCCATTACAAGGTAACGCTTCAAAATATAAAACACTATTAAGATAAGCATAAATAGAACCCTTTTCATTATCAAATGAATATCTAAAACCTTGTCTATATAAACCATGAAGTGAAATGATGTTTCTTGCCATATCTAGCGAATAACAACAATTATTTAAATCTAAACCTAATCCATTACTAAGCTCTAAGGATTAAACTTCAATCTTGGTGACAAGTGACGATCTTTTGTTCCCTATGATTATATTTATCCTTCCATACTCCACATCCCTATTTGTTCTTAGTCCCTACAAATCAGAACATATGTGAAAACCACATCCTGTATCAAGAACCCAAAAAATAGCAGGCGATGAATCATTAGATTTAATAGTGTAAATACCTGCGAAAGATGGCTTGATCTTCCCATCCTTGATAGCTTTCAAATATTCTGGGCAACTTCTATTCCAATGCCCTATCTTGTGGAAGTGGTGGCACTCTCCCTCTTTAGGGTTAGAGTTGGGTTTAGCAGAACTAATTTGGTTCCACTAGAAGAGGTACCATCATGGGACTTTCCCTTGTGGTGGGCCTTTAAGGGAGCCTTCCTTTTCATACCCTTCCCTTACCCTATTGCCAAAACAGGGGCAGCAGTGGGGGTAGGAGTTGGTGCAACATACTTATCCTTGAGATTGCTCTCAACAGTCCTTAACAAGCCTTGAAGCTTACTCAAGGTGACCTCTTACTTATTCATGTGGTAGGTCATGCAGAACTGGTTATAGCATGGAGGCAGGGAGTGAAGGATGATGTCGATTGCTAGCTCTTCATCGAAGTCAACATTTAACTTCAGCAGGCGATCAACATATCTCTGCATCTTTTGAAGATGAGTGGTAAGGGACTCTCCATTACCCATTTTAGCAGTGATCATCGAAGTGACGATCTCGTACCTTTCTTGCCTAGCAATTGGGTGGTACCGATCCAACAAGTCTTGATGCATTTCATAGGGATACATGTCCTCATAGGACTTTTGGAGGTCTGTAGTCATAATCACTAGCATGATGCAATGGACTTTCATGGCATCATGCTTATGGGCCTAAAAGCCATCGATCTCTTCAGTAGTGGCAGTGTTGAGCTTGATTTCCTTCAGCTTCTCATCTAGGACATACTCTTTCTCCTCGTAGCGAGTGACCATTCGAATGTTGCGGATCCAATCATTGAAATTGGACCCATCAAATATCACTCTCCCACACAAGTTCATGTGTGAGAAGGAGCCAGGGGAGTTCGAGCTAGAAGCATTGTTATTGACGTTCGACATCTGAAATAGAAAAGGACAAAGTTTGATTAGAAATGAATCTCCAATTAAACACCCAAATGAGAAATTAGGGCTAGGATCCAACAACATTATTTACAAATTAGAAGAGGGATGTCGTAATCTAACATGCAAATAATTTGAAGGTAAGTGAATGAGGATTCATTAATTCTCCACCATGAAAAATGAAAAAGAGATTAAGTTTTAAATGTATTGAAAACTCCTAGATTCCTTTTGAGATTCGTTGAACTTTTTAATGGCATGTTTAAATGTCGATATGCCCCTTTAGTTTGTGATTGGGATGTCGAAGATCACAAAGCGGGTATGAATAACCATGCAAATGTACATGGTGCCCTCATTGTTACAATCACCTATTCGATGTGCGAGTTAACCACACATGCTCCATCGAACTATGACAAGCAATGAGTCACCCTTTGCCACCTTTTCTTAGAACCCAATTAGTGTGACAATTAACCACACACACTCCAATAATGTCTTAGCAACGATGCAAAGTGTAATTTAATGGAATTGCATCAATTCACTTTTTCCTAAAGTAACTAAGATTGGGAATTGTTAGGAAAACATTTAGTTACTTTTATAAATCATTATACTTTTAATGAGGAGAGGTTTTCCCTATCCTACATGTTCGGCTAACGAACCTCCACCAAGCAAGGAAGCGGTGGGTGAGAGTGGACACCCATTAAACGGTCATTTTAAAGGCCATAGCCTTATACCCCCCCCCCCCTTATAGATCGGCTTCGTGAATGAGTCCTACTAACGGTAAGACTAGCATTTTAAGTTATTCATATATACATATTAATCTTGTAATATTATAATAGTATAGGTGTATTTTAAACATTTCAAAATACTAGGGTTGTAATCAAATTTAAAATTTCTAAAATTTAAAAACTTTTAATTTAAAATTTTAAATATTAAAACTTTGATTTAACAATTATCCCAAAATTAAACAATTAATTTGAATTATTAAATCTTGAAGGATTATCTATTAAATTAAACAATCAATTTAACCTAATCCCTTAAATCCCCTAAAATTCAAAAATTGGGATAGGATAATTCAAAAATCTTTAATTACCATATTAAACAATTAAAAGGATAATTACAAGATATGACATTATCAGAATCCCTAAAATTAAGGAGCCTTGTCTTGGGGAGGAGGCAATTTTGAAAACCCTAAAATTCGAAATCTTGGTGGCTAAGGAAAGGGTTTAGGAAACCCTATCAAAATTTTGAAATCTAGGGTTTGTGAACCCTAATTTCGAAAATCAAGCCTTTAGGGTTTATTGGCTATAAACCCTAATATCTCAAATTCATACTTTTGTATAAAAACTAATTGAAAACAAGACCAAATGCTTTGATACCACTAATGGGTTTTATACAAACAATCATATGTGTGTATGCAACCCTAGATTCGGATCTATGTTTTCACTATTAGTTATACAACATTATGAATACAAAAATAAACCTAGCATGCTTCTAGGATTTTCAAAATGCTTTGATAAAAACTAATTGAAAACAAGACCAAATGCTTTGATACCACTAATGGGTTTTATACAAACAATCATATGTGTGTATGCAACCCTAGATTCGGATCTATGTTTTCACTATTAGTTATACAACATTATGAATACAAAAATAAACCTAGCATGCTTCTAGGATTTTCAAAATCTACATAGAAGAATAGAATACATACCTCTTGTTGTTATGTAGTAATAACAACTTGTTTCTTGAATCTCCTTGTCTTTGAAAGCAAGTACCACATGTTTAGTACCTCTAATGGCTCACAAACACCAAGAGAAAATGAAGAAGCAAGAGAGAGGGAGGAGAGATGAGAAATTCGGCTCTAGGAAGTCTAGGGATCAAGTGGCCAGATTTCCAATGCGAAAGGGTCCTTTATATAGGTGTAGGAATTAAGGTTTAAGTCCTTATCCTTATTTGGTTACTTGACAACCAAGTAGCCCATAAGATAATTCTTGAACCCTTATCATGGAAAAATTCTTAAGGCTTTATCCCTTGAATTCGTCCACCCTATCATTTAGGGCTTCCTTGCCCAACTTTGTAACTATCACATAATTACATTTCAACCCCCCTAGTTCAATTAACTTCTTTTGATCACAAAATTAATTCTTAATTAATTCTTGACCAATGTTAATAAAACAAATATGATTTCTTTTTTAATATATTATTCTTATAATATATTAATAAACCATAATAACCTCTTTCTCTAGTCAAGTTGCTTTGGTGAAGGCAACCCAAAAGGACCATGCACAACCGGGTCAAGTACTTACCAAATATGGTTACGGGCTTAGACACTAATTCAACAGAAATAGAGCGTGTGCACCTCGTATAACAAAAAATATAATGGATTTTCAAATGATATGTAATGAGAAAGAAGAGAAAGCAACATAGAAACTTCTCAAACATTTCAGTTATTACCTGAATGCCAGCATGGCTGCACAAATAAAAATCAAACTCTGGGGGGATGACAGATCTTGGAATCAACAACAATGCCTGAAGATTTTATTTAAAAAATAAATTAACTTACATTTATTAAAATAAAATTAATATATAGCATACCCAATAGAGTGTTTCCACTCTTGTCAACAGAATTACGATCATGGTGATTGTTAGCCTTATGCATTGCATCAAGCTCATACAGAATAAGTTGATAAAACTGTCGTTCACTCATACCATCCCTGCATCATTAATAAATCAATCAGAATATTTCTTTATAAACATAATCAACTCATGAATAACAAGTTCTAATGTTCCATACCTATAGAAGATGATACACCATGTTTTTTTCAATCACAACCAAATATTAGAGAACACTAAGTAATAAACAAAAAACAGAATGAGAGAGGCTTTACTTACTTGATCATGCCATTCCTTGAACAAATCTTAAATAAGTTCTTGGAGATGTTTAAAAGTTTATAATGCTACTCCTAAAAGTTCTATGAGATTGTATTTCGGGAGTCACCAACAAACCCTGCACTATTTAAAAGTTCATAATGCTAGTCCAATTTTCGTAACATCCATATAAGTGTTGGTATAACTAACTGTAAATCTTGAAGAGTAAATTTATTTTTAGAAAATGATATATACTTACATGAATGTGAGTGTTGGTATAACTGCAAACACTATCCTACAAAACAAATTTGCTCAGTATGTAGGGATTCCTGAATTCAATAATAATAAACATAAAAAAGAACTTCTTTAGGTAATAAATATTCAATGTCAGTTTTTCCTAAGCATATTGAAAATTATAACTTTATTTCTAAACATTTCAACAATAAGACACTGAAAATTAAAAAATTTTGTGAAGGAATCCTGATAAACTATGAACATGTATTACAATGTCCATCTTATAACACTTGTTCCTATGTATGTTTTGTGTTTCTAACTCGATAGCTATATTCTTGACCTAAAAGTTAAACATCGATCCTACAAAGAAGATAGGAATATAGAAGAGAAGAGTATTGGAACAAAAATACATACCAGTAATAGCAATAGGTTCGAGACATTATTAAACTCATGATTGTTGCCATTTGAAATTGAGCTCCTTGTTAAACGCCTACACTCAGTACCAAATTCGTATAAGTTCAAATCTAGAAAAAAAATTGTATGCTAATTTATATAATCTAGAAAGCAGAAATTGGAGTCAAGATGATAATCGACATGGAAGCCCTAGGAAAACCAAAATTAAAGAGTTATGGAAGGTAAAGCTTAGAAAAACGAGTGGTGATATGAGCTAGAAATAAAAGAGAAGTAAGAGAGCTCCATGGAAATCTAACTTACATACTACTAGAAACCAGAACTGGAAGCTGATGAAGACTAATTTAGACTTGCTCAAGTTTACGATCTGAAGCAATAGAGGATGAACAATCGGATCGAACGTCGTCGGTATGGAAACGATAAGTCATAGAGGAAGGTAGACAATATGAGAGGAAATCCAATAGTTATGTGATCTATGAGGTATTCCTTTGAGAAGCTTAAGTATAATTCAAATAGGCGTACTGCAGGTGGATGGTGGTGGAGGTCATTTCTTGGGCGGAAGAGGGATTTGAGTGGACAGAGGGTCGATTAGGGCTTTGTGAGGAAATCATTTTAGGGCTTTGGGAAGAAATTATAAGGAATGAAAAGAAAACGAGGGAACTAAAAAGAAAGAAAAACAGGAATGAAAATAAAACCAGGGAAGGAAAAATTAAGGAAAAGTAGGAAATTAAAAAATGAGGCTTCTAAATTCTACGAGTGATTGACGAGGACCAAGAAAAAAAAGGCCATTGATTTTTAGCAATCCGTCATTGTTCCCTCGCTAAAAAGTTTTAATTTGCGACAGATTAGCGAATGAGTGTTTTTTGTCGATAAACGCTCACCATCTGTAATACTTCTCCGAAATTCAATAAGTATTTTGGATGATATATTTATGTTTTTCGTCGCTGATCTCTCAATGAGTCATTGCATATTAGCTATAGAATGAATCTGTAGCTGATTCCGTCACTGAAGATCAGGTTACTAGTAGTGTATGTCCGGGAGAAAAAAAAATTGGATCATTAAAATTGATTCATAATTCAGTTTTAGTTTTTAATTTTGCATTATTATGATCCATAATTCAATTTTAATAATTCAAATGTGTTTTTCAATTTTTTTCCTGGACATAGATCTATGCGCCACTTTATGATTTATATTTTTTTATATATATATTTTAATTTTTTTTAAATGTTCTCACGAGTCGTCACTTTAAAATGAGTCATCACCCAATCTTATCTCTCTCTCTCTCTCTCTCTCTCTCTATATATATATATATATATATATATATATATATATATATATATATATATATATATATATATATATATTCATGTTCGTTTGAGACCATACTAATTTGTGAGACCAAATGTAAAAATAATTTTAAAATGCAAAATACAAGGAAAAATCCTAAAATTCTTTTTTTAATTATTATTTTTGAAACTTTAATTACCTAAAAAAAATTTTAAAAAAATTACCGTTTTTCTAAATACATTAAATATTCTAATAAAATATTACACTGTAAATATTTTAATGTGATTTTTAAAATATTAGAATATTCTACTACATTTGTCGAATATATAGAGTATTCTAATATTTTACTAGAATACGTAAAAAACTATTTTATTTTTTATTTGGAAAATATAAATTCCGAAAATAATATTTGAAAAAAAAATTCAAAAATTTTCAAATATTTTGCATTTTAGAAATGTTTTTTATCTAATAAATGAGTGGAAATGATTGCGTATCAAGATATCATAAAATTAGGCTCTCTCTCTCTCTCTCTATATATATATATATATACTCACCATCTTCACGTTCATTATTTGTTTATTCTTCACGAAAAAGAATAAAAACGGAATGCCTAATAGCCATACCTAAAAAGTTACATATCTAAATGTTTTCCACTGATTGGCTACAAATAAGATTATATGTAGTTTATTTTTTTTAACATCAAATCTATTTTATTTATCTAACAAAACTTGAACTATCGACGTCCTTAAAGACAGATGACAACATAGGAAATCGTTGGGCTAGAAGCTTGTCATTATGATAGTTTCTAATACCGACCGGACATAGAACATGGTCACACGAATAAATGTGTATTATGATCACTTAGCGTGCTCCCTTCTTGGAAATGTAATGTCGTAAATTCACTGTTTTTGTGGTTGTGTTTCATAATAATTGATACATTGTACCTAGGTTTATTGGTCCCTAAAATATGGAATTTTAGTAAATAAAAAAGGCTTCAGGAAGATACTCATTATCTCCTTCTACGCTGTTGCCGATCATAAATAAACAAAAATACAATCAAAGTAATCATAAAATATATTATTGGTTTTGGTTGACAGAATTTAATATTTTGCTGATTAGTAGTATAATTGAAAGCAATTTCTTTAAGTTAAATATGTTCAAAAGTGAAGTTTACTTTATATTTATACAGACATAACCATTATAATTTTTCATTATGAAAAATGTCTTAATTTGGCCGGTAATTCTTATTTTAATGGATGGCATTTTCCTTAAATATTTAACAATCTTTGGCACACATATATGTTTATCCACTGACTTATTTATGAAAATTGTATTATAAACAACAAAACGACAAGTCCGCTTTTTGAATATGGTTTTCCGGATGTTGGAAAACATACGAAAACGACTTCTAGCTTATGTTGGACTGCTGATGTGAATACAGATGGGTACGGTAGCGTTTGTACAAAACTACAGTGACATTAAATTTAATAATAATAAAAGAAAAGGAAAACGAATATATATTGTGCTGGTGGAACTCGTGATCTTTAAATTATTTGTTAACAAAAGAAAACCCTACTTATTAAAGATCAAGAAGAGATAACAAGAAATCTTAAAGATTTGCAAAATGGATTTACCAAATACAAAACATAATCACATAATCTTCTCTTTACAGCAAAATGAGGATTTGGTGACTCATGATCATCCTTATCTGATTTCCTTCCATCAAGAAGGTCATACACCTGATGAACATCTTTCCATGGTGGATGGTATGTGTAAAACTAGCATCAATCTTCCTTCAAGCAGCACAAGGAAAAGGGCTGGATGCCGAGAATCCAATAAGCCTACTTCAGCTTCTACTTGTGGGGGAGGAGATGGTGAAGATGATCAAACACAGAAGAAAATGGTTCACAGGGAGATGGAAAGGCAGCGGAGGCAAGAAATGAGCCAGCTTTATGCTTCACTTAGAGGTTTACTTCCTATTGAATTCGTAAAGGTGAATTTCCATCTATTTTTTCCTTCAAATGATATCAAAGACGCTAAAAAATAGTCTATTCAATTCATGATGGAATCGGTGATTTTTAATTGGTGTTTAGGGAAACCGTTCGGTGTCAGATCATATGAACCAAGCAGTGCATTACATCAAACAAAAGGAGGAAAACATTAAGGAAATCAGTACGAAGAGAGATCGGCTTAAGAAACCTTTTGATACTAATGAAAGCTCGATGAATCAGTTATCCAATACAGTCTCAGTGAAGTTCTGCAATGGGGGAGTCGAGATTTTGATCAACAGTTGCTCGATTGAAGAAGGGTTTGCCCTTTCACAAGTACTAGATGCAGTTATGGAAGAAGGCCTTAACATAGTTAGCTGTAGCTCAACCAAAGTAAACAATCGGCTACTTCACTCTATCCGATCTGAGGTACATCCTACACATCATTCTTTATAGTTGTACGTTGTCAATTCTTATGGTTTTCTTAGTTCTTGATGATATATATAAAAGTGTAATATGCCATAAGAAAATTTCGAAGAACATTAAACTCAACCCTCATTTCATGGATTGTTTTTGCAGGTAAGTGAGAAGGCATTCATTGATCCATTAATGTTGCAACAAAGACTAGTGTTGGTAGCCAATCCTCAGTCGAATTTCATTTAAGATCGTTCTACTTACAATTTTAAAACTATGGTATTTTTATTTTCTTTTTCCAGCTCGTAGGAGATGTCACAAAACACATTTATTTGACCCTTCGCATGATTTATTTTGTTGTGCATAACATCAAAAGCTTAGTTTACATGAAGTTTGTGCCGATAAAGTAATCTTGTATTTTCTTGAAATTCTTTTGTAAATGTCTCTTTTTAATTACGTTCATCAGTAGATGTCATCGGTTGCATTAGTTGTTCTTGTTATGGAGGAACATCAAATTCCACCCTCACTTTAATGGATTATTCTTTACATGCAAGTGATATGAAAACGATTTACAAGATTATGATGTAAGAAATTAAGATTAGTTGTCATCACAAACACTGGGCTAAATTTCGAGAAAGATTGTAATTACAATTTGAAAACTAATTAATCTTAGGTTTACTTTCATTGAGATTAAAGATGTAGAAAATACATATTTGCACGTTCTTTATTAATTGGTACAAAGAATTTCCAATGGCGAGTTTACATGAAGCTTGTGCTGATTGACATCGATGTGGTCTTTTGTGTTTAATTTCTTATAAATTCTTGTATAATACTATGCGTTATTACAATGGAGCATCAAGATTTTGTAGTGGATACAGTTCCAGTTTTGCGTTTTACTTAAGGCTTGAACTAATTGCAGTTGCAGGTTCGATTTTCAAGTCCAAACAATAAGGACACAAGGATTCATTATTCTCAGTTTTGTCTATTAGAGTATTAGTTATGTAGATAAAATGATTCAAGACATGAAAATGGCAATAAAATGATCTAAGTGATTTATTAACTAGTCTTTTTCATTGCAATGGGCATCTATCGACTCTTTCTAAACAAATAATTGTGGGTCGGAAAAGCAACCATGATATGGGACATTTTTTTTATGGAGATGGCTCTCATGAAAGACAAAACCCTAGATGTGATAACTTGTTATGTAAGTTCTGCGACTATATATGATATCTGCATGCTAACTTATATTTTTTCAATTTTCTCAATGGTTTTAAATGTATAATATTATTAAATGTAAGTCTTGAATTCATTTTATAATTTGATTCATATAATTAGCCAAAAACAATAAAATCACACTCCATTAATTAGGGTAAAACCTTAAAAGAAAACCAAAAACCATATGATACACTCCAAGGGTAAAATCTTACTGAAAAAAGTAAATTAAGGAGAACAAGTTATAACTTTTTAGAACAGTTAATTCACACATCCATGTAATCGTACAGCTTTTTGTCAACAACATGACATAAACATCCAACCATTATGACAGATACATCTTATGAATATACATAATACCATTAGACATATTTTTTAGGGATTATAGATGATATTGAGGTTAGAAGAGGTATTTAACTTTGTCATTTTGTACCATTATTTATTTGGTGTGGGAATTTATAATCTTGCACAATTCTCAATGTAATTAATCAAGAATTTAAATATGATTGATTAATTACTCTTTCCAACACACGATTATTAACTTAATTAGTTAATTAAGGTTAGTCATATGATCTAGTGGAGTGTTAAACTATAAACCGATTTCAACATGTGCTGGATTCATGAAATTTAAAGGGAGTTTTAATAACTGTAATCAACTCACGTCTCGTTTCAAGCGCTTTTTCACAATTTGTTTATTATTGTAAAATATGACTTACTAGGTTTGAGTCGTATATATGAATTTTTTGAAGAGCTAACCGATTCACAAAAATAATTACAATTTTGTGGCATCCTATAAATTAGTAGTGTTACGTCACATGGGTTTTCGCTTTCATTCTTTGATTTCCGGCTGGATTTTTAATGTTTCTCCAATCCAAACAAAAATAAAGTATTTTCCATGAAGTCAAAAAGTTTTTGGTTACGAAAAAGAGAGGTTGCCAATGTAAATAAATAGTATAATGTTGTAGTCCAATAATATCTCGATCTTTGCATTAACGAAAGGGTTAAATAGATGTAGAATCTCAATGGGCTTAAACTGGACTAATACATGTGGACAAATTAAGGTATGGTCCGAATCTACAACACAAATATGCACACTAATATGTATATGTGCAATTTAAGGAGGCGTGAGCAAACATTCAAATTGTCTCTAAAATGCCGACATTTTAAAGACTATGAAATACACGAAGTTGACCAACAACCCCACTAAATTGTTAGGGACAAAGTTGTTATCCATCTTAATTTACTTCGTTCGTTGGTATTGTATATTTTTGTTAGATAGATAAACAACATTGAACGTTGTCATGGTATATAATTGTAGGCTCACCAAGAGGAGATTGAAGCTTGAAGCTCTCAAAGGAGCTTACAGATCCAACATGTCATCTATGACATTGGTAACACCTATATATTCGGATCAAGATACAATTAGTTTCCATTTGGTAGGCCAATATAATAATTTATCTCATAGAAACATGCAATAATGAATTGTGGATCAACGTAAGGAGGGGCATCTGGATGGCACCTCAAACCCAACTAACTTGGACGATGTTGAATAACACAAATTAGATTTTGGTAAAAATATGGATCTGTGGCGTAATACACAACCTCTGCTCACCATGATTCTAAAGAAATGTGACACCAATTGAGTCCTATGGACAAGCCTCAAAGAGTTATTTAATGACAACAAAGACGCGTTTGTCATCGACTTTGATAAAGAATTTTAATCGTTACTTCTTAGTGATCGATCAATTACCCTATATAGTCAAAAGATGATACTCTTATCCAATATCTTACCCAACACAAATGTACTAATGCCCACTATAGATACACAAATAGAAACTCCTATTAAATGATGTATGTGATATATGGTCGCATGATGGTAAGGTATTTATGTGAACTTACAAGGATTTGATAGAAAGATGAGTCAACAATACGATCACCGTCTATCTGAATAAGTTTAGTGTAAGTGCTCACCGAGATAGTTGTAGTATTTCATGTCGTCTTAGAGACTTCATTAATGATATTGTTGGTATATTGATTTCATAAAATAAATAAACACAAGTTGCTTTTAGTAGCCATGATTGCAAGGAAATGATGTGGCCTTTGAAGATCCTTTATGGAATACTGATATGATAGGTAGTTGATGTTACTGGATAACATGAACACTACAAGAATATCTGATTTTAATGTTTTGTAGGAAATATTCATCGAATTTTCTACAAACTTCCGAACAAAAGCAAAATCCAACAAAGTTCCTGCACATTTCCTACAAAAATAGATATACTATAGATTCCGTAGGAAAAACGTTGAAAATTTTCTACAAAATACCAAAGAAAATTAATATTTAAAATCATAGTTTTGTTTGGAATTTCTTAGAGAATGTAATAGTGGGAATTGTATCCCACATTTTATTTTTGCTTTTCCTTCTTTTTCTTTTTTCTTCCCCTTTTTTCTAATTTTTCGTTGTTTTTAATTCTTTTTTATTTTTTATTTTAATATTATGATTATTATTATTATAAATTTCAATAATAGTATAAAATTCGAATAACATTTTAAAATTAGGTTGAAATTTAAAATTCGAACAACATAATTAAATTTGGACGATTATATAAAACGGAACAAAAACAAAGTTTGTCTTTATTTATCACGGATATATTAATTAGTTCGGTATTACATTTGCGTGGTGCGTTATGCGGATTTAAAGCATTTAGTCGAGCAACTGTATACCCATGTTGCCGAATGTTCTTATTTGTATGAATGGAGAAGCCTAAACAAAACATCATGCATTGGATATGTTCATTGTAAATTAACTAATACATGATGGTTAGGGTGACTTGCAATTTATCAATAAACGTTGATGGTTTCGGTTTGTTTCTAAATGTGACACCGTAAATTTTTAAACAAACTTTTCATTTTTAAAAATCATATAATTTTCATAAACACAATTCACAACTCTCCAAAATGACAATTTATCAAAAACACATGTTCATAAATTGTATAAGCACAATCTAGGATCCTCAAAACATAATTTCGTCTTGTGTGTACAATCAAGTCGGCGCATTCATGTGATCCTGAGAATTACCTGAAACACATAACACATAACACGGTAAGTACGAAGTTTAGTAAGTTGCCCAAAATACCACACATATCTCATTAGCCTCTCATGGCTATACTCGAATAAAACCCTTCGATTAATGTGTCCTAGTGGAACCCTCCGGTCCATCTTGGGTTGATCCTCCGGTCCTAACTTAGTAAACTCATAATAATACACATCATAAATCACAAAGACATAATGTAGGATATTACAATACTCAATATAAGCATATAAGATCCTCCAGTCACACAAAGATTACTACTCAAGGTAAGTATAGTGAGATGACTCACCTCGTAAGCAAACAAATAAACCTCGTACACGAATCACCGGTCTAGCCTCTGCCTAACACATATGATAATTATCTCAAATTAATACTCCAATCACAACTCTAAATAAACCAAATGCTATTTTCTCTCTTTAACACTTAGGACGGGTAAAAGACCATTTTACCCCTCCATCGTCCCCATAATCCCTGTCTTGACCAAAATCTAAAGTCAACAGAAGTCAACACTCGAGTCAACAGTCCATGTTGACCCGACTTGTCGAGTGCATCTATGTGACTCGCCGAGTCCCCTCATTTCTTCAGAAAGGTCGTGCAAATCCAACTTAACTCGTCGGTTTGTCTCATCAACTCGCCGAGTTACACATGTCCAATCTTGTCGAGGAAAACCCTAGCCGACTCGTCGAGTCAGCTCACCGACTCGGTGAGTCCCTTTATATATATATATATATATATATATATATATATATATATATATATATATATATATATATGTTCCGTATACACCAAGTCATCATAAGGGGTATGTAACATCCTAAAAATATGGGCCAAAAATTTCGTTTTTAATTAAGCGATTTGAAAACGCGTTTGTAACAAAATATCACACGATCATAATATTTGATAAAACATGTCTCGTGGCCATAAACCAAAACATAAAACATGAAAATGTCAGAGTACAAAATCCCAGAATGACTCTTGGTGCGGAAATCAAAAGAGCGTGTGTGATGCGCTGCTATCGCGCCAGCTCCTTCCCCTTGACAGAAGAGGTACCTGAAACAACAACTGAAAGCCGTAAGCACGAAGCTTAGTGAGTTCCCCCACTGTACCACATACCATATAATCACATAGCATACATACTGTCAGGCAATTCTGGGGTGCCCGACCTACCCGGTACAGCCATTCTGGGGTGCCGACCTACCCATGTCAAGCCATTCTGGGGTGCTGACTACCCATGGCAAGCCATTCTGGGGTGCTGACTACCCTTCGATCCTAACAACCGAACCTCGGGGACTATTTCACCCCTACTACTACTATCACATGTAACATAACATAAACATATTATCAGACATAGCTGGGGTTCCTGAGCTACCCTTCGATCCTAACAACCGAACTCGGGGACTGATCCCCTCCTACTACCTGTATCACATATAACATAACAATCCAGCATGCAAACATATGATCACATACTGTCAGACGTACCTGGGTGTCTGACTACCCTTCGATCCTAACAACCGAACTCTACTACTATCACATACAACATATCATGCTAGCATATAACATATCAAGTAGTAGCAAACCTGTATGATATAACAAACACAATCATCTATCATACGTCTCCTACTGGTGGGCCGACATTATGGCCTTAGACCCACTGCTACTAGAAGGTAACTCACCTCAAAAGTAGGTGCTGAAGTCTGCTTGCTGAGCGCCTAACTGATGAATCGCAAATCCTCCGACTATAAATCATAAACATAGGTTAGACACCCATAAATACCCTTAGGTCGAAAGACTGACCCTCCCTTGGTCCAAGGTCAACTCCTTGGTCAAAGTCAACGTCCATTTGATTGGACTCGCCGAGTCACGGCATAGACTCGTTGAGTCCTTCTCCTATTAACCCAGTCCTACTCGACCAGTCCTTCTTCCCACTCACTGAAGCACCCTTAACTCATTACTTGGGACGATTGAACCGACTCGTGACCCGACTCTCCAAGTTTGAAGAACAACTCGCCGAGCTCCAGGCAATCTTCATAGGACTCGCCGAGTTGTTCATCCAACTCGCCGAGTCTAAGGCCATCTTCATGGAACTCGCCGAGTTCCACTTTAGGACTCGCCGAGTCCCTTGACCCATTTCCCATATAGGCCAAATCTGAGACATGCAACGCTTCGAAACCACAGATCTATGATCCTAGGGCATGCTTATCACGTAAAGTTGCAAACTGTACATGCATGCATGGCCCTACAAGCTCCAAAAGGCAAATCCAAGCTTTTTATGAGTTCATACACTCAATGGGGACCTTAATCACTCCAACCACAGAAACTTTATACTTCTAATATGTCCATATTGCCTAGATCTGAAGTCCTTTCGGACCATTAAGCACAAACACAAGGAGTATGGTGTTTTAGGGCTTAAAAACCACCATTTTAAGGACAAAAGGGGATCTAAAGAACTAGTGATCAAGGTAGGGGCTTTTCTACCTGAATAGAAACCTCTTGCAGTGTAGATTCCAGATCTACCTCTCCTCCTTGCACACCACAACCTCTTTCTTCTTCTTCTAAGCTCCAAATCTTCTTCACAAAGCCAAAATCACTCTCAAGATTAAAATGGGGGGCTAGGGTTTTGCTCTTCAGCACTCTGGAAGTGTTAAGGACAAAGGAGGCCAAGTTAGTGCGTTTAAATAGGGTGCAAACACCCGGATTAGGGTTTTTTTTACCAAACAGGGTCTACTCGCCGAGTCCGAGAACCGACTCGCCGAGTCCAAAGTTCAGTCCCCGCGTCTTATCCCACTTTTACTCGGCGAGTAGGTCCATCAACTTGCCGAGTCCAAGACAAAATGCATTAATTTAAAAATGTTAATTACAAGGAGTACGTACCAGGAACCAAGTGCTACAAATCTCCCCCACTTATTTTAGACTTCGTCCTCGAAGTTTGCTGCTCGATCCTGAAATAGTTCGGGGTAGTGCTCCATCATCTCTTCCACCGGCTCCCAAGTCCACTTCGATCCCTTCCGATGTTGCCATTGCACCTTTACGAGTTCCACCCTCTTGTTCCTCAAATCTTTCGACTTCTTGTCGAGGATCGCCACAGGTCGCTCGATGTAATTCAGGCTGTCATCGACCTGAATATCCTCCAAAGGCACTACTGTCGAGTCGTCCACCAAACACTTCCGCAACTGAGAGACGTGGAAAGTGCCACCTTGCCCACCCGGGCTACCACCATGAATGGCCTGATGTACCTTGGGCCCAACTGACCTCGCTTTCTAAACCGGATGACGCCTTTCCATGGAGACACCTTCAGTGGAACCATATCCCCGACTTGGAATTCCAAGTCCGAACGACGCTTGTCGGCATAACTTTTCTGCCGACTCTGTGCAGTCTGAAGCTTGCTCCGAACCTGTTGGATCTTCTCTGTCATCTAGAGCACCACTTCAGTACTTCCCATGACTCTCTGGCCAACCTTTCCCCAACATATCGGGGTCCTGCATCTTCGACCGTACAACATCTCGAAGGGAGGACGGTCAATACTCGCATGGTAGCTATTGTTGTATGAGAACTCAGCTAAAGGAAGATAGGTATCCCAACTACCCCCAAAATCTAACACAAATGCCCGCAACATATCCTCAAGTGTCTGGATGGTCTGCTCACTCTAACCATCCATCTGTGGGTGAAAGCTAGGGCTAAAATGCAGACGAGTGGCCAGCTCATCATGAAACTTCTTCCAAAACCTGGAAGTAAAATGCACATCTCTGTCAGAAATCACTGATACTAGCACCCTGTACCGCGCC
Source organism: Lactuca saligna (assembly GCF_052625555.1). Taxonomy (NCBI): domain Eukaryota; kingdom Viridiplantae; phylum Streptophyta; class Magnoliopsida; order Asterales; family Asteraceae; genus Lactuca; species Lactuca saligna. The sequence continues at coordinate 54,516,845 of NC_136425.1, forward strand.
ACTATCTCCCTGATATAGATGTCGGCCAACTTCTCGGCAGAGATGCTCTCCTGAATCGGGATGAAATGGGCGCTCTTGGTCAATCAATCCACGATGACCCATATAGAATCCACTCCTCGCGTAGTCCTGGGAAGCTTCATGATAAAATCCATCGTAATATCTTCCCATTTCCACAACGGGATATCCAAACGGCTGCATCTTGTCGTGCGGTCTCTGATGCTCGGCCTTGACCTTCCTGCAGGTCAAGCACCGCTCGACGTACCAAGCCACATCCCGCTTCATGTAGGGCCACCAATAGTCCAGATGAAGATCCCTATACATCTTTGTCACCCCTGGATGAATGGAGAATCGGGATTTGTGCGCCGCCTCCATCAAGATCTGGCGCATGCCTCCGAGGTATGGCACCCATACCCTGCGGTGTAATGTCAATAATCCCCTACTATCATAATCGAAGGAGGAAACCTGACCCGCTATGCGCTCACTATTCCGATGTTCCTCCTTCAGGGCCTCCAGCTGGGCCTCCCGAATCCGCTCCAAAAGCGGAGTCACCACTGTCATCCGCATGCAAATATCCCTGATCGATGCCGCCTTGCGGCCAAGTGCATCGGCCACCATATTGGCCTTCCCCGGGTGGTAAAGTATCTCACAATCATAATCATTCACCACATCAAGCCACCGATGCTGCCTCATGTTCAAATTCGGATGATCAATGAGGTACCTCAAAATCTTGTGGTCCGTGTAAATGGTACACCGAACCCCGTAGAGGTAATGTCGCCAAATCTTGAGGGCGAATACTGATGGGTTTTGAGCATTCTAACACTTCCTAAGTGTACATGCAACCCTACTAACCTTGGATCTATGTTTGTCTAATTGTCATGCAAAGTTGAATTCCAAGGTTATATTCCTATCTAGCATACATGGGGAACAATTATAACATAAAGTACAGATAGAATAACTTACCTTGTTGTTGCTTGTGTTCCTTGAAACCTTGTGAGCCTAGCACCCCAAGTGTGATGCCTCAAATGCTTCACACAACACCAAATGCTCTTGGAAGAACTTATGAGAGTATACTCACTTCACAAAATCGGCCAAGCCCTCTATTTCTTAGTGTAGCAGATTTGGGAGGAGATCATGTTACTTATATAGTGTTGACACATCTAGGGTTAAACCCTAATGTGTCATGACTCTTCATTTCCATGACCCATGGGTTTGTAACTCCCATGGAGCATCCTATGGGTGGAACCCAACTTGATGATCCATGGAGCCTTTTAGCCCACTATACAAGATATGGATGATTTACTTAATCAACCCATATATTTAATTAGTTATCTTTTGATCACTTAATTAATTCTAAATTAATTCTTGATCAAACTAATCAAATAATATTATTAATATATTAGAACTTATAATATATTAATAATCTCCAAGTGTTATTTCTCTCATTTAGTCTATCCAATTGCATGGTGCCATGCAACCCAAATGGACCATGCCGGGTCGGGTCAAGTACATACCAGAAATAGTTATGGACTTAGACACCTTATCCAACAGTCTCCCACTTGGATAAGTCTAATAACTATTACTGCAAGTATGACTTCAGGAACCGATCGGCAATCGTAGCTCTTTACAAGGTTTCTCGAAACTGAGAAGATGATGGTACGCCATTTAAGATAAGTGATCATATAATCCTCTGTTCTAGATATCAGTCGGACAAATACATGGAACAATGTCTTACTTATTGTCCAACATTTGTTTCCCGATTTCCGATTTGTTTTGACAAAGAACTTAATTGAACACATCAACTTAGTTCTGACCGGGCCCGGTACATAGGTCAAAACAAAATCATCGAGGGGCCCAGATATCAGCTTCTAATCCAAGAAGGAACAGATAAACTTCGACTCATATGTTTGTTCTACTACTCATTGAATTACACATAAGAGCGCGATTTTATAACATCGAGTTACCAATGCGTTTTTCGTACAATCAATGCATAACCAACTTGTAAGTAACAAATCATATCTATAGGTTTAAAGACTTATATGATATTACCGTCTCACGATCACTCGAGATAGAATTCCATGAAGTGATTCCAGTAAGCGTGGGTTGAGTCCAATGCTCAGAAATTATGAGCACTCATGATTGTTGTAGCCTTGTCCCAGACCTCTACAACCAAACATGACAGTCTTGATTCATACCTACTTCCGACATATGACCGACTGTGGAGGTTTGAATAATATGTTATACCAAACAAAATTATTCTGGAGTCAAAACATGCAAAAGAAATATAGTAAACGATCGACAAGAGATAGCAACACTTTACTCATAAATAAAACACTTTTATTCATCATCAAATGTCAATTACACTTTACAAATTTCGAAGTTATCTAACTACTAAATCTAATATCATCCTTCAGCCCTATGCTCCGAGCATGCTGGAGATGCTTAACCCGAGTCAGTCCCTTCGTGAGGGGATCTGCCGGATTCTCATCCGATGATACCCTCTTTGCCACGAGGAGTCCTTCTTCGATCCGATGTCTGATGAAATGGTATTTTCTGTCGATGTGTCTGGATCTCCCGTGATCCCTTGGTTCCTTGGCTAAGGCAACAGCACTTTCACTATCACAGAAAATTTCCATTGGCTCTTTAATAGCTGGTACAACTCCAAGGTCTCCAATGAAGTTCCTCAGCCATAACGCCTCCTTTGCCGCTTCGCTAGCTGCAATATACTCTGATTCACAAGTAGAATCTGCCATTGTCTCTTGCTTGGAACTCTTCCAAGAAATTGCTCCTCCATTTAGGGTAAAGACCCAGCCCGACTGAGAGCGGAAGTTATCCCTATCAGTCTGGAAGCTAGCATCACTATACCCTACAACTCTCAAGTCATCACTCCCACCGAGGGTAAGGACCCAGTCCTTAGTCCTTCGTAGGTACTTGAGAATAGTCTTTACCGCAGTCCAGTGTGCCTTGCCAGGGTTCCCCTGAAACCTGCTAACCATGCTCAAGGCAAAGGCTACATCAGGTCGAGTACACGTCATAGCATACATGATCGAACCTACAGCCGAAGCATAAGGTATTCGACTCATTTCTGCTATCTCAGCCTCAGTGCTAGGGCTTTGTGTCTTACTCAGTTTGGCGTTACTCTGGATGGGCAACTCTCCTTTCTTGGAGTCTTGCATTCTGAATCTCTTCAGAACCTTCTCCAAGTAGGTACTTTGACTAAGTCCAATTAGTCTTTTACTCCGATCTCTCAAGATCCTTATCCCCAAAATATAGGCAGCTTCACCAAGGTCCTTCATAGCGAAACACTTCCCAAGCCAGGACTTTACATCCTGCAAGGTTGGAATGTCGTTTCCTATGAGTAGTATGTCATCCACATACAATACCAAAAAGCTAACTATACTCCCACTAGCCTTGACATATACACAAGATTCATCTTCACTTCTAGAAAAGCCAAATTCCTTGACCTTTTCATCAAAGCAAAGATTCCATCTGCGAGGTGCTTGCTTTAATCCATAAATGGATTTCTCAAGCTTACACACTCTATTAGGGTACTCGTTACTGACAAAACCCTCTGGCTGACTCATGTAAACATCTTCAGCCAACTTCCCATTAAGGAAAGCGGTTTTGACATCCATTTGCCAAATTTCATAGTCATGAAATGCGGCTATGGCTAACAGAACCCGAATAGACTTAATCTTGGCTACCGGAGAAAAGGTCTCATCATAATCCACTCCAGGAATTTGAGAGAAGCCCTTTGCAACCAGTCTAGCCTTATAAGTGTGTACTTTACCATCCATGTCGGTCTTCTTCTTGAAGACCCATTTGCACCCTATAGTCTTTCGACCTGGTACATTCTCAACCAAGTTCCAAACTTGATTGTCATACATGGATTGTATCTCGCTATCCATAGCCTCTTTCCATTTGGCAGACTCGGGGCCTGCCATGGCTTCCTCGTAGCTGTTAGGGTCATCTTGACTTACTAGTGTCTCATCACTAATAAGTGTCTCACCTTCTGCAGTAATATGGAATCCATAGTAATGCTGAGGTGCACTCCTAACTCTCGTGGAACGCCTCAGAGGTACAGATTCGTCAATTGGCTCAACAGGAGTTTCCTCCTCAAGTTGAGGGCTAGAGTTTGAAGTTTCTTCACCACTTGACTCTTGAATTTCTTCAAGATCAACTTGCCTCCCACTGTCTCCTTGGCTTATAAACTCTCTTTCTCGAAAGACTCCTCTTCTTGCTACAAAGACCACATTGTCACTAGGTCTGTAGAAGAGGTAACCAAAGGATTGTTGTGGGTAGCCGATGAAAATACACCTCTCGCTTCGGGGTTCGAGCTTATCATGAGTCTCGCGTCTCACGAAAGCCTCGCAGCCCCAAATCTTGATGTGGTCTAGTTTAGGTACTTTACCAGTCCACATCTCGTGAGGAGTTTTGGCAACTTTCTTTGTAGGGACTAGATTAAGGATATGGGCGGCAGTCTCTAAGGCATACCCCCAGAATGAGATTGGTAGCGAAGCTCGACTCATCATGGAACGAACCATGTCCAACAAGGTTCGATTACGCCTCTCAGCCACACCATTCAACTGCGGTGTCCTGGGAGGTGTCAATTGTGAGACAATCCCACATTCCTTTAGATAGTCGAGGAACTCTGAACTAAGATACTCACTACCCCGATCGGATCGAAGCATCTTAATGTTCCTGCCCAATTGATTCTCGACTTCCTGTTTAAATTCCTTAAACTTCTCGAAAGTCTCTGACTTATGCTTGATTAAGTAGACATATCCATATCTACTGTAATCATCAGTAAAAGTCAAATAATAACGATTAGCATCTCTTGTGGCATGTTTGAATGGTCCACACACATCCGTGTGTATAAGGTCCAACAAACTTTCACCCCTTTCACACGAGCCTGTGAAGGGTGACTTTGTCATTTTTCCAAGTAAGCATGATTCGCAACTATCATTTGACTTTAGGTCAAACGACTCCAAGACTCCATCCTTTTGGAGTTGGCCTATGCGTTTCTTGCTTATATGTCCAAGACGACAATGCCATAATGATGCTTTATCCAAGTTATTATTAGTAGAATCAATACACAAAACATTATTTCCTAAGTTATCTACAATAGATACAGCTTCATACACACCATCACAAGGTAATGCTTTAAAATAAAGTACATTATTAAAGAAAGCATTAATCGAACCAACTTCATTATCAAACGAAAAGGTGAAACCTTGTTTGTACAATGCATGAAAGGAAATAATATTTCTTGCCATTTCTGGCGAATAACAACATTTATTCAAATCTAAATTTAACCCACTACTTAGCGATAAAGTATAAACTCCAATCTTGGTGACAGGTGTAACTTTCCTATTCCCCATGATTAAGTTTATTCTTCCTTGCTCCACATTCTCACTTCTTCCTAGTCCCTGCAAGTCACAACAAATATGAATACCGCAACCTGTATCAAGGACCCAAGATTTCGAATGGGGTGAGTTATTAGAAATGATAGTGTAAATACCTGCATGGTTGGGTTTGACTTTCCCATCCTTCACATCTTGCTGGTACTTTGGGCAGTTCCGCTTCCAATGAGTTTTTTCATGGCAATAGAAGCATTCAGCCTCTTTTGGGTCAGAAGAAGGAGTAATGAAACCTTTCTTGGTTCCACTTGAAGAAGAACCATCAAGGGTCCGAGCCTTGGTACCCTTTGAAGATCTCTTTCTCTTCCTCCCTCGACTTTGCCCGATTGCCAAGACCGGAGTTGAGTCTGGAGTAGGAGTGACAGCAACCGACTTCCCCTTAAGACCTGTTTCTGCGGTCTTGAGAAGTCCCTGAAGTTTGCTGAGGGTGACTTCTTCCTTGTTCATGTGATATGTCATGCGGAATTGATCATAGCACGATGGTAAGGAGTGCAAAATGATATCTATTGCAAGCTCCTCAGGGAAGTTCACATTGAGCTTCAGCAAACGATCCACATACCTTTGCATTTTCTGCATGTGGCTCGTGACGGACTCTCCGTCCTTCATCATGGTTGTTATCATGGAGCAGATGACTTCGTACCTCTCTTGTCGTGCACTTTGATGGTATCTTTCCATCAAATCTTGGTGCATTTCATAAGGGTAGAAATCTTCATAAGACTTTTGGAGTTCAGCTGTCATGGTGGCTAACATGATGCAAGCCACCTTGGTTGCATCTCTTTCATGAGTATGAAAGTCAGCGATCTCCTGGGGAGTTGCAGTGGACTCGTCAATTTCCTTAAGCTCCTTGTCAAGGACATATTCTTTGTCCTCGTAGCGAGTAATCATCCTGATGTTTCTGATCCATTTATTGAAGTTGGATCCATCAAAGGTGACTTTCCCACACAAACTCATAAGAGTAAAGGAGCCATTAGGATTCGAGCCAGAAGCATTGTTTGAAGACATCTGAAAAAGAAGAACAAGTTTAGTTTAGATTTAAGAGAGTCCTTAATAAAACACCCAAATGTAATATTAAGGCTAGGATCCAATCACAATATAATATAACTTAGAAGAGGTATGCCGTAATCTAAGCTATACCATATTTGAAAGGTAGGTGAATGACGATTCACCAATTTCCACCACGAAAACCGAAATATTTAAATATTTAGTTTTTATTGGTTTTAGAAATTCCTACATTCTTAGAGATCCAATGAACTTTTCAAAGGCATGTTTCAATCTCGGGAGTGCCCTCCAGGTTTTGTGATTGGGATGCCGAGGATCACAAAACGAGGTGTGAAGTAACCATGCAAATCACTTGGTACCTTTAAAGTTTATCACTCAATCGATGTGACGGTAAACCACACACGCTCCACCGATACTATAATAAACCTTAAGTCACCCTTTACCTACCTTGTTAAGTCCAAGTTAGTGTGCCGGTTAACCACACACGCTCCACCAACGACTTTGACAAAGTGTAAAGTGTAATTTCATGGATTAGCACCTTATTCACATTTTTCCTAAAGTAACTAAGATTGGGAATTTAATAAACATTTAGTTACTTTATTATATTCATCATACTTTGAATGAGAATTTATAAGTCCTTGTCTTACCCGTTCGGCTAACGACCCTCCACCAATCAAGCAAGCGGTGGGTGAGAATATTCACCCATTAAGTCACCATTTTATAGGCAACAACCTTATACCCACCTTATAGACCGGCTTCATGAATGAGGCGTACTAGCGGTAAGACGACTTTATTCTTATACATATATATATAATTATTAAATTATCATAATATAAGTATAAGGGTTGAATTTTAACTTTTAAAATTCTAGGGGTTGGAACTTAAAGTTTTTACTTAACTTTACTTGTTCCAAAACTTGAGGGCAAGTTTTGTAACTTTCAAAACTTTTCATTTCTTGTAACTTATGAGTTTAATAGAGTAATAAAATGAAGACTCTTCATTTTTATAACTCTTGTGTTTTCTTAATGGTTTTAACTCAAGTGTGACTCTTGGTTTTCCATAACTTAAGGATAAGTTATGGACTCCATTAAAACACATTATGATCAAGAATTAAACTACCAAATAGGTTACAAATAATTCCTATGATCATCTAAAACATCATAAGAACAAGAACATGAATATGAACACAATCAAAAAAAATTACATAAAACTTTGTAATTTTGATAACTAGTTGTTGTAAATGAATTAGCAAAGACATTACACCACCAAAAACAAGTTTACAATTACCAAAACAGTTTAGGGTAATGTTTCTAATTCATTTTCTAGCAACTGAATCGAAATTCTGCACTCTTTCGACCCTACTCGCCGAGTGCATGAACATGACTCGCCGAGTTGGTTGAAGATACACATGGACTCGACGAGTCCCCCCTATAGACTCGACGAGTCCATTCGCAGACAGCAAATTTCCGATTCTGTTTTCAACTTTTAAGCACAAATAAGAACAAACAAGCCTAGGCTCTGATACCACTGATGGGTTTTGAGCATTCTAACACTTCCTAAGTGTACATGCAACCCTAATAACCTTGGATCTATGTTTGTCTAATTGTCATGCAAAGTTGAATTCCAAGGTTATATTCCTATCTAGCATACATGGGGAACAATTATAACATAAAGTATAGATAGAATAACTTACCTTGTTGTTGCTTGTGTTCCTTGAAACCTTGTGAGCCTAGCACCCCAAGTGTGATGCCTCAAATGCTTCACACAACACCAAATGCTCTTGGAAGAACTTATGAGAGTATACTCACTTCACAAAATCGGCCAAGCCCTCTATTTCTTAGTGTAGCAGATTTGGGAGGAGATCATGTTACTTATATAGTGTTGACACATCTAGGGTTAAACCCTAATGTGTCATGACTCTTCATTTCCATGACCCATGGGTTTGTAACTCCCATGGAGCATCCTATGGGTGGAACCCAACTTGATGATCCATGGAGCCTTTTAGCCCACTATACAAGATATGGATGATTTACTTAATCAACCCATATATTTAATTAGTTATATTTTGATCACTTAATTAATTCTAAATTAATTCTTGATCAAACTAATCAAATAATATTATTAATATATTAGAACTTATAATATATTAATAATCTCCAAGTGTTATTTCTCTCATTTAGTCTATCCAATTGCATGGTGCCATGCAACCCAAATGGACCATGCCGGGTCGGGTCAAGTACATACCAGAAATAGTTATGGACTTAGACACCTTATCCAACAAAGACCACCACCCCCCAACTCTAAATCATGCATCAGGTAGTTTGCCTCGTGAGGCTTCAGCTGCCTCGAAGCATAGGCAATGACATGCCCCCTCTGCATCAGTACTGCGCCCAACCCCGAAATGGACGCGTCACAATATACCACAAAATCCTCTACGCCCTCGGGCAGGGCTATGATTGGCACCTCACACAATCTTTGTCTCAGAATCTCGAATGTTGTCTGCTGCTCAGGCCCCCATCAAAAGACCACAACTTTCTTAGTCAACCGTGTCAGGGGTACGGCTATCTTGGAGAAATCCTGGATGAATCTCTGATAGTAGCCTGCTAATCCTAGGAAACTCTGAATCTCGGATGGAGACTTCGGAACCTCCCATCTCATCATGGCCTCTATCTTGGCCGGGTCGACCAGTATACCATTCTGGTTGACAAGGTGCCCAAGGAATCGCACCTCGCGCAACCAGAACTCGCACTGGGAGAACTTAGCGTACAAGCTCTCCCTCCTCAGGGTCTCCAAAACCTCTCTCAGATGCTCCTCGTGCTCCTCGTGCATCTTGGAATAAACCAAGATGTCATCAATGAAAACTATCACAGATCGATCCAGCATCGGTCTGCATACGCGTTTCATGAGGTCCATGAATGCGGCAGGAGCATTGGTGAGCCCAAACGGCATCACCACAAACTCATAATGGCCATAACGCGTCTGAAACGCGGTCTTCTGCACATCCTCCTCTCTAACAGCTCCTTAGCTATGTAGACAACTCCTGCATCTCAGGAGGAGCCAACCGATACGGTGCCTTGGCTATCGGAGCCGCACCAGGAACTAGGTCGATCCTGAACTCTACATGTCGCTCCGGAGGTATTCCAGGAAGCTCCTCCGGGAACACATCAACGTAGTCTCGCACCACTGGAACCTTATTCACCATCACGTTACCCGCCTCCCGGGTATCCATAACATACGCGACATATCCCACGCAACCCTGCTGAAGGTAGCGCCTAGCTCTCGCTGCTGAACATACTGTGGGTCCACGTTGTGGCCTCTCGCCGTGGATCACCAAATCTCCCCCACTTGGGGTCCTTATTCGCACTAGCTGCTGTGCGCAATCTATCACCTTCCCATTAGGGCTCAACCAATCCATGCCTATAGTCACCTTGGTCCCACGTAACGGAATGGGAACCAAATCCACCAAGTAGCGCTCCTCGAATAACCTCAGAACGCAATCTATGAACACCGCTGATGCCCGCACCGATCGATCATCGGCGATCTCTACCTCTAAAGGGCAATCCAACATGTCTGAAGACTCAGTAAACTTCTTGCTAAGCGTAAGAGAAACAAACGATCGAGTGGCACACAAGTCAAACAACACCTGAACAGGGATACCGTTCACATGGAACGATCCTAAAGCATATACACAGAGCACATATCAATACCATAACATCATGAAAATGAAATATAGGGAAAGAATAATACCCGTCACCACATCGGGTGTGGCGCGTGCCTCCTCGTTATTCAGCTGAAATGCCCAGCTCCTCACCACTGGAGCTTCTGCCTTACCCTGCCGTCCATCAGTGATCCGCAGGGTCATTGGAGCTGGTGCCTTCACTGGTGCGGTTGCTGTCAACTGAGGGCAATTGGCCTTCTTGTGGCCCCTCTGGTTGCAGTGAAAACACAGAAACTCAGACGTCTGTATCACAGGTGCAAGGGCGGTACAATCCCTGCTGAAATGCCCCGTCTTGCCATACTTATAGCAGCTCGACAATCCCAGTCTACATGCCCCCTCATGAGGCCTGCCGCATTTCCTGCAGCGGCTCAGTCCTAACTGGCCTTTCGGCTTATCATCTGATCCCTTAGGCTTCTTCCCTGAAGCCCCTACTATTTTTCCCTCCTATGTCTTCCTCTTCCGTATGTGCTCCAGATCTATCTCCCTCTCCCTCACCCTAGCAATCATAGAGTCCAGGGTAGGACAAGCTAAAAAACTGACATGCTCCCAAATATCAGCTCGTAGCATGTCATGATAGCGGGTCCTCCTCATATCCTCATCACCCGCGTACTGGGGCACCAACAACGCCCTCTCTCGGAACTTGCTGGTGATCTCCGCCACGGTCTCCATCGTCTGCCTCATATCTAAAAACTCCCTGGCCAGCTGCTGAAGCTCGACAGCTGGTGCAAACTCTACCTTGAACCTGGTCACTAAGTCCAACCAAGTCATAGCCTCGACAGCCGAGGCTCCCAACGAGTCACCAACGGACTCCCACCAATCCCTAGCTCGATCTCGTAAACACCATGCTACAAACCTCACCTTCGACCCCTCAGGGCAGAAGCTAGTCAATTGTGCAGACTCTATGTCTGCAATCCATCGCCTGGCAGCTATGGGGTCCTTTGCCCCATGAAAATCTGGCACACCACTACCCCTGAAGTGTGCGAGATCCCAACTGGCCAGATGCCATGTCGCTCCTGAACGCCCTGAGGCGATCCTCCATCAACTCAACTATCCCCTCCTTGATCGACCCGAAGATGATGGGGGTCAACTCAAGTATGCCTCTGGTGATCTCTAACGCGATGAACTCGTGTAGCCTCTCATCTACTTGCTTGGAACCTGATCCCGAACCCGATCCCTCTCCTAAACTGCTAACTGTCGGCCTCGATCGTAGTACCACCATTCTGCAATACATAAATAACACCCGTTAGTGATACTGATACTTCTTGAGGGATCACATCTACTACAAGTTCCCTGGTCTTATCTTGGCCTTCCTTGGTTCGGGTACGAATCCTCTGCTTTTAGTAGTACGGGCCCATACTACCTTCCACATCTATCCCTACCTTCTTCAAGGACTGCCTCGACTCCACCAGATCCCTTTCACTACTGTTGATCACTGCTATACTCATCCTAGGCTTGCCCTAGGGAAATCTCTGACCCCACCCTACCTGGTCCTCAGTTGTTGAAGGCCTCCTGTAATGCCACTTAGCCATTACTTGAATACCATCACATGTGATGAGGCTCAGATAATCCTTCGAGTAACAGACTCGTCCCTACAACGGTTAGACTCAAACAAGAGTTGCGCAATAGGGCTAAATCCAGTACTCTAAGATTATTCAACTTTGATCACATGTGACGTGATGTATTCACCTAATAGCTAACTCCCATCGCTCAGAGTCCCACTACGCACAAAGCAAGCAACATTCATACAAAAGGAAATAATCTCAAGCAACTCCGCTCTCATAGAGAGAAACTGAACTAGCATACAATGCTAAAGTCATACTATCAGGCATAACCCTAACAGGCTATCCTACTGCTGTCTACTCAATTCTAGCATGCAATTTTCATACAGTAAAGCACAAAAAGTAGGCACATAAGGCACCACTCCTAGATCCTTAGTCCTATTCTAGCAGTTGTTCTACTGAAACTGATAAACATAACATAAGCTTGTATGGGTACTTTGGGAAATACTTACTTGAGCTCGGCCGGTCGTGCACATCACACACTTTGTTCCTTCTTAAAACTCTTAGAAAACATTTTCTTTTTCAAAATCTTTTAATCCCTCGATTTGAGTCCAGACACCCCCCGAAGGTGTGTCCGAATCCCTCAAACCAGGGCTCTGATACCAACTTGTAACATCCCAAAAATACGGGCCAAAAATTTCGTTTTTAATTAAGCGATTTGAAAAAGCGTTTGTAACAAAATATTACACGATCATAATATTTGATAAAACATGTCTCGTGGCCATAAACCAAAACATAAAACATGAAAATGTCAGAGTACAAAATCTCATAATGACTCTTGGTGCGGAAATCAAAAGAGTGTGTGTGATGCGCCGCTACCGCACCAGCTCCTTCCCCTTGACAGAAGAGGTACCTGAAACAACAACTGAAAAACGTAAGCATGAAGCTTAATGAGTTCCCCCACTGTACCACATACCATATAATCACATAGCATACATACTGCCAGGCAATTCTGGGGTGCCCGACCTACCCGGTACGGCCATTCTGGGGTGTCGACCTACCCATGTCAAGCCATTCTAGGGTGCTGACTACCCATGTCAAGCCGTTCTGGGGTGCTGACTACCCTTCGGTCCAAACAACCGAACCTCGGGGACTATTTCACCACCTACTACTACTATCACATACAACATAACATAAACATATTATCAGACATATCTGGGGTTCCTAAGCTACCCTTCGGTCCTAACAACCGAACTCGGGGACTGGTCCCCTCCTACTACCTCTATCACATATAACATAACAAGTCAGCATGCAAACATATCATCACATACTGTCAGACGTACCTGGGGTGTCTGACTACCCTTCAGTCCTAACAACCGAACTCTACTACTATCACATACAAAATATCATGCTAGCATATCACATATCATGTAGTAGCAAACCTGGATGATATCACAAATACAATCATCTATCATACGTTTCCTACTGGTGGGCCGGCATTATGGCCTTAGACCCACCGCTACTGGAAGGTAACTCACCTCGAAAGTAGCTGTTGAAGTCTGCTTGCTGAGCGCCTGACTGCTGAATCGCAAATCCTCTAGCTATAAATCATAAACATAGGTTAGACACCCATAAATACCCTTAGGTCAAAAGACTGACCCTCCCTTGGTCCAAGGTCAACTCCATGGTCAAAGTCAACATCTATTTGACTGGACTCGCCAAGTCACGGCATAGACTCGCTAAGTCCTTCTCCTATTAACCCAGTCCTACTCAACCAGTCCTTCTTCCCACTCACTGAATCACCCTTAACTCATTACTTGGGACGATTGAACCGACTCGCGACCCGACTCCCCGAGTTTGAAGAACAACTCGCCGAGCTCCAAGCAATCTTCATAGGACTCGCCGAGTTGTTCATCCAACTCGCCGAGTCTAAGTCCATCTTCATGGAACTCACCGAGTTCCACTTTGGGACTCGCCGAGTCCCTTGACCCTTTTCCCATATAGGCCAAATCTGAGACATGCAATGCTTCGAAACCACAGATCTTTGATCCTAGGGCATGCCTATCACGTAAAGTTGCAAACTTTACGTGCATGCATGGTCCTACAAGCTCCAAAAGGCAAATCCAAGATTTTTATGAGTTCATACACTCAATGGGGACCTCAATCACTCCAACCACAGAAACTTTATACTTCTAATATGTCCATATTGCCTAGATCTGAAGTCCTTTCGGACCATTAAGCACAAACACAAGGAGTATGGTGTTGTAGGGCTTGAAAAACACCATTTTATGGACAAAAGTGGATCTAAAGAACTAGTGATCAAGGTAGGGGCTTTTCTACCTGAATGGAAACCTCTTTCAGTGTAGATTCCGGATCTACCTCTCCTCCATGCACACCACAACCTCTTTCTTCTTCTTCTTCTAAGCTCCAAATCTTCTTCACAAAGCCAAAATCATTCTCAAGATCAAAATGGGGGCTAGGGTTTCGCTCTTCAGCTCTCTGGAAGTGTTAGGGACAAAGGAGGCCAAGTTAGAGCATTTAAATAGGGTGCAAACACCCGGATTAGGGTTTTTGCCCAAACAGGGTCTACTCGCCGAGTCCGAGAACCGACTCACCAAGTCCAAAGTTCAGTCCCCGCGTCTTATCCCACTCCTAATCGGCGAGTAGGTCCATCAACTCGCCGAGTCCAAGATAAAATGCATTAATTTGAAAATGTTAATTACAAGGAGTACGTACCAGGAACTAGGTGCTACAGGGTACCAGGTATGGTTTAGGTCATAGGACGCTAACTCAATGCACATTTTACTAGTACAAAATATACAAAACTAGAAACTTATCAGTAAAGGGTTTAATCCATTTTATTAAACCAGTATAACTTAAAGGACCTTAAGTGGTTAATTTTATAATACCTTGGTTTATACATTAGGTTTATATATAATTAATAACTGATAGATAGTTTGATGTGTGCTTTCCGCCTTACTTCCTGTTCCTTGTTTGGTTGTGGACTTAGAGCAGATTTGAACAACTAACTATCTATTCGATACTAGATTATATATAACTAGTATAGACCAAGTGATTATAGAAGGAACCATTGTGGTTACCATTTTTACTAAAAGAAATAAGGGTTTTCTTACGGAATGTTTTCATCAAATATAAAGGAACTATTGCAATTAACTCCGTGAGTACCAGGTGAATACGCCAAGGTTATATACAATGATGATCTAACAAACAATGGGAGGTGTGTCTTCCACCTCATTCCTTGTTCCTTGTTTGGTTGTGGGCTTAGGGTAGATACACACAATCGATTTCTTATTTACTTTGGGTTTTATATACCTTATATCTACTTAGTACTCATAGAAAGGATTGTAGAGTCATTTTACTTATCTTTCATCAGAGCAGGAAATATAGGACTTTCTGGAGGAACAGGCGAACTTTTCTAAATAGAACTTAGAACTACTACAACTTTCTTACAACTTACATTACATCAATAAAATATTATGAACTCACCAGCTTAAATGCTGATCTACGCTTTAAAAATAACTTGTATTCTCAGGAAACCAGTAGACGGGTGCGTGCACTAGTAATTCAGAAAATGGAGCATAATAGCTTCAAGTCTCGTTTTGTTATTTACATATGTAGTCTATGTTTTGTGAACCACACACTTTGTAAACACTTTCTTTCTAATCAAATGGTTGTTTATTACTTTGATTACTATGATGCATGTGTAACGCCCCGTTCTTAAGATATTTATTTATGGGTTCCCGAGATCAAGAGTAAGGGCATTTCGGTATTTTATGGGTATTGGGTATTATTGGAAAAGGGTTTTCGGGTCGGGGTGTGTCGTTAGAAGCGTAAGTCTTCTCGCCACCTTTATGTGGATATAAAGTTTGTCGGGAACGGACTTAGGATGGAGGAGATGTTGTAAATTGAAGATATTGGCAACAATGGTCCCTAAGGGGGGAGTTTAGCAAAGGGGTCCCATGCATGCCAAGCATGCATGCACGTCTTTGGCTGGGTACGCCCAGCGTAATGGGGAAAAATGAACGCAGAGGTCTCTCGACGTACGCCCAACGTAGGTCTATCATCCAGAAACCCTAAGTTTTGGGTCAATCACTATATAAGGAACATTATGGTTCCAACCCTAGCCTCCAAAAACACTCTCTTACCCTCGGAAAACTCTAGATAGCCGTCTCACATCCATTGTTGGGTGTGTTTGACCTTGGAAAGCTTCTTTTGGCAAAGGAGATCCAAGAATAAGAAAGAGGAAGTTGTCAAAGAAGGAGTGGGGTGGATGGAGCTCGTAGATCTGGAGAGGCATCATCTTCTGGAGCCCTTTTTAGGTAAAAAGTCTCTGGCTTGACAATATTATTGTATAGATCTATGTATTGTAAAGTTTTGACACCATTCTTGTCCCAAGAACCTCATCTTGATGCATGATTCGAGTTGGTCGAGATTAGTTGTCCTTTCAGACCTTAGGAGAGGCCTTGAGTAAGAAAAATGAGGTCCAAGGGCTTTAGTTGTCTCATATGTGATATAGGTAGGTCTTAATTGATTAAGACCTTGGGTTAAGAGCTTTATGGACCTCCCAAGTAATAAATTTTGAGACTTTATGGATCCTAGGCATGTTTGGTCTATGGATCTGAAGTTTGGGTTTAAGAGCTTAAGCCATTAAGATCGTAGGTGGAGTTGTAGTTCAGCGAGGTTACGCCCCGCGTAAATAGGAGTACGCCCAGCATAGTGGGTTGGGTCTGTGTCCCGATTCCAATCCGCGAACATCGTTGTACGCCCCGCATAAATGGGGGTATGCCCAGCGTACTCCTTCTGTTGAGTTTTCATTTTTGGGCCTTAAGAAATTGGGCTGTTATTGGGCTAATAGAGCTTGGGTCGTGACTAGACATTATGGATGGAGTAATTTGGACTCACTAATTATTATGGACCTTGGATCTAGGCCCATTTGGTGAGGTGGGCCCAATTTAGCAAATTGGGCCAATATTGGGCTTTGCTTTGGACTTTTGGTCTTTCGGCCATTAGTGGGCTTGAGAGCTTATCTATTGTTGGGCCTTTCATATTTTGATTGTAAGCCTTAGTCTTGGACCAGATTGAGTTAAGGGTAAATTGGTCAATTTACCCTTGGAAGGATATTGTGCTTGAGCTAATGGTTATTTTGCTACTTTGGATTGTCTGGGATTTTTGGTGAGACGGTGGTTCAGGCATCTGCTTCTTCAATTCAGAGTTTCAGCAGTTACAAGCTGAGTTATCCTCACTATATCGACAGGGTCTAAGGCACCAAGTTCGGCCCTTTATCGGATGGAAATCCGGGTAGTTGTTATGTTATTGCTTTGCTATATGTTTGCATCCTGGTAGTTAGGATGGTATATGTTAGAGACCTGGTTAAGGTCGGAATCCTGATATATAGGATGATGCTATGTTAGTGATCGGTTAGGTCGGTGACCTGGTTAGAGCTTGCTATGTATGTGATCTGCTAGATCAGTTGATTAGTGATGAATTGCTATATGATTATATGTTTAAGTGCACATGGTTGATTGATTGGGATTGGGTTGAGGCAGATTCTGCTTTGTGTTGTAAGCTAACATACCCAGGGCAGACCAGATATCCCGAAGGTCCAGCGAGCGGTCCAGATAGGCTGTAGGCCCCACGAGGGCGGACCAAACGTGCCGAGGCTTGGAGAGTGGACCAGGCTGACTGAAGGTCCGGCGCGGGAGGACCAGTCATACTGTAGACTCAGAGAGTGGACCAGGTGGGTTGAAGGCCCAATGCGGGCGGACCAACCACACTGCAGACTCGATGTATGTTGCTAGACTCGGAGGGTGGACCAAGTGGACTGAAGGCACGGTGCGGCAGACCAGACACACAGTAGACCCGAAGTGCATGGTTGTTCTGTTTATTATATGATATGTTATGAGTATGCTATATGTGGTTGGTATTTTGGGGGTAACTCACTAAACTTTCGGGCTTACAGTTTTCAGTGTATTGTTTTCAGGTACTTCAGGAGATCGTGGCAAAGCGAATGCGTGATCGTACCGCTCCTCATGTTTATGTTCTATGATATGGTTTTGGGAATACTCTGATAATAAATATATTGAAAACCTTTTTGTAATAACTTAATGAAATTGGGTTGTTTTTTAAAAGTTTAAATTGGTTGGAATTTTTAGAGTGTTACAACATGTCTTGTGATACTAAACATGACATCCTCCACCCCCGAATGTTTCCGCCGTTCCGGTTTTGGGGTGTGATAATAAATTTCTGAATCTACAAACTATAATGTTCCCCAACTCCCTTATGCTTTAATATAATTTTTTCAACTACCCTTTATCATTTTCAATTTTGTGTCGTTGCTTAAGTACAAGGGTGTATGTTATTTAGTTTATTTATTCAAATTATAAATTATCTTGAAGAGAAACTAATGGAAAAAACATAGATAACTTATATTTTTGTAATGTGTTATGTTTCTTCCACATGTAGACTGAAGAAATATTTAAGGGCGGATACATAAATCTTTAAGAAAGTTCATGATGCTAACAACTGTTTTTTCAAAAGAAAAATTGTGGTTTTTAAAATCATGTATCAAATCATCAAAGCATGAAATGTTTTATCAAAAAATTGATAAATATTTTATCAGAAAAACAATAAAGTTATCGTTGCAATATAGGAAATTACTAAATCCTTTCTAATAAATGAAAGTTTTATGTCACTTGTCACACTCTCATTCAACTTATCAAATATCATTTTATGGTTATTTTGAATTTTTTTTTTACATGTTTTTTATTTTATTAAATTTCATATAATATTTTAATTTAATAATTGCAATAAATGTAGTAATAAATGAATATCATTGCCATTAATGAACTTATCTTTTAATTTCAAAATTTTCAAAATTAAAGCTCATTAGTTTTTTTTATTTATTTTAATTATTTGTTTAATTTAAAAGATAAAAAAATATTTTCATTATAATAGTTCATTATTTTTCTTGTTTTCTTATAAATTCAAGTTTTCAAATATTTATACTTTTATATTTATTTATTTTTTTAATTTAAAAATATAATATATAGGTCTCACAACTAATAACAAATAAAGTAATAGATATATTATTATTCTATCTTTTATACAAAAAGAGAAAAAAAAAACTTATGGAACCATTTTTGTTGCTCCTTCTTTGTTACATTAACTTTAAAAACTTGAAAAAAAAGCTTTTATATGTTTAACTTTCTTAGATTTTGTATTATGTATTTGGAAATTTCATATAATTTAATTTAAATTTCAAATTTCAAATTTAATACATATATTATTTATTTGAACTTAAAAAATTGAATTAGAGAAAAATATGTTAGGCTCCCACGTATCAACATAAGAATAAATGTTAAAATTTTGAATTAATATTTTAGAAAAATAATATATAGCACAAGTTATTTTTATTTATTAGATAGTATATATATATATATATATATATATATATATATATATATATATATATATATATATATATATATATATATATACACACACACAGAGAGAGACACATACACATACTATGTTTAAATCCGTGGAAATCATGGTTAAGAAAAAAAATTATTTGAAATCGTAATGAATAATCAAATATTTGTAAAAAATGTATTATTTTACAAAAATACAAGTATTTTTAGGATTTTGATGTTATTGAAAAAAATACAAATAGAACCATATGTTAATAGAACCATATGTTAGGATTTTGTTGTAATTGAAAAAAGATAGAATTCCAAGTTTATAATTTTATTTTTTAAAAACACTACATTTCGATGTCATTTATTAAACATTCTATTAGACTTTTGCTTTAGTTAAAAGAAATAAAAACATTCACATGTTAAAGAGTAGTTAACAATTGTATAAGCACTCGTCTATTGCATCACCATTCACCGATGATAAAAAATTATCGCCTAGTTTATATTTTGCAAATAATTACCAATATAGTTAAATAATTAAAATAATATGCAGTAAGTGATCTTTATGTTTGCTTTTTTAATATGAAGAGAACTTGAAAATCATAATCATTTATTTTATTTAAAAATTAATTAAGAGATTTAATGATAAAACTGAACATTATTGAATTTGCTAAATTTTAACTTAACATCATTTTTTCTTACAACTACAAGGAAGACGAGAATTAAAATCAGGAAACCCAAAATCCTTGATTTTGAGCGATAATGTAAGGGAAATCTACAAAAAAAATCTCAAACTTTTTGGAAAAGTTTTAGAAAATTCATATTTTTTTGAACAGAAAATTTTCATTATTTTGAGAAAATTATATAATATATCATTTGTTGTTCAAATATAAAAAATATTTTTTTTGTTAATTTGGACAAAATGTTAAATAATTATGACTTTTCTGTTCAAAAATAGTTTTAGGACTTTATTGAAACTTTTCTTAAAAATTTGAGGCTTTTATGTATATTTCTCAATAATATAAAGTAAGATAAAGACTATCTCTATAAAAAATTTCATTGTTCAAACAAAATTTCAAAAGTTGTTTTATTTTCCCAATAATACCCAATAAAAAGAAAAAAAAGCTACAAATTTGTAATATAGTTGAATTAGTCATCATTGCAAACAAAAAAACATGATTCTTAAAATTATGTAGCATCTTATGTTGCTGGTTCATAAATATGAGTGTTCTACTTCTCTGAATTAGATGAAAAAATCAATTCATCCTTCTGTATTGCTTGAAGACATTCAAAGAAAATTAAAGACGACTATATCATTTTGTATAAGAAACAACAAAATAATAATCTCTTTAGATGAGCAAAATATTCAAAAGAAAGTTTGAATGAAAAATCAATTATGAACGATTTTATCTTCATTAAAAGCATAAATATCAAAATTCTAATTATAACTAGAAAGGTGACCCTCGCGTTGCGGGGTTCGGAAGGTGTCACTTTTGTTTGGAAGTATAGTACATTGTTCTAATTGGTAGCTACAGTAAAGTATGTTGCTATTGTCTACGTTTCGCCCATTTACAAATACACAAATATGTTGTAGCACATTAGACTTTCAACTATACCAGATAAAGTATGTTGCTATTCTCTTTCGCCGAGCCTCGATCTTGTGGTCCTCCTTGGAGTTTGGGTTCAATTGGATGAATCTATCAAGTCAAGGTCAACGTACGTAGCAGCAAGGCTATATAGCACATTAGACTTTCAACTATACCATATGTCTTTATCTAGAGACATATAACATTAGCATAATAGCATAAAAAACAGAAAGTAACAATTTAAATTGATTAAAAAAGTTAGTTAATTATACCTTCATGTGTCCATCCATACCCGTCGCAGGTGCAACAATCCCCAAACCACCTTAAGACAGCTTCATGACAAGCTTTGTAGGATAGGCTCTAAGAACTCTCTTAAAGAATTGTCATCCAAAAATCACAGATTTTTCGATTGCTATAATGAAGAAATACAATTTAAATCCCAAAATAAAAATCTTTAATATTCCTAAATGAAAATGTAGTAATAGCAACAAGTATTATCACTTCAAAATTCATAGTTTGTTTACTGTTTTAATTTTATAAAAGGTTTTTCTAATTTGGGAATATAAGTTATATATTATTATGATATTCATGTCTAGGTTTCCATACTCATTTTAACAATTTAAATTTGTAATTATTTATCAAAAGGACATTATTATGGATAACATTATAAATGAATACATAATTTAATAATTTGCATATTTAATTAAACCAAATACTAAATCAAATTCTAAGACCCAAAAAAGCAAAACCAATAATTCTTGTATTCAATAAATCATATCTAGATATAAAGGTAGGTATTTAACATGTGATTTCATATACAAATGAGTATTCAAAAATCCAATTTATCATTCTCATAATGAACTCAAACATTATCAAAAACTTACATGTTAGATTGTAAGAGTGAAACCTTCTAGTACTTCAATAGAAATAATGAAGAATGTTCCTTAGGAAGAAGAGTTTCACATATAAGATTGAAAAAAATACCTTGAAGAACAGAACCGCAACCATTGTAAACAGATCATTCTAGAAGATCTAGTTACTTCATGATAATCGAGTCTTTTTGTAAATTAATACCCTGGCTATCAATGGATTTAGGCCTCCCTTTTGTTGATGCTTTCTTACCACCAAAAAGAATTATCAATCTAACATTTATTTAGTTTGTAAAAAAAATTAATAATATAGAATCATGAAAAGAAAACTTTGAGAGAATTTTATAAACAAAAAACTTGGCAGACATAAGTCCAAGAACAAACATTGAAGAACAGGTGATGAGGAAGAGGTGATCTTACCATAAACATTCCACAATGGCTACACAGCTCAAAAGAAATACCATCATCCTGCTCAAACTACACCACCTATGACTCACCCTTATGTGTTTTCTCAGCCAAACGCCTCATATCAACATCGAAATCAGCTAACATTATCATTTTATTTAATTCCTCAGTTCCACTAAAGCAGATTGAATGACACAGATCAATGGGGGATGAAAAATAGACATATGAGGTCAATCCAGATCAGTTTCTTAACAAAACTATTACCTCTAAGGCGCTAACTAAAAGAAAGGACATTAAGATTGAATTAAACCCGAGAGTATATACTTATTTTGGTTCACCAAGCGTGAAGGGCGCCTAGGTTGACTAAGTCAACGGTGAAGGTGTAATTACACGAAGTTGTTTAAGGAAAATGTAGATGACAAGGTTGTGGATACAATCCAGTCATCCACGGTCCAATACAACAGTGTCAACAGATTGATTTCCAAATTACAAGCTTTTTAAGCCCTAATTTATAGCAGCCAAGGCAAAACTCCACAAAAACACGCAAATGGAGCAAATACACAAATAAAAAACTCTAGTGGGTTTGATAAAAATGTTGCTTACTGTGACATCCCCAAAATCACGGCCAGAAAAGACCGGTTTTGTTTATACTTTATTTCAAAATCAGAGTTATCTTTGAATAAAAGGGTTGCGGAATTTGTCCCAAAACAATAATATGATAAAGATTTATCAAAAGCATTTCCATAGAAATGTATTTCATTAAAAGACTCGGGATGTCATGTTCGTACAGATCAAAAGTATAAACAGTACAATATAAGCCTTACTACATTATTTCATATCTACAGGCCTATATTCGTAATCCCTCGTCCAAAACATCACACCTATGCTCATGCGCCACTACCTGTAATGCATAAAACTGAGTGGGTCAGGCTTGGGAGCCTGGTGAGCACATAGGGTTTTCAACCCACAATAAGTTTATTAATTTCATCAATCAACAATAACCCGATTACCCGTTCCCGTTATCCTCACTTTACGTCCCTAAACACCTATCATAAGGGACCTAGCCTAAGGATCATCATCGGGACGAACACTACTGCTAAGGGGATTCCTCAGCAATAAATGTCCTAATAGGCAACCATGTGGGGGATGGAGTACACCGGTGAACACATCGTTCACAACACCTACAGGTTGCGAGCCTGCTAGTGTTCCACTGGACTGTCTAGAAGAGTCCGTGGTCGTCATCTATACTCCGCTAGATGACTGGATCAACAACAACAACATCGAGGCCTCTCATCATTTTATCACACATCACCTATTACATCTACCCATGTTTTACCCCAACATTTTCGTAGATATAAAATACATATACAGTTTAAATCATTGAAAACATGTATAACAACGTTCATCTAGCATAGATAGCAAGTATTCAGATAATATGCACACATAGCACGTAATTTATATAAAATACTTCATATCTATGTGTAAGTTGAAGGTAACTATGCACTCACCGGAAAAGGTGGTGATTCCGAACTCAGACAGCGCTTCGCTTCTTAAAAAGAATTTTTCTTCGACGAAACCTAGTATTATTACCACTAGAGTTTAGTTTATTATTCGTCGAGACTAATTAATAGTCTAGCTATTATTATTATTATTATATAAGCATCAAAAAAATACTTATATAACCCATAATAATAGCCCAAGTATTTATTATAAGTTCCTAATAACGTTACTATAATTAAATAAAAGTTATATTAAAAATAGCGTAGGCGTAGCTCACTTACAGCGGGTTTTATAGAAAACCGGGCTTTGCTTGGAGCAGCGTTCCCGAGCCGAAAAGCTCTTCTTCTCGGAGCCTTCGAGCACTCCGGGGCTTCCGCCTCGTGCTAGGGAGGTTCCCTAGGCTTTTCGGGGGATTTCGGGGCTAGAGAGAGGTTCTAGAGAGAGAGAGAGAGTAAAGAGAAGAAAGAATGGGAAAGGTGTGAAGAAAATGAGGGTGGGAGAGGTGGTATTTATAGGGTGAAATGTGGCTGAACTTGGTGCCACATGTCACCATCTGGTGGCAAGCCTTGGGGAGAAAGCAATGGCCAAGATTGTGCCACATCACCCATTTTCGCACAGCACACTTCCGACTTCTAAAATCCGTAACTTTCACATACGACCTCCGTTTTTGACGTTCTTTATATCCACGCGTAGGTAATAATAAGATCTACAACTTTCATTTTGACACCGTCAGCTAATTCTCGACCGATCTTAAATTTAACAGTACAAGGAGATTATACTGTTAAACGTCTGCGTAAAATTAATAACTTCTACATACGGACTCTGTTTTTGTCTGTCTTTTTACCGTTGATTTCCTATTAATGAGATCTTCAACTCTCATTTATGTTGCGTAAGCCAAAAACCGCTCGAACTAAAATTCGAGTTTCAGGCCGTGCACTGCTAAGCCGAATCTTAGAAAAATCATAACTTCTTCATACGAAGTCAGATTTGGGCGTTCTTTTTATCGATGTTCTTAGTTTAACATATTCTACGACTTTTGTTTAGACTGCTAAGGCTAAAAAGTCTTCTATCGTAAATTCACTATTTACGTCTCCCGGTATCGTGCCGGTTTTGTCGTAAAACTTCGGCGGGCCATAACTTCTTCTTTATAGCTCGGATTTCGGCATTCTTTATATGCACGGAAACCTTGAGACATATTCTACAACTTTATGTAGAGATATTGGGATTATCTCACACTTTAATTTTGACGCTCATTTTTTATTCTTTATTAATTATACAATAATAATTAAATAATAAACACATAAACACACATAATTCACATAATACTCAAATATTTCATATTTATTACTTCGAAAAGAGTTACAATAGTTGACCTAGACTATTACATTGACAAAAATGCTTAGCCCTGAAAACCCGGGCGTTACAATTCTCACCCCCTTAGGATGATTCCGTCCCGGAACCATGCATCAGCAAACAGATGTGGATAGCGACTCATCATGTCATCCTCTGTTTCCCAAGTGAGATTCGGCCCATTCGAATGTTTCCATCGGACTAGCACCAAGTCGACCATCTTGCGTCGTAACTTCTTAGTCTTACGGTCAATAATTGCCTCAGGCTCTTCGATCAGCCTTTTATTCTCATCCATCCTTAATTCCGAGATTGGAATTATGTCGGGAACATCTCCCATGAATTTCCTCAAATAACACACATGGAAGGTGTTATGAATACCATTGAGTTCTTCGGGCAATTCCAGCTTGTAAGCTTGGTTCCCAATCCTCTGAAGAACTTTGAATGGTCCAATAAACCTTGGACTCAACTTTCCTCGTTTCCCAAATCGTATAAGTCCCTTCCACGGTGAGACTTTAAGTAAAACGGAATCCCCAACTTCGAAGGTTATCGGTCGTCTTTTCTTGTCGGCATAGCTCTTCTGACGATCCTGAGCTGCTAACATTCTTTCCCTAATCACCTTCAATTTCTCAGCAGTCTCATGGACTATCTCGGGGCCCATAAACTGCTTCTCTCCGGCTTCAAGCCAACAAGACGGTGTACGACACTTCTGCCCATACAAGGCTTGATAAGGAGCCATCTTGATGCTCGAGTGAAAACTATTGTTGTAGGAAAATTCTACCAGAGGTAAGTGCTCGTCCCAATTCCCTTGGAATTCGAGGGTACATGCTCTCAGCATATCTTCCAACGTCTGAATCGTTCTTTCACTCTGACCATCAGTTTGCGGATGGTAAGCAGTACTCAAACACAATTTTGTACCCAACTCCTCTTGTAGACTCCTCCAAAACCTTGACGTGAAACGACTATCACGATCTGACACAATCGTAAGAGGGACACCGTGAAGTCTTACAATTTCCTTCACGTAAGCATTTGCGAGCTTATCCATAGACCACTTCTCGTTGGCTGCTATGAAGTGTGCACTCTTGGTGAAACGATCCACGACTACCCAAATCATGTCGTGACCATTCTTCGTTCTGGGCAGTTTAGTCACAAAATCCATGGTGATGTCTTCCCATTTACCCATGGGTACAGGTAAGGGTTCTAAACTCCCATACGGTTTTTGATGTTGTGCCTTAACCCTCGCACATGTTACGCACTCAGCCACATACTTCGCAACATCGAGCTTCATCGTCGGCCACCAGTAGTAGGGTTTTAGGTCCCTATACATTTTAGTGCTACCGGGATGAATCGAGTACATGGTCTTGTGTGCTTCTTCCATTAGAAGATCTCTTATTCCTCCCGTCTTAGGTACCCAAATTCGATCTTGGAATACCTTCAGTCCTCGACTGTTCGTACCGAACACTAACGTTTTTCCCAAACGTTCTTCCTTTCGGTCATTCTTTTCTAAGGCTTCTTCTTGAGCTTTCCTGATACTTTCCACAATCATCGAGACGACTTCAATTCTTAACGCTCTTGGCCTTCTTCTTTCAAGATTGACTTTCCGACTGAGAGCATCAGCAACAATATTTGCTTTACCTGGGTGGTAAAGTATCTCACAGTCGTAGTCCTTGAGAAGTTCTAGCCAGCGTCGTTGCCTCATGTTCAACTCCTTTTGATTAAAGAGATACTGGAGACTCTTATGATCAGTGAAGAGCTTGCACTTCGTGCCGTAGAGGTAATGCCTCCATATCTTTAAGGCGAATACTACCGCTGCCAACTCCAGATCATGAGTGGGGTAGTTCTTTTCGTGCTCTTTCAATTGTCGAGATGCGTATGCTATCACCTTTTCTCTTTGGGTCAGAACACAACCTAACCCGACTCCAGATGCATCACTATAAACTGCGAAATCTTCGACTCCATCGGGTAGAGAAAGTATCGGCGCTTCACATAACTTCTTCTTTAGCTTCTCGAACGCCTCATCATGTTTCTCACTCCATGTATACGTAGCTCCTTTATGGGTCAAAGTTGTTAATGGAGCAGCTATCAAAGAAAAGCCTTGGATAAATCGTCGGTAATATCCGGCTAATCCTAGAAAGCTTCGAATCTCCGTGGGATTCTTCGGACGTTCCCACTTCATTACAGCTTCGATCTTGGCAGGGTCAACCATTATTCCTTCTTGGTTAACAACATGACCCAAGAATTGGACTTCCCGTATCCAAAAGTCGCATTTGGAGAACTTTGCAAAAAGCTTCTCCTTCTTTAACACCTCCAACACTTCTCGTAGATGCTTGCCATGCTCCTCCTGGCTTTTCGAGTAAATGAGAATGTCGTCGATGAACACTATCACAGATTTATCGAGGAATGGTTTACAAACCCTATTCATCAAATCCATGAATGCTGCGGGAGCATTGGTTAGTCCGAACGACATAACCAAGAACTCGTAGTGTCCATATCTTGTTCTGAATGTAGTCTTCTCAATATCCTGCTCTCTCACCTTCAGCTGATGATATCCTGACCTAAGATCGATCTTTGAGAAGTAGCTCGAACCTTGCAGTTGATCGAATAGATCATCAATCCTCGGCAATGGATACTTGTTCTTCACCGTTGCCTTATTCAACTCTCGGTAGTCTATGCACATCCTCATGCTTCCGTCCTTCTTCTTCACGAATAACACCGGAGCTCCCCAGGGTGATGAACTAGGTCGAATGAAACCGCTATCCAACAGCTCCTGAAGTTGCATCATGAGCTCCTTCATCTCCGTCGGTGCTAATCGGTAAGGTGCCTTTGCTATCGGTGTTGTTCCTGGTAATAAGTCTATACGAAATTCTACTTGCCTATCAGGTGGTAATCCAGGAAGATCTTCGGGAAAGACTTCCGGATAATCGCACACAACCGGTATATTCTGCACCTCTTTCTTTTCTTTCTTAGCATCGATTACGAATGCCAAGTACGATGCACATCCCTTGGACAAACATTTCCTAGCTTTCATCAAGGATATGATTCCAGAACTCACTCTGCGTTTGTCCCCGTACACCATAAATGATTCCTTTTCGGGTGGGTTTATCCTAACTATCTTCTTTCGGCATAATATCTCGGCATCGTTGGCGCTAAGCCAATCCATACCCAAAACGATGTCGAAACCGTTTAACTCTATGGGTAATAGTTCCTCCTGGAATTCGTTTCCGTTTAGGTCAATGACGATGTTCCTAATACGATTACTAACAGGTACGAATTTGCCACTGGCAACTTCTACAATTAGGGCGTTATCAAGTTTTTCTACAGGTAATGCTAATTTCGCACTAAATTTATGCGACACAAAGGAGTAGTTGGCTCCGGAATCAAACAGTATATTTGCAGGCAAACCATTTACAAGAAAGGTACCTGAAGCGACGTCTGCTGCCTCCTTTGCAGCCTCGAGCGTCATCTGGAAGGCTCTCGCCTTCGGCTTTGGTGGTATGTTGGGTCTTCCTGCCTCCTTCTTCTTCGGGCAGTCCTTCAAAATGTGCCCTTCTTCATTACACCCATAACAGGCCTTCTGGTTAAGGGTGCATTCGTTGGCATAGTGCCCAGGCTTTCCGCATTTGTAACAAGTGACTCCTCCATCACACTTCCCAAAGTGCTTCTTCTTGCACTTGTCACACCACTTTGCTTCTGATCCTCCTCCTCTCGAACCAGACTTCGAGAATCTTCCTTTCTTACCGGACCTCGAGGATCCGTCAAATTTCCGTTTCTCTCCCACTTCCGCTCTCTCCAGACCCTTTTCTCGTATCTGGGTCTCCACATTCTTAGCAGCCCAAATGGCAGCTTTCAGAGTGCTAGTTTGCTTGACCATTGGACCGAAGTCCGCTGGTAATCCGAGGGCAAATTTGTTAACCTTGGAGAGTTCAGTTGGGACGAGGTGAGGAACAAGCTTCATTTTCTCAGTAAAGCTTGCAGCGTATTCAGTAACGCTCATTCTTCCCTTCTTCAGATTCTGGAATTCGTTGCTGATCTCCAGAAGATCCTGCTCAGAGCAGTATTGCATCTTCAACTGTACCAGAAAATCCTCCCACGACATTTTGCTTGCTTCACCTTTGGGCATTGAATCAGCTAATAGCTTCCACCAGCTTAGTACTCCAGATTTCAATAGAGGAACTGCAAGAGCAGTCTTCTGCCTATTGCTACACTCGCAACTCTCAAACATTGTCTCCATCTCAGAGATCCAGTTCATGACTTCCACCGGCGTCGGGCTTCCGGATAGACTCGGTGGCTTGGATGCCATGAAATCCTTGTATTTGCATCCACGTCCATCATTTCCTCCATCCTGGTGGTTTTGCCTAACTATCGGTGGGTTGGCTTGACCAATAGTCCCACTGTAGTTTCCTCCTTCAGTCTGCCCTTCGTTCAACTCGGGCTGTTCGAGCTGAATAGTCGCTTCCTCTCGATTTTGCTGGAGCAAACGCCTGGTTTCCTCCATTTGACGATCCAACATTGCCTGGATCATCGCTTGCACTCCGGCCATCGTTATTGGTCCGGCAGCGGCTTCCACAACTGGTATTTGCTCGATCACGGGGGGTTGGTGTCCGTTCCCATTTGCGTTTACGTTTCCGCTACGGGTCCTTACCATCTTGATCTATATACCGAATAAGGTGGATTTAGATCTTTATTTAGGAGAGACGTTTAAATCGTCCTTATCACTCCGAAACGTTTACATGCTAGTTCTAATATCGTAGTCGTACGTTTAGAATCCTAAACACATAAGGTTCCAGATCCGGTCGGCAACAGACCATAGATCCCGAACAAAATAACAGCATATCATGCATAAAACATTTAGCACATAAAAGCATTTTAGGCACAATTCCTAAAATAAGCTAGTGCTCACACCTCACAATCATCGCTTAGCATTCTAAGTTTAAGTCTAGAAATCCTACAAATTCCTAGTTCGCTTAAACTAATGCTCTGATACCAACTGTGACATCCCCAAAATCACGGCCAGAAAAGACCGGTTTTGTTTATACTTTATTTCAAAATCAGAGTTATCTTTTAATAAAAGGGTTGCGGAATTTGTCCCAAAACAATAATATGATAAAGATTTATCAAAAGCATTTCCATAGAAATGTATTTCATTAAAAGACTCGGGATGTCATGTTCGTACAGATCAAAAGTATAAACAGTACAATATAAGCCTTACTACATTATTTCATATCTACAGGCCTATATTCGTAATCCCTCGTCCAAAACATCACACCTATGCTCATGCGCCACTACCTGTAATGCATAAAACTGAGTGGGTCAGGCTTGGGAGCCTGGTGAGCACATAGGGTTTTCAACCCACAATAAGTTTATTAATTTCATCAATCAACAATAACCCGATTACCCGTTCCCGTTATCCTCACTTTACGTCCCTAAACACCTATCATAAGGGACCTAGCCTAAGGATCATCATCGGGACGAACACTACTGCTAAGGGGATTCCTCAGCAATAAATGTCCTAATAGGCAACCATGTGGGGGATGGAGTACACCGGTGAACACATCGTTCACAACACCTACAGGTTGCGAGCCTGCTAGTGTTCCACTGGACTGTCTAGAAGAGTCCGTGGTCGTCATCTATACTCCGCTAGATGACTGGATCAACAACAACAACATCGAGGCCTCTCATCATTTTATCACACATCACCTATTACATCTACCCATGTTTTACCCCAACATTTTCGTAGATATAAAATACATATACAGTTTAAATCATTGAAAACATGTATAACAACGTTCATCTAGCATAGATAGCAAGTATTCAGATAATATGCACACATAGCACGTAATTTATATAAAATACTTCATATCTATGTGTAAGTTGAAGGTAACTATGCACTCACCGGAAAAGGTGGTGATTCCGAACTCAGACAGCGCTTCGCTTCTTAAAAAGAATTTTTCTTCGACGAAACCTAGTATTATTACCACTAGAGTTTAGTTTATTATTCGTCGAGACTAATTAATAGTCTAGCTATTATTATTATTATTATATAAGCATCAAAAAAATACTTATATAACCCATAATAATAGCCCAAGTATTTATTATAAGTTCCTAATAACGTTACTATAATTAAATAAAAGTTATATTAAAAATAGCGTAGGCGTAGCTCACTTACAGCGGGTTTTATAGAAAACCGGGCTTTTCTTGGAGCAGCGTTCCCGAGCCGAAAAGCTCTTCTTCTCGGAGCCTTCGAGCACTCCGGGGCTTCCGCCTCGTGCTAGGGAGGTTCCCTAGGCTTTTCGGGGGATTTCGGGGCTAGAGAGAGGTTCTAGAGAGAGAGAGAGAGTAAAGAGAAGAAAGAATGGGAAAGGTGTGAAGAAAATGAGGGTGGGAGAGGTGGTATTTATAGGGTGAAATGTGGCTGAACTTGGTGCCACATGTCACCATCTGGTGGCAAGCCTTGGGGAGAAAGCAATGGCCAAGATTGTGCCACATCACCCATTTTCGCACAGCACACTTCCGACTTCTAAAATCCGTAACTTTCACATACGACCTCCGTTTTTGACGTTCTTTATATCCACGCGTAGGTAATAATAAGATCTACAACTTTCATTTTGACACCGTCAGCTAATTCTCGACCGATCTTAAATTTAACAGTACAAGGAGATTATACTGTTAAACGTCTGCGTAAAATTAATAACTTCTACATACGGACTCTGTTTTTGTCTGTCTTTTTACCGTTGATTTCCTATTAATGAGATCTTCAACTCTCATTTATGTTGCGTAAGCCAAAAACCGCTCGAACTAAAATTCGAGTTTCAGGCCGTGCACTGCTAAGCCGAATCTTAGAAAAATCATAACTTCTTCATACGAAGTCAGATTTGGGCGTTCTTTTTATCGATGTTCTTAGTTTAACATATTCTACGACTTTTGTTTAGACTGCTAAGGCTAAAAAGTCTTCTATCGTAAATTCACTATTTACGTCTCCCGGTATCGTGCCGGTTTTGTCGTAAAACTTCGGCGGGCCATAACTTCTTCTTTATAGCTCGGATTTCGGCATTCTTTATATGCACGGAAACCTTGAGACATATTCTACAACTTTATGTAGAGATATTGGGATTATCTCACACTTTAATTTTGACGCTCATTTTTTATTCTTTATTAATTATACAATAATAATTAAATAATAAACACATAAACACACATAATTCACATAATACTCAAATATTTCATATTTATTACTTCGAAAAGAGTTACAATAGTTGACCTAGACTATTACATTGACAAAAATGCTTAGCCCTGAAAACCCGGGCGTTACACTTACTGATGCACAATCTCAGAGAAATGGGAGAAACTAGAACGAGGTGGAGCAAGGAAAGAGATGAACGTGAAGGGCTTGTTAGGAATAAACATGGATTTGTTGTTCCCCTGAAATGATCTAAAAAGCAACATATTAAAAAAAAAATAAAGATTTCAACATCATCGAATTCAACTCCAACATCAAATTTTTCAACATTCTTTGTAATATTTCAGTGAACACCTGGTGCCCAACTCAGCCAAACCATAAGAATGTTAACTGAAGACCCATAGTATTCTCATTTTCAAGCTTCCAAAAGTTGACATATTTATGAACCCCTAAAAAATCATTAGCCGAGAATCACCAAAACCAAACCGACAAAGAGAAATTGAAATAAACGAAGATCAGAAAAACAGAAATAGGGTTGAATGACCTTACCTCAAGCGATTGTGGATCTTTAGTCAACCAATCTATGTGTACATCTCGTTGCGTTGTTGCGACGGTGTAGAAAGTGCAGAGGAAATGAGGCCGATTCGACACGGATGGAAATATCGGATAAGGGAGGCGGTAGGGAGAATCTGATAAGGGGGAGTCGGCAGCGTTCAATTGTATGGGTCATGATGAATAGAAATTGGAGAAAATATTGTTTGCCTCTCTCTTAATCTATTTCTGGTGATCAATAGCACAACCAAAGAACGACCGGAATGAGAAATCGGCTTGCTGCCCACCATCTTTGATATTTCGATGGAGTTGAAGAATGGGAGGCGGTGGGTTTTTTGGAAAATAGGAATCGGTGGAGAGGATAACGTAGACATTTGATAGTAGAATGAAAACTAAATCCGACAGCAAACAAGGAAACAACACGTAGCAAGGGAACTTAATTTTAATGAAGCGGTCAAAGCAGTGGAAGAATCTGGAACTAAAAAGGAGCGGTGGATCCATAACCCACTAAACTTATATATATATATATATATATATATTACATTATTAAGGGGCCAAACTGTAATTCAATAAAAGAAGCGAACCACTTCTGTCATATAATAAACAGGGACCAATTCTGCCAACTTCTAATGCAGTTTACTGTTAAAAAATTTCATAACTTTAATATATATATATATATATATATATATATATATATATATATGTGTGTGTGTGTGTGTGGGGGGGGGGGGGGTTAGGATTAAATGTGAAACCTAAATATACTGTGAATGTATGACTAAATATGGACCGTTGGATTAGAAAAATCTAATGATTAAGAATGGTTGTGCAATTAATTAGTGTTTAACAATTTATTCAATTAATTTACTCATAAAATCATTTACAAGGAAACTGTGTCATTATGTAGCAATTTAAATTAGGATGGACTAGTAATGCCGAAATATTTAATGTTTTAATAATTGTCCAGATAAATACATTTGTTATACATAACCATATAAGTTTATTTTTCTGTTAGAAAGTATGATACATCGTATTATATGCTTTAAGAATGTGGTAATTATATTACACTATCTATTCTTCAAGAATTTGTTAATTAATTATTCAAACACTCATTTGCGTAACACTAAATAAATATTATCAAAAGCTTATAGATAATAACAAATTCTTTAAGAATGTAATAACAAATAATTCCTATTAACATATTTGTAACATCCGGAATCCCAGGTACATTATTCTAATATTTTATTTTTGGAATTAGTGAGGGAACTCGGCGGGTTGATGCTTAGACTCGCCGAGTAGGGTCGCGGTTGATCATCCAGGTTCGCAATGGACTCGGTGAGTCCACGCTGTTTAATGAAACCCTAATCTTCCAGGGTTGGAGCCTATTTAAGGGAACTATTAGCCTTCCATTGCGGATACCAGTCCCTTGAGAGCGCCCTAAGTGAGAGATCGTTTGGGAGGAAGGAGAAGCCATATTTGACCTTTCTATCTTTGGTTTAGCAAGAAGAAGGTGATCAAGAGTAAGAGGAAACTGAAGGAGGTGTGGTTCTAGTGGTTTCAGAGTTCAGAGACTTCAACTTGAGGTATTTATTCGGATCTTCTTCAGTTTTGGTATTGATACATAGAGTTAGGGTTTTCTAACCACCTTTGAGGATGTTTATGTGGAGTCATTGGTCCCTTATCGAGTTTATGCTTTGGATCTGGACCTAAAGAGGTCTAGAGACCTTAAACCTTGGAGCTTTATGAGTTATCTTGGGAGTTATGAGCTTAGGATGCCATTTAGGGGCTAAAATCTCCATGTGTTACCATCTAGATGATATATGAGTCTCGAGGTCTGGACTTTACGTGGTTATTATGCTTGGGAAAGACAACTCTATTGATTGGAGGAACAGATTTGACCTCGGGAGGTCAATAGAGTTTGTGCATGACATGTACTCGCCGAGTTGTTCTTGAGACTCAACGAGTTGAGTCGGGGTAGCCCCACGATTCTTACCTGGGGACTCGTCGAGTAAAGGGAGGGACTCGACGTGTTAAATGGGACAAAAGAGTTATGTGGACACGGGTGGACTCGCCGAGTTGCCCAAGTGCACTCGCCGAGTCGGGTCAAAGTTTGACCGTTGACTTTGAAGGTTTGGTCAACAACGAGGGCCTTTGAGCTAAAGGAGGGGTAAAATGGTCTTTTACCCTTCTGAGGGAGCTTAGAGAAGGTAGAGTCTAGTTCGGAGAGTTATATTTATGAGAATATTACTTTATGTGTTTAAGCAGAGGCTAGATCGTATTTCTACCGAGTCGGTGATTTACCGAGATATCTGAGGTGAGTCTTCTCACTATACTGTACCTGGAAGGGTACCTATGTGTGACCGAAAGGTCTGATATGCTATAAGATGTATGCATTGTATGTGATTAGTTACCCGTTTTGTATGTGTTATGTATGTTATGGTTGATATGGGCCGAAAGGCATTATGTTAAGGGCCGGAAGGCATTATGATGTTCACCGGAAGGTTAGGGAGTTGTGAAGGACCAGAAGGTTTACCGGGTTGGGACGGAAGTCCCCTGAGACACATGGACCAGAAGGTCATGGCCTGGAAGGGCGTATGTGTGTAAGTGGTATATTGAGGAACTCACTAAGAATTTATGCTTACAGTTGTGTGTTATGTGTTTCAGGTACTAGCGAGGACCGTGGGAAGGCACTGGCATGATTCGTACACACTAGAGAAAGGATTTGATTTTTTTTGTGATCTTTGGATACGATATGTTTTGATAATTATTGTTGAATGATTTTGAAAATATTTTATGTGAAAATGGTTGTGAATAAAAAATGAAATATTTGTTCTGAAAATTACGTTGTTACAAGTTGGTATCAAAACCTTGGTTTGAGGGCGTAACTGAACTCAAAGCGAGGATTTGAGATAAAAAAAAAATTTCCAAAAATAAAAGCATTAAATTTTACAAGAGGTTTTAAGATAACCGAAGAAGAGCAATGTGTACGGTCAGCCAACACCCGAACGGTAAATCCCGAAAATACCCTTACAATATGTGTTATGAGATATGTTACGATATGTTACGCATGCTAGAGTAGGCTAGGTATTCATATTAGGACTAGAGTGGCCTGATTTGTGATGCCTTAGTTTAGGATAATTCTACTGCTATGAGATGCCTTGAGAGCGAGTAGGTAGCCAATGCATAGCGAGAATAGAGTACTTGCGATCCGGGATCCAAGGAGGAGGACTTGGGTTGAATGTTGATGCGGTGTAGTCAGTAGTATAGGGCCCGTACTACTGAAGACACTGGAATGGTGAGCAGCCCAAGTAAGAATTCTTTGGGTATTGGAGGACGAGTAGGGTTGCGTTATAGAGTGCGACTGTGCTCGATCGAGTCTCTGATATTTTTATGTTGTATTTCAGAGGCATCATGGTTGGGACACATCACAGACCTGAGGCGAGCGGTTTGAGTGACGAGGAGCTTCGTCAGATGATCCACGATGAGGTGGCTACGGCGATCAGGGCCGAGATTCCGGAGATGTTTGGGTCTATCAAGACCACACTATTAGAGACTTTTGATGAGCGGTACGCCGCGGTGACTGAGGCTACAGCCGCTGCAGCTACAGCAGCTATGGCTGTTGCCAGACCTCAGGGAGGTGACTCTTTGTTGTTCTGGGAGTTCAGCAACATGAAGCCACCCGAGTTTGATGGGATGCAGGATCCGATCGCTGCGATGAGATGGATTGCTGACATTGAGGGATGCTTCTATACGTGTTCATGTCCGGAGCATCTGAGGGTACGGTTTGCTTTGAACCAGCTTCGCTTAGGAGTGAAGGATTGGTGGAAGTTCGTGACATCGAACTTCACTCTTGCAGAGATTTCAGCGGTGACCTGGGAGAGGTTCACCATCATGTTCATGGATGAGTATGTTCCCCGGTGGAGACGGAACGGCTAGTTCAGGAGTTCGTGACCCTCAAGCAGGGTAATGATTTAGTTACTATGGTCACCCGGAAGTTTCATGAGAGGACGATGTTCTGCCCTGAGTAGGTATCTTCTGAGCAGGCACGGATGAGCCGGTATTTGGGTATTCTGAGGAGGGACATTCATGAGTTCGTGTCGAACTCGACATACCAGACATTTGTTGACCTTCAGGCAAATACCCGGAAGAGGGAGATTAAGTTGGAGACTCAGGCCAGGGAGGAGGCCGAGTCTCAGAGGATGGATCGGCGGCCGGCACAGTCTCAGCCGGCAGCCAAGCGGACCAAGTCCGATGAACCAAGGACTGGAGGCCAGAAGGACCGCACTTGCGGGAAGTGCGGCAAGGGTCATGAGGGGGTTTGTCGATCGAGTGCTTGCTACAAATGTGGCAAGGAGGGGCATATCGCCAGGGATTGCCCCCAAGGGATTTATGGTTTGATTCCATTGCAACCAGACCTACCATCGGAAGGCCGAGTGTCCTCAGCTACACCAGGAATCAGCGCAGGGATTTGTGCCTGCTACTAGGGTTACCGAGATTCGACCGGCGAAGGCCGAGGCTCCGAAGGCTAGTGGGAGAGCTTTCCAGTTGACTGCGGAGGAGGTCCGTGCGGTGCCCGATGTTGTGGCTGGTATGTATTCTTTCGTATATTTACTTTTATGTTGAGATATTGTGCTTATATTATGATATGTGTAGGTACTTTTCTTGTGAATTCTGTACCTACCTTGGTGTTATTTGACTCGGGTGCGAGTCGGTCTTTTATATCTTTGGCTTTTAGTCAGCACATCAGTATTAGTCGGGAGGTGATGAGTCGACCCCTGAGAGTTTCCATAGCTGATGAGAGAGTGGTGTATGCCACCGAGGTGATTCGAGGATGTGTACTCGAGATTTTTGGCGTCAAGTTCCCGATTGATCTAGTTCCTATCGCGATGAGAGATGTTTGTGTCATCGTGGGCATGGACTGGTTGAGTAAGTTTGGAGCGGTTATTGACTATGAGAGACAACTAGTGACCATATGAGATCCTAGTGAGGGAGTTCTTACCGTGTACGGCGAGGGTACACGTTCTGGGTCAGCGTTTTGTTCGGTTGCCAGGGCGAGACAGAGTTTGCAGCAAGGTTGCCGTGGATTTGTAGCCTATGTGATGGACACACGAGTGGTCGCAGGGAGGCCAAATTCGATTGACGAGGTCCCGATTGTGTACGAGTTTCCAGATATTTTTCCCAAGGAACTGTCGGGCGTGCCTCCGGAAAGACAAGTGGAGTTTCGTATCGATTTGGTTCCGGGAGCAGCACCTATCGCCAAGGCGCCTTATCGCCTCGCGCCGCCAGAGATGCAGGAGTTATCCTCGCAGCTTTAGGATCTGTTGGGGGAGGGGTTTATTCGACCGAGTAGCTCACCTTGGGGAGTGCCGATCTTTTTTTTCAAGAAGAAGGATGGTTCACACCAGATGTGTATTGATTACCGGGAGTTGAACAAGTTGACGGTCAAGAACCGGTATCCGTTGTCGAGGATCGATGATCTGTTCGATCAGTTTCAGGGGGCATCTTGGTTTTCCAAGATAGACTTGAGTTCGGGTTATCATCAGATGAGGGTTCGGGATGAAGATATCCAAAAGACTGCATTCAGAACTCGTTATGGGCATTACGAGTTTGTGGTGATGCCTTTTAGGCTCACCAATGCCCCAGCTGCGTTCATGGATCTCATGAACAGGATGTGCAGGCCGATGTTGGATCAGTCGGTGATCGTATTCATTGATGATATTTTGGTATATTCGAGGTCTAGAGAGCATCATGAGGAGCATTTGAGGGAGATCCTTGGAGTTCTGAGATCGGAGAGGTTGTATGCCAAATTATCCAAGTGCGAGTTCTGGTTACGAGAGGTCCAATTATTGGGACATCTCGTCAACCGGAATGGGATATTGGTCATTTCGGTCAAGATTGAGGTGGTCATGAGGTGGGAGGTGCCGAGATCACCCACTGAGATCAGGAGCTTTCTGGGATTGGCTGGCTATTATCGGAGATTTATTAAGGATTTCTCCAAGATTGTCGTTCCACTTACCAAGATGACCCGGAAGGGTGTTGCATTTTAATGGGGTCCGGAGCAGCAGTCCTTATTTGAGACACTTCGCCAGAAGTTGTGCGAAGCCCTGGTGCTCGCACTCCCGGAAGGGATGGAGGATTTTGTGGTGTACTGTGATGCATCGATATCTGGGTTGGGAGCAGTGCTTATGCAAAGGGGTCACGTGATAGCGTATGCATCGAGGCAGCTGAAGCCTCATGAGTCGAGATATCCCACCCACAATCTTGAGCTAGGGGCTGTGGTGTTTTCCCTCAAGATCTGGCGTCACTATCTGTATGGGGTTCGGTGTACCATATACACGGACCACAAGAGTCTGAAGTACTTGATGGATCAACCCAACCCGAATATGCGCCCGAGGAGATGGTTGGATGTGGTGAAGGATTATGATTGTGAGATCCTGTACCACCCAGGCAAGGCTAATGTCGTAGCCGATGCTTTGAGCCGTAGGGCGGAGAGCTCCCCGATTCGAGACGTTTGTATGAGGTTGACAGTGATGACTCCGGTGTTGTACACCATTCGAGGGGCCCATGCCGAGGCTGTGAGACCATAAAATCAAAAGAGGGAACGAGTTTTCGGGCAGGTATCGGAGTTCGTTACCGATAGTCGGGGACTTATGAAATTTCAGGGTTGGATTTGGGTACCGTTTGTGGGCGGGACGCGACCATTTTGATGGAAGAGACACACCAATCGAAGTTCTCGATCCATCCTGGGGCCACTAAGATGTATCTGGACCTAAAGAAGGAGTATTGGTGGCCCTGTATGAAAAGGGATGTTGTATGGTTCATTGAGAGGTGCCTAACCTGTCGTCGGGTCAAGGCTGAGCACCAGAAACTGTATGGTAAGCTGCAGCCGTTAGAGGTTCCCAAGTGGAAGTAGGAAAATATTGCTATGGACTTTATCACCAAATTGCCAAGGACTGCGAGGGGTGTCGATACGATTTGGGTGATTATAGACCGGTTAACGAAGAGCGCTCACTTCCTTGCCATTAGCGAAAGCTCTTTTGCGGAGAAGCTGGCATAATTGTATGTGAGAGAGGTGGTCTCGCGACATAGAGTTCCGATCTTGATTGTCTCGGATCGAGATGTGCGTTTCACTTCCAGGTTCTGGAAGAAATTTCATGAGGAGTTGGGTACGAGGTTGCATTTTAGTACCGCATATCACCCACAGACTGACAGGCAGAGCGAGCGGACAATTCAGACACTCGAGGATATGCTCCGAGCATGTGTTCTAGATTTTGGCAGGGGTTGGGACACATATTTTCCCTTGGCAGAGTTTTCGTACAACAATAGCCATCATTCAAGCATTGGTATGCCACCCTTTGAGCTGTTGTATGGGAGGAGGTGTCGGACCCCCATTTGTTGGGGAGAGGTGGGGCAACGTGTAATGGGTAGTACGGAGATCGTGCTTCAGACGACTGAGCAGATACAACAGGTCAGGCAGAAGTTGTTGATCGCTTAGAGTCGTCAGAAGAGTTATGCGGACAGGCGTCGGTCCGAGCTTGATTTTCAGGTCGGTGACTTCGTACTCTTAAAGGTCTCTCCTTCTAAAGGAGTGATCCGATTCAGGAAGAGGGGAAAGTTGGGGCCTCAATATATTGGACCTTTTAGGGTAATCGCGAGGGTAGGCAGGGTAGACTACCGTTTGGAGCTACCTGCGGAGTTGGTTCAGATTCATGACACTTTTCACGTGTCGCAGTTGAGAAAGTATATAGCCGACGAGTCGGCAGTAGTACCATTAGAGGATATTCAGGTGGACGTAGGCCTGAACTATGTTGAGAGACCGGTGGCAATTAGGGATCGGAAGGTCAAGGTTCTGAGGAACAAGGAAGTGCCTCTGGTGCAGGTGCAGTGGCAGCATAGGAAGGTGTCAGAGCTGACTTGGGAGCCGGAACGCAAGATACGTGAGCAACATCCAGAGTTGTTTGCAGAATGAGACTTTGAGGGTGAAGTTCGATTCTAGTAGGGGAGAATTGTAACATCCGGAATCCCAGGTATATTATTCTAATATTTTATTTTTGGAATTAGTGAGGGAACTCGGCGAGTTGATGCTTAGACTCGCCGAGTAGGGTCGCGGTTGATCATCCAGGTTCGCGATGGACTCGGCGAGTCCACGCTGTTTAATGAAACCCTAATCCTCCGGGGTTGGAGCCTATTTAAGGGCACTCTTAGCCTTCCATTACGGCTACCAGTCCCTTGAGAGCACCCTAAGTGAGATAGATCGTTTGGGAGGAAGGAGAAGCCATATTTGACCTTTATATCTTTGGTTTAGCAAGAAGAAGGTGATCAAGAGCAAGAGGAGACTGAAGGAGGTGTGGTTCTAGCGGTTTCAGAGTTCTGAGACTTCAACTTGAGGTATTTATTCGGATCTTCTTCAATTTTGGTATTGATACATAGAGTTAGGGTTTTCTAACCACCTTTGAGGATGTTTATGTGGAGCAATTGGTCCCTTATCGAGTTTATGCTTTGGATCTGGACCCAAAGAGGTCCAGAGACCTTAACCCTTGGAGCTTTATGAGTTATCTTGGGAGTTATGAGCTTAGGATGCCATTTTTGGGCTAAAATCTCCAAGTGTTACCATCTAGATGATATATGAGTGTCAAGGTCTGGACTTTATGTGTTTATTATGCTTGGGAAGGACAGATCTATGGATTGGAGGAACAGATCTGACCTCAGGAGGTCAATAGAGTTTGTGCATGGCATGTACTCGCCGAGTTGTTCTTGAGACTCGGCGAGTTGAGTCGGGGTAGCCCCGCAATTCTTACCTAGGGACTCATCGAGTAAAGGGAGGGACTCAACGTGTTAAATGGGACTAAAGAGTTAAGTGGACACAGGTGGACTCGCCGAGTTGCCCAAGTTCACTCGCCGAGTCGGGTCAAAGTTTGACCGTTAACTTTGAAGGTTTGGTCAACAACGAGGGCCTTTGAGCTAAAAGAGGGGTAAAATGGTCTTTTACCCTTCTGAGGGAGCTTAGAGAAAGTAGAGTCTAGTTCGGAGAGTTATATTTATGAGAATATTACTTTATGTGTTTAGGCGGAGGATAGATCGTATTTCTACCGAGTCGGTGATTTACCGAGATATCTGAGGTAAGTCTTGTCACTATACTGTACCTGGAAGGGTACCTATGTGTGACCGGAAGGTCTGATATGCTATAAGATATATGCATTGTATGTGATTAGTTACCCGTTTTGTATGTGTTATGTATGTTATGCTTGATATGGGCCGGAAGGCATTATGTTATAGGACGGAAGGCATTATGATGTAGACCGGAAGGTCAGGGAGTTATGGACCGGAAGGTCGACACGGGAAGGACCGGAAGGTTTACCGGGTTGGGACGGAAGTCCCCTGAGACACATGGACCGGAAGGTCATGGCCTAGAAGGGCGTATGTGTGTAAGTGGTATATTGGGGAACTCACTAAGCATTTATGCTTACAGTTGTGTGTTATGTGTTTCAGGTACTAGCGAGGACCGTGGGAAGGCGCCGGCGTGATTCGTACACACTAGAGAAAGGATTTGATTTTTTTGTGATCTTGGGATACGATATGTTTTGATAATTATTGTTGAATGATTTTGAAAATATTTTATGTGAAAATGGTAGTGACTAAAAAATGAAATTTTTGTTTTGAAAATTACGTTGTTACAATATTCTATAAGAATATGATTGCATTTACAAAACCACGTATTAATCTTTTAAAACCAATATACTCCATTCTTGTACATATTCTTAAAGAATATGATATTCTAGAAGAATATGATTGCATATACAGATTTACGTATTCTTCTTTTAAAATTATCAATATACTACATATTCTTGAAGAATGTGACAGCTCTTCTTTAAAAACAAAATCGCACCAATATGATATCAAATATAAAAAAAAGTCACACCTCTTCCTTAAAATCGATTTATAGATCAGAGAAGGTCGACGTTAATGTTTCTCGAAATCAATTTACATATTGGAGAAAATAGATGATGATGAAAGATAAGACCAAAAATAGGTAACGTGTTCGTAGCTAAATTTAAGGAATAGATAAATCTAATTAATTGATATTTACATTATTTTACTATAATCTCTCTATCAAACGATTGGTCTAGAATCCGTCATACGTTCACACAATATATAAGTTTTATATATGAATCTCTCTCTCTCTCTCTCTCTCTCTCTCTCTCTCTCTCTCTCTCTATATATATATATATATATATATATATATATATATATATATATATATATATATATATATATATATATATATATATAATCACTTACGTTTCGCATGTCTTGAACAAATTCCATTTCACCATTTAGTTTATGATTTCGTCAACTGTGGAATCACGCTTTTAATTCCTACTATGAACCAATTAAGTTCAATCCTTAATGACTCGCAAAAGCTTATAACCAAAACTTTATTTTCCTGCAAAAATGCAAATGTTCAATCTTGAAAACTACAGCCATGTATAAACACTACTGTGGAATAAACCTCAAAGAATAGAGGTGTGATTAAATTGCTATAAATGATAGATTATGGT
Source organism: Lactuca saligna (assembly GCF_052625555.1). NCBI lineage: Eukaryota > Viridiplantae > Streptophyta > Magnoliopsida > Asterales > Asteraceae > Lactuca > Lactuca saligna. The sequence goes on from NC_136425.1 coordinate 54,559,906, forward strand.
TCATGAAAAAAACAGGAAACATGAAGTGATATATGTAATACGTACCTGATTCTAAAATTGAAATAATTAATCAAATCCATATTAATTCACATAATTTACCTTTATTAAGTTGGCTCTAATATTAAAATTAACAATCCACATTATTAATTCACAGTATCCTATAAATAGCCACCAATAACACTGCTCTTTCTAGTTCTTGTTCAATCACATGATGAAAGATATTATCACCCGGCCCATTAATTGGACACATTATCAATGATTGTCTCGCGTAAGATATCAAGAAAAAAACTTAAAGAAATCATTCATATATATTAAATAAATACAAAAACAAAAATGACTTATTTTGAAATAAAAAAATATTAATTACTAAATGTGTACAGAAATATTAAGAACTAAATGTGTATAAAATGAAAAATATATTACCCTACTAAGGAGTGTTTGGATAAGAAAAAAAAAAGTGCTTATTGTTTATTCCCACAATAAGCTAATTTGAATGTTTTGATAAAATCCAGCTTATTAAATTAAATAAGCTAATTTTAATAAGTATCACTCCCCATGCTTATTGCTTATTCCCACTACAAATAAACTATAAGCAATAAGTTAAAAAACTAATCCAAACACCCCCTAAGTCATTTTTCCCAGCTAACCTAGAGTAACCGGTCATAAAGACTCAATGTGTAGAGTTTAACATGTTGAAAGGGTAAATATAAACGAAAAAAAACATAATAACCAAATATATACAAATCAAAAGATATATTACCAAAGTCATTATCCCTCTGTAAATAACCACCAATCACACTGCTCTTTCTGGTTCTTATTTAATCACATGATGAAAGATAGTATCTACCCTACTTTTTCCAGCAACAAGGCGGCTCCATGCTCCTAATGAACTGCCCACTGGTCTCTTTGATGTTGGCAACAAAACATACAGAGATCTAAGCACATAGTCCATGCATGCCAAATAAACGATCATCATGACTCTTCAACTATCTTGTTATTTATCAAAAACACAAAAATAAACAATACCAAATAACATTCCCCATCAACCATTGATCGGATGGAGGGTTCGAATGGGACAGGGATGGAATCAGATGTTTACCATCATAGCTTGATTATGTTCCTGATTTCTTCGCTGGTCCATCGAATTCAAATAGGTGGCGGATTACGATTGTTATTTATTGGTATATGATCAAGGAAAGATTATTGGACTCAAAATTTGAGCGGGAGTTTAAAGGAGGGTAAAATGGGTATTTTACTCTATAAAATAATGTGCAATGTGGTTTAAATATGAGAGAGAGAGAGAGAGAGAGAGAGAGAGAGAGAGAGAGAGAGAGAGAGAGAGAGAGAGAGAGAGAGAGAGAGAGAGAGAGAGAGAGAGAGAGAGAGGCTGAGGCTGTCGTATTTCAAACAAAGACCAGGTCCAAAGTTTGTCATTTAAATATCCAAATTTGCCATTCCATAAGCTTTGTTATCATCGGAAATTATCATCATCTTCTTGCTGTTTCCAACTGTTTTTTCTCCCCTTTATTCAGCGCAATTCTTGTCTCCATCTACATCTGCACACTCCTTGATCATCTTTTATCTACAAATTCCCCAATTTCTTTAATCCTCACAATCAACCATGAAAAATATGTTAAACTGCTTTTGCTGCACTTCTCACGAAGATCAAGAACCAACGATCAGGTATATATGCTCGCTGATCAAATCTTATTTTGTTCTAGTTACTAATGCTTTCGACTCAATTTCTGGTATATTATATGCAGTGCTCAAAAGAAAACGGATTACCCATGGAATATGTACACCCTCAAAGAACTTGTGCACGCAACCAACAATTTCCATAACGATAACAAGATAGGGGAAGGAGGGTTTGGGAGTGTTTACTGGGGTCGAACAAGTAAAGGGGCTGAGGCAATCTTTTATCCCTTTTTATCCAAATTTTGTTATATAGTTTATGATGATACACTTGTTCACACTAACTTTTGTACATAAACGTTAATATTTTTTTTCTTTTTAAATATATCATGTTGCAGTTAGCAGTGAAACGGCTCAAGTCAATAAACGCGAAAGCTGAAATGGAATTTGCAGTTGAGGTGGAGATTCTTGGAAGAGTTCGACATAAGAATTTGTTAGGACTTAAAGGATTCTATGCTGGGGGAGATGAAAGGCTTATTGTCTATGATTATATGCCAAACCACAGCTTGCTGACTCACCTCCATGGCCAACTTGCTGTCGATTGTCTCCTAGATTGGCCTCGACGAATGAGCATTGCCATTGGTTCAGCAGAAGGATTAGCGTAAGTTCCACTAATCAATGAACAACTCCTCGACAAGACTCGATTGTTCTTACCTCAAGGGTTTAATCTAGATCTTATACTATTTTCTAACTCTTTCTGGTTGAATTTATCATTAATGAATAGGTATTTGCACCATGAAGTAACTCCTCATATAATCCATCGAGACATAAAAGCTAGTAACGTACTTCTGGATTCGGATTTTCAAGCAAAAGTTGCTGATTTTGGGTTCGCGAAACTTATTCCAGATGGGGTTACTCATATGACCACAAGGGTAAAAGGAACCCTAGGGTATCTTGCACCAGAGTACGCCATGTGGGGAAAAGTCTCAGAAAGCTGTGATGTTTATAGCTATGGGATACTGTTACTTGAGATCTTAAGTGGTAAAAAGCCATTAGAGAAGCTCCCTGGAGGTATCAAGCGTGATATTATACAATGGGCAACTCCATTTGTTCAAAAGGATTCGTATGAGCTCATCGCTGACCCCAGATTGAAGGGTAGATTTGATCATGCGCAGCTAAAGGTTGTGGTGAAGATAGCCCTGGCTTGTACTGATAGTGATCCAGAGAATCGGCCCAGCATGCTGGAGGTGGTGGAATGGCTAAAGAGTGGTATTGGTAGCAGGAGGAAGGAGATACGTATTGTTAAAGATCGAGTGGATGAAACCGAGGATGAAGATGATTTCTGTGATGATGATACTGATTATTATGAAACTTTTGATATGAAGAAGCATTCGGGTAGGGTTCCAAAAATGCCATCGAGAACAAGATGAATTAGAGCTACAATTTTCTTAAATCAATTCTCTAGAATTTTTAGTTGATATATATTTATCATGTAATTAAACTTCTGTTACTTTTCTGTTTGATTGGTTTTGCTTATTCTATATTTACATCCGTATTATTTGATGTACTTCTCTTGTGAGTGGGTGATTGTTTACGTTTTTTATTTATTTATTTATTTTTATTTTTTTTACGTTAACCTTAAGAAAGTTGTGCATTATTGGTGACTCTTAAGTTATATGTTGATGTTTTTGTCAATCAAAATTTTATGTCAACCTAGGTGTCACTTAAGTTATATGTGGTGTCACATAATCTTATAATATATTAATAAATCATAATATCCTTTATCTTCTTAAATTATTCTGCCTAGTTGCTTTGGTGAAGACAACCCAAAAAGATCATGCACAACCAGATCAAGTACATATCAAATATAGTTATGGGCTTAGACACTAATCCAACACAGTCACGCTAACGGCTCTTTATGCATGTTGTTGTTTGTTATGTATATGTGGTGGTATATGTATATATCTATATGTATATATGTATGTGCATATGCAATTATATATATATATATATATATATATATATATATATATATATATATATATATATATGTGTGTGTGTGTAAGTATGTGTATATGTTTGTACATGTGTTTTTATGTATATGTATATGTATGTATATAATGGTGTATGTATGTGTATGTTTATGCAAAAATGTATGTATAAAAGTGTATGTATTTATGTATGTATGTGTAGGGGTATATATTTGTGGTTGCATGTATATGTGTATGTATGTGCAGTTGTAAAACAGGATTTGATTATTGTCTCAAATTTTTAGCAATTTTGTAAAAAAACAAATGTTGCTACTTTATTTTGTATTTTTGCTGTTTTTTAAGAGTATTTTTACAAATGGAAAAAACTATCAATAAGGTATACAATGGTCAAAAAATTGGCAAAACAAAAAAAAAAGTCCATAGGTAGAGTATGTCACTAAATTCGGTTGTCAATATTCTATTTGAAACAATCAAACTTTAATTACACAGAAATAGTCAAACCCTGCTTTTTCCGGAATGCGTTGGGAATTACGGATGAAAAATTCTTTCGGAAAATTGACGAATAGTAAAAAAAAAATTATCAGAAATCTATCGAAAAATAGCGTTTTTGACTGACTTGGCCATAGGAATATGGCTCCTTTTCAAGCATTACTAATAACAAATAATAGCATAACTAAGTTAAGTCCTTACCACAACCGTGATTTACTGAATATTTTCTTACTGATATAGTAATAATGTTAATGTTCAAGCTATCAAAGATCCATTATTTGAAAGAAGGTACTGGATAAGCGTTACTTTTTTTTTTAACTTAATAATATACATCCACGAGATAAGAGTAAATTTGGTACTCAAAATAACCGAAGATTAAAACGTTCATTATAAGAGTGTACATAGCTATATTCAAATACCACTTCAAACTTGGGCGATAAATAGTAACATACTGAAATAGAAAATAAATAAGTAAAGACGATAGAGTGAAGATCAAATAAGAAGGAAATTTTTGGTAGGAAGGTAAGAAGTTTTTTTTCTACATATTTTTTTCGCGAACAAACAAAATGAATCATTAGATGATTCATTTGTAAGATGATTCACAAGAAAAAAATTTCAAAAAAACATCTCGATGATTCATTTATATAATGATTTTGTTGTTATTCACTAAAATTATCATAAAAGTAAATTTTTTCTTAATTTACTTAAAAATGAATAATAAAGATATTTTTTTGAGAATTTTTTCTTGTGAATCATCTTACAAATAAATCAACTAGTGATTCATTTTTTTTGTTCGTCAAAAAAATATGTACAAAAAAAAACTTCTTACCTTCCTACCAAAAAAAAAATTCTTACCAGATCTATATCCAAGGCGATAAATAATAACATGGTGAAATATAAAATAAATAAGTAAAGACACAATACATTATAGAACCACTTGAAGACAAATAAGTAATTACTTGTGACATAGCAAAATCATGTTAATCTTCCACCAGAGACCAGACGTATTTAAGATGATAATTCAAAAATATAATACTTCACAACACCAAAGAAACAAATTGTCTCATTATTCTTAGAATATGACTTAATTAATTTTAAAATAAATTGATAATGACTTATTACAACACAACACCAAAGAAACGGACATGACTATTTCAAAACACACATAAATGTACATAGCATCAACAATATTTATAATTGTTTAATTACTTGTCACTTTATATATGTCGGAAAAATGTTTAATCTTATATAATATATTGCAAGAACAATGATTTTTTAAGTAGTAGCTTCTAAATAAAAAAAATATATCCATAATCTATCTTTAAATAAGAGTAAATGGTATAAAAGACACTAAGATTTTTACGAAAATTTAATTTTGACACTATTATTTTTTGTTATAATTTAGTTGGTAAAATTTTTAATTTTTACAATGTTTTACACTACATTTCTAGTTTGTTTCGATATTGACCATTTAACAGGTTTTCCGGTTGCTTCTCTATAACCTTATGCCACATCTGCCTCCCTCTTTCAAACCCATTACCAAGTAGCTTCCAAGTACTCATATGCCCTCATACATTAACGCCTTTTTTCCCTCAATCAACACCTCTATCATCCTCATCACATGTGTCTTCCAACCGACGACTCTGCCGACGAGGCTTCCCCACCGCTAGCGCCTCCTCAAGCGAGGGTTCCCCAATTGGGTCATGAATCTTATTCTTTGGATCCCAAATCGTGTTGTTGATTAGTTTTAGCAGAATCAGAATCAAAGTGGGATTTTGTCAAATGTAACTTTGACTCCTCCATAAACAAATGCAACAGACCTAATCAACAGTCTCGTTTATTTTTGTGAGTTATTTGTTTTCACTTGTTCGATTGATTAGGAAGGGTGATAATAAGAACTCCATGATATTAATGTAAAAATTGACATCATCATCGCTCAAACAACCCACTACCATCTCACAACCTCCATCATACCCATGGTGTTTAAACACGAGTACAAAACTAGGTTTTGAACATGCAAAAAATGTATTATTATAAGCATTTATGTCGGTTTTTTCCTTCAATGTGTAAGGAAAGATCGTGTCATTGATGTTAAGTTATTTTGTAGTTTCATTGTGGTGAGTATAACCCGTGAAAACTCATTATTATAGGTCAAACTCATCATTATATGGTAGATAGTTTTGGGTATGTATTTATATCGTCATTAATAATACACATATAGTGATGTGGTTTTTTCATACAGAGTGATTAATGTTTACATATAATCATTTATTATAAATATTATCGCCACCATTTTTTTACTTTGGGAGACGCAAATATAAATAAGTTGTCAAAATAAATTATCTTTACTAATATGTTTAATTAGTTTATCATAACTATTGTTTATATATTCCGACAAACAAAAATATAAGTTGTCACCAAAATAATATATGCTCACGTGTTATTTCTTTTATTATGATTATTGATAACGTTTGTTGACATGTTTAATATTATATCATGAATATTGTGTACATTTCGTCACTCACAAGAATAAAACGGTGACCACAAAATACTTATAATTATGTGTTTTTTCGTTTAGAGTGATAAATGTGTACTTATAATCACCGTTTATAAATATTATCACGATCATTGTTGACTTTTCGAGACATAAATGTATTTAAGTTATCGGCATAAGTTATCATCACTAACATGTTTAATATTTTATCTTTAATATTTTTTATATACACCGACAAATAAATATTTAATCCATCACAAAAATAATCTATACTCACATGTTATTTCTTTTATTATGATTATTATTAATATGTTTAATGTTTTATCATTACATTTGTTTACATACACCGAAAAATAAATATTTAAGACGCCACTAAAAATGTTATCTCTTTTATTACCACCCCCAGCTCTAAATCATGCGTAGGGTATCGTGTCTCATGCGGTTTTAGCTGCCGCGATGCGTAGGCTATCACTCATCCTCTCTGCATGAGGACCGCCCCTAACCCTGTGATGGATGCATCACAGAACACCACAAAATCCTCAACTCCTTCCGGAGTGTTAGGACTGGCGCCTCACACAGACGTTAACGGAGGGTCTCAAAGGCTCCCTGCTGCTCGGGACCCCACCAGAAATCCACCCCTTTTCTCGTGAGACGAGTGAGGGATACTGCAATCTTGGAGAAATCCCGTATGAATCTCTGGTAGTATCCTACCAAGCCCAAAAAGCTCCTAATATCTGAAGGGGATTTCGGAACCTCCCACTGCATAACCGCCTCGATCTTGGCCGGATCGACCCAGATCCCTTCTTGGTGAACGAGATGTTCAAGGAACTAGACCTCTCGTAACCAAAACTCACATTTCGAAAACTTGGCGTACAGTTGTTCCCGCCTCAGGATTCCCAACAGCTCTCGCAGATGCTCCTCATGTTGTTCTCGGGTCTTGGAATACACCAAGATATCATCTATAAATACTATGACCGAGCGGTCAAGCATCGGTCTACAAACCCGATTCATCAAGTCCATAAACACTGCTGGCGCGTTGGTGAGCCCAAACGGCATCACCACGAACTAGTAATGTCCATAACGAGTTCGAAACACGGTCTTCTCCACGTCCTCCTCCCTGACCCTGACTTGGTGGTACCTGGACCTCAAATCTATCTTGGAAAACCAAGATGCGCCCTGTAGCTGATCGAAGAGGTCGTCTATCCTCGTGAGTGGGTAACGGTTCTTCATCGTAAGCTTGTTCAACTCCCGGTAATCAATGCACATCCGGTGTGAACCGTCCTTCTTCTGGACGAAAAGAATCAGTGTTCCCCATGGAGAACTGCTAGGTTGAATGAACTGCTTGCCTAACAGTTCCTGTAGCTACGACGATAGCTCCTGCATCTCAGGCGGCACCAATTGGTACGATGCCTTAGTGATAGGGGCCGCACCTGGCACCAGGTCGATCCTGAACTCGACCTACCTCTCTAGAGGTATCCCTGGAAACTCTTCCGAAAACACATCTGCGAACTCCCCGACCACTGGTACATTGGAGACCGAATTCTGGTCCCTGACTCGCGTATTTACCATGTACGCTAGATAACTCGTACACCCATGCTGCATGTACTTTCGAGCCCTGGCAGCTGAACAAAAACCTGAGCCTACTCTGGTTCCCTCACCATATATAATAAGTTCTCCCCCACTTGGGTTTCGAACTACCACCCGCTGGCCCTCACAATCAATCATAGCACCGAACTTACTGAGCCAATCCATGCCCACAATCATGCACACCTCCCCCATGGGAATCGGAATTAAGTCTATCGAAAAAGACACCCCGAAAATCTCCAAGTCACATCCTTGATAAACTGAAGAAGCAGAAACCCCGTGTTCGTTGGAGATAGATAATCGTAACGGACACTCCAACTCGCCCACAGGCGTACTGAACTCCCTACTAAAAGACCGAGACACGAAGGACCGACTCGCCCCCAAGTCAAATAAGACCAATGCGGGCAAAGAGTTCACCAAAACCGTACCTAATCATAGGTACAACAAATAAGCATATAACAAATAAAGAAAACAAGATGAGGATAGAAACATACCAGCAACCACATCTGGTACTACTCTGGCCTCCCATCTATGATCCTCAAAGTAGCCGGTGCTGCAGCCTGCACCGGCTTGGCGACAAGTAGTGGACAGTTGGCCCTCATGTTGCCGACATGGTTGCAGTGATAACATAACCTCATACCCTGGACTGGGGCAGCCTGGCAATAATCCTTCGTGTAATGCCCCTCCTTGCAACACTTGTGGGACCCACTACCAGCCCGACATACACCAGAATGTCCCTTGCAACACTTCCCACAAGTGCGGCCCTATTGACCCCCAGTCCTAGCATCGACGGTCTTGGGCCGCTTCGGCGCCGGCTGTGACAGTACCAGGGCCGACCGCTGCTCCCTTAGCTGCAGCTCAATCTCCAACTCCCACCATCTGGCGGCCTCCTGCAACTCCAGAAGAGTATCACATCACTGGGTAGCTACAAACTGCTGGATATCAGTCTTGAGCATACTCAGATAACGGGTCATCTGAGATTGCTCGGAAGCAAACTCTGGGCAGAACATCGCTCGCTCAGTGAACATATGGGTGATCTCCGTCACCGACTCTCCATCATGCCTCAAACTCAGAAACTCTTGTGCCAAACGTTCCCGCTCAACCCTTGGAATGTAACGAGTGCGGAACATATTCCTGAACTGCTCCCAAGTAACAGTAGCTATGTGATCATTAATGTAAGTCCACGTCGCAAGTCTCCACTAGTCCTTGGCTCTGTACCTAAGCAGGTTCAGAGCACACCTGACCTTTTGGTCAGTAGGACACGAGCAGGTGAAGAAACACCCCCTCTACATCTGAAATCCATCTTATAGCTTTGATGGGATCCTGTGTCCCATCAAAAGTAGGGGGCTTCGTGTTGTCGAAGTCCCGGTACTGAAAACCCCTACCTACTCCTCCCCCTGCCGTAGATATAGTTGATGTAGCTGCGGCGGCGGCTATCTCTGTGAGGGCTGCGTAAAGCTTATCGAAATACTCCACCATGGTGGTCTTAATCGACCCGAACATTTCTGGCAACTCGGCCCGGAACAACGCAACAACCTCTTCATGCAGGATTGCTCGGATCCTGTCATCCATCTCATTTGGCCTCATTTGGCCAATCGTCTCAGGTGCTGTCAGCTCCTCCTGTCCGCCCTCTCATGATCCCGATCCGGATCTAGTCACAAAGCGCCTGATCATCACCATTCTGAAAAACACACAAGGTATCAGATAACTCATACAACGACTGGGGACCAACCCCCAACAAAACCCTATGAGTTGTGACTTCCTTGTCACGCATATGGGTCATGTGCTTTCAGTAGTATGGGCCCATACTACCTTCCACACCTACCCATATTTGTTCCAAGTATCACCACAATGCCCTAACAATACATATAATCATATCGAGCACTCAAGCCTTATTCCTAAAGGAATGCTAGATGCCTCGAAGTCAGCGGACTCATCCAAACAACCTACCCTATCACGAAACTTCCACCAACCCTGTGGCACTAGTGTATGCTAGCCATACATAATGCTGGACCCGATAGACTTTCAAATATTTAATTCTACCCTAAGCTCCCAATCAAACAAGAACATAACATAAGGCTAAATCAAAACATTCTTAGGCTATAAGATCTTAATTATGTATAATCGTGATGCATACAGCAAATCACTACGGTAATGATGTTAATTTCATATAAGGGAAACCCTAGGCTAGCAGGCACCACGTAATCAGGAAATTCTATCATGCAATTCCTGAAGATCCCTAGCCTAGTACTAGCATGTTGTTCTAACATATCATATAATCAAATAACTGTATGGTATTTTGGGTTTTACTTACTGGCTCCGATTGATCGTACACCCTGCATCCTCCTTTATTTATTTTGAAAACCAATTTCTTAAAACATTTTTGAAAACCTTTCCTTGGTTTGAGACTGGATTCACACGAATGTTCCTCCAATTCACTCAAACAAAGGCTCTGATACCAACTTGTAACATCCAAAATTTCAAACAAATTTAAACTTTTTAAACATATCAAGTTCATCAAAACATTACAACTTTGTTTTCAAAATATTGATTATCAGAGTTTTTCCTAAAAACATAAACATAATAGGAGGAGCTGTACAATTACGCCTTCGCCTTGCCACGATCCTCTGATGTACCTGAAACAATAAGCTGAAACTGTAAGCCCGAAAGCTTAGTGAATTACCCACAAAATACTGATACACATACAGTCCACATAGCAATATCAACATTAGCATATCATATCAATAAAATAGAACAGCAAATACTGGGTCTATAGCTTTACAAGCTGGACTACCCCTGGGCCCTCTGTACAAGTCTGGAATGCCTACCGGGCCCTCAGCTCATATTTGGGATGCCATCGAGCCCTCAGTACGAGTCTGGAATGCCTACCGGGCCCTCAACTCATATCTGGAATGCTCCTGAGTCCTCAGTATGAGTCTAGAATGCCTACCGGGCCCTCAGCTCATATCTGGAATACTCCCGAGTCCTCAGTATGAGTCTAGAATGCCTACCGGGCCCTCAGCTCATATCTGGAATACTCTAGGGTTTGTTGGCTATCGCATAGAGCAGTACAACCTCAACCCAACCCACATAACATATAACATAACTATTGAGCATGCAATAATCATATAACATTACAGGTAGTCCTACAAGTCTACCTAACTGGCATAACCACTAGCATACAACACTAACTCATACTCAACATTTAACATTACTAGGATAACATATTCAAAGGGGCCAGCCTTGGTGTTTGGTGCCTTATACCCTTTAGTATAGTGAGGATAACTCACCTCGTAGATGTCATCTCGATAAATAATCAAAGCTCTCCGATCACTTGTCAAAGACTCCACCACTTATTACCATAATATGACATGCTCATAAGTCTCTGTCCTCACAGAATAGCTAACCTTGATCAAGGTCAAAGTCCTTAGTCAAGGTCAACAGTCCATGTTGACCTCAACTCACCGGTTTTACTCGGCTACTCGCCGAGTCCTTTGAAGCACATCCAACTCGCCGAGTCATTGGGGTGACTTGTCGAATTACTTCGAATCTCGATCAAACCTTAAGGCCACCCGTCGAGTTCCCTCCTCGTAACTTGACGAACATGCATGCAAACGTGTCCTGGTTAAAACTCATCCGACTCACCGAGTTGTTCTTTAACCCGTCGAGTCTTATAGCAATCTTCATCGGACTCGCCGAGTCGTTCGTCTAACTCGTCGAGTCTAATGCACGACTTCATGTGACTCGCCGAGTCAGCTTTGCGACTCGCTGAGTCCCTTCAATCATTTATCATGCATATAACTTTTAAGCCATGGCAAGGCCCCAAATTGTAGATCTAACTTCCTTAGGCCTGCTTTATCATGAAAAGTTGCAAACTTTACGTGCATGTAAGGCTCCAATGACTCAAAAAGCCCAAACTATGCTTGAAATGGGGTTTTACACTTAGGGAGGGGCTCAAACTTGCCAAAGCTAAGAACTTAATGGTCCTTCAATCCATAGAGAGTTCAAATCTGAAGTTACAACTTCAGATCTTGGCTCATACTCCAGGAAATGACTTTATAACCCAACTAAGAACCCTGATCTCTAACCAAGGAGGTCTAGAACGAAATAGATAGGAGGATAACAACTTGATACCTTCCCAAGAGATGACAACTGGAGTAGATCCGGATTTTCCTTAAGCTCCTTGCTTCAAACTGTGACAACCGTCAAATTCTGGTCAATTCAAAGTCAAATAAAGTCAACGAGTCAAACCGGTCAGCTCAACTAACCTTGTGTATTAGGTCGATGAATCGATAAAGCAAGAACATATGAGTTTTTGATTCGCATTTGGATTGATGATTGAGGGATGATTCGTGAAGAAAAACGCGAAGTCAAGGACTATGAAATTGTTGGTTGCAAGAATTTAAAAACTCGATTGTGGAGTTGTTGATGCTCATTTTGCGAAAGTAAAACAATCGAGTGTTCGCATCTATGAATCAATTTGAAGTCAATTGGGTTAATATTCGCATATGGGTTCAACATATGAAAATTTTGATTTCGCAAGTTTAGAGTTCAAGAACTAAACTGTGTTCGCATCTGGAATGAAAAATTTTGTGAATCGCATTTGATTAATTAGGTTAAAATGCGAAGGGATGCGAAGGGTGTAAGAATGAAAATGCGAAGGTGATTAATGCGAAGGGATGCGAATGGTGTAAGAATGAAAATGCGAAGGTGATTAATGCGAAGGGATGCGAATGGTGTAAGAATGAAAATGCGAAGGTGATTAATGCGAAGGGATGCGAATGGTGTAAGAATGAAAATGCGAAGGTGATTAATGCGAAGGGATGCGAAGGGTGTAAGAATGAAAATGCGAAGGTGATTAATGCGAAGGGATGCGAAGGGTGTAAGAATGAAGATGCGAAGTATTTCACAGTAGAATGCGAATTGGGGAAGAAAACAGAAGATTTCAAATATTGTCCCTGGAGTTTCGCATTTTTGGAAATAAATACTCAACTTCGCAAATGGGGGTCATAAAATGATGAAATTGCAGAATTTTTAAAGAGATGCACACACATAGACAACCACACATATATTTAGAAAATTAAACTAAAAATGGGATATAGACTATTATAAGACATTGTTCTTGACTTTTGAGTCCAAAGACGTATGATCACAAGCAACCACCCCACACCCACTCTATGACCAGCCATACCTCCCCACCTTACCTATGTCACTTCAATGTTCCCTTACACTCAAATTTCACTCACTCCCACGTTTTTGAGCTGGAACAATCAACCACACTCCTCATTTTCTCTCATTTCTCTCATTCCACTAAGTAACAAACATCACTTTTTCTCTCAAACTCTTCTACACAAATTTTCGAGATCCAAGGCTGGATTCAAGTGTTCTTCCACACTTAGTAAGTAAAAAATTCATCCTCCCTATTATTATTTCACTTCATTCTACTCAAATCTTTGGTTGCTTACACAAACTCCCTAACTATGATGTTAGATTCTCGAAAACCTTCAAGGCATCTCCAAGCGTTCTTGAATTAAACACTTCCATTCTTCAACAATCATCTACTGAAATCACTCAAGGTGAGTTCATACCCCTACATTTTCATGATTTCTCAAGTTTTCAGGGGGTGAATACAAGTTAAAACACTAAGAACATAACTAGATTTTTCTAACAGCCTTCATCAGAAAAGTTCAACTCCATTCACGGACTGTTTTGGGCATCTTACACATTTTTGTTTTCAAAACTGTACAAGGTGCAAATAGTTCAAGTTTTTAGCTTTAAAATGGCTACTTGCACATCTCCATACGATTTTTCTACAATTTATGGCGATTTTTACAAAACTGCCTATCATTTCAAACAACAATCCGGACCAGTCTGTGATCTTGGACTTTTTCACCCAAGTTAGAGGTCATTATAAATTGAGATAAAATTTATGAGCAAACTAGACACATTTTGTGAACTCTCAGAATTTACGGATCTAGTTTTCGACTTCGTATGATTTTTCTATGATTTTTCCAAATACAGGGCAGAATGGCTAAAGTTAGCCAACAGCATGTAAATATCGTAACACTTTGTATTATGTTGAGCAAAGTGTATAATCATAAGTTCTAATATTTGAATGTGTTTCCGTGTTAGTTTATCATTATGAACTGGAATTAAGACATTCATATTAAATATTAAATATTATTCATTCATTTTGGAACACGTATTATTAGACTATAAAATGTATAGTTTGATAAATTCACAATACTAATACATTTCCATAAAAGAATTCATACATATTACATACATTTTAGATAAACTATAATAGGTATAGTTTATGATACATCACTCAACGCACTCGTACAAAAAGGGGTACAAATACAAAGTACCGGGTCTCTATACAAAAAGGGGTACAAATACAAAGTACCGGGTCTCTATACAAAAAGGGGTACAAATACAAAGTACCGGGTCTCTATACAAAAAGGGGTACAAATACAAAGTACCGGGTCTCTATACAAAAAGGGGTACAAATACAAAGTACCGGGTCTCTATACAAAAAGGGGTACAAATACAAAGTACCGGGTCTCTATACAAAAAGGGGTACAAATACAAAGTACCGGGTCTCTATACAAAAAGGGGTACAAATACAAAGTACCGGGTCTCTATACAAAAAGGGGTACAAATACAAAGTACCGGGTCTCTATACAAAAAGGGGTACAAATACAAAGTGCCGGGTCTCTATACAAAGCTATTATGATATTAAAACTACACATCCTCTAAAATTGTTAGACTTCAACTATAGTCGCTGAGCGTATATGTTGAGTCATATAAGAATTTAGTCTTGATTGGCCTAGAATTGGTGGTGCCCGCCTCATCTCCTGTTCCTCGTTGGGTTGTGGACCTAGGGCAGACCCACTATATTCAACGTTTTATCTAAGTTAAGCCTTATATAACTTTATATGTTGGACGATTATAGAGGAACTCTACGGATTACTCTAGGGTTCATTACAGCATCATGTAGGATTATTTCTATTCATACTTAACTAAGAAAATATTGGATTTTCTGGAAATCAAACTAAATCGATTTTACAAGGAAAAACGGTTTCTACTTCAAACAAAACTCTTATGAACTCACCAACCTTTGTGTTGACACTCTTTAAAACTACTTGTATTCTCAGGAAATCAGTGAAACAGGAAAACTTCATCGCTTTGAGGATGGGACGCTAAACCGTCAACAATTTATTTTGTCATCATAATGTAATTGCTTTTGAAACATGTAAACATATACTTTGGTGTGACTTTTGCAATTATATTTATGGTGGTTGTTTTTACTTTGAGCGCTATTATACACGTTGTTGTGATACTGTACATGAAGTCCTCCACCCCCAGACGTTTCCGCCATCCTTGGTTTGGGGGTGTGACAGATTGGTATCAGAGCATTGTTTATAGTGAACTAAGTATATCGAACCACATAAGATATACAAACTATAAATGCATTGGGACTAAGGTCTCTGATTTTAAGATTTCAAAACCACTATACCTTTAAGAATAAATAACTTTTGTTAAAAGTATACATGCATGCATACATACTAAGGTCAGCATCATTTTAGGACAAAACAAAAGTAATGATTGTTGGATATCACAGTTAAGCCTGGGGATGTATGATCAGTCTTGGGAATAGCATAGCCTGATCAACTATGCTGGTCCGAGGAGTGATTAGCATATGCCCAAGAATGGTTGTGATGTGGCAACAAGTCTAAAAACTTACCAACACTACCACAATGAAATACCATAGGGGTATTTTGGCATTATTAAAAATTACATCTGCAAGAACTAAATAGATCTTTATCAATAGGTCAATAGTTGCTTAGTGGATACATTAAAATTTTATGTATCCAGGACGTCATAGACTTAGAATCTGTGGATCTTTGCCTTACTTCCTGTTCTCGTTGGATTGGGGATTTAGAGTTAGGATCGCTTATTCGAAGGTCTATCCTGTCCCGAATACATATAATTAGTATGCACTAAACAATTTGTTGAAGTACCTGATAAAGATCATCGTATAATTAGCAAATTAGTACGTTTGCTTAATCATTTCTTATATCCCCATTTCTCGCGAAGATATCATGGCTGGATTCCACCCACACGACGACCCGTACTACCCTAACCACTACAATACCAAATGGCTCGGAGAGGAGCCAGAGAATGATTACCCAACCCCTGTAGATGGTCACCAAGCTGAAGGCTATGCTGATGGTTCTGACTCCGACCCTGAAGTGGAGAACTTAACCCCGATGACTCTTGTTCCGAATCCCAACCCTTGACCGGCTTTCAAGGCCCGATGCCTCCTTGGGTAGAGTGCTTGGAAACCTGGAGCAAAGGAACAAGACCAACATATGTCGTTTAATAGAGAACGAAGCTTCTACAACATAAACGAAGGAAACTCAGCAGATAAAATTTTTCCAATCCTAGTCTATAGAGTTGCCCGAAACGAGATTCAGGGTAGAACAACTCTCCATAGTATCGCAGAGGTTGATGCAAATAACGAGAATACATGCGATCCGCACCAATCGCCTTGAGCACACTCGCGAAAAATCTAAGAGAGACCACAAAACCCACTAACTCGTGAAGTTCATTAATATGGACTTCCTTTATGAATTATATATAAGGAATTCTTAAATCGAAGAAAAATGCAGGAAAAATCAAATTCTATAACAACTGACTTGTCCTTACTAGTAGGAGCTTACCATCTGATCAGTTTTCCTTTTTGCAAACTCATGACAGAACGATGCCACCAAGGAAAAGACCCAGACCTTCGGGCAGCACAGCGCCACCACCTCCAACGCCACCTCCCCAGTTTGATCCTGAAATGTTCCAAGCTGCAGTGACAGCAGCCGTGGTAGCTGCAATGTCACAAATTGGCACAAATAGCACTGGTGGTGCTGGATCTGGAGCCACAAACCCTAACCACGGGGATAGTGCAGGACGCACAAGGGAATGCACTTACAAGGACTTCACAAATGGCAAACCCGATTCCTTTGATGGAAGAGGGGGTGTCCTCGCACTAATTCAATGGTTCGAAAGGACCGAAGCAATCTTTGAGATTTGTGCTTGCCCCGAAGCGAGCAAAGTCAAGTACGCGACATTCACCTTCATCGGAAGAGCTCTCACTTGGTGGAACGGCAAAGTTAAGTCGCTTACGCTTGCAGTGGCTAACTCGTTAAGTTGGGAGGACCTAAAGAAGATGATGTTGAAGGAATATTGCCCAAGAGGTGAAGTGCAAAAGCTGGAGCAAGAGCTATGGAATCTCCGAATGGCAGGCTCCGACCTTACAACTTACACCAACCGATTTTGTGATCTAGCACTCCTTTGTCCCGCTATGGTCACCCCGGAAGACAAAAAGTTGGAGCGTTACCTCTGGGGATTGTCCCCCGAAATTCAAGATAGCGTGCTCGCCTCAAGACCAACTACCTTCGACAGCGCCAAGGAGTTAGCACAACAACTCATTGACCATCATGCCCACCATGACACTATGGCAACCACCCATACCCAAGCAAGAGGAGGGAACAACGAAAGAAAGTTTTGGGACAACAAGAAAGATCAATCAACCCAAGGCCTCGCTAAGAAGCAACAGATCCTTGCTGTTCATGCTGCCACAACCCTCACCACACCAACTCCCATGAAACCATACGCAGGAACACTTCCAAAATGCAACAAGTGTAACTTCCATCACACTGGAGCTTGCCGAAAGTTGCATTGCAACAACTGCGACAGAGAGGGGCACACTGCTCGTTTCTGTAAGGCACCAGCACGACCCATCAGCCAGGTACCCGGCTCTGGAGCAAGCCCAACCTGTTACGAGTGTGGAGAAACGGGACACTTTAAAAGGGAATGCCCAAGAACAAGAGATGCTGGTGGTGGCGGGAGGGTGTTTGCAATCACCGAGGGAGAAACCACTCCGGAACTGCCCGCAAATATCAGTACGTGTTTCTAACATCGACATTAAAATCCCAAATTTCTTTATATGATAAATCTAGCATCGATTAAAGCATGCATAGTAGTAATCATGTGACATCGGGCGAGTTATTCCTCGCCATAATCAAATTCTGGTACTACGAAAAGTCATCCCCATCTTTCCTCTAAATTCCTGGATCCCCATTCGAAGTGCAAATTTCGGGACGAAATTCCCTTTAACGGGGGGATGATGTGACAACCGTCAAATTCTGGTCAATTCAAAGTCAAATAAAGTCAACGAGTCAAACCGGTCAGCTCAACTAACCTTGTGTATTAGGTCGATGAATCGATAAAGCAAGAACATATGAGTTTTTGATTCGCATTTGGATTGATGATTGAGGGATGATTCGTGAAGAAAAACGCGAAGTCAAGGACTATGAAATTGTTGGTTGCAAGAATTTAAAAACTCGATTGTGGAGTTGTTGATGCTCATTTTGCGAAAGTAAAACAATCGAGTGTTCGCATCTATGAATCAATTTGAAGTCAATTGGGTTAATATTCGCATATGGGTTCAACATATGAAAATTTTGATTTCGCAAGTTTAGAGTTCAAGAACTAAACTGTGTTCGCATCTGGAATGAAAAATTTTGTGAATCGCATTTGATTAATTAGGTTAAAATGCGAAGGGATGCGAAGGGTGTAAGAATGAAAATGCGAAGGATAAAATGCGAAGGGATGCGAAGGGTGTAAGAATGAAAATGCGAAGGTGATTAATGCGAAGGGATGCGAATGGTGTAAGAATGAAAATGCGAAGGTGATTAATGCGAAGGGATGCGAATGGTGTAAGAATGAAAATGCGAAGGTGATTAATGCGAAGGGATGCGAATGGTGTAAGAATGAAAATGCGAAGGTGATTAATGCGAAGGGATGCGAAGGGTGTAAGAATGAAAATGCGAAGGTGATTAATGCGAAGGGATGCGAAGGGTGTAAGAATGAAGATGCGAAGTATTTCACAGTAGAATGCGAATTGGGGAAGAAAACAGAAGATTTCAAATATTGTCCCTGGAGTTTCGCATTTTTGGAAATAAATACTCAACTTCGCAAATGGGGGTCATAAAATGATGAAATTGCAGAATTTTTAAAGAGATGCACACACATAGACAACCACACATATATTTAGAAAATTAAACTAAAAATGGGATATAGACTATTATAAGACATTGTTCTTGACTTTTGAGTCCAAAGACGTATGATCACAAGCAACCACCCCACACCCACTCTATGACCAGCCATACCTCCCCACCTTACCTATGTCACTTCAATGTTCCCTTACACTCAAATTTCACTCACTCCCACGTTTTTGAGCTGGAACAATCAACCACACTCCTCATTTTCTCTCATTTCTCTCATTCCACTAAGTAACAAACATCACTTTTTCTCTCAAACTCTTCTACACAAATTTTCGAGATCCAAGGCTGGATTCAAGTGTTCTTCCACACTTAGTAAGTAAAAAATTCATCCTCCCTATTATTATTTCACTTCATTCTACTCAAATCTTTGGTTGCTTACACAAACTCCCTAACTATGATGTTAGATTCTCGAAAACCTTCAAGGCATCTCCAAGCGTTCTTGAATTAAACACTTCCATTCTTCAACAATCATCTACTGAAATCACTCAAGGTGAGTTCATACCCCTACATTTTCATGATTTCTCAAGTTTTCAGGGGGTGAATACAAGTTAAAACACTAAGAACATAACTAGATTTTTCTAACAGCCTTCATCAGAAAAGTTCAACTCCATTCACGGACTGTTTTGGGCATCTTACACATTTTTGTTTTCAAAACTGTACAAGGTGCAAATAGTTCAAGTTTTTAGCTTTAAAATGGCTACTTGCACATCTCCATACGATTTTTCTACAATTTATGGCGATTTTTACAAAACTGCCTATCATTTCAAACAACAATCCGGACCAGTCTGTGATCTTGGACTTTTTCACCCAAGTTAGAGGTCATTATAAATTGAGATAAAATTTATGAGCAAACTAGACACATTTTGTGAACTCTCAGAATTTACGGATCTAGTTTTCGACTTCGTATGATTTTTCTATGATTTTTCCAAATACAGGGCAGAATGGCTAAAGTTAGCCAACAGCATGTAAATATCGTAACACTTTGTATTATGTTGAGCAAAGTGTATAATCATAAGTTCTAATATTTGAATGTGTTTCCGTGTTAGTTTATCATTATGAACTGGAATTAAGACATTCATATTAAATATTAAATATTATTCATTCATTTTGGAACACGTATTATTAGACTATAAAATGTATAGTTTGATAAATTCACAATACTAATACATTTCCATAAAAGAATTCATACATATTACATACATTTTAGATAAACTATAATAGGTATAGTTTATGATACATCACTCAACGCACTCGTACAAAAAGGGGTACAAATACAAAGTACCGGGTCTCTATACAAAAAGGGGTACAAATACAAAGTACCGGGTCTCTATACAAAAAGGGGTACAAATACAAAGTACCGGGTCTCTATACAAAAAGGGGTACAAATACAAAGTACCGGGTCTCTATACAAAAAGGGGTACAAATACAAAGTACCGGGTCTCTATACAAAAAGGGGTACAAATACAAAGTACCGGGTCTCTATACAAAAAGGGGTACAAATACAAAGTACCGGGTCTCTATACAAAAAGGGGTACAAATACAAAGTACCGGGTCTCTATACAAAAAGGGGTACAAATACAAAGTGCCGGGTCTCTATACAAAGCTATTATGATATTAAAACTACACATCCTCTAAAATTGTTAGACTTCAACTATAGTCGCTGAGCGTATATGTTGAGTCATATAAGAATTTAGTCTTGATTGGCCTAGAATTGGTGGTGCCCGCCTCATCTCCTGTTCCTCGTTGGGTTGTGGACCTAGGGCAGACCCACTATATTCAACGTTTTATCTAAGTTAAGCCTTATATAACTTTATATGTTGGACGATTATAGAGGAACTCTACGGATTACTCTAGGGTTCATTACAGCATCATGTAGGATTATTTCTATTCATACTTAACTAAGAAAATATTGGATTTTCTGGAAATCAAACTAAATCGATTTTACAAGGAAAAACGGTTTCTACTTCAAACAAAACTCTTATGAACTCACCAACCTTTGTGTTGACACTCTTTAAAACTACTTGTATTCTCAGGAAATCAGTGAAACAGGAAAACTTCATCGCTTTGAGGATGGGACGCTAAACCGTCAACAATTTATTTTGTCATCATAATGTAATTGCTTTTGAAACATGTAAACATATACTTTGGTGTGACTTTTGCAATTATATTTATGGTGGTTGTTTTTACTTTGAGCGCTATTATACACGTTGTTGTGATACTGTACATGAAGTCCTCCACCCCCAGACGTTTCCGCCATCCTTGGTTTGGGGGTGTGACACAAACTACTTGCTTCCCAATCTCTTTTCACCAAAATCCTCTTCCAAGGCTTCAAACACACAATGGGCACACACACACGTATTAGGGTTTGTTAAGAGACTGCAAAGAGGCTGAAAGAGGTTTGTGTTCCCTTAAATAGGGTGCATAGCCCCGAGATTTAGGGTTTCCGCTGCCAGCTCATACTCGCCGAGTCCCAATATGGACTCGTCGAGTAGGTTACTTAACCCGCGATCCTTCCCGCTGCTACTCGACGAGTAGATCAACCAACTCATCGAGTAGGGCTTAACCCAATAACTCATATTTAGACAATACATGAGAATCGGGGCGTTACACGTTTTCTTTTAGCCATTTTTATTTAAAATATCTAAGGAGGAAGTCTGATCGCAGAGTCGAGCCTCGTACATTGGGCGTACGAAGGTTTAATGAAACCTTAATTTTAGGGTGTTGCATCCTATATAAGCTCCTTAAGTCCTTAGGACTGACCTCTTTACCAACCACCATATCTTCTAAACCCTAAATTACGACACTTAGCCATAATTTTGTGTCTTTGAGCTCTTGAGAAGAGAAGTTGGTGCTTACTTGCTCAATTTGAAGGGATAGAAGAAGGTTGAAGGTTCATTGCTTAGTGTGAAGCTTAGAGATCCAAAATCATCACTCCTTTGCAAGTCATTTGAGGTATAAAGATCTTATCTTGACAAAATCAAAACCTAGGGATGATCCAAGTGCAAAAGAAAAAATAGGGACCAAAAGCAACATTTTAGCAAACCACATGGACAATTTTGGTAATTTGTTCTATAAACAAAGTAACATAAATGAAAATTAGTAAATGAACATTCACAAATATAAATGAATGAATAAGACTATTGTTTCTACTCGCTTTCTAACTACACAAATCTTGTTTATACTCATTGAATATAGGAAAAAAAATAAACTAAGGTTGTGTTTGACATACTAGTTGAAAAGCTAGCTATTAGATAAACAGTTAGCTGATAGCTGAAAAGCTAGCTGTTAAATAAAAAACTAGCTAGTAGCTGAAAAGATAGTTGATAAAAAATTGCGTTTGGTAAAACTAGCTGAAAAGCTAGCAGAAACATATAAATGGACATAAAAAGACATTTAAAAGAAGACAAAGTTACAAAAATGGTCCATATGGTTTACTAAAAGTCACAAACTCAGTCCCTATTAATTTTTTTTTTGATGCAAATGGTCCTTGTGGTTTGCAAAACTTGCACAGATGACCCTTTTTACTAACTTTGTTAAAATTTTACTGTTAGTTCCTCCATTGTAAGGGTATTTTAATCTTTTCAAGTATAGAATGGCTAAATTCGTTACATTTAGTAAACCAAAGGGACCATCTTTGTTATTTGCCTTGAAAAGTCAACAAATTGATAAAGTAGGGAGTCGACAACCCCAACCTTTGCATATGAACACCTTAACCAACTCAGCTGAACACATCGTTTCTCATTTCCTAAAACTAATTTATATTGTAACAAAATCATTAAAGCATAACTAATAAAAAATACAAAAATATATTTATGCGTGAAACTTTTTTTTAATAAAAATTACGTATTATAAAAAATAAGATTTATACAAATAATTTTTATGTTTTCTTTATGTGAAAATATTTTTTTTATAGATTTAGAAAAATACATTTTCATATAATATGTTATTACGTTGTATTGAAATGTAAAATCGGTCGAATTATTTAAATTTTTTTAATATATATATATATATATATATATATATATATATATATATATATATATATATATATATATCATATTAATTTTGGAACAACCATATTTTCTTAAATGTTTCTTTACATAGATTTGATAATAGTAATCCGGACATTATTCGTTGGCATAATAATAGCATATTTCTAATTTAGGATAAAAAATATACTTATATCGTCATTAAACTAACACTTATAAATAACATATTATTTTTATTTTTCATTTTTATAAACATAAACAAGATCTCATAAATTCTGGCAAAAAAACAAGTTATGTTTTTTTAATACTTATTTTTTAAACCGAAAAACGGTTCTTAGAAAATTGATTGGGCCAATACAAAAACTTATTCAACCGATTTTGCATTCCAATACAACGTAATAACATATTATATAAAATCATATTTTTTAAATACATAAAAAAACATATTTACATAAAATAAATACATAAAAAATATAAATTAATTGTATATATTTATTATTATTATAATATGCAAAAATATATTCGTTTTATTTAAAAAAAAGTATTATGCAAAATATGTTATCGTGCAATATGTTATTACGTTAATGCTTTTAAGAAAAAATACTTGCATATTCGTTTTAAATCAACTAAAGACGTTAAGATAACGTAAAATTATATTTTAAGATTATAATGCAATAACGTATTATACATAAATGTATTTTTTTAAATACATAACAAACATACTTCACATTAAATAAATATATACAAAAAACTTTTTTTTTTTTTTATGTTTTTTTAGGATTATGTTTTTGTATAATATGTTATTACGTTTTTTTAAGTATTTAAAAGTATACGAAAACTTATTTTTTTTAAACACATAAAAAAAATTTCACATAAAACAAATACGTAAAAAAACAAATAAATTATTTGTAATTTTTTTTACAATACGCTAAAAATATATTTTATTTTATAAAAAAAAAAAAGTTTTTTTATAAAAATATTTTTTTTCATATTTTATTATTAATTTATTTACAAGTTGTAGATAATATTAATTAGTTTTTGAAAATATAACGTAAGTGTGACTTTAGACTAGTTGGTTAAGGTTTTGGTTAATTAAGGGAGAAAGGGAGGAGGTCTAAAGTTCGGATCTTATTCATTTCATTTTTATCATTTGTACTATTTTAAGACAAATTACAAAAATGGTCCCTATGGTTTATCAAATGTCACGAATTCAATCAATTTATACTTGAAAATACCCTTACATATTCAGTCCTTAACGGCGTTTTACTAACAGTGTTAGTAAAAAGGACCAACTTTGCAAGTTTTGCAAACCACAAGGACCATTTGTATAAAAAAAAAATTAGCAGGGACTGACTTTGTGACTTTTGGCAAACTACAGGGACCATTTTTCTAATTTTGTCTTAAAAGAATATGTTTCTATAATTAATTAAGAGTAAATTTGAATGTTTTTAAAAAGCATCTAAAAAGCTAGTCTAGGCTGTGTTTGGAGCGTCCCAGATAGTTTATTTTTTGAGTTTATTTATTTATTTATTTATTTATTTTTTTTAATTTGTCATATTTGACAAGTCAAAAAGTAGCTTATAAGCTAGCTATTTAAAAAAGTACTTAGGCCGTGTTTGGCACACTACAGTTAGCTGATAAACTAACTTATTTTTCGATTTTTTTTTAAGTTGTCATGTTTGACAAGCCAAAAAATAGCTTCTAAACTTAGCTTATAAGTTAGTTTTTTAAAATGCTACTTAGATTAGCTTTTTAGGAGTTCTTTCTTTGTTTTTTATTTTCCAAATATACCCTTTAATTAATTATATAAATATATTTTTTAAATGTACTTTTAAGTTATTTTATATTTTCAGCTAGTTTACCAAACGATATTTTTTATTCGATAGCTTTTCAGTTATCAATTAGTTTTTTATTTAACAATTAACTTTTCAGCTAGTACGCTAAACATAGCCTTAAATTAGCTTTTTTAAAATTTTCCAAATATACTCCCTAATTAGTTATTAAAACACGTTATTTTAATTATCTTTTTATGTAATTTTATATATTTCTACAAGTTTTTTTAGCTAGTTTTACCAAACATCATTTTTATCAACTAGATTTTTAGCTACCGGTTAGCGTTTTAGCCAGAGCCGACCCATGAGGAGAACAAGCTGGGCCATGACCCAAGGCAACAATGGGTTGAAAGGCATCATTCTCTTAAGTGTTCATCTTTTATTTGGGACACGTTTAATGAGCTAGCAAGCAAAATAATTCTAGTAAGATGTTGTAAGGGCACAAAACTAAAAATCCAAAATCAGATAAGCAGCTAAAAGATACGAGCACGCCATACACTTCTATGTATAGGTAAACGAAACGGTCGCAACTCGCAACACACCTAGATCGAGGAGTCTCTTTTAGTCTTTCTCTAATTAGCTTTTGATTTAAAATGTTAGTATGAAGAATAGTAGAATTGAAGACGAAAAGTCAGGAGAGTAAAAGATGAGGACACGAGGACATCTCAACTCATCGGTAGCTTGAGTGCGGGTAGGTCCAAGTTATGAAAATTTTCTTATATTTATAGGTTCAATCCAATTCCGTAGATTAAATTTGCTTCTCACTGATGGTAATTGTACAAAGGAAAATTGAAGTAGTTGGTTATCAAGTATCAATACAATTAGAAGAAAAAAAATCTTAATTTATGAGTTCTCAAATCTAGTTTGATAATGTGTATCATTGATAATATGTTTGATTTTTCATTAGAAATCATTTACTCTTTCATCGGCCATCTCAAATTCAAAAAATTAATCCAATTCTCAGCCCCCTGATTCAGTACAGTACATGTATGAGGTATGTCTTTAATTTGCGTTGAAAGTTAAAAATTTGAATCATTTAAAGATTTGAGAAATGATGATAGTACATGATAGAATGAATTTAACTTTGAGGGTTTTAATATTGGTTTCATTTGTAATTAGATAGAAAGATATGTTCAACACGATAGACAATTTTGGTTTCATTTATAATTGATAAAGAAGACTTTAGGTTATTGCTTTAGGCTCCTAAGGCATTATGTTTGGTTTCAATTGAAAATAATCAAACTTAGAATTACAACCAAAATGAAATTATGTTTGATTTAGTAAAAGATAGTAGTGCATCGTACTAATATGCCCAAATTAGTGAATTAAATTGACTCTGAATTTTGTTTGACTTTCAATTATATTTTTTTACAAAAGGCATTGCATTTTATTTGTCTAATATAATTTTGAAATCAAATCATGTTTTTTTAGCAATTTTTACACATGTCATATTAGTTGAATCTTGGGATAATATCTTGAAAGGGTAACAAACTTTCGACTTTATTCACATTTAGTCACTAAACTTTTTTTCGTTATCCATTTACCACTAAACTATTGAAACTGTTCATATTTTACCCTTATGACCGGCTGTTACCGGTCATAAGGGTAAAATGTGAACAATTTCAATAGTTTAGTGGCAAATAGATATTGAAAAAAAGTTTAGTGACTAAATGTGAACAAAATCGAAAGTTCGTTTCCCTCTAAAAAGTTCAATGGCTAAATGTGAACAAACTTCCTATTGTATTATGTGTTAGCAAATTATTTATTTTTGTTTAATTATAACAATATTTATTGATGAAGAAATCTATGAAATAAAAAAACAAAATGTAACATCCAGATTTCCAGTTATCATAATTTAAGTATTTTTCTTTTGAGTTATGAAGAGAGACTCGACGAGTTGATGCCTCAACTCATCGAGTAAGGTCGCAACTGATGACTCAGATTAATGAATGGACTCGACGAGTCCGCACTGTTGGCAGAAACCCTAAATCTTTGGGCCCGAGCCATATTTAAAGGCACTTATGGCCTTCAATTGCGACTACCTTTCCCATAAGTGAGAACCCTAGAGAGTTTGAGTGTGTAGAGTGAGAGGAAGAGTTATCTTGAGCTTTTTGGTGTGATTTTGCAAGAAAGGAGAAGAGTTCCAGCAAGAGGGACCAAGGAAGGTTATTGTTCTGAGTTATTCAAGCAAGGAGCTGCATTCTGAGGTACAAAAATGAACTCCTTTCCTTACCTATTGTGTAGATTCCATTTGGGGTTAGGGCTTGAATCACTTCATCTTTGGGGTTTTGAATGCCTCAAACCCCTCTTGCAAGTTTGTGTTATAGATATGGACCCTTCTAGGTCCAGAGAGCCGAGAATATGAAGCTTTAGTAGAGTAAACCTTGGGGTTTGAAGTTAGGAATCTGGACCCTTCTAGGTCCAGAGAGCCGAGAATATAAAGCTTTAGTAGAGTAAACCTTGGGGTTTGAAGTTAGGAAGCATTTATGGGATTTTTATGGTATATATAGTTACTTTCATCTTACATATAGATATGAAGTATTATATATTAATTATGTGCTATGTGTGCATATTATTTGAATACTTAATGTCTATGTTGGATGAACGATTTTATACATGTTTTAAAAGATTTAAACGGTATATTTATTTTATATCTACAAATATGTTGCGGATGAAACATGGGTAGGTGAAATAGTTGATGTGTGATGAAATAAAACGATGAGAGATAGGTGATGATAATTAGGTAAATAGATGATGATGAATAGGTGATGTAAGATGAAAGGAGATACCATAACCTTAACCGACAATGTGGCGATGTAGTCATCTACTAGAGTATAGATGACGACTACGGACTATTCTAGACAACTCAGTGGAAACACCAGCAGACCCATAACTTGTAGGTGATGAATTACGAGTTCAGCCGATGTTGTAACTACGTATTCATGCGATGATACTCTAACCCCTTACTATGAATTACGAGTTCAGACCATGTTGTAACTACGTATTCATGGGATGTCATAAATTCCGCATGCCAAACCAATTGTCATAATTCACATCAGTGAGAATGGTTCATTTTTTTTTTTGTAAAACCAAAATCAGATTGAAAATTTTGATTTTGGAAAATATCAAATCATTGGTTTTTTATTTCGGTTTCGGTTTTTTGTTTTTTTAAATATATTTTCAGGTTTTTTTTTTTTTTTTTTTTTTTTTTTTTTTTTTTTTTTTTTTTAATATTAGATATCAAGCATGGATTTATGTAATGCATCGCCACAATATTGCTACAATTTAACAAAAATAAATAATTTGCTAAAACATAATACAAGAGGAAGTTTGCTCACATTTAGTCATTGAACTTTTTAGAGGGAAATGAACTTTCGATTTTGTTCATATTTAGTCACTAAACTTTTTTTTCGTTATCTATTTGCCACTAAACTATTGAAACTGTTCACATTTTACCATTATGACCGGTAACAGTCGGTCATAAGAGTAAAATGTGAACAGTTTCAATAGTTCAATGACAAATAAATAACAAAAAAATGTTTAGTGACTAAATATGAAAAAAATCGAAAGTTCGTTACCCTTTCAAATCATTATCCTTGAATCTTTGTCTACCTAACGGGATTATGAAATGCAAGAGCACCAAGTTTTCCTTTTATTCTGATCAACTCTGTTGGAAGCTATGTATTATCCAAACCTGGTTGGATGTAAAAAACATCTCATTTAATCCTAATAAAAAAAATCACGTAACTATTTTCTCTTAGCGCCTCCATACCTCTCCTCATCATCAATCGTTCCTCCACCAATTGTTCTCCATCGTACGTCGTCCTCCTTGTGACTGACCACCATAATCACCGTCCACCAGACGCACCAACCACCGCACCGACCAGAAGCTCCCACCTTCACAACCATCGACGGATACAAATGCTCCCCTTCAACACGTGACATATTCCTTCTGTTTGATCGATTTTCCTTCTTCTCCTTTTCCTTTTAGGTAACACTTTCCACCTCCTTTTCCCCATTTGATTTGAAATCAATTGTTCTCTGATTTTTTAAGAAACACATCTGATTTCTAATTTCTAGAATATTAGGGTTTAAAAAAAAAATATGATTTGTGTGATTGGATCTTTGGTAGATGATTTTTTTCATGTTTGTTTATGCTTAATCTGATTATTCCAGGATGTTTTTAAGATCAGTTTTTTTTTTTTTCAAAATCAAATTATGCTTGGGATGTTTGATGTTTGTTTAAAGCTAGTTAATTGTTTGTTTATGTTAAAAATTGGATTATCATTGCTGTTAGTGACTTAAGATATCAAACATTTGAATTTTTTTTGCATTGGTAATGAGTTAAGAAATCAAAAATTAGAATTTTAAAAAGCTAGCTTAGAACCTATTTTTTGAATTGTCAAACTTGACAATTTTAAAAAGCTCGAAAAATAAGTTAGCTTATCAAATAACACTAAATACAACCTAACTTCCCAACTATGAGAATTATAAGTTTAGTTCGCTCATATTCTACACATAGAAATTTAACTTAAAACAATTGTCATTTATATCAACCTTTGTCACCATTTAGCAACGGTTGTATGCAGCAATATAATTAAATTAAAAGGACGATTTTAATCCCAAGAGGTAATAGCATGCTTTTTGATTTATATTGAATAATAAATTAACAATACTATATTACAATCATGAATATATTCTTTATACAATTTTTTAAATACAAAACAATTTAAAACATATATCTCTTTTGTTATCTTTTTCTAATTTGAAATATTTTTATACTTAGGGCGTGTTTGGCACGGAGCTTTTGGAAGCGTTTGGGAGCTTCTAGCTTTTAGCTTTTGACAAAATGCTCTAGTTTAAACAAAAAGCTTCGTTTGGCAGTACGAGCGTTTAGCTTTTAGTTTTAACAAAACGCTCCGATTGTAAAAGCTACTTCATGTAGCTTTTAACAAAACGTTCCAGAGCTTTTGAAATCAATTTCCATAATTACCCTTAAAAATATATTTATCTATTTTTTAATTTTTAATAAATTGTCCTTTAATGTAATTTTATATATTTCAAAAGCTTCCAGCTATTTTTGCCATACATTCATATAACAAATAAAAGCTACAGCTTTCCGCTACCAGCTACCAGCTACACGCTACCAGTTAACCGCTACCCGCTTTCAGCTAACAGCTACTTTTGCCAAACAGTCCCTAAAAATTTTAAGAGTCACACCAAAGCCATATATTTTTTTAGACCTAATTTAGGCCCACGTATCAAATGGTGTTTTTGAGAATTGATTTTGATCAACTTTAGTTGCTGGAGAATCTTTAGCTAGGAGTCGATTACATATATCTACCAATTGAACGGAACTGAATGAATACAATCTCCAATTTCCATCATCATGGATAACTTTTCCCTTGCTTCCTCCACCACATACTGCTGCTCTACTTTCTCTGGTAAGCCTTACTTCCTTTCCTCCACTCTCCCTTTCTACTCCATCACCGCTTGCTCCCATGA
The DNA here is from genome assembly GCF_052625555.1 of Lactuca saligna. Classification (NCBI taxonomy): domain Eukaryota; kingdom Viridiplantae; phylum Streptophyta; class Magnoliopsida; order Asterales; family Asteraceae; genus Lactuca; species Lactuca saligna. Next base: position 54,590,545 of record NC_136425.1, read on the forward strand.
CTCTGAAAACCCCACCACCACCTCCACCTCCACCTCCACCTCCTCATCCCTCCGCCGCCCCACCAACAACAAACCACCCTTCAAACACATCACCACCAATCCCCACCCTCCAAAACCCAAAACCCACATCACCAATCCCCTTCAAACACTTAAAAGAAACCCAACTGGCAATAATAATAACAACTCACAAACCCTAACAGAGAAGCTTTGGTTAACCAGCAAACTCTCTCCCCCACCGCCACCTCCACCTCCGCCTCCACCAGCTCCACCACAACCACCGCCAGATTCTTCTGCTTACAAAACTGATTTGGATGAAATTGTAAACAACAGTGATTTGGGACCCACACGAATTGAGTACAGTGATAAGGGAAAAATCTTTGTGGGGAATCTTCCATGGTGGATAACAAAGAACGAGCTTGAAGAATTGTTCAGACAATTTGGACCAATAAAGAAAGTGATATCAATAAAGCGATACAACGATACTGAAAGAAACATGGGGTTTGGGTTTGTAATATATGGAGGCACAACAGCTGAAAATTCAGCAATGAAGGCAGTTGAATTTGATGGTATGGAGTTTCATGGGAGGGTGTTAACTGTAAAACTTGATGATGGGAGGCGAATGAAGGAGAAATCTGCAGATAGGGCTAGGTGGATTGAAGGAGATGACACTGTAGATTACAAGTCAAAATGGGAAGAAGAGAGACATGTTTCAAGAAAAGAGCTCAAAAATGTGTTAGGAAGTCAACCAAAAAATTGGCAAGCTATTGTTGAAGCTTTTGAAAGGATCAAAAAGGTATCTAGAACCTGAACATTCTTTCTTTACTCTTATACAAATAAATTGATTCTTTTTTCTAAAAGTTGACTATTATAGCCTTCCAGGACAGAGTTTGGATTGATGATTAAGTATTATGCAAAGAAAGGTGATATGCATCGAGCAAGAGAGATGTTTGAGAGCATGAGGGGTAGAGGAATTGAGCCAAATTCACATGTATTTACCACGTAAGGGATATTGCTATATTGAGTTCAAATTTATCCTCTTTTTTCATTTTCCTGCATTAAATTAACTTATTTTATGCAGCCTAATTCACGCTTATGCAGTAGGTAGAGATATGGAGGAGGCTCTTTTTTGTGTAAGGAAAATGAAAGATGAGGGGATTGAATTGACTTTGGTGACTTACAGTGTTCTTATTGGAGGATTTGCTAGAGTTGGTGATATAAAGTAAGTAAATCTCTCTCTCTCTCTCTCTCTCACACACACACACACAAATACACTGATACACATACATAATTCATATACATATATGAGATATGTGTAATTATGTATCTATTAAATGGTCAATACTCAATAGTTGCTTAAATAATCAATTTTTTATTTTGGAAGTGCTGCAGATAAGTGGTTCAAGGAAGCCAAAGACAAGCTTACCACTTTGAATGGAATTATATATGGAAACATAATTTATGCACATTGGTGAGTATTCCTTTCTAATTATATATTTTAAATTTGAGAAAAATATATTTTGTAACACTCTGAAAAACACACACACATACAGCCAAGCCTTCAACATGGAGGGTGCTGAAGCCTTGGTTAGGGAGATGGAAGAAGAGGGCATTGATGCTACAATGGATATTTACCACACAATGATGGATGGTTATACAATGATTAAAAATGAAGATAAATGTCTCATTGTCTATAAGCGACTCAAGGTTTCTTTTCTTTCTTTTTTTTTTTTTTTTTTAAGGCAAGATTTGTATTTATCTCTTTTACTACACTAACCTTGAAAACCCTTTGTAGGAATGTGGCTTTACACCAAACGAAGTCACATACGGATGTCTTATTAATCTTTACACCAAGGTAACTTCAACTCATTATCTATAGTACCATGCTTATCTTTTTCATATACTTTTTTTTTTTGTCTTTTTAGGAATTTCTAACCTCCTTTTCACTTTCTATTGGTTGCTTAGTTTTTAACATCTTACTTTTAGCTTGTATTGCTAGTATCTGCTTCCAGCTTTATCCCTGCTTTATTGCTAGTATCCACTTCTTGCTTTATTGCTAGCACTTGCCTTATTGTTAGTATCTGCTTTCTATTTTATTACTAGTATCTGCTTCCTGCTTTATTGCTAGTACCTGCTTTATAACTTGTATCTGCTTCCTGCTTTATTGCTATCATTTGCTTTTTTACTTTATTGCTAGTATATGCTTTCTGCTTTACACTTTATTGCTAGTATTTGCTTTCTACTTTATTGGTAGTACCTGCTTGCTTTATTGCGAATATCCGCTCTCTGCTTTATTGCTAGTATCTGCTTTCTGCTTTATATTTGGTATCTGCTTTCTGCTTTATATTTGGTATCTGCTTTCTGCTTTATTGCTTGTATCTGCTTTTTGCTTTATTGGTAGTACTTGCTTCCTGCGTTATTGAATGCATCTGCTTCCTACTTTATTGGTAGTAAATGCTTTCTGCTTTATTGCTAGTATCTGCTTACACTAATACGGTGTCGTATGATGAATTTTTGTAGATGGGAAAAGTTTCAAAAGCATTGGAGGTGAGCGAAACAATGAAATGGAACGGGATAAAGCATAACATGAAGACATATTCAATGTTGATTAACGGATTCATAAAGCTAAAAGACTGGGCTAACGCATTTGCAATATTTGAAGATGTTATAAAAGACGGATTAAAGCCAGATGTTGTGCTTTACAACAACATCATCACAGCATTTTGTGGCATGGGAAACATGGATCGTGCAATTACTACAGTTTCAGAGATGCAAAAAGTAAGACACAAACCAACTTCACGCACATTTATGCCAATCATCCATGGCTATGCAAGAGCAGGAGAAGCCATGAAAGCTATTCAAGTCTTTGATATGATGAGAATGACTGGATGCATTCCAACTGTCCACACTTACAATGCCCTAATCCTTGGTCTTGTTGAAAAACGCCTGGTATGTCTATTTCTATATATATATATATTTAACTTGTGAAAAAGTTGATAGATTTTTTTTTTAATTTTTACAGATGGAAAGGGCTGTAAAAATATTAGATGAAATGTTGGTGGCTGGGATTACACCTAATGAACATACATATACAACAATCATGCATGGATATGCATCATTAGGTGACACTGGAAAAGCATTCGAGTATTTCTCTATACTTAAAAATGAAGGATTGGATGTTGATGTGTTCACATATGAGGCTTTACTTAAAGCTTGTTGTAAAGCTGGAAGGATGCAAAGTGCTTTAGCAGTTACTAAAGAAATGCATTCCCGAAAAATCCCAAGAAATACTTTTGTTTACAACATACTTATAGATGGGTACGATTTTTAAAATTATAATAAGATTAGTAAGTGTGTTAATCTTATAATAGTATTAGTAAGTACTAATCTTGTTTTTTTTTTTTTTTTTTTTTTTTTTTAGATGGGCTAGAAGAGGTGATGTTTGGGAAGCAGCTGATTTAATGCAACAAATGAAGCAAGAAGGGGTTCAACCTGATATCCGGACTTACACATCTTTCATCAATGCTTGTTGTAAAGCTGGAGATATGCTTGTATGTCTTTTTCCCAATATACCCTTTCTACTTTTATTATTTACTAATTATGAATTATGAGTGCAGAGAGCAGGGAGAACGATGAAGGAAATGGAGGCAGCAGGATTAAACCCTAATTTGAAAACCTACACAACCCTAATCCATGGGTGGGCCCGGGCTTCACTTCCTGAAAAAGCTTTAAAATGTTTTGAGGATATGAAATCTGCTGGATTAAAACCTGATGGAGCTGTCTACCATTGTTTAATGACATCATTGTTATCAAGAGCTTCAGTAGCTGAAGACTATATTTACTCGGGAGTTCAAAGCATTTGTGCTGAAATGGTGGAATCGGGTTTAACGGTTGATATGGGGACAGCTGTCCACTGGGCCCGCTGTTTAAGGAAGATTGAAAGAGGTGGCGGTGATATCACTGAAGCACTTCAGAAGACGTTCCCGCCTGATTGGAACTCTCGGAATATGCTTGATGAAATTTATGGGGTGGAGGTTAGTGATGGTGATGATGATAATGATGATGATGATGATGATTCTGATGGAGATTTTGATTGAGTGTTTGTATATGTGGTGAATGTTTTTGATGGAGTAATGATTTAATGATTTGTATTTTATGCTATGGGAGTTGTACATGTTCTCCATTAGGAGTTTACAAGGTAAGTAGGCTAGAACTATTGGAAATTTATTGAATAATTTGAGTTAAAAGTTCGATTTACACAAGGAGTATACAAGGTGAGAAAACTTTTTGCTGCATAGCCAAATGTAAAGGAGTTTACAATTGTGACATATTCCTTCTATTTGAATTAGATGTGTTGTAATAAATTAATAATTAAAAGGACGATTTTAATTCCAAGAGATAATAGCATGTTTTTTGATTTTATATTGAATAATAAATTAATAATAGTATATTACAATCACGAATATATTTTTATTTATATATTTTTAAATAAAAAATAAATTAAAACATAATAAAAGTTTAGTTAAACTGTTTTCTGTTTTCTATTAGTTTATGAATATAATCAAGTGTTCTTGTTATCTTTTTTCTAATTTGAAATCTTTTCATTATTCAAATTTTAGGAGTCACACCAAAGCCATATATTTCTTTAGGCCAAATTTGTTCTACGTAATAAATGTTTTTTTTAACAATTGATTTTGACATTTTGGTTAGTTAATAAATACCAAAATCAAATGGGGTTAATTTTAACAATTGATTTCTATTATATTTTATCTTTATTAATTTGTTTTAAAATAATACATCCGGATCGGATCGGAGGGTCCCAAATCAATTCACAATATCTGTAGCATTGCCATTTAATACACACAGTTCAATTTTAAGTAATAAAAATTACGATTTACTGTACTTTACAAGTGCTGCTGCAGATAAGTGCGTCATTATAATAGAAAGAGGATAAGTGGTTGAAGGAAAACAGAGTCATACTCATACCCTACTTACCACGAGAGAACGGAGGCTGACGTCGGTATTCACCGGAACAACCACTACTAGCATGTAATTTCCCCGTCATTCACTATCGTCTCAATTCAGTATCTCTCCATATTGGAAATTACGTTTCCGTTTCTAATTTCTTTTAAGAACTTCATCAAGCCATTCAATATTATAGTACACTTCGTTGTAGGGGTTTTCATGTTCCGAATTTTAGGGTGTAGGGCAATGATTAGATTCTGAATCAACATATTGTTGGTTGAAAATTGAATTTAAACTACGAGTTTACAAGGTACGCAAGCCAGAACTATTGGAAATTTATTGAATAATTTGAGTTAAAAGTTCGATTTACACAAGGAGTATACAAGGCAAGAAACCTTTTCCTGCATAGCCAAATGCAAAGGAGTTTACAATTGTGACTAGGGATGAGCATATGGACTGGGGAACCGGTACCGGAACCGGAACCGGAACCCAATGGAACCAGTCGGGCCGGGATCGGGACGTTATTTTTGTGGATTTTTGGAACTGGTAACCGGAACCGATATAACCGAAACCGATAGAACCGACAAAAATTAGAACCGTATGATGTTATTTTTCGAGTATCGGTTCCAACATTTGAATACACGACAAGAACCGGTAGGAACCAGGAACCGGAACCGATAGAACCGCCGAGCCGGTTCGGTTCTTGATTTTGGCCAACGCCGGTTCCCGGGTCGGGTCGGGTTCGGACCGGTTCCAGTAGGTTCGGTCCTTTTGCTCATCCCTAATTGTGACATATCCCTTCCATTTAATTTGAATCAGATGTGTTGTAATAAATTAATAATTAAAAGGACGATTTTAATCCCAAGAGGTAATAACATGCTTTTTGATTTTATATTGAATAATAAATTAATAATAGTATGTTACAATCACGAATATATTTTTATTTATATATTTTTAAATAAAAAACAAATTAAAACATAATAAAATTTTCTTTAAATTGTTTTCTATTAGTTTGTGAATATAATTAAGTATTCTTGTTTCCTTTTTTCTAATTTGAAATCTTTTTGTACTTAAAATTTTAGGAGTCACACCATATCCATATATTTTTTTAGGCCAAATTTGTCCCACGTATTAAATGGTTTTTTTGACAATTGATTTTGACATTTTGGTTAGTTAATAAATACCAAAATCGGGTTAATTTTAACAATTGATTTCTATTATGTTTTATCTTAATTAATTTGTTTTAACATTATAAATCCGGATCGGATCGGATAATCCCGAATCAATTCACAATATCTGTAGCATTACCATTTACCATACATAGTTCAATTTTAAGTAATAAGAATTACAATTTCCTGTACTTTACAAGTCCTGCTGCAGAGGTGGCCGTGGAAATCCGAGAGGCTATCTCGAAGATCTTTGGGTCTGTTAAGACCATAATGATTGAGACCTTTGATGATAGATATGTTGTTGTTACTGAGGTTGCTGCTGTCGCAACTCTCGTTGTTGCGAGGATGAAAGTGGGTGATTCATTGTGGTATCTGGAGTTCAAAAACATGAAGCCAAACAATTTTGATGGGACACAGGATCCGATTGATGCTATGAGATGGATCTATGATGTTGAGGGTTATTTTTATAACTTCTCCTGTCCGGCGAATTTGAGCATTTAGTTCGCATTGAACCTGCTTTGCTTGGGTGCGAAGGACTGTTGGATGTTTGTGACCGCTGACTACACGCCTTCCGAGCATGTTGCAATGACTTGGGAGAGATTTACCGCAATGACTTGGGAGATATTACTGCGATATTTTGCGATGATTTTGTACCCGCGGTTGAGCGGGAAGCCCTAGCTCATGAGTTCCTATCTCTCAAGCAGAAGATAGAGACGGTGACTGAGATCACTAGGATGATTCATGAGAGGAATTTATTTTTCCCTGATCAGGTATCGACAAAGTAGGCTCATGTAGCCTGGTATTTGAGTTTTCTAAAGAGGGATATAAGGGAGTTTGTAGCAACACCACATATAGGACCTTGGCTAAGCTGCAGACCAATGACAAGAAGAGAGAGATCGAGCTCGAGACCCAAGTTAAAGAGGAGATGGAGGCCTAGGGTAGGGACAGGAGGCCAGTGTAGTCGCAACTGGTGACCAAACTGGCTAAGCCCGCTGATTAGACATCTAGAGGGCAGAAGAGCCGCACTTGCGAGAAGTGCGGCAAGGCTCATGAGGGACCATGTCAGTCCGGGTCGGCTTGCTACCTATGTGACATGGAGGGGCATTTTCCTAGGGAATGCTCCAATGGATTTTAAGTTTGTTTCAGCTATAACTAGATGGGCCATGTGAAGGCCAATTGTCCACAACTTGCATCCAAGGCGGTTTAGACTCCCGCCCCAACAACAATGCGTATCACCGATGTCCGGCAGGGGAAGGCCGAGGCACCGAGGGCTCGACGCAGAGCTTTTCAGTTGACAACAGAGGAGGCTCGTGCAACTCTAGATATCATGGCTGGTATGTATTCATTATATTTATGTTGATTTATTTATGTTTCTTATATTGTCAATTGTGTAGGTACGCTCCTTGTGAATTTTGTGTCCGCGCTTGTTCTATTTGATTCGCATGTGAGTCAATCTTTTGTGTCATCATATTTTAGTCGCAGTTTTAGTATTCTGCGAGAGGCCTTGGGAAGGCCCTTGAAGGTCTCGATACCGGATGAGTCTCTTGTCTCAGCTACAAATATCTACTTGAGTTGTGTGTTGGAGATTTTTTAATGTTGGATACCCAATTGATCTCATCCTTATCTAAAAGGGGGACGTTTTTGTGATCGTGGGTATGGATTGGTTGATCCAGTTTGGGGATCTCATCAACTGTGAGTGCCAGTTTGTGACAGTCCGAGAGCATAGTGGGGGAGTTCTGGCTATCTACGACGAAGGTACTAGATCGGAATCATCCTTATGTTCTGCCTCCATGGCGAGGCAGAGTTTATAACATGGGTGTATGGGTTTTCTGGCATATGTGATGGATACTCGGGTTGAGAAGAAGGGATCGACTTCTGTTTCGGATGTTTTGTTGGTATGTGATTTTCCTGATGTTTTTCTCTAGGATTTACTGGGTGTGCCTCCTGAGAGGCAGGTGGAGTTCCGAATCGATCTGACTTCGGTTGCGGCACCGATCGTCAAGGCACCGTACCATCTTGCACCATCTGGGATGCTTGAATTATCCTCTCAGTTGCAGGAGCTGTTGGGGAAAGGGTTCATTAGACCAAGCAGTTCTCCGTAGGGAGTTCTGATCCTTTTTGTCAGGAAAAAGGACGGTTCACATTGGATGTACATTGATTACCGAGAACCGAATAAGCTAACTGTGAAAAACTGTTATAATATTCTGAGGATAGATGATCCTTTTGACCAACTTCAGGGGGTGTCTTGGTTTTCCAAGATTGATTTGAGGTCCGACTATCATCAGAACATGGTACAGGAGGAGGATATTAAGAAGACATCCTTTCGAGCTCGCTTTGGGCATTACGATTTTGTCGTGATGCCATTTAGGTTAACCAACACACCAGCGACATTGATGGACCTCATGAATCGGGTGTGTAGGCCCATGCTGGATTGATTAGTGATCATTTTCATTGATGACATTCTGATATATTCCAAAACTAGGGAATAGCATGAGGAGCATCTACGAGATATTCTTGGGGTTTTGAGGATAGAGAGGCTTTATGCCAAATTCTCCAAGTGAGATTTCTGGTTGAGAGAGGTTCAGTTTTTGGGACACCTTGTCAATTAGAGCAGTATTTTGGTCGACCCCGCCAAAATTTAGGCGGTCATGCAGTGGGAGTGTCGAGATCTTCATCTGAGATTCGGAGCTTCCTTGGGTTGGCAGGTTATTATCGAAGGTACATAAGAGATTCTCTACCCACCCGAGGGCCACAAAGGCGGTGATGTAGTGGGAGGTGCCGTATGCGGGTGGGGATCAATGAATTTTAATAGAGGAGACCTATAAATTGAGATTGTCTATCCACCCGGGGGCCACAAAGATGTATTGTGACCTGAATCATAATTATTTGTGGCCATGTATGAAGAGCGATGTGGTATGGTTTGTGGAGAGATGTTTAACTTGTCGAAAGGTCAAGGAAGAGCACCAGCACCCTCATGGTAATTTGCAGCCTCTGGAGGTTTCCTTATGGAAATGGGAATAGATGACTATGGAGTTCATTACCAAGATACCGAAGATTATGAGGGGTGTCGACACTATCTGCTTGATAGTGGATCATTTTATGAAGAGTGTTCACTTCTTAGCCATTGGTGACAACTCTTCTATAGAGAAGTTGATAGAGATATATGTTAGTGAGGTGGTGGCTCAGTATGAGGTGCCAACATCTATTGTGTTAGACCAATATGTGCACCTTACTTCCAGATTTTGAAAGTGGTTCCATGAGGAGTTGTGTACCCGACTGCATTTTAGCAACGCATATGATCCACAGACAGATGGGCAGAGTGAGCGGACATTTCAAACACCCGAGGATATGTTGCATGCATGTGCTATTGATTTTTGTGGAAGTTGGGACTCATATCTTCCTTTGGTTGAATTCTCTTATAAAAACAACCATCACGCCAGTATCGATATGCCCCCGTTCGAGCTCGTTTTTGGTCGGAGGTGTCGAGCTCCTATTTGTTGGGGCAAAGTAGGATAGAGGGTCATGGGGAGCACAAAAGTCGCACTCAAGACGACTGAGCTTATACAACAGGTTCGGCAAAGACTATTAACCGCGCAGAGCCATCAAAAGAGTTTTCCAGATCCGATGCGCTTTGATTTAGAGTTTTAGGTGGGGGATTTTGTGCTCGTGAAGGTCTTACCCTAGAAGGGTGCTATCCGCTTCAGGAAGCGGGGAAGCTGGGACCCCGATTCATTAGTCCTTTTTAAGTGTTGGCCTGTGTGGGCAAGGTAGATTACCGGTTAGAGCTATCGGAGGCATTGAGTCAGATTCATGATACCTTCCATGTATCCTTGATAAGGAAGTTTATAACTGATGAGGCGGCTATGGTTCCCTTGGAGGAAATTCAGGTCGATGATCACTTTAATTATGTGGAGAAGCCTATATCCATCTTGGATCGTAAAGTGAAAACCTTGAGGAACAAGGTTGTGAACTTGGTCAAAGTTTAGTGGCAACACCATAGAGGTTTAGAGTGGACATGGGAACTAGAGTCTGAGATGCGTGAGTAGTATACTGAGCTGTTTCAAGAGGATGACTTCGAGGGTGGAGTATGATCTTAGCGAGGGAGAATTGTAACATCCTGAAATGAGGTATAATTATCATTCTTTAATATGTCTAAATTAGCCTTTATATTGTGAAAGGTGGAAAGTCAGTACGCAAGGCGTACGCGTAGTGTACTCATTCACCATGCAGGATTGCAGAGGTTACCTCGTATGTTGGGCTTACCCCTTATCAGCCTCCAACCCTCTCTAAAACCCTAATTTTGTATGTGTTGCTTGTGAGTATGATTTTACAAGTTTTGAGTGATTCTTGGCCCTTGTAGTTGAAGAATATATTTAAGAAGAAGAAGAAGAAGGTGCCATCAAGCTTAGAGATCCAAAAACCTTCCACCTTTGTGCATCATTTTTAGGTATAAAGCTTATTCCTTTGCTAGTGTTTTTATAGATCTCTTTAGTATAAGTTTTATGAGCTTTAGTCCCCAAAGTTTGTACCTTTTTGAGTTTGAGACTCTCTAGAGAGTTTAAACTATCCTTTTATGCATCTTTGGGCCTCTACGTTGATAAAAATGTTTGCTTGATCTTTCATTTTTCCCTAGCATGAGTAAAGTCCCTTAGAATGATTGAAATAGTGTTTTATCCTCTCCTAGCCATGAAAAGGCTTAAAGCCTATGAATTTATGGATTAAGAGGTCTTATATTAGTTAGATCTATGGATGGAGTGGGTATCTTAACGGATTAAGACAAAAAAGTAAGGAAAAAGGGAGTTCTTGGAGTACACTAAGCGTACTTCCAGTTACGTGCAGCGTACCTCAGTGATGCCCTATCGCATGCTTAGTCATGTTGTATGTGCAACGTAAGGAGTAGTACGTGCAACATACTCGTTGGGTGTTGAATTTTTGTTGAATTTTGCTAATTATGACTTTTGGTTAAAGTTTATGGTATTGGATCCACGGAGGGGTAAAATGGTCCTTTTTTACCTTAGTAGGTTTAACTGTGGACTTTGGACTCATGAGTGGTTTGGACCTTAATCTAATTAAGGTTAATTATCTTGTTAACTAAGCGGAGTCTAGATCTGGCAGTTCAGGTGCTAGGTTTTTGTGTCATGTATTAGGTGAGTCTCCTCACTTACTCGTACCTATATGGTAGGATAACTTTAATATTATGAACAATTGGGTCTAGATATTATGTTATGTTCTGTGCTAATTAGATATTTTTGTCACTGGGGCTGTAGTAGCCAACTAGATGTTGCGGACAACCTCACGATCATTTTATTAGCTCACTGAGACTACTGATAGTCCCAAGGTTGTAGATAACCCTTTACTGCTTATTTATGTTGTGTTATGTGTGGTATCTTAGGGAACTCACTAAGCTTTGTACTTACAATTGTTGATTTATATGTGGCAGGTACTTCGCAGGACTATGGGAAGGTGAAGGTCTGATTGTACACACATACTAGGAATTTACTATTGGGACATGTTCTTTTATGTACTCTAATAACTATGAAATTTGTGTTTTAGATGACTTGTAATTGATCTGGTTGTGAAACTATGGTTTTGGAAGGTTTAAGAATGAAAAAGATTTGGTCTAAATATTGAGGTGTTAAAATGAAAGACCTGTATACGACTCCAGGCAAGTTATATGCAAGACCAGGGTTGGACCTTAGCAATTATATGTAGTATGCAAGTTGTTTTTGTGATACTTGTATTGAAGACCATGAGGTGGCTCTTGTCACTTGTTAGTGAGACCCAGGGTCTTGGCATTTGTTACTATTGTATGTATGGTATGAAGGGCTCGAAGTGACTATACCGAATCCACTAGTGTTTTCCGCATTGACAATTTTCAATATTTACTATGATTTTTAGATAATATATTCATTTTGATCGGTTTTCGAACAACTTGTTTGTAAGATTCGTTTTAAAAATGAAAATTTTACTATGAAATTTTTTGGAAGTTACAACATTGTTTCCAATTTTGACGAGGCCTGAGATTTCATTCCAGGAAAAAGATCAGGATTCCTTGGAAGCTCTATTGCAGCTGGTGGTGGATAACGCAAAATTCAGATGAAACAAACTTTCAAGAGCCGGAACTAAAGGTAGGATTAGTTAAAACTCTTGAACAAGTTGTCTTCCTATTTATTCGATATGAGCAGAGTTGTAATTGGAATTCCCATGTTTTCTCTTTATAGATTGTGAATTTCCATACTTGACAAACAATGGCGGACCTATGTAAGGCATTTGGGGTCCCGGGCCACTGCTCAATTTCCGGCACGCAGTGTATTTATTTATTTATTTATTTTTTTTTGGATTTTTCTATTAGATGCACCCGCTTGATGTACGAGGGACACCCCTACTAAAACAGTCTGCGTCCGCCACTGTCACAAACTCAATGGGTTTTGGTTGTAGCTCTATTTGGATTCACATTTAATTGTTCATTTAATTCACAATTACTGGGGGAGATACCTTCTATCAGAACTTCCATGCCTAGAGACGATTCAAATCCTACAATTATTGGGTTCAACCATTCATGCCAGTCGTAACCATCAGATTCCTTCTCCGATTCCGACTTCCATCGGCCATCCTCGTCATTGATTTTGAATTCCTAACTTGAATCCATTACAATATCTCCATATTCAATATCTTCTAAATTTTCTTGATTGATCCACGTATCTGAAATACCACGTTCATCGGATTCCTCCTCCAAGACATCGTTTGAATCTTTATCCTCCCCACGCCATCAAATTCACCGAAATCAGATAAAGGTGTCTCTACGAAGGTTTGATTGGAGAATGGATTCCAATTGTATTCACATTCCACCCAGACTGTGATTTCTTTTTCATTGAATGTTGCAATTACTTCATTATTTATGACATTCCAATTGTTTTCACATTCCACCCAGACCGTGATAAGGCATCGACTGTTACCAAGTCTTTAATTATCCATTTGTTCCTTCTCTTCCTCAGCCCTAATGCAGATAATGAATTGAATTTTTGTTGCATTTTCCCTCGAATAGATCATTGACTATATTTCATTGCAATTTATTATGATTGTGGATCCTTTTTTAAAGGCAAGAACTTTAATCTCCATATAGTTTATCAGTAGCCACACCTGCAGATGGTAGTGCAACAAATGAAGATACTTTGTGGCATAATTTGACACTACCATTGCTTGTAACAACAAGATATTATGTTCCCATCTTTCTTTCGTATAATATGAACAAAAAAAATTAACACATACCGTATAAGTAAAGTCTTATAACAACCACTAATATTATAAAAAATTGGATAAAAGTTACTTATACAAGGTTTTAGTAAACAATTTCCAATATACAGTCGTTTGGTAAGTATTTTTTTTCAAGTTTTAACTTTTATCCCTCAATTAAAAAGTCTCGAAAAAATGTCGTCTGTCAAGAAATTGGCAAAACAAAAAAATCCATAGGTTCAATCTGTTACTAAATTGGTTTGTCAATATTCTATTGGAAACTGTCAAACTTCAATTACGCACAAATAGTCAAACCCTACTTTCGCCAGAAATGTGGTAATTACTAATAAAAAATTCTATCGGAAAATTGACGGACAGTCCGTCAAAAATCTATTGCATCTGAATTACCCACGCCTTAAGATCTGACTAATTTTTTTATCAGAAATCTATCGAAAAATAGCATTTTCGACTAATTTGGCGGTAGGAATATGGCTCTTTTTCTAGCGTTACTAACACAATAGCATAACTCAGTTAAGCCCTTACCACAACCGTGATTTATTGAATATTTTCTCACTGATATGTCCCGTAATAATGTTCAAGCTTTCAATATCCATTATTGGAAAGCAGCTTAAGGATAAGTGTTATTTAATAATATACACCCACGAGATAAGAGTAAATTTGGTACTCAGGATATACCGAAGATTAAAACATTCATTACAAGAGTGTACATAGCTATATTCAAATACCACTTTAAACTTGATCGATAAATAGTAACATACTGAAATAATAAATAAATAAATAAAGACATAACGCATAATAGAACCACTTGAAGACAAATAAATAATTACAGGTGACATAGCAAAAAGTTGTTAATCTTACACTAAAAGACCAGTTGTGTTTAAGAAGACAATTCAAAAATAAAATATAACTTAAGATGTTTATATTAAGTATAGTCACAATAAAAGCAAGAAGTTGTCTCATTATTCTTAGAATTATGACTTAATTAATTTTAAAATAAATTGATAAAGACTTATTACAACACAACACCAAGGAAACTGACATGACTATTTCAAAACACACATAAAGGTACATAGCATCAATAGTATTTATAATTGTTTAATTACCTGTCATTTGATATATGTCGAAAAATATTTAATCTTTTATAATTAATAGTATTTTAGTAATATTCTTGCAAAACAATGTTTTTTTTAGTGTAACTCCTAAATAAGAAAAAAATGAAATTCATAATTTATGTTTATATAAAAGTAAATATGTACAAAAGACACCAGATTTTCATAAATCTTCGATTTTGATATCGTGTTATTTTTTTGTTAAACGAATGCATCAGATCTAATCAGCAGCGTGCTTTATTTTTATGAATTATTTTTGTGATTTATTTGTTTTCTTCATTAGTTGTCACTTGTTCAGTTGATTAGGAAGTGTGGTAATAAGAATGCCAGTATATTAAAGTAAAATTTGACACCGTCACTACTCAAACAACCTGCTACCATCACAAAACATCCACCATACCCATGGTGTTCAAAAACTAGTACAAAACTAGGCTTTGAACACACGAAAAACCTGTCATTATAGATATTTTATGTCGGGTTTTTTCCCTTCAATGTGTAAGGAAAAGCCACATCATTGATTATAAATTATATTGCCGTTTAATTGTGGTGAGTATAACCCATGAAAACTCATTATTATAGGCAAACATATCATTATATGGTAGGGAGTTGTGGGCATATATCTATCTATATTTTGGTAACTATCATTAATAATACTCATAGTGATGTGTTTTTTCCTATGAAGTGATAAATGTTTGACTATAATCATCATTTATAAATATTATCGCGATCATTTTTGATTTTGGAGATACGAATAGAATTAAGTTGTTAGCATAAATTATATTTACTAACATGTTTTGTGGTTTATTATTACTGTTGTTTACATGCTTATACCCAGAAATATAAGTATAAGTTGTCACCGAAAATGATCTATGCTCAAATATTATTTCTTTTATTATTATTATTGATAACTTTTAGTGACATGTTTAATATTATATTGTGAATATTTTATATATTTCCTTACTCACAAGAAATTAAATAGTGGCCATAAAATACTTACTGTGATGTGTATTTTTTTTTCTTTAGAGTGATAAATGTGTAACATCCCAAAAACACAGTTTGAAAATTTCGTTTAATTAAATAATAAAAACCATAGTCGATAAACCTCCTATAAAAATCATAAGCAATGTATCTCAAAATATTATAACAACTGTCAAGTATATCAGATTATAAACATCCCAGGCTGAACAAATGGTGTCTGCACTGTAATCTTCCCGAGCTCCTCTTTTGAAAACTGAGTACCTGAAACCAAAACTGAAAACTGTAAGCACGAAGCTTAGTGAGTCTCCCCAAACTACCACATACCATAAAATAACATATAAACACATATTGGGCCTTGCCCACTACATCGGACCGAGTCCGGAAACTACATCGGACCAAAGTCCGGAACTAACCAAGGCCTTATCCTCTGCATCAGACCGAAGTCCGGAAACTGCATCGGACCGAAGTTCGGAACTGACTGGGACCTTGTCCCCTGCATCGGACCGAAGTCCGGAACTAACTGCATCGGACCGAAATCCGGAACTAACTAGGACCTTGTCCCCTACATCGGACCGAAGTCCGGAAACTAACTAAGCATAACATAGCATAACATAAACATATCAACTAGCATAACCATATTAACTAGCATAAACATATATACTGCATACTGCATCAGATCGAAGTACGAAACACATAACACAAAGACATGCTTGAGTCATAAAGACATCAAGCACACTGAACTACTGCATCAGACCAAAGTCCGGAACTACTGCTAACTAGAAGGGCCGGCATTGTGGCCGTAGACCTGTTCCTACTGGAAGGAAAACTCACCTCACACTGCTGAAGTCCCGCTGACCAAAACCATAGCTGTTGGATGATAGATTCCCGATCTGTCAATATCAAAATAACACCCAATTAATAATTGGGCTCCACCACATAACTATAAATACATACTTTGGGTAATTTCAACATTACCCCTAGCTTGGCTTACCCAAGCCCAAAGCCCAATCCATAGGCCTAAAATCAACTAGGGATCAAAGCCCAACATATGGCCCAATTTTCCAAACTGAGCCCAAACCTCTACATGGACTTCCCTTAAGGTCCAGTTGTTCAGTCGAGTCCATCATGTCTCATTCTAAGGGCCCAATATCATAAAACCCTCTAGGCCCAAACTATGGCTCATCTATGGCCCAATTTTCCAAATTTGGCCCCAATCCTTCATTAGGGCCTTACCCTAAAGCCCAACTAAATATTCTAGTCCATAAGCATTCTTGGATGGCCCAATATTGGCCCAATTACCAATTACCAATTACCAAATTGAAATGCCCAACTCAAGGCCCATTTGACATTAGCGTTTCACATAAAATGACAACTAGGGTTAAGTGTTTCTCACTTAACCCATTAAGGGCTTAATCCACTAAGGACTTAATCCACTAAAGACTTAATCCAGTAAGTCCATTATTGCTTAGATTAATTTCTGCCAATGATTATTATTTAATATTTTACTTATTAAATAATTCTCGTGTGTGTGTCCGATAATTTCTCAAATATTAGGATTTTCTCAATTAGCCCATTATGGACTTAGTCCATTAAGTCCTTTACTCTACTAGATAAATGGCATGGAATAGTTTGGACTTAATTCACAATCCAATCCTAATGGCGCAAAAGTGGGTCCAATAAGTCCAAGGCCCAAATACTTACAATTAGGGTTTTCCACTCAAACATGGCCCAATAGGCCCAAAATTAATCTTTAAGCCCGTTAGGGTTTTGGCTAGGTCCATTAAGGTTTTGCTTGTGAGGCACCACCCACTACCACCTCGGGTAGTGGTGGTCAATGGCGGCTCACGGTAGTGGCCACCACCTTGCAGTGGTGGTTACTATTAATTTTATTATTCATTGATAATTATAGTTACAAAGCTTTAATCCAAAATTACACACACACACTAACTAACACACACACACACATACAACGACCATAGTGGCGGCCGGCAGTGGCTGGTGGCGGCGGTGACTTTTTCCGGCCAAGAAACTACCCACACAACACGCACTTACACAGAAAACACAGCCATACATAAGTCTTGCCCGAAACAGAAGCACCTCCACCCTCTTGGCGGCGTCTATATTCCTTGGTCTCAGCAAACCTCCGATGCACACGACGTCTCCAATAATGAGGATATTTTTGCGTTCTACGGTGAAGGAGCGGCAAAAACGAGCCCCTGCTGGTCGGAATAGCGAACAGAGAGGGTGGTGGCAGCAGTCTTCACGCATGGTGGCTGGACTAGGGTTTTAACGACGGCGGATGGGGAGAATGAGAAGGAGGTGCGCCAGAGATGGGAGGCATAAGGTGAAGGTGGCGGCTACATCAATGATCTATCAGGTTAGGGTTTCCAGCACAATAAGGATACATATATACTCACCCATATGACAACTTTACCATAATTACAAGTATGGTCCCTCCCCATGTGATCTTGTCATTTTTGATCCATTATTTACCCTTTTACCCCTGATTCTATGATTTGCTTTCATAATAAATCTCTAACTTAACCCTTAAGCCTTCAAATATTTTCAATTTAAGTCCCGAACGAACACTTTTAACCCTTGACTTTTAAAATTCTTCACCAATTT
The DNA here is from genome assembly GCF_052625555.1 of Lactuca saligna. Lineage (NCBI taxonomy): Eukaryota > Viridiplantae > Streptophyta > Magnoliopsida > Asterales > Asteraceae > Lactuca > Lactuca saligna. Next base: position 54,608,642 of record NC_136425.1, read on the forward strand.
GCCCGGTACTTACCTTTATTAATTTATTTAAATAAATGGGGCGTTACAAAATGTGTACTTAAAATCATCATTTTTAATATCATCGCTACCATTGTTGACTTTTCGAGAAATAATGTGATTCAGAAATTAGCATAGGTTATCATTACTAACATGTTTAATGGGTTATCATTACTATTGTTTACATATACAGATAAATAAATATTTAAGTCATCAACAAAAATGATCTGTACTCAAGTGCTATTATTTTTATTATGATCATTGATAACTTTTAGTGACATGTTTAATATAATATCATGAATATTGTGTACATTTTCTCACTCACAAAAAATTAAATGGTGACCCTAAAATAATTATAGTGATGTGTTTTTCCTTTAGAGTGAAAAGCATGTACTTAGAATCACCATTCATAATTAATATCACAACCATGGTTGACTTTTAGAGACACATGTAACTTCCCATTTCACATCAAAAAAATTCATGTTTAATTAAGGTAAAACTTCACATATTAAAATCTAAATTAAGAAAACCATTTTTTCTAAATTACATTGTTTTAAAATTAGAATAATATAGTAAATACAAAATCTTCGTTGTTGTTAATGAATATGTATAGTCACACTTTCGCCTTCCCACAATTAACAATAGCACCTGAATGCATAAACAATTGAGTAAGCACAAAGCTTAGTGAGTTCCCATAAAATACCATACACCATAACTACAAACGAACATCCACACTAGGTCCATAGTCATTGGACTGAATTACCTTAGGTTTGTTAGCCTACCGCCTCAACCCAACAACTACCCTAATCCCTCCGTGCCTACGACTTCATAGCTGACCCACACCATGTATCTTGGCGTATAGCACGCAGCAGGATCGCCTCAACCTAACCCCCTCGATATGTCGACATATAGTCTATAAAGAAATTAGGTAGACACATAAGCACATGCAAATATATACATGATCTAATTTTCAAACAATTTATTACTGCCTACTAGACCCTTCTCGGTACACTACACACCACTATCGGCAAGTCTCCAAGGAATACATTGCTAAATGTAAGCAGAGGTGAGATAGAGAACCAAACAGATGCCCCTACTTTAGAGCCATAAATAAACAAGGAACATGCAAGAAATCCTAGATTAAGAGTTCTCAGGCTATCCCACATGACTACAAACAGCCCTTAGGACACCCCATTAGATGATAGCCAACCTACCAATATTCTACCTAACATCCTAATATATATATATATACACACACACACACACACATATATACATATATATATATATATATATATATATATATATATATAGATAATAGATCACTACAACATAGAAACATCCTATACACGAGGATATATAACAAATATAGTAGGCAGACATTGGTGCCTTCGACCCACTGGTAGAGTGAGGAAAATATTATTAATTGGAAGCCCAAGAACATCATGATACGCTCACTTTCTACATTGATTGCCCTTTTGGACCCACTGGCACCAAAACAGATAGAACTTAATCAGCAGGCCCAATCCTTCAAGTTTGACCCAAAGACAAAATTGGTCAAAAAGTCAACAGGAAACGGTCACCAAAAGTCAAAGGTCAACTTCCAGTAGGTTTGCATAAAACGTAGATCCTAAGGTGGCAAAACAGGTGAAATTAGGGCTACGCGATCCGTAGACAAAGCTGCAACTCGCGTAGCATGTTGTTGTCCAACTACATCCATTAAGTGCTTAATATAGAATGTTAAAGCACCAAAAAATCATATCCAAACACGATGAACTTCATAGTGGATAAAATTTCAAACTTTATCCACTTTTATGCATACAAAGAGCCCCAAATTAAATCATGGGTCCAAAAAGCCTCATATTGCTCAAAAATTCATGCATGGGAGGTTGAGAGTGACCAAGCTCTCATTTTTATGTCTTAAGAATCCAAAACAGTCTGGAAATGATACCCTAATTACTAGGGTATCTCATACTCATATAAACCATGGTTATGAAGACAAAAGCATGAAATCCTTAAGCATAACTAGATCTAACATAAAACATCATCAAGGTAGAAGCTTTTATACCTTTTGGAGATGTATGAGTTGATGTAAATTCTGGATCCACATTGATTTGAGCTCCTAAGTGGTTCCATATTGTTCTTCTTCCTTCACAAATTCACACAAAACACTCTAATGGCTCAAAACTTCTCAAATGGGAATAGGGTTTCTAAGGAGGCGGCTGTGAGGATGGAGGCTGATAGTAGAATGGTGTAGCACCTGGTTCCTGCTATGTATTTTCATTCAAGTAATTATAACATTTTTGGTCTGAAACTCGGCGAGTTGAAGGTCCAACTAGTCAAGTAGAATCGAGTTTGGACATGGGAATTTAGTGACCTACTCGACGAGTCGGCAAACCGACTCGACGAGTAGGCGCTGTTTGGACAAAATCCTAAATCTGAGGGATTGCACCCTATTTAAACGTCTTAATGCAACCTCCATCGTCCCTTATGCTCCCGGATCACCGAATACTGAAACTCTATGCTCCCAGATCACCGAATACTGAAACCCTATTCACCGAATATCTAAGGACCTTTTTGGGTGATTTTGGTGGTTTTTTATCACAAGGAAGAAGGAAATGTTTGAGGAGCCAAGAGGAAACCATAAGATTTCGAGTTTGTGCAACATCTACAGTTCCTTAGAGGTATAAAGCTCATACCTTGTTCATTCATGTTCTAGATCCCTTTTTGGAGTGAATTAGGGCTTTTTAGAACCATTTTTGGTGACCAATCATGAGTGCAAGCATGGTTGGGGGTTAAGACTCCAGATCCAGGGTCCTTAGGGGACTACATGGCCTAAAGTGGCCAACTTTGTAGCTATAGAGAGCCACATGCACCTTTATACCTCATTTTTAGGTCCATTAAGCTTATACTCCCATGCATGGACGTAAAGTTCATAACTTTACATGCTAGATCGATCTTAGAAGCCCAAATATGTCTTTTGGATGAGTGTTGTACATCAGAAATCGAGATATAAAGACTTGGATAACACCGACTCGTCGAGTTGTTCTTTGAACTCGGTGAGTCCAGGGCTTGAGTCCACTACCTGTTGAGGTTCAAAGGAACCCAGTTGAGTGTTAGAAGGGTCTTAGAGGGGTCCAGGGGAGTGACTCAACATATTAGACATAGCCATGGACATGGGAATCATAAGACTCGGCGAGTGTATGAACAGACTTGGCGAGTCCAAGTGAATCTCCGAACCCTTTGAAGATGGACTCGACGAGTTGATCATACAACTCGGCGAGTCGGATGAAGGTTTATTCGATGATGTTATAGAAGGAGAACTCGTCGAGTCTTTTCTAAACTCGATGGGTGGAGTTGGGAAACGATCAGATGAAAGAATAGGGACTCGGCGAGTTGACGACCCAACTCGGCGAGTCAGGTCAGTTGGAAGTAGACTTTGACCAGGATATTGACTTTGACCAGGGGTAAAATAGTTATTTTACCCTGAGAATAGTATCAGCTTCTGAATAAGTGTCTTTATGGGAATTATAGTCGGAGAATTGTCGGAGCAGCAGATAGAGACTTCTCACTCAGATTGACAGCATTCATTCATACGAGGTGAGTTACCTTCCAGTAGCGGTGGGTCTACAACCACAATGTCGACCCACCAGTAGGACTTGTATGTTAGAAGATTGTATTTTTGGTATTCGTCTAGGTTTGCTACTACCTGATATGCTATATGATGGCATGATATGTTATATGTGATAGTGGTAGTAGGAGGGGGAATAGTCCCCAAGTTCGGTTGTTAGGACCGAAGGGTAGGTCAACACCCCATATATGCTTGACAGTATGTTATGATATGTTTATATGATGGCATGATATCTTATATGTGATAGTGGTTGTAGGATGGGTAATAGTCCTCAAGTTCGGTTGTTAGGACAAAAGGGTAGGTCAGCACCCCAGATATGCTTGACAGTATGTTATGATATGTTTATATGCTGGCATGCTATGTTATATGTGATAGTGGTAGTAGGAGGGGAATAGTCATCGAGGTTCGGTTGTTAGGACTGAAGGGTAGGTCAGCACCCCAAAATGGCTTGAAACGGGTAGGTCAGCACCTCGAAATGGCATGACATGGGTAGGTCGGCACCCTAGAATGGTCGTACCGGGTAGGTCGGCATGCCAGAATGATCGTGCTGGGTAGGTTGGTAACCCCAGAATTGTCCGAAAGTATGTATGCTATATGATTGAATGGTATGTCATACGATGGCGGAACTCACTAAGCTTAGTGCTTACAATTTTCAGTTTTGTTTCAGGTACCTCTTCAGCGAAGGGGAAGGTGCCGGCGCAGTGGCTGCACATCATACCCACACATTGGATTTCTGCATTACGAGCTTTCTTGGGATTATACTCTGACAATGTTACTACTTTTATTATATGATGTTCAGACATGAGATTATGATTTACAAATGATATGACTTGATGATGTTTTCTGATAAATATATTTTCCAAATCGTTATATTAAAACTGAAAATTTTGGACTTGAAATTTGGGATGTTACAAGTTGGTAGTTTGAGGGATTCGGACGCAACCTCGGGAGTGTCTGTACTCAAACCGAGGGATTAAAAGATTTTTACAAAGGAAATGGTTTACTAAAATATAAGTTAAGGAGTTTTGAGAAAGAACAAGGTATGTGATGTGCGCGACCGGCCGAGCTCAAGTAAGTTTTCCCTAAATTACCCATACAAGTTTATGTTATGACTATCAGCTAGTAGAACAACATGCTAGATTAAGACTAAGGATCTAGGAAGGATGTCTTATATACCTATTATAAGTGCTTTTGAGCTACATGATCGTGTTGGTTAGACAGAGGTAGGATGGCATGTTTATGTTATGCCTAATTATATGAGCTTATATCGCATGCTAGTACAGATTCTTGTTACGTGAATAGAATTGCTTGAGCTTGTTCCTTACTATCTGAATGCTGCTTACTTTGTGCTTTGTGGGACCCTAAGTAATGGAAATTAGCTATTAGGTGAATAAGTTAAAGTCACATGAAATCAGGGTTGAATAATCTCATAGTATTGGATTTGACCATATTGCGTAGCTCTTGTCTGAGTCTTAACCGTTATAAGGATGACTCCCTTACTCAAAAGAGTATTTGAGCCTCGTTGCATGTGATAGTATTCAGGTGATAACTAATTGGAATTACGAAGAGGTCTTCGGTAGCTGAGGACTATTTTGGAGTTGGAGATTTCCCTAGAGTAAGCCTAGGATGAGAGTAGAAGAGGACAGTAGTAGTAGAAGGGACTTGGTGGAGTCAAGGCAGTTCTTGAGGAAAGTACGGATAGATGTGGAAGGTAGTATGGGCCCGTACTACTAAAAGAAGAGGATATGTACTTAAGTCAAGGAAGGCTAAGACAAGACCAGGGAACTTGTGGTAGATGTGATCCCTCTAAATATATCAGTATTTCTGACGATTGTCATTATGTGTTTACAGAATGGTGGTACTACGCCCTAGACCAGCAGTTCGCAGTTTGGAGAAGGATCGGGTTTAGGTTTGGGTTCCGAACTAGTGGATGAGAGGCTACGCGAGTTTATCGCATCAGAGATCACTATAGGTATCCTTGATGTGACCCCAATTATCTTTTGGTCGATCAAGGAAGGGATAGTAGAGCTGATGGAGGATTGCCTCACGACGTTCAATGGTGACATGGCGGCCAGCCAGTTAGGATCATGCACATTGTCCTTTAAGGAATTCAGGGGCAGTAGTGTGTTGGATTTCCATGGGGTAAAGGACCCCATTGTTTCCAGATGATGGATTTCAGACATTTAGTCTGCACAGTTGACCAGCTTCTGCCCCGAGGGGTCGAAGGTACGATATGCAGCAGAATGCTTAAGGGGCAGGGCCAGAGATTGGTGGGAGTCGGTTGGTGACTCCCTGGGAGCCTCAGCTATTGAGGCTATGACATGGCCGGATTTTGTAACCGGATTCAGGGATGAGTTTTCACCTGCGGTGGAGCTTCAGTAGTTGGCCCGGGAGTTCGTGGATATGAGGCAGATGACTGAGACAGCGGCGGAGATCACCGCCAAGTTCCGAGAGAGGGCTTTATTGGTGCCCCAGTATGTGGGAGACGAGGATATGATGAGGAACCGCTATCACGACATGCTGTGAGTTGATATTCGGGAGCATGTAAGCTTTTCAGCTTGTCCTACCCTGGATTCCATGATTGCCAGGGCAAGGGAGAGAGAAATTGATTTGGAGCACATCCGTAAGAGGAAGGCCGAGGATGGACAGATGATTGGGGCTTCGGGGAAGAAGCCCAAGGGATCAAACACTAGGCCGAAAGGCCATTCGGTGCAGGACCGCTGCAGGAAATGCGACAGGCCACATGAGGGAGCTTGTAGGTTGGGATTGTCAGGATGCTACAAGTGCGGCAAGATGGGGCACTTTAGCAGGGATTGTACCGCCCCTACAACTACCATTCAGACATCCGAGTTGATGTGTTTACACTGAAACCAGAGGGGCCATAAAAAGGCTAACTGCCCCCAATTGATAGCAGCAACGCCAGTGAAGGCGTTGTCTCCAGCGACCCTGCAGATTATAGATGGCCAGCAGGGCAAGACAGAGGCTCCAGTGGTGAGGAGTCGGGCCTTCTAGTTAACTATCGAGGAGTCATGCGCTGCACTCGATGTGGTGATGGGTATGATTTATTCTCCTTGGTTTTTATTTATATGATGTGTATGATATTGATGTGTTATGTGTATACATGTTTAGGATCGTTCCATGTGAGCGGTATCCCAGTACAGGTGTTGTTTGACTCAGGTGCCAATTGATCCTTTTTTCTATTCCACTTAGCAAGAGGTTCCCTCAGTTTTCGGGCATGTTGGATTTTCCTTTAGTGGTTGATATTTCCGACGACTGATCAGTGCGAGCATCAGTAGTATTCAAAGATTGCGTACTGAGGCTATTCGAGGAGCGCTACCTGGTAGACTTGGTTCCCATTCCGTTGCGTGGGAACAAGGTGATTATTGGCATGGATTGGTTAAGCCCCAATGGGGCAATGATAGATTGTGCTCAACACTTAGTGCGAGTCAGGACCCCAAGTGGGGGAGATTTGGTGATCCACGGTGAGAGGCCACAGCATGGAGCTACATTATGTTCAGTAGCGAGGACTAGGCGCTACCTACAGCAGGGCTGCGCTTGGTACGCTGCCTATGTTATGGATACCAGGGAGGCGGGTAAGGCGATGGTGAGCGATGTTCCGGTGGTGAAGGAGTATGCGGATGTGTTCCCAGAGGAGCTTATTGGGATACCTACAAAGCGATAAGTGGAGTTCAGGATCGACCTAGTCCCTGGTGCGACTCCAATAGCCAAGGCACCATATCGGTTGGCTCATCCCAAGATGTAGGAGTTGTATATGCAGCTGCGGGATCTGCTAAACAAGGGATTTATCAGGCTGAGTAGCTCGCCTTGGGGAGCCCCGATCCTGTTTGTCAAGAAGAAGGATGGGTCTCATTGCATATGCATAGATTACCGGGAGCTGAACAATGTAATGGTGAAGAACCGTTACTCGCTTCCGAGGATAGATGACTTGTTTGACTAGCTTCAGTGAACATCTTGGTTTTCCAAGATAGACTTGCAGTCAGGCTCCCATTAGATGAGAGTCAGAGATGACGATATACAGAAGACTGCTTTTCGGACCCGCTATGGCCACTACGAGTTTGTGGTGATGCCCTTCAGGGTCACCAATGCTCCTGCCGTGTTCATGGACCTCATGAACCGCGTGTGCAGATTGATGCTGGATCGGTCCATGATAGTTTTTATTGATGATATCCTGGTCTACTCCAAGATGCAGGAGCAGCATCTGCGATAGGTTTTAGATATTCTGAGGAGGGAGAGCTTGTTCGCTAATTTATCCAAGTGTGAGTTTCTGGTTGCGCATGGTGCAGTTTCTTGGGTACTTTGTCAACCAGAATGGCATTCTGGTCGACCCGACAAAGGTGGAGGCCGTGATGAGATGGGAGGTTCCGAAGTCTCCATATGAGATTCGGAGTTTCCTGGGATTAGCCGGCTACTATCGGAGATTCATCCAGGATTTTGACAAGATAGTCGTGCCCTTGACTCGGCTAACGAAGAAGGCCGTAGTCTTTCATTGCGGGCCTGAGCAGTAGGCAACGTTTGAGACATTGAGATGGAGATTGTGCGAGGCGTCGATCTTAGCCCTGCCGGAGGGCATAGAGGATTTTGTAGTATACTACGGCGCGTCTATTGGGGGCGGTGGTCTTCGCACGGGGCGAACTACTCGACGCATGATGTGGAATTGGGGGCGGTGGTCTTCGCCCTCAAGATTTGGCGACACTATCTCTATGGGATTCGATGTACCGTCTACATGGACCATAAGAGTCTGAGATACCTCATGGATTAGCCGAATCGTAACATGAGGAAGCATCGGTGGTTAGATGTGGTGAAGGATTATCATTGTGAGATCCATTACCACCCAGGGAAGGCCAATGTTGTGGCTGATGCGCTTAGCCATAAGGCAGTGCCGATCAGAGACTGCATACAGATGATAGTAGTGACTCCACTGTTGGAGCAGATACGAGAGGCCCAACAGGAACCTATGAAGAGGGAACATCAGAAGAGTGAGCGTATAGTGGGTCAGGTTTCCTCCTTCGACTATGATAGCCAAGGGTTATTGATGTTGGGTTATGAGCATTCTAACACTCCTAAGTGTACATGCAACCCTAAATACCTTGGATCTATGTTTTCTCTATTATACATGCAAATATGAATATCCAAGGTATTATCCTAAACTAGCATACAAAACTATCAATATAACAAGATAGAATACATACCTCTCTGATGGTTCTTGTCTTCATGAAGCTTGAGTGCCTAGTGCCCATGTGTGACACCTCAAATGGTTCACAATCATCAAAACACTTAGAATAACTTAGAGAGAATTCTACACTTCATGAAATCGGCTAGCCCTCTTCAAGAATAATACTAGTCTCTCTAGTGGCAGATTTTCCTCAAGAATAAGATGCTTATATAGTTATACAATTAGGGTAAACCCTAATTGTCATGACTTTCCATTTCCTTGGATCCATGGGTTCAAATACACCATGGAGCATCATATGGGTTTTGGCCCAACTAGATAATCCATGGAGCATTAGCCCACTATACAAGTATAGATGATTTACACAATCAACCTATATATTTAATTAGTCTTCTTTTGATCACTCAATTAATGCTAGATTAATTCTTGATCAATACTAATTAAATAATCTCATTATTCTTATTATTAATATACTAGAACTTATAATATATTAATAACCATAAGTGTCTTATTTCTCTCATTTAGTCTATCCAAGTGCATGATGGTATGCAACCCAAATGGACCATGCCGGGTCGGGTCAAGTCTTACCAATTATAGTTATGGACTTAGACATTAATCCAACAATTGACTATTCACAGTAGGGTGTGGGTCCCTTATCATGGAGGCATGTGCTAGCTATTGATGGAGGAGGCACAGAAATCCAGGTTTTCTATCCATCCTGGAGCGACAAAGATGTATAGGGATCTTCTCCTTGACTATTGGTGGCCCTGCATGAAGTGGGATGTAGCATGGTATGTGGAGCCGTGTTTGACCTGCAAGAAGGTCAATGCCGAGCACCAGAGGCCACACGGCAAGATACACCCGTTAGATATTATCATGTGGAAATGGGAAGATATTACCATGGATTTCATCACTAAACTTCTCAGGACCGCGCGGGGAGTGGATTTCTTATGGGTCATTGTGGATCGATTAACCAAGAGTGACCATTTCATACTGATCCAGAGAGTATATCGGCCGAGAAGCTGGTCGACATCTACATTCAAGAGGTGGTGACTCCGCATGGAGTGTCAGTCTCCGTGATTTCCGACAGAAATGTGTGGTTTACTTCCATATTTTGGAAGAAATTCCACGACGAGTTGGGTACTCGTCTAAACTTTAGCACCGCTTTTCACCTGCAGACATATGGATAGAGCGAGCGGACCATGCAGACTCTGGAGTATATGTTGCGGGCATGTGTGCTAGACTTTGGTGGTAGTTAGGATACCTATATCCTATTAGATGAGTTCTCCTACAATAACAACTACCACGCGAGTATCAATCGTCCTCCCTTTGAGATGTTATACGGGAGGAAGTGCAGGACCCCGATATGTTGGGGTGAGGTGGGCCAGAGGGTCATGGGGAGCACCAAAGTAGTGCTTAAGATGACAGAAGGATTCAACAGGTCAGGAGCAGGCTTCAGACTGCTCAAAGTCAGAAGAAAAGTTATGTTGACAAGCACCGCTTGGACCTGGAGTTCCAGGTTGGGGATATGGTCCTCCTAAAGGTGTCGCCATGGAAGGGTGTCATCTGATTCAGGAAGCTGGGAAAGCTGGGACCCAGGTATATTGTACGCTTCAGGGTGATAGCTCGGGTGGGCAATATGGCGTATAGGCTGGATCTGCCAGATGAACTTAGTCAGATCCATAAAACTTTCCATCTCTCCCAGCTGTAGAAGTGCTTGCTAGATGACTCGGCAATGGTACCTCTGGAGGAAATTTAGGTGGATGAAAATATGAACTACATTGAGCGGCTTGTGGCGATCCTCGACCGAAAGTTGAAGGATCTGAGGAACAAGAGGGTCGAGCTGGTGAAGGTGCAATGGCACCACCGAAAGGGCTCAGAATTGACGTGGGAGCCGGAGTACAAGATGATGGAGCATTACCCAGAGCTTTTTCAGGATCGAGCAGCAGACTTCAAGGATGAAGTCTAAAAAAAGTGAAGGAGATTTGTACCACCCGGTTCCTGGTATGTATTTTCATTCAAGTAATTATAACATTTTTAGCATGGGACTCCGTGAGTTGAGGGTCCAACTCAACGCGTAGAATCGACTTTGGACACGGGAGTTTAGTGAACTAATCGACGAGTAGGTGCTGTTTGGACAAAACCCTAAATATGAGGGATTACGCCCTATTTAAACGTCTTAATGCAACCTCCATCATCCCTTATGCTCCCAGAATACCTCATACGGAAACCCTAATCGCTTTCTAAGATCTAAGGCCCTTTTGGGTGATTTTGGTGGTTTGTGATCACAAGGAAGAAGGAAAAGTTTGAGGAGCCAAGTGGAAACCAGAAGATTTTGAGTTTTTGCATCATCTACAGTTCCTTAGAGGTATAAAGCTTATACCTTGTTCATTCATGTTCTAGATCCCTTTTCAGAGTGAAATAGGGCTTTTTGGAACCATTTTTGGTGACCAATCATGAGTGCAAGCATGGTTGGGGGTTGAGACTCCAGATCCAGGGTCCTTAGGGGAATACATGGCCTAAAGTGGCCAACTTTGTAGCTACAAAGAGCCACATGCACCTTTAGACCTCATTTTTGGGTCCATTAAGCTTATACTCCCATGCATGCACGTAAAGTTCATAACTTTACATGCTAGATCGGTCTTAGAAGCCCAAATATGTCTTTTGGATGAGTCTTGTACATCGGAAATTGAGATATAAAGACTTGAATAGCACCAACTCATCGAGTTGTTCTTGGAACTCGGTAAGTCCAGGGCTTGAGTCCCCTGTCTGTTGAGGTTCAAAGGAACCCATTTGAGTGTTAGAAGGGTCTTAGAGGGGTCAAGGGGAGTGACTCAACAAATTAGACTTAGCCATGGACCTGGGAATCATAGGACTCGGTGAGTGTATGAATAGACTTGGCGAGTCCAAGGCAATCTCCCAACCCTTTGAAGATGGACTCGATGAGTTGTTCATACAACTCGATGAGTCGGATGAAGGTTCATTCGATGATGTTATAGAAGGAGAACTCGGTGAGTCTTTGCTAAACTCGACGAATAGAGTTGGGAAGGGTCAGATGAAAGAATAGGAACTTGGCGATTCAGGTCAATTGGAAGTAGACTTTGACCAGGATATTGACTTTGGCCAGGGGTAAAATAGTCATTTTACCCTAAGAGTAGTATCAGCTTCTGACTAAGTGTCTTTATGGGAATTATAGCCGGAGAATCGGCAGAGCAGTAGATAGAGACTTCTCACTCGGATTGATAGCATTCATTCATATGAGGTCAGTTACCTTCTAGTAGCGGTGGGTGTATGGCCATAATGCCGGCCCACGAGTAGGAGTTGTATTACATGATTGTCTTTGTGATATTCATCTAGGTTTTCTAATACCTGATATGTTATATACTGGCATGATATGTTATATGCGATAGTGGTAGTTGGAGGTAGAATAGTCCCCAAGTTCGGTTGTTAGGACCGAAGGGTAGGTCAGCACCCCAGATATGCTTGACAATATGTTATGATATTTTTATATGCTAACACGATATGTTATATGTGATAGTGGAAGTAGGAGGGGGAATAGTCCCCAAGTTCGAGTGTTAGGATAGAAGGGTAGGTCAGCACCCCAAATATGCTTGACAGTATGTTATGATATGTTTATATGCTGGCATGATATGTTATATGAGATAGTGGTAGTTGGAGGGGAATAGTCCCTGAGGTTCGGTTCTTAGCACCGAAGCGTAAACCTCAAAATGTCTTGACACAGGTAGGTTAGCACCCCAGAATGGCTTGACACGGGTAGGTTAGCACCCCAGAATGGTGTGACACGGGTAGTTCGGCATCCCATAATGGCCGTACCCGGTAGGTCGGCACCCCAGAATGGCTGTACAGGGTAGGTCGGGCACCATATAATTGCCTGGCAGTATGTATGCTATATGATTGTATGGTATGTGGGAAGATGGGGGAAATCACTAAGCTTTGCACTTATAGTTTTCAATTTTTTGTTTCAGGTACCTCTTCTACGAAGCAGAAAGAGCCGGCGCGGTAGCTGCACATCATACACACACATTGGATTTCTGCATTACGAGCTTTCTTGGGATTGTACACTAACAATGTTACTACTTTTATGATATGATATTCAGACACAAGATTGTGGTTTACAAATATATGACTTGATGATGTTTTCTGATAAATATATTTTCCAAATCGTTATATTAAAATGAATTTTTTGGACTTGAAATTTGGGTTGTTACAAATGGCCTCAAGGGAGTTAGCGCCTTTACATAAAGCTTAAATCCCTATGATTAGGGTTTTGGTTTCAGACTGCTATGTCATGTGTAGCTAGGTCTACGCCCTACGTAAATCATTTAAATCAGATGATCTACTTCCTTCCAATGTGATGCGTAGGTCCCTAAGCCCCACATAGGACCAATCTTCCCAACCATTCAACTTGTAATTTAAGGAACAATTTATACTTTGAAAGATTGGGTGATATATACCTTAATTCAATTAGATTTTGTCCTCGAAATCAGTTCTTGATTCCACTCTCACGCACTCTTCGAACTCTCTACGAGTCCTCCAATCCCGACTCCTAAATTACGGGTTGAGATCACTTGAATGTCATTATTTACAACTATCAATAGCAAGGGTTCCATGATCAGACTGATAGAAGTAATCCAGGTAAGGACTTCATGGTACCCCAAGGATTCTTACTTAGACTATGCACTGATCCAGTGTCTCCAGTAGTTCGGGCCCTATACTACCTTCCACACCGCATCAACATTCATCCCAAGCCCTCTTTCTAGGATCCCAAATCACAAGTACTCTATATCTCACTAAACATAGCCTTCCTGTAACAACCAAATTTTCACGCCCAAAAATTTCATTTAAAAGAAGTGGTTTGTAAAATATTTATAGTAAAACATCATCCGATCATATCATTTCATAAGACATATTATGTGTCTGAAACCCAAAACGTGAAAATAATAATAACGTCAGAGTACAATCCTAGAATATCTCATAATGTAGAAATCCAATGTGTGTGTATGATGTGCCGCTACCGCGCTAGCTCATTCCCCTTCGCTGAAGAGGTACCTGAAACTAAAACTGAAAACTGTAAGCAAGAAGCTTAGTGAGTCCCCCTATCGTACCACATACCATACAATCATATCACATACATACTGCCAGGCATTTCTGGGGTGCCCGACCTACCCGGTACGGTCATTTTGGGGTGCCGACCTACCCCGTACGGCCATTCTAGGGTGCCGACCTACCCATACGACCATTCTGGGGTGCCGACCTACCCATGTCAAGCCATTCTGGGGTCTGACTACCCTTTGATCCTAACAACCGAACCTCGGGGACTATTTCACCCCCTACTACTACTATCACATATAATATAACATAAGCATATTATCAGACATATCTGGGGTGCCTGAACTACCCTTCGGTCCTAACAACCAAACTCGGGGACTAGTCCCCTACTACCTCTATCGCATTTAACATAACAAGTCAGCATGCAAACATATCATCACATACTGTCAGACGTACCTGGGGTGTCTAACTACCCTTTGGTCCTAACAATTGAACTCTACTACTATCACATACAACACATCATCCTAGCATATAACATATCAGGTAGTAACAAACCTAGATGATATCACAAAGACAATAATCTATCATACGTCTCCTACTGGTGGGCCGACATTGTGGCCTTAGACCCACCGCTACTGGAAGGTAACTCACCTCGAAAAGTAGGTGCAGCAAGTCTGCTTGCTAAGCGCCTGACTGCTGAATCAGTAATCCTCTGGCTATAAATCATAAACATAGATTAGCCACTCATAAACACCCTTAGGTCAGATGACTGACCCATCCCTGGTCCAAGGTCAACTCCTTGGTCAAAGTCAACTTCCAGTTGACTGGACTCGCCAAGTCATGGCACCGACTTGCCAAGTCCTTCTCCCAGTAACCCGGTCCTACTCTACAAGTCCCTCTACCCACTCACTGAGTCACCCTTAACTCACTACTTGGGACGATAGAACTGGCTTGCGATTCGACTCGCCGAGTCCATACGAGCAGACCTCCCACTCGCTTCCAAATCCTCACCAGAGCATCCTTTATGAGGATTTGTATTTCTGGGACTATTGCAACATGTTAGATTGCTAATTCCGCGTGCAAATACAAAGGGTTGGACCTTCAACATCTAAACCCCTCTTACTCAGTAACTGTTCCTCTGACTCGCCGAGTTTGAAGAACAACTCGTCGAGTACCAGGAAATCTTCATAGGACTCGCCGAGTTGTTCATCCAAATCGCCAAGTCTAAGGTCATCTTCAAAGAACTCGCCGAGTTCCACTTTGGGACTCGTCGAGTCCCTTGACCTATTTCCCATATAGACCAAATCTGATACATGTAATGCTTCAAAACCATAGATCTATGTTCCTAGGGCATGCTTATCATGTAAAGTTGCAAACTTTACGGGCATGCATGGCCCTACAAGCTCCAAAAGGCAAATCCAAGCTCTTTATGAGGTCATACACTCAAAGGGGACCTCAATCACTTCAACTACAAAAACTTTATGCTTCTAATACGTCCACAAGGTCTAGACCTGAAGTCCTTTCGGATCTTTAAGCATAAACACATGGAGTTTGGTGTTTAGGGCTTGCAAACCACCAATTAGGGACAAAACTGGTATTTAATGAACTACAGATCAAGGTAGGAACTTTTCTACCTGAATGGAAGCTTCTCACAATGTAGATTTCAGATCTACTCCCCTTCTTGCACTCTTCAACTTCCTTCTTCTTCTTCTAAGCTCCAAACTTCCTTCACCAAGCAAAAATCACTCAAAAGAACAATATGGGGGCTAGGGTTTCGCTCTACAGCTCTCTGGAAGTGTTAGGGACAAAGGAGGCCGAGTTAGAGGGCTTAAATAGGGTGCGAACACTCGGGTTAGGGTTTTTGCCCAAACAGGTCCTACTTGCCGAGTCGGGGAACCGACTCGCCGAGTACGAGGCTCAGACCCCGCGACTCATCCCACTCCTACTCGGCGAGTCGGTCCTTCAACTCGCTGAGTCCAAGGAAAAAATGCATGAATTTAGAATTATTAATTACAAGAAATACGTACCGGGAACCAAGTGCTACACTTCCCTACGCTAGACTTCTCATGAACTCCTCATTGCTACCTACTCACTCTCGAAGCATCTCATAGTAGCGGCAATCTCCTAGGCTAAGGAATCACAAACCAGGCCACTCTAGTCCTATATATGAATACCTAGCCTACTCTAGCATGCATAACATATCATATCATAACTCTTAACACATAATGTAAGGGTATTCTGGGAAATCACCATTCGGGCGCTGGTTGATCGTACACACTGCTCAGCTCTACTCGTTTCAAAACCTTTTATTCCTTTAGAAAAAATGTTTGATTTATGAAAAATTTCTCAAATCCTCAGTCTGAGTTCAGATATACCCGAAGGTGCATCCGAATCCCTCAAACCAAGACTCTAATACCAACTTGTAACAATGTAAATTTTCAAAACAATTTTCCATTTTTAAAACATACATTTACTCATAAAATAATGTCAAAACATAATGTATCAAATGTTATCATCACAAAACATATCCCAAAATCTCAAAACATAAACTCAAAGAGTGTGTACGGATCATGCCGGCGCCTTCCCACGATCATCACTAGGACCTGAAACACATAGCACAACAACTATAAGCATAAATGTTTAGTGAGTTCCCTAAAATACCACATACAATAAATACTCCCTTCAAGGACACAGTACGACCCTCCGGTCAGTGTGTCTCAGCGGGACCCTCCATTCATGGAATCTATCAAATACACAAAATGGGAAGGAACTTGTACCTCAAAATGTGAATCTCAGCGTGAACAACACAGATCCAAGCTCCACAATCGATCTAGCTTGGATTTTCTCACTCCTTCTTGCAAGGTTACACCAAAGGATTAAGAATTAGCCTCCAAAATGCACTCTAAGCTCTCTTTGCTCTCTCTAGGGTTTTCTCATGGGAGTAGTGGCCGCAAATGACGGACATAAGGGCCTTTAAATAAGGCTTAGGCCCTGAGATTTAGGGTTTAACTTTACAACGCGGAATCGCCAAGTCCACGCATCGACTCGTCGAGTCCGATCATTAATCTAGACCAGAATTTGCAATCCTACTCGGTGAGTCTGAGCATCAACTCGCCGAGTCCCTCCATCAAACTCAAAATAAATAATTAAAATAAGATACCTGGGAATCTGGATGTTACAATTCTCCCCCACTAGAATCAGACTTCACCCTCAAAGTCTCATTCTACAAACAGCTCTGGATGTTGCTTCCGCATCTCCGCCTCCAACTCCCAAGTAAGCTCGGACCCTTTTCGATGCTACCACTGAACTTGAACCATTGGCACTTCCTTGTTTCTCAAAACCTTGATCTTCAGATCCATCACCGCGACTGGTCTCTCAACACAATTCAGGCTCGCATCCACCTGAATATCCTCCAATGGTACCACTGCCGACTCGTCGGCTATACACTTTCTCAACTGGGACACGTAGAAGGTATCATGAATCTAGCTCAACTCCTCAGGTAGCTCTAAGTGATATGCTACCCTGCCCACCTTAGCGGTCACCCTAAACGGACCAATATATCGGGGCCCTAGGTTGCCCCTCTTCCTGAATCGTATCACTTCTTTCCAAGGAGATACCTTCAGGAGTACGAAGTCCCCCACCTGAAACTCAAGCTCAGATCTTCGCCTATCCACATAACTTTTCTGATGACTCTGCGCTATCAACAACCTCTTCCTGACCTGCTGTATCTGCTTCGATGTCTGAAGCACTATCTTAGTGCTGCCCATCACTCGCTGCCCTACCTCTCCCCAGCAGATGGGAGTCCGACACCTCCTCCCATATAACAACTCGAAGTGAGGCATACCACTACTCGAATGGTGGCTATTGTTATAGGAAAACTCAGCCAACGGCAACTACGTGTCCCAACTTCCTCCGAAGTCTAATACACATGCTCAAAGCATGTCCTCGAGTGTCTGAATCGTCCACTCACTTTGCCCGTCAGTCTGTGGGTGGTAGGCGGTACTGAAATGCAGTCTCGTACCCAACTCCTCATGGAACTTGTTCCAGAACCTGGAATTGAAACGTACATCTCGATCTGACAAAATTGAGATCAGCACACCATGCCGTGATACCACCTCCCTCACATACACCTCTGCCAGCCTCTCCACATAAGAGCTCTCACTGATAGCAAGGAAGTGAGCGCTCCTCATCAACTGGTCAACGATCACCTAAATTGCATCAACATCTCTTGCGGTCCTCGACAATTTGTTGATAAAATCCATAGAAATTTGTTTCCACTTCCACTGGGGAACCTCAAGTGGCTGGAAATTGCCATGGGGACGCTGGTGCTCGGCCTTAACCCTGCGACATGTCAAGCACCTCTCAACGAACCACGCCACATCCCTCCTTATACAGGGCCACCAGTACTCTCTCTTCAGGTCCAAATACATCTTAGTGGCCCCTGGATGAATCGAAAACCTCGATCAATGTGCCTCCTCCATCAGAATGGTACGCGCTCCACCCAAAATGGTACCCAAATCCGACCCTGAAAGGTCAAACGCCCTCAGCTATTGGTAATGAACTCAGATACCTGCCCAATCACCCGCTCTCTCTTGCGATTCTCTAGTAACACGGCCTCCGCCTGAGCCTCCCGAATGGTGTCCAGCACTGGCGTCATAACTGTCAACCGCATATGGATATCTCGAATCAAGGCACTCTCTGCCCTACGGCTCAGAGCATCAAATACAATATTAGCTTTGCCTGGGTGGTACAAGATCTCACAATCGGAATCCTTTACCACATCCAACCATCTCCTCTGGCGCATATTCAGGTTGGGCTGATCCATCATATACTTCAAACTCTTGGGGTCCGTGTATATGGTACCCCGAACCCCATACAAATAGTGATGCCGGATTTTGAGAGAGAACATCACTATCCCCAACTCCAGATCGTGCGTGGGATACCTCGTCTCATGAGGCTTCAGCTGCCTTGATGCATATGCTATCACGTGCCCTCTCTACATAAGCACTGCACCTAAACCTGATATTGATGCATCACAATATACCACAAAATCTTCCATTCCATCCGGGAGGGCTAACATCGGGGCTTTGCATAATCTCCGGCGAAGCGTCTCGAATGAGGCCTGCTGCTCTAGACCCCAACTAAAAGTCATGCCCTTTCGGGTCAACCTAGTGAGAGGAACCACAATCTTGGAGAAATCCTAATAAATCTCCGATAGTAGCCAGCCAATCCCAGAAAACTCCTGATCTCGGTGGGGGATCTCAGCACCCCCAGCTCATCACCACTTCAATCTTGGCCGAGTCGACCAATATCCCTTTCTGGTTAACGAGGTGTCCAAAGAAGTGGACCTCTTGCAAACATAAATCACACTTGGAGAATTTGGTGAAAAGCCTCTCCGTCCTTAATACCCCGAGAATCTCTCTCAGATGCTCCTCATGCTGCTCTCAAGATCTCGAATACACCAATATGTCATCAATGAACATGATCACTGAACATTCCAACATCGGCCTGCACATCCTTTTCATGAGATCCATGAACGCTACTGGTGCATTGATGAACCCAAAAGGCATCACCACGAACTCGTAGTGCCCATAACAAGTTCTGAACTCCGTCTTCTGGATATCCTCATCCCGCACTCTCATCTGATGATACCCAGATCTCAAATCAATCTTGGAGAACCAAGATGCTCCCTGCAATTGGTCGAATAGATCATTGATCTTCGGTAAGGGATAACGGTTCTTGATCGTCAACTTGTTCAACTCTCGATAATCAATGCACATCTGGTGTGAACCATCCTTCTTCTTGACAAAAAGGATCGGCGCTCCCCAAGGCGAGCTACTCGGTCTGACAAATCCCTTCCCCAGCATCCCTTGAAGCTGTGAGGATAACTCCTGTATCTCTGTCAGTGCAAGGCGATAGGGTGCCTTGGCAATAGGCGCCACTTGCGGAACTAAATCAATGCCAAACTTCACTTTCCTCTAGGGGGGCACACCTGACAACTCCTCGGGGAAAACCTCCGCGAACTCTCACACTATCGGTACCTCATCAACCGATCTCGGCCTCTGAGCTTCCACTCACGTGTCCATCATGTAAGCCACAAACCCACTAAAGCCCCACTGTAGACTCTGCCTCGCCCTAGCAACTGAACAGAATACTGACTCAGAATGGGTACCCTCGACGTACACTGTAAGTACTCCCCCCCACTAGGGTCTGGTATCGTCACCAAGTGTCGCTCGTAGTCTATAACAGCCCCAAAATAGCTCAACCATTCCATGACCACTATAACACAAATGTCCCCCATCGCAATCGGGACCAGATCAATCGGGAACTCAACAGAAAAGATCTCGAGTACACATCCCCGAATTACCTCAGCAGCATAAACCGCTCGCTCGTCAGCTATGGAAACCTGAAGGGGTGGACTCAACGCCTCTCGAAAAATACTGATGTGATGGATAAAAGCGAACGACACAAAGGATCGACTCGCACCCGAGTCAAATAACACCAAGGAAGGTACAAAATTCACAAGAAAATTACCTACGCAAATCATAATATAAGCACAGTATCTCAAACTCAAAATAAATAGAGGAAAGAATACATACCAACCACAATGTCGGGTGCTGTGTGGACCTCCTCTATTATCAACTGGAAGGCTCTCTCGCGAGCCTTCAGTCCCTCGGCCTTCACTGGCTGGATCTCGGTAGCTTGGGCAGCAGGTGCAGATCCCTATGATGAGTTCGCCACGAAATCACGAATATCCCTCCTCAAAATGCTCAAGTACCGAATCATACGTGCTTGCTCGGTAGACACGTGCTCAGGGCAAAACAACGCCCTCTCGTGAAACATCCTCGTAATCACTATCATAGACTCAGTTCCCTGCTTGAGGGACAATAACTCCTAGGCTAGACGTTCCCTGTCCACATGGGGAACATACTCATCTCGGAACATTGTGGTGAACCTCTCCTAGGTCACCGCGGTAAGCTCTGAAGTATTGAAGTCCACCGTCACAAAATTCCACTAGTCCTTTGCCACCAAGCGAAGCTGGTTCAGTGAAAACCGAACCCTCAGATGCTCCGGACACGAGCAAGTGTAGAAGTATCCCTCGATGTTAGCAATCAATCTCATCGCAACAATCGGATCCTGAGTCCCGTTAAACTCCCGTGACTTCGTGTTGCTGAACTCCCCGGTACAACAACGAGTCACCTCTTTATGGCCTGGCAGCAGCAACGATTGCGGTGGCCGCAACAACAACAACATCGTAAGAGCAACATATTACTTATGAAAAGTCTCGATCAACATGGTCTTGATAGAGCCAAACATCTCTAGAATCTCAGCTCAAATCGCCGCTGCCACCTCATCGTGGATAATCTGGCGAATCTCCTCGTCACTCACGCTATTCATCTCAGGTCTGTGGCGTGTCCCACCATGATGTCTCTGAAATACAACATAAAAATATCGATAACTCAACCCTACTTGTTCCCCGGTACCCCAAGGATTCTTACTTGGATTGCGCACTGATCCGGTGTCTCCAGTAGTACGACCCCTATACTACCTTCCACACCGGATCAACATTCATTCCATGTCCTCCTCCTAGGATCCTAAATCTCAAGTACTCTATATCTCACTAAACATAGGCTTCCCTACGCTAGACTTCTCATAAACTCCTCACTGCTGCCTACTCACTCTCGAAGCATCTCATAGTAGCAGCAATCTCCTAGGCTAAGTCACCACAAATCATGCAACTCTAGTCCTATATATGAATACCTAGCCTACTCTAGCATGCATAACATATCATATCATAATTCTTAACACATAATGTAAGGGTATTATGGGAAATCACCTTTCGGGCGCTGGCTAATCGTACACACTACTCAGCTCTACTCATTTCAAAACATTTTAATTTTGATTTATGAAAAGTTGCTCAAATCCTCAATCTGAGTTCAGATACACCCGAAGGTGCATCCGAATCCCTCAAACCAAGGCTCTGATACCAACTTGTAACAATGTAAATTTTCAAAACAATTTTTCATTTTTAAAACATACATTTACTCATAAAATAATGTCAAAACATAATGTATCAAATGTTATCATCACAAAACATATCCCAGAATCTCAAAACATAAACTCCATGAGTGTGTACGGATCATGCCAGCGCCTTCCTGCGATCATCACTAAGACCTGAAACACATAGCACAGCAACTATAAGCATAAATGCTTAGTGAGTTACCTAAAATACCACATACACCACTCAAGGCCGTAGTATGACCCTCCGGTCAATGTGTCTTAGCGGGACTCTCCATTCCTGTAGCTCGTTGGACCCTTTGGTTCGGTAATAGCTCGTTGGACCCTTCGGTCCGGTCTATATCGTTGGACCCTCGGGTCCGGTCTACGCAATTCATAGCATACATATATCAAAACACATAATCTCAAACATACAAATAGCACACAAAACCCTCCGGTCCACACTTAGATACCACTCTAGGTAATGTATAGTGAGAAGACTCACCTGGGATATCTCGGATAATCTCGCATACGTATACACTGATCTAGCCTCCACCTAAATACATAAAAAAATATCTCAATCAATAATAGCTCTGCAATCTAGACTAGTCTCTCCCATGTCCTCTAAGAAGGGTAAAAGACCATTTTACCCTTCAAATGGTCCACAAGTCCAATTGTTGACCAAACCCTAAAAGTCAACAATAGTCAACGATCAAACTTTAACCAGAGTCATCGAGTGCACTCGTGTGACTGGGCGGGTCCGTGCGTTTCCTCTTCGCCCCTGGTCCTCACTTGACTCGCTGAGTCAAACCTACACTCAACAAGTTATCACAGGTCGCGAATCGCGGGGCAACCCAACTCGACTCGTCGAGTCCCCTTATGGGCTCGGTGAGTTCCTCCCATGAAAACACTCAAAAAAATCTTCTGAGGTTAGATCTGCTTCTCCAACTAGTAGATCTAACCTTCTAACACTCGAAAGTCTCGTAATGGTTCAAACTTTACGTTCATGCAATGATTATAAGACCAAAAATGGAGAAATAACATTTAAAATGGGGTTCTACTCTCAAAGCTCACATGAAACCTCTTAAAGATGGAAGCTTGGGACCTTTTGGACCTCTCAAGGTCCAGATCTATCATCTACACCCAAAGGGACATCATATGCTTCACAATCTAACTCAAAATGGTGCAAAGGAGACCCTAGATTCAAGAAATCTATCAAATACAAGAAATAGGAAAGAACTTGTACTTCAAAACGTGAATCTCAGTGGTAATAACACAGATCCAAGCTCCACAATCGATCTAGATTGGATTTTCTCACTCCTTCTTGCAAGCTTACACCAAAGGATGAAGAATTAGCCTCCAAAATGCACTCTAATCTCTCTTTGCTCTCTCTAGGGTTTTCTCATGGGAGTAGTGGCTGAAAATTATGGCCATAAGGGCCTTTAAATAGAGCTCAGGCCCTGAGATTTAGGTTTTCACTTTACAGCGCGGACTCGCTGAGTCCACGCATCGACTCATCAAGTCCGATCATTAATCCAGACCAGAATTCGCTTTCCTACTTGGCGAGTCTAAGCGTCAACTCACCGAGTCCCGTCATCAAACTAAAAATAAATAATTAAAATAAGATACCTAGGAATCTGGATGTTACAATTATGCTGACCGATAATCTATAGAATTGATCGATCTGAGATCTTCCCGGCCAGACGCCACCCTATGGAAAAATAGAACATGAAACCCATTGCCAATCACCGTTATCACTAACCCTACATAACCATACGTTGACTAAACTTTAACAATAATCAATAGATCGAATACTAAACTAGACCAAGTACTAACTCGATGCAAATACCTCTGCTAACCACTGATAACACTGGGCTTTCCCCCGATCTGCTAATGAGTAACATCAACCAGGATTACCCCCGATCTACTAACCAATCACAACACTTGGGTTTACCCCCGATCAGCTACCCAATGAATACACTTGGGCTTAACATAGCATACACTGAATCTGCAAGACTTAACTACTTGTACCATGCCTTTAGGTCGTGACTTACACTTACAGGTCCCAATCAAAGAAGAACAGACAAGGAAGCTGTAACGACCCGTTCCCGGTATGTTGAGCCTGAGGGCACGCGTGAGCCTGAGGGCACGCGTGAGCCGGGGACTCGGCGAGTTCATATCCCTGACTCAGCGAGTCCATCTGTCTGGGTGAAACCCTAAAATCCCCGGGTTGCCCACTATTTATACCACCTTATAGCCCCCATCCTCGCCTCCCTTACCCTGAGAACGCAGTGTTAGAACCCTAAACCTCCCTTGAAGAGCTTATATGTGTTTTGGTGCCATTTTGTGAAGGTGTGAAGAAGGAGAAGAAGGAAGAGGCAAGGAGAAGTGTTGTAGTGCAAAGATCCAAGGCCAAATCAGAGTTAATTGAGGTATTTTCGGAGTTCCATCTTGTTATATGCTTTAAACTTCCATTAGAGCTCTCCTAAGAGCTAGTTGATGCTTGTTCTAAGCCTTTCACTTGCATGAACGCCTTATTAAGTCGAAATAGCTATGGATCTGAATGTTGGGGTGTTGTAGAGCCCAGATCTACTGTCTTTTTGGAGTTATATTGCATGATAACCATAGATCTACCCATTTTATGCATCTTTTAGCCTTATTTCCCTTATTCATGAGGTTGTACACGTAAAGTTGGAAACTTTACGTGGTAAATCAACTTATTGGACCCAGATCTATCAATTGTATGTGTTGGATTCAAACAAAATCAAGTAAAAATCAGTTGCATGGCGGCAACTCGACGAGTCGGAAGAACGACTCGACGAGTTGGGTCGCGAGTCCCGAGTTCTTCAGTTTTATTAGTGTCGAGTAGACGAGGTGAGTTAGGGAGTGGACTCAGCGAGTTGAGGGTAAACTCAGTGATGGAGGGACTCGGCGAGTTGTTCATCAACTCGGCGAGTCCAAGGCAATCTTCTTAAAGATCAAGAACAACTCGTCGAGTCTGTTCATCCGACTCGGTGAGTCGGATGAAGATTGTCTGAGTTCTTGGATCAAGAGGGTACTCGTCGAGTCGATGCCAGACTCGACGAGTAGCAGTGAGTAAGAGTGAAATGTGAGAATGGGACTCGGCGAGTTGGGTGGCCCAACTCGGCGAGTCAGCCCAAAAGATAATTGACTTTGACCGAGGGTAAAAGAGTCATTTTACCCCAAGCGCAGTGTTTAGTATTTGATTGAGTGTGTTTATGGACTTGTAGCCGAGGAGATTCAGGAGCAGCCGCCGTTAGCTTTCCGAGCCACACACTCAGCAGCCAGCTTACGAGGTGAGTTTCCTTCCAGTAGGAACGGGTCTAAGGACACAATGCCGGCCCGTTCAGTTAGCAGTAGTTTCCGGATTTAGGTCCGATGCAGTAGTTAGTATGTTCGATGCCTTCGTGGCTCGAACAGGATTTGTGTGCTATGTTTCATGTGTTAAGTATTATGTGTTCCGGGCCACAGCCCGATGTAGCATGTCGTATATCTGTTATGCTAGTTGATGTGTTATGCTATGCCATGTTCAGTCAGTCAGTTCCAGACTTCGGTCTGATGCAGTTAGTTCCGGACTTCGGTCCGATGCAGGGGACAAGGTCCCAGTCAGTTCCGGACTTCAGTCCGATGCAGTTAGTTCCGGACTTCGGTCCGAGGCAGGGGACAAGGTCCCAGTCAGTTCCGGACTTCGGTCCGATGCAGTTAGTTCCGGACTTCGGTCCGATGCAGGGGACAAGGTCCCAATCAGTTCCGGACTTCGGTCCGATGCAGTTTCCGGGCTTCGGCCCGATGCAGTGGGCAAGGCCCAATATGTGTTTATATGTTATTGTATGGTATGTGGTAGTTTGGGGGAGCTCACTAAGCTTCGTGCTTACAGTTTCAGTTTGGTTTCAGGTACTTCCGCAAGCAAAGGGAAGAGCTCGGGGTGACAGCATCGCACACACCACAGCATAGCTTTTATCCTGGGGATGTCTCTTGATGTTTTGGATTGATGTAGTATGATACAGTTTTCCGCACAATATTTTATTATGTTTTGAGGATACATCGCGTATGTTTTATGTTATGATACTTATATTATGGTTTTGATTATATGGAAAAATGAAAATTTTTGGGTCGTGTTTTTGGGTCGTGTTTTTGGGTCGTTTCAGAAGCCCTTCTCATAACCCTCAAACTGGGCTCCTAAAACCCTAGAACCCTAATTCACAAAAACATCCTACGAATTGCTAACACAACCATAAATAAGACAATACAAAAAGAAATTCAACATCTGGCAACGACCCGAACGTGGAAAATAGAAGATTGGACAGTTGTGAAAAACTCTTGAACTAAAGAAATATGGATGAGAACTAAACCTTTTCATAAGGTCTTCCTGCTATAAATTCCTCACTCTCCTGCACTTCAAATGTGCTAGACTCTCACATTTCCAAAACCCTTCAAAATCCAAAGCCAACTTGAACTGTACTACTTGATCCCCACCCGTGATATCCAAATATACAAGAGTATTTGAACTCTTAAACAACATTTAAAAGTTCCAACATGCATGAATAATCTCCAAGGATGACAATCAATTCAATGATAAATTAGAAATTAAATAAAACTCGAGCTAATTAAAACAATTCCATTCAAGAGATCATCAAATTTTACAAATAAACTTCAAAACATAAATAGAAAGATACAAATGATACCATCAATATAATATCCGAAAAAAATCAAAGAACTAATAACTTAAACCTCAGCCTTTGAAACTCCAAACGCTTTATGATGTCCGTTGGGTAACTGCCAAGCTAGGGGTGTAGGGTTCTACACCGCTCTAAAAATGATAATGGGACAACGAGCTCTAATGTGGCCCTCCTGAACGTAATGGAAACAAACCGTCTTACTCTACTTGCAATCCATACTAAAATGGTCCTGTATGCCACACTTACAGCAAGCAAAACATTCAGACTTTCCTTCATGAAACTTCCTGTACCTGACACACTCGAAACTCGTCCTCTCAACTGCTATTGAACTTGATTCGTCGGACTTGAATTGCTTGGCCGCAGGATGATACTTCCTTGAAGCTATCCTCCCCTCCTATCCCTAGATTGGCAACTCAATATCCCTCCTCCCAATGCGCGATTACAACTCATACAAAGTCCAATACGACTGAGGTCATACAAACTCTTGAATGTCCGTCTTGAGCATACACAAGTAACGTGACATCTTTACCCGCTCGGAAGCGGCATACTTTAGGTAAAAGAGGGATCTTTATGTAAACATCCTAGTGATCTTCGTCACCGACTAGTCGTCTGCTTGAGGGATAGGTACTCATATACATGTCGCTCTCGATCTACCAATGGAACATACGCTATACGGAACATCTGCATAGATTTCTCGTAACCTACTTTGGCTCACTCTACAAAGAAAATGCTCGTGTCCACAAAACCCCACCGATCCTTCGCACCTTAGCGAAGAATATTCAATGCAAATTTCAGCTTCTGGTGCTCGGGACATCAACATGTGACGAAACATCAATCCGCATTAGATATCCATCTCAAAAGTGATAATCGATTCCTTGTAACCTCTGAACTCCGAAGGCTTCGCATTACTAAATTCATGCTACAAAATCGGCCCACTCCTCTGAAGTCATGCAACGGCCACAACTACAGTGGATGTGCGAGTAGCAACCATCAAAGTCTTCGATCAATTCGGTCTTAAATGACCCAAACAACTCCGAAATTGCCTCCCTTACTGCCATTTGCACTTTGATAGTAATCATCCCGCATATCTCCTCATCACTCGACCTATCCTTTTAGTGGTACCTGTTGGGTTATGAGCATTCTAACACTCCTAAGTGTACATGCAACCCTAAATACCTTGGATCTATGTTTTCTCTATTATACATGCAAATATGAACATCCAAGGTATTATCCTAATCTAGCATACAAAATAATGGATATAACAAGATAGAATACATACCTTTTTCATGTAGAAAGTCTTCATGAAGCTTGAGTGCCTAGTGCCCCAAGTGTGACACCTCAAATGGTTCACACAACACCAAATACACTTGGAATAACTTGAGAGAATTCTACACTTCATAAAATCGGCTAGCCCTCTCTAGAATAATACTAGTAGCCGATTTTGGGAAGAATAATATCTTTATATAGTGTTACAATTAGGGTAAACCCTAATTGTCATGATTTTCCATTTCCTTGGATCCATGGGTTCAAATACACCATGGAGCATCCATGGACCATCCTATGGGTTTTAACCCAACTTGATTATCCATGGAGCATTAGCCCACTATACAAGTATGGATGATTTACACAATTAACCCATATATTTAATTAGTCTTCTTTTGATCACTTAATTAATCCTAGATTAATTCTTGATCAATACTAATTAAATAATCTTATTATTCTTATTATTAATATACTAGAACTTATAATATATTAATAACCATAAGTGTCTTATTTCTCTCATTTAGTCTATCCAAGTGCATGATGGTATGCAACCCAAATGGACCATGCCGGGTCGGGTCAAGTCTTACCAATTATAGTTATGGACTTAGATATTAATCCAACAGTCTCCCACTTGGATAAGTCTAAAACTATTATTGCGTATGACTTCAGGAACCAACTAGCAATCGTAGCTCTCAAAAGCTTCTGTCGAACTCTGACCTTGTAGATGAACTCTGACCTTGTCAATGACTTGTCCATTAGATAAGGGATCATATATTCCTCCATTCTAGATATCATATGGACTGGGACATGGATTATAATCATTCTCTCTGTCCATTAGTTGTTTCCCGATTTCCGATTTATGACGACTGACTAATTGAACAAATCAAATTAGTCCTGGCCCGGCCGAGCACTTCCATTTGTCATCATCAAATCATCGAGGGGCCCACAGATATCGCTTTTATCCCAAAGGTAAAAGGAATGGATAAACTTCGACTCATATGGCTTGTTCTACTACTTGTTGATTCATACACAAAGGCACGTTTTATAACATCGAGTTACCAATGCGTTTTCGTGCAATCAATGTACTATCAACTCATAGTAACAACTCATATCTCTAGGTTTGAAGAATATAAGATATTATCGTCTCATGATCACTCGTGATAAAATCCATGAAGTGATTCCAATGAGCGCGGGTTGAATCCAATATTCAGAACTTATGAGTACTCATGAGTGTTGTAGCTATTTGTCCAACACCTTAGATCTTTACAAGCCAACCCATGACAGTCTTAATTCATATCTACTTCCAACATATGACTGACTGTGGATGGTTTGAATAACTTAGTCATTCCGGAAGAATAACCTAGTTTATTTTGGAAGTCAAAACATGCAAAATGAAACACAAGAATAATTGAATCCAGTATGGTATCAAAACCTATGAACATAAATAAAACACCTTTTATTTATCACCATATGATTACACATTATTCATTGTATACTGTTTCAGCTATCAACTTTATTCTTGAATTTAAAACAATAGTTGTCCCATGCTCCAAGTATGTACACTATGTTTTTCTAAACACTAGTCATGCCATACACCAAGTATGCACACTATGTTTGTCTATGATCTTTACTTTGTGAACTAGATCCATTGAACATAACTTCACACTCCCAAATTGTAATAGCTCGGAATTTCAGGTATTACTTTAAATTATCTTGGGGAATATTTAGGGGGGACTCGGCGAGTCTATGCCTGACTCGCCGAGTAGGACCACGGTCTTAGTCACAGATTCGCGACTGGACTCGACG
Source organism: Lactuca saligna (assembly GCF_052625555.1). NCBI lineage: Eukaryota > Viridiplantae > Streptophyta > Magnoliopsida > Asterales > Asteraceae > Lactuca > Lactuca saligna. Next base: position 54,638,298 of record NC_136425.1, read on the forward strand.
AGTCCATTAGGGACTCGGTGAGTCGACGCTGTTCAGCTGAAACCCTAGCCGTTTTGATTCTGGATGGTATATAATGCCTTTAGGGCCGTCATGTCTCTTCTTTTGGCCGATTGAAGATAACCAAAAGGTCTGTGGGCATCTGGAACAAGGGTGAAGGCTAGTGGAAGCTTGAAGAGGTTGTTAGGCAAGGAGAGGCAAGGTGGTGATCAAAGGAGGTTCAAGGGGTCGAGCTCTGAAGGTTGGGGACACAGGGAACACGTTTTCCAGGTAATCCTCGGATCATTTTCTGTAGTTTTGGCGTTGTGTACGAATCTAGGGTTTAGGAAACCCATTTAAGGATTTGATAGATTATAGTGTTGTTACAAGTGTTTAAACCCCTGTAATAGTATATGTGAAGGTCCAGGAAGTCCCATATCTATATATTACGGAATCATGCGAGTACAGGAGGCAGCTGATTGACTGCATGGCGAGGACTCGCCGAGTCCAATGATCAGACTCGGCGAGTATCTTGAACATTCACTAGGACACGCCGAGTTGTTCCTCAGACTCGGCGAGTAGCTTGAAGATCTACTGGAACTCGGCGAGTCGTTCTTTAGACTCGGCGAGTGGAGTCGGGGTGTCTAGACTCGCCGAGTTGCCTTTGCACTCGACGAGTCCGGTCAAGTTGACCGTTGACCTGTATGTAATTTAGTAGGGTCAGTTGTCTTGTTTGATAAGATCATTAATAAAGGTATGTGGTATTATAGGGAGCCTGCAGATTAGCGGATCGAGTGCGAGTGGCTCGAAGGGTTTATAGCTTGCATACTACAAGGTGAGTCTTCTCACTATACTTCTCCCGGAAGGGTTTGACTGCGTGACCGGAAGGTCGTATGTGTTATATTTATGCTATGTCTAGAGAGGGAGATGCTTTATATGTGATGTATGCTTATATGTGATGTATGCTTATACGGGCCGGAAGGCGAGACTTTATGTGATAGAAAGAACGGTACGATGTATGGCTTATGTGTTATGTGTGATATGTTATATGTGTTATGTTTTTTACTATTATGGGCCGGAAGGCAAAATACTATGGGCCGGAAGGCAATTTAATACGGGCCGGAAGGCGATATGTTATGGGCCGGAAGGTGATTATGTTACGGGCCGGAAGGCAATGTTATGTGGACCGAAAGGTCCGGGCCGGAAGGCGTATGTGGGTAAGTCGTATACTGGGGAACTCACTAAGCATTAATGCTTACTAGTTGTGTTTATGTTTTTCAGGTACTAGTGATGACCGTGGGAAGGCGCCGGCGTGACACGTACACACTGCCATTGTTGAAGATCTTGAGGATTCGTTATTTATATTTTTGCAATAAACTTGGAATAAACTCTTTTGTCGAATAATGATGTTTTATTTTAAATGAAAAAAATTATTTGAAAATTTGAACTGTTACAATTGGTATCAGAGCCTTGGTTTGAGGGATTCGGGTGTACTTTCGGGTGCAACTGAACTCAGACCGGGGATTTGAGGAAAAACCTTTTTAAAATAATAAGGACACAACATTTCATAAATGGTAAGGCGGTAAAACAAGAATGGAGCAGTGTGTACGATCAGCCAGCGCCCGAACGGTAAAGATCCCCAGAATACCTTACAATGTTATGTTATGCACTGAATTATGAATTGTTATGCATGCTAGAAGACTAGGTATACATGATAGGACTAGAATTGCCTGTTTTGTGATGCCTTAGTCTAGGGAGATTGTTTATATGAGATATTTGGTAGCGTGCAAGTAGATAGTGCATACTAGAGGTAGAGTACTCATTATTCGGGATTTGGGGAGGAAGATTTGGGACGAATACTGATGCGGTGTGGTCGGTAGTATTGGGCCCGTACTACCGAAGACACTGGATCGGTGGAAGACCCAAGTAAGAATCCCTGGAAATTGGAGACTGAGTAGGGCGCGTATCGAGTACAATTGTACTTGGTGGAGTCTCTGATGATTTTATGTTATATTTCAGAGACATCATGGTCATCACACGCAATGGGGCGAGTTCGAGCGGTGCGAGTGACGAGGAGATTCGTCAGATTATTCAGGAAGAGGTAGCTGCGGCGGTTCGGGCTGAGATCCCGGAGATGTTTGGGTCTATTAAGACCACTCTGATGGAGGAGTTCGAGGAGCGGTACGCCGCACTTACTGAAGCTACAGTCGCTGCCGCTACCGCAGCTGTGGCTGCTGCTAGGCCACAAGGGGGTGATTCATTGCTATTCAGGGAATTCAGCAACACGAAACCCCCTGAATTTGATGGGACGCAGGATCCGATTGCGGCTATGAGGTGGATCGCCGACATTGAGGGGTGCTTCTATACTTGCTCATGCCCGGAGCACCTGAGGGTACGGTTCGCCTTGAACCAGCTCCGTCTGGGAGCGAAGGATTGGTGGAAGTTCGTGACGGCGAACTTCACTCAGGCAGAGATTTCAGCGGTGCCATGGGAGAGGTTTACGGAGATGTTCAGGGACGAGTACGTTCCCCCGGTGGAGAGGGAGCGATTGATTCAGGAGTTCTTGACCCTTAAGCAGGGTACTAACTCCGTGGCAGTGATCACGCGGAAGTTTCATGAGAGGGCAATGTTCTGCCCTGAGCTGGTATCTACAGAGCAGTCGCGGATGAGCCGGTATTTGGGCGTTTTGAAGAGGGAGATCCGGGAGTTTGTGTCAAACTCCACCTATCGTACTTTCACTGAGCTTCAGGCGAACGCCAGGAAGCGCGAGATCGAGTTGGAGACTCAGGCGAGGGAGGAGGCTGAGTCTCGGCAGGTGGATCGGCGGCCGGCTCAGTCTCAGCCGGCAGCCAAGCGGACTAAGTTCGCTGATTCGAGGATGGGAGGTCCGAAGGGTCGCACTTGCGTGAAGTGAAGCAGGAGTCACGATGGGGTGTGTCGAGCTGGTGGTTGCTACAAGTGTGGCAAGGAGGGACATATTGCCAGGGATTGCCCTAAGGGGTTTATGGTTTGCTTTCACTGCAACCAGACAGGCCATCGGAAGGCCGAGTGTCCGCAGCTTCGTCAGGGAGCTACACCTACTACCAGGACTACTGAGACCCGACCGGCGAAGGTCGAGGCCCCGAGGGCTCGCGGGAGAGCCTTTCAGCTGACTGCAGAGGAGGTCCGCGCTGCACCCGACGTTGTGGCAGGTATGTTATCATTCACGTAATTACTTAAAGGTTGAAATGTTATGCTTATGTTAATGTATGTGTAGGTACTTTTCTTGTGAACTCTATGCCTGCTCTAGTGTTATTTGATTCGGGTGCGAGTAGATCGTTTGTATCGTTAGCCTTTAGTCAGCATATCGGCACTAGTCGTGAGCCGTTAAGTCGGCCTTTGAGTGTTTCTATTGCGGCCGAGAGGGTGGTTTGTGCTACGGAGGTTCTTCGGGGATGTGTGCTAGAGATCTTCGGGGTCGCGTTCCCGATTGACCTAGTTCCTATTGCGATGGGGGACGTCTGTGTCATCGTGGGCATGGACTGGTTGAGCCGATTCAGCGCTGTCATCGACTGCGAACGTCAGCTGGTGACTATACGAGACCCTAGTGGGGGAGTTCTTACGGTATACGGTGAGGGTACCCGTTCGGGATCAGCTTTTTGTTCGGCCGCTAGGGCGAGGCAATGCATACAGCGGGGATGTAACGGTTTTGTGGCGTATGTGATGGATACGCGGGAGACTTCCGAGAGGCCGAAGACAGTGGAGGAGGTTCCAGTGGTGCGCGAGTTTCCAGATGTTTTTCCCGAGGATTTGTCGGGAGTACCTCCTGCGAGGCAAGTAGAGTTTGGTATCGATCTAGTTCCAGGGGCTACGCCTATTGTGAAGGTGCCTTATCGCCTTGCACCTCCAGAGATGCAAGAGTTGTCCTTGCAACTTCAGGAGTTGTTGGGAAAGGGATTTATTCGGCCGAGTAGCTCGCCGTGGGGAGCACCGATTCTGTTCGTCAAGAAGAAGGATGGTTCACACCGGATGTGTATCGATTACCGGGAACTTAACAAGGTGACGGTCAAGAACCGCTATCCGTTACCGAGGATCGATGATCTATTCGATCAGTTGCAAGGGGCATCTTGGTTTTCCAAGATTGATTTGAGATCAGGGTACCATCAGGTAAGAGTGCGGGATGAGGACGTCCAGAAGACAGCATTTAGGACGCGGTATGGGCATTTCGAGTTCGTGGTGATACCTTTTGGGCTCACCAATGCCCCAGCAGTGTTCATGGACCTCATGAACAGGGTATGCAGGCCGATGCTGGATCGGTTTGTGATTGTATTTATCGACGACATTCTGGTGTATTCGCGGTCTAGAGAGCAGCATGAGGGACATTTGAGGGAGGTCCTTGAGGTGCTGAGGTCGGAGAAGCTATACGCAAAATTCTCCAAATGTGACTTCTGGTTACGGGAGGTCCAATTTCTGGGGCACGTTGTAAATAAGGCAGGGATATTGGTTGATCCGGCCAAGGTAGAAGCAGTGATGAGTTGGGAGGCACCGAAGTCACCTTCTGAGATCAGGAGTTTCCTTGGGTTGGCGGGGTACTATCAGAGGTTTATTAGGGACTTCTCCAAGATCGCGGTGCCGCTCACCAGATTGACCCGGAAGGGTGTTACATTTTCATGGGGACCCGAGCAGCAGACTTCCTTCGAGACACTTCGTCAGAGACTGTGCGAAGCCCCAATATTAGCTCTCCCGGAAGGGATGGAGGACTTTGTCGTATATTGCGACGCATCGATTTCGGGGCTGGGTGCAGTGTTGATGCAGAGGGGCCATGTGATAGCCTATGCATCGAGGCAGCTGAAGCGTCACGAGGCGAGGTATCCCACGCATGACTTAGAGTTGGGGGCGGTAGTGTTCGCCCTCAAAATTTGGCGTCACTACCTGTACGGGGTTCGTTGTACCGTATACACGGACCATAAGAGTTTAAAGTATTTGATGGATCAACCCAACCTAAATATGCGTCAGAGGAGATGGTTAGATGTGGTTAAGGATTATGACTGTGAGATCCTGTACCACCCAGGCAAGGCTAATGTGGTAGCTGACGCATTGAGTCGTAGGACGGAGAGCACTCCATTGCGGGACGTATGTTTGAGATTGACGGTGATGACTCCGGTATTAGATGCTATTCGTGGGGCACAGGCCGAGGTTGTGAAATCTGGGATGCAGAAACAGGAGCGGGTCGTCGGGTTGATTTCAGAGTTCGTTATGGATGGACGGAGACTTCTGACGTTTCAGGGTCGGATCTGGGTACCATTCGTGGGCGGTACGCGTGTTACTTTGATGGAGGAGGCACACAGATCGAAATTCTCGATCCATCCCGGTGCTACGAAAATGTATTTGGATTTGAGAAAGGAGTACTGGTGGCCTTGCATGAAGAGAGACGTCGCCTGGTTCGTTGAGAGGTGCTTGACCTGCCGTAGGGTTAAGGCCGAGCACCAGAGACCGCACGGTAAGTTGCAACCCTTGGAGATTCCTGAGTGGAAGTGGGAACAGATCACGATGGATTTCATCACTAAATTGCCGAGAACTGCCAGGGGAGTCGATGCGATTTGGGTGATTGTGGATAGGCTAACAAAGAGTGCACACTTCCTTGCCATTAGCGAAAGTTCATCAGCAGAGAAGTTGGCAGAGTTATACGTGAGAGAGATAGTGTCTCGGCATGGGGTACCGATTTCGATTGTTTCAGATCGCGACGTACGTTTCACTTCCAGGTTCTGGAAGAAATTTCATGAGGAGTTGGGTACTAAACTGCATTTTAGTACCGCATACCATCCCCAGACCGACGGTCAGAGCGAGCGGACGATTCAAACATTGGAAGACATGCTTAGAGCGTGTGTGTTAGACTTCGGGGGTAGCTGGGATGCGCATCTGCCGTTGGCTGAGTTTTCCTACAACAACAGCCATCATTCGAGCATTGGTATGCCACCTTTTGAGTTGTTGTATGGTAGGAGGTGTCGGACTCCCATTTGCTGGGGAGAAGTGGGACAGAGAGTGATGGGCAGTACAGAGATCGTACTTCAAACGACCGAACAGATTCAACAGGTGAGGCAGAGGTTATTGACCGCCCAGAGCCGACAGAAGAGTTATGCGGACAGACGCCGGTCCGAGCTCGAATTCCAGGTTGGCGACTTCGTTCTCCTAAAGGTTTCTCCTTGGAAAGGAGTGATTCGGTTCAGAAAGAGGGGCAAATTGGGGCCTCAGTTCATAGGTCCATTTCGGGTAATTGCAAGGGTAGGTCGGGTAGCTTATCGGTTGGAGTTGCCAGCGGAGCTGAGTCAGATTCACAATACCTTTCACGTATCACAGTTGAGGAAGTGTATAGCCGATGAAGCGGCAGTGGTTCCGTTAGAAGATATTCAGGTGGATGCGAGCCTGAATTACGCCGAGAGACCAGTAGCTATCAGGGATCGGAAGATCAAGGTTCTACGGAACAAGGAGATACCTCTGGTGTTGGTTCAGTGGCAACATCGGAAGGGATCGGAGATGACTTGGGAGCCGGAGAGTGAAATGCGGGAGCAACATCCGGAGTTATTCGCAGAATGAGACTTCGAGGTCGAAGTCTAGTTCTAGTGGGGGAGAGTTGTAACAGCCCGGAATTTCAGGTATTACTTTAAATTATCTTGGGGAATATTTAGGGGGGACTCGGCGAGTCTATGCCTGACTCGCCGAGTAGGACCACGGTCTTAGTCACAGATTCGCGACTGGACTCGACGAGTCCATTAGGGACTCGGCGAGTCGACGCTGTTCAGCTGAAACCCTAGCCGTTTTGATTCTGGATGGTATATAATGCCTTTAGGGCCGTCATGTCTCGTCTTTTGGCCGATTGAAGATAACCAAAAGGTCTGTGGGCATCTGGAACAAGGGTGAAGGCTAGTGGAAGCTTGAAGAGGTTGTTAGGCAAGGAGAGGCAAGGTGGTGATCAAAGGAGGTTCAAGGGGTCGAGCTCTGAAGGTTGGGGACACAGGGAACACGTTTTCCAGGTAATCCTCGGATCATTTTCTGTAGTTTTGGCGTTGTGTACGAATCTAGGGTTTAGGAAACCCATTTAAGGATTTGATAGATTATAGTGTTGTTACAAGTGTTTAAACCCCTGTAATAGTATATGTGAAGGTCCAGGAAGTCCCATATCTATATATTACGGAATCATGCGAGTACAGGAGGCAGCTGATTGACTGCATGGCGAGGACTCGCCGAGTCCAATGATCAGACTCGTCGAGTATCTTGAAGATTCACTAGGACACGCCGAGTTGTTCCTCAGACTCGGCGAGTAGCTTGAAGATCTACTGGAACTCGGCGAGTCGTTCTTTAGACTCGGCGAGTGGAGTCGGGGTGTCTAGACTCGCCGAGTTGCCTTTGCACTCGACGAGTCCGGTCAAGTTGACCGTTGACCTGTATGTAATTTAGTAGGGTCAGTTGTCTTGTTTGATAAGATCATTAATAAAGGTATGTGGTATTATAGGGAGCCTGCAGATTAGCGGATCGAGTGCGAGTGGCTCGAAGGGTTTATAGCTTGCATACTACAAGGTGAGTCTTCTCACTATACTTCTCCCGGAAGGGTTTGACTGCGTGACCGGAAGGTCGTATATGTTATATTTATGCTATGTCTAGAGAGGGAGATGCTTTATATGTGATGTATGCTTATATGTGATGTATGCTTATACGGGCCGAAAGGCGAGACTTTATGTGATAGAAAGAACGGTACGATGTATGGCTTATGTGTTATGTGTGATATGTTATATGTGTTATGTTTTATACTATTATGGGCCGGAAGGCAAAATACTATGGGCCGGAAGGCAATTTAATACGGGCCGGAAGGCGATATGTTATGGGCCGGAAGGCGATTATGTTACGGGCCGGAAGGCAATGTTATGTGGACCGAAAGGTCCGGGCCGGAAGGCGTATGTGGGTAAGTCGTATACTGGGGAACTCACTAAGCATTTATGCTTACTAGTTGTGTTTATGTTTTTCAGGTACTAGTGATGACCGTGGGAAGGCGCCGGCGTGACACGTACACACTGCCATTGTTGAAGATCTTGAGGATTCGTTATTTATATTTTTGCAATAAACTTGGAATAAACTCTTTTGTCGAATAATGATGTTTTATTTTAAATGAAAAAAATTATTTGAAAATTTGAACTGTTACACAAATCCTTACTGTAAATACAAGAATTCCAAATTCATGTCATTTACTAAAATCTATTAGACTCTAAACTTATATGCATTGATCCTCTTGTAATGATTATGCACAAAGTCAGAAAGACTTGGCAACAATCATTACAGAGTATTCCAAAGGAGATCAATTCCTTGGAAACATCCTTCTTGCATTAAATTTCCTTGATCTTACACAGATTGAAATTTCTGACTTTGAAACATTTCCAGATTCATTTTGACTATAACTTCTGAACAAGAGTTGCCTCCTTACAGATTATGTCAATATGGTCCTTCCAGAATTATCACTATACTTCTAATTGTCCTTGAGAAACCAATCTTTGGTAAACCTTAGATTGTCCTCGATAATTGTTTAATCCTTTTAGTCATATCCAGTTCTAAACCTTTTTCCTTCTTAATGCCCCAAGCATTTGGAAAGTTTTAGAAAGGATGAATATAGCACATGTAATCGAACCTATATCCGAAGCATATGGGACACGATTCATGATGTCTCACATAAAGACTAAACCAGTCTTTTGCTATAACATTTCCATTTCTATTTGCCAAGTTCTCATAATTCAGATTATGAAAAGGGATGCCGTAATCATAATCGAATTTTAGAACGCAAATAATGGACCCATATACAGAATTTCCTTATGTTGAGCCATTCCAACATGAAATTCATATATATCCTTGACTAAATTATTAAAACCTCACGATCTAAGCTTATAGATTTGAGATGAAGTATAATTTCCTCTCCCTTAATTATAGCAAAACAACTTTTTCCCAATTGAAACCTTTTGTTTTCTATAATTAACATTGCTAACTTGCAATCTATATCATAATTATCATGCTCCCACTAACATGATGATTATTAGCATAACACTTATGCTCTCACTAGCTTTGACATGTACTAAGAAATCAGCTGGACTTCTAGAAATCAATACTTTATTGACTTTCTTACCAAAGTTCAGATTTCTGACACTTGATTGTTTTGATAGAACTTTATCAAAATCATACACCTTCCCTTAGATAGCACACTCGTGTGTCTACACAATTATGAAGAGGGATGCCATAATCATAATGGTTAGACCTTTTTGCCACTTCTCACAAGTCCAGGTTAGTGTGCCGGTGAACCACACACGCTCCACTAACAACTTTGAGAATGCAAATATCACAATTGCTATCTAACTAAAATCTACTTAGTGAAAGTGTTTCCTCACCATCATTTTCATGAATCGGAGAGAAACCTTATGACACTTAGATTTATTGGTGTATGTGTTCTTATCCATGTGAATTGTCAAAACCATAGTCACAAGACAAAGATAATGACAAATCCAAAACCATATGGATCGAACTCAATCTTAATTTCTTGCCACCTGACAGCTCAAGGGCCTGCCATTGCTTCCAAGTTGTTGTGCAACCAATTGAGAACTCTAAGAACTCATATGCAAAGCCAACTTTAACTGGAATGGGCGCAGAATATGTCAACACGATAGGTTATAAACCTCAAGTTGTGTGCTAGTGAGGAACTTCAGGTTTCATTCTTGATTAGTTCTTGAGACTTTCAAGACCTTTAAGACTCCCACTGTCCTCTTGACCTATAAGACTCCCTTGTCAAACATCCAAGAGATAGTGCAGATTCTAATCAAGACAAAGACTTCACACAATTGGCCTTAGTTGGTCTTTGTTTTATCCAAAACATCACAACTTACCAATTTCAAATGTACAAGGGTAGGAAACTTTTACTCTTACATTTGTCAAGTGTTTTAAACCTTCTTTAAGACATGTCACTCAAATTACAATCTTGGAGTATGACTCTAAGACTTGTATTGGAACGAAGTATGACTCATCTTCTTGATTTAACCATTTCAACAATTCAAGATCCCTTCTTCTTAGTCATAAGAATGCACTAAGACTTCCTTAGAGAACAAATTTTGATATGGTTTCTTAATCATTAAGATGATCACAAAACTGATACTAAAGTACTCTCCCATCTTTTCAGATTTGAGAAACTTTTATCCTTCTGCCTAATTTGATTCTTCTTATTCGCTCTGCCTTACATTGGAACCTTTTCCAATGTCTCAGAGTTACACTTAAGCATGTAAGTATAATCATATTTACTGAGCTTTAGTAAACTATGACGAATAGCCTTATATCTTTTGTGGTGGACTTGACCAGTGCACATAACTATGTACTCGATCCCTTAGTCCATTACTTGACTCACACATCCATGTGAACAAGTAATTAGTCTTAATTTTTCCAATACTTGAAAGTTCTCATTCATCATGCTATACACCTTGCATGATTCCAAGTTCCGGTCCAATTGAGACTTGGGTGATGAGAATCTTTCCTTTATTTGATAAATTTAGACATTACCACAAATGAAAGAATCAATTTCAAACTTCCACTCTTGCTATTAATGGAATCATATAAGCAACAATTTTTCCTCAAATGCCATTGTAAGGATATTTTAAAATAACTAAAATAAAAAATTTTATTTTATTTTAAAACTATGCGGAAAAACTTATCCTTACAATCCATATGAAAACCAGTTGTTATCTATTCCTTAGCAATATCTCATAACTCCTAAGAAGTAGCTCAAGAATCCGATTTTCAAACTACGCGATAGAAATCCATCTATGCGATCAGATTCAACATATTCTTTCTTTAAGTTCCTTTACTTTTCTTTGATTCTTAAAACATTACCATGTGACCCAGTCACATCATGTATCAGGAATCTCAGAATAGAAACTTAACAGAGTTAAATTAGTGGACTTTACCTGAAGTAGAGTCAAACTTATTGACTTTAACATCCTTAGGTAAACTTGGCAGCTTCGCAACCAATGCCCCTTCCTTTGGCAATATAAACATATGGACCCTTTGATAATGGTACACGAGACTATCACAGACTTAGACTTTTCTCTTTACCATTTGGTCAACCGAGTTGACTATGGCCGATCCCTTTCCATTGAGAAGAGAATGCTTTTCTGGATTTCCTGTGTCACTATTGTCAATGTCCATCAAGTTTTGAGGAAGTTGATCTTAACAAATAGATAAGATCATTAAGGGTCTTGTCATAGTCTGTTTCATAGGTGTTCCAAAAGAACTCACTATGTGACTTAGAAAGTAGTTGAACCACCAACTTTCTCAAAACTTTGACACCCTTCTCTCCCGGCTTGTCAATATGTGACTACATCTCTAAGATGTGATCACACCTAGACCTTGCCTTGCCAATGGGGCTTGAGTGATCTTAAACTTTTCAAGAACTTGTGGGTTAGGGAGAATAATTGGAGGAGGAGAAAGAAGTATGATATCCATGGGACATCATCTTCATTAGGAATGCTTGTTTCAAGAGATTTGGGAAGATCATAAATGTCTAAAACAGACATGTTTTGGGAGATATTCAAGATAGTTGATCTTAAAGTCCTTAATATGACACCCAATATGAAATATTAAGGCTAGGACCCAACAAACTATTTTATAACTTAGAAGAGGTATGCCGTAATCCAAGCTATAAAACAATTTGAAGGTAGGTGAATGACGATTCACCAATTTCCACCAAGATAAACGAAATGTATTATTAGGTTTTAATTGGATTTGAAATTCCTAGATTTTTTGAGATTCATTGAACTGTTCAATGGCATGTTTCAATCTCGAGTGTGCCCTTCAGGTTTTGTGACTGGGATGCCGAGGATCACAAAACAAGGTGTGAAGTAACCATGCAAATTACTTGGTACCCTTAAGTGTTTATCCCTCAATCGATGTGCCAGTTAACCATACACGCTCCATCGATACTATGATAAATATTAAGTTACCCTTTGCCTACCTTGTTAAATACGAGTTAGTGTGCCGGTTAACCACACACGCTCCACTAACCGACTTAAACAAAGTGCAAAGTGTAATTTCATGGATTAGCACCTTCTTCACATTTTCCTAAGTAACTAAGATTGAGTATTTATAAGAGTTTAGTTACTTAGTATTTATCATTAATACTTTTAATGAAGGGAGAATTATAGTCCTTTCAAACCCGTTCGGCTAACGACCCTCCACCAGTCAAGCAAGCGGTGGGTGAGAGTGGATACCCATTAAGTTGCCATTTTATAGGCAACAACCTTATACCCACCTTATAGACCGGCTTCATGAATGAGGCGTACTAGCGGTAAGACCGATTTTACTCTTATACATGTATATACTATTAACTTATAATATTATAAAGTATAAGGGTTGAATTTTAACTTTTAAAATTCTAAGGGCTAACTTGGAATTAAAGTATTCATAAGAGAAAACTTTACAAATTCCAAAACTTGAGGGCAAGTTTTGAAACTATTCAAAACTAATTAATTCCATAACTTATGTATTTAAAGTAGTTTTAATCCAAATACTCATCAAAGTTCCATAACTTGAGGACAAATTATGGAAGACTTTAAACTAATAAAGAATTAACTTTTTCTTTATTTTATAACTTATGGAATTAATTAAGGTTACATTATTTTTTTTTTATATTTATTTAATGAAGAGACTCTTGGTCCTCCATAACTTGAGGACAAATTATGGAGTCATAACTCCAATTAATTAAAACTAGACTCTTCATTTTTTTGTAACCTTTGCCAATTTTATGAGTTTTATGAGTCTTTAATGTGACTCTTCATGTAACTTGAGGACAAGTTACACAAACACATTTTATACTCAACTCTTAGATTAAAATGGATTGAAAACAACTATTTCATTCAACTTTTCTATTAATCTAAGAAACTCATAAGAACAAGATAATTCAAATCAAACTTTTTCATGTAATTAGTCTAACCTTTAAACTAATACAAAACATGAATCTATTGACAAGTATCTTTGAATTTGGATTAGCATGAACATTACCACAACAAAAACAAGTTTATAAGTTCAAAAACAACTTAGGGTAATGTTCCTAGTCCATTTCTAGCCAAAAAACTCGAAAATATGCTGTCTGGGGTCCAACTCGTCGAGTGCATGAACACAACTCGGCGAGTTGGATGCATTTTGCCTTGGACTCGTCGAGTCCCTTCATGGACTCGGCGAGTCTGCTGGGCTGACAACACCAATTTCGATTTTTTAGCTTCTATTGCAGGTATAAAAAGAAAACAAGCCTAGGCTCTGATACCACTGTTGGGTTATGAGCATTCTAACACTCCTAAGTGTACATGCAACCCTAAATACCTTGGATCTGTGTTTTCTCTATTATACATGCAAATATGAACATCCAAGGTATTATCCTAATCTAGCATACAAAATAATGGATATAACAAGATAGAATACATACCTTTTTCATGTAGAAAGTCTTCATGAAGCTTGAGTGCCTAGTGCCCCAAGTGTGACACCTCAAATGGTTCACACAACACCAAATACACTTGGAATAACTTGAGAGAATTCTACACTTCATAAAATCGGCTAGCCCTCTCTAGAATAATACTAGTAGCCAATTTTGGGAAGAATAATATCTTTATATAGTGTTACAATTAGGGTAAACCCTAATTGTCATGACTTTCCATTTCCTTGGATCCATGGGTTCAAATACACCATGGAGCATCCATGGACCATCCTATGGGTTTTAACCCAACTTGATTATCCATGGAGCATTAGCCCACTATACAAGTATGGATGATTTACACAATTAACCCATATATTTAATTAGTCTTCTTTTGATCACTTAATTAATCCTAGATTAATTCTTGATCAATACTAATTAAATAATCTTATTATTCTTATTATTAATATACTAGAACTTATAATATATTAATAACCATAAGTGTCTTATTTCTCTCATTTAGTCTATCCAAGTGCATGATGGTATGCAACCCAAATGGACAATGCCGGGTCGGGTCAAGTCTTACCAATTATAGTTATGGACTTAGACATTAATCCAATAGTACCGACATCTGATCTTGAATCTTTGATAGCCACCATACTGACTTATACAACATGTATGGTCAAACTGATGGGTTTGAGCCATAAGAACATTCCTATGTGCACATGAAAACCCTATTTATTGGATCTAGGTTTCTCTAATTGAACATGCTTTGTATCCAAGACTTTGAATCATAGATCTAGTGTAAACAAACAATTACAACATATGAAATCAGATCTAGAATAATACTTTGAGTTACTTGCTTGAAAACTTCTTTGCCTTGGAGCTTAGAGTCACAATTGTCACTCCTATAATGGCTTACAAACACCTACTAACAAGAAGATGATATAAAAGAGAAAGGGAGAGGTGAGAAATTGGCTCTAGGGTTTCCTCAAAGAAATAAGTGCCCGATTTCTCCTTCCCTAAGGGTCTATTTATACTATGAGCTCCTAGGGTTTTACCTGAAACCCTAATTGGATAACTTAGCCTCAAAACAATCCAAATATCCTTCTAGATAGGGCCTTGGACAATTTCTAGGATATCCATGTCCTTAAAATCATCCTTTCCCATATCCATAAGGATTCATAACCTAAAACACAACTATCACACATTTGACAGTTTATGCCCTTTTATTTAATTAATCTCTTTAAGTCACCAAATTAATTCCTAATTAATTTATGACTTATATTAATGAAACAATATTATTATTCCTTTAATATATTATTCTTATAACATATTAATAATAATAATATTTCTTCTCTCTATATAAATCACCTTGTCAAGTTGCTATGGTGAAGGCAACCCAAAAGGACCATGCACTACCGGGTCAAGTAATTACCAAATATAGTTACAGCTTTAGACACTAATCCAAAAGTCTTCCACTTGGATAAGTCTAGTAACTATAAATGTAAACACAATCCGATTAGCAGTCGTAGCTCTCAAAGACGCTGTCAACTCTGATCTTACCAGTAACTTGTCCTTTAGATAAGGGATCGTACAGTCCTCTATTTAGATATTGTGCGGACAATCTCATGGAACCAATTGTCCAACAGTTGGTTTCTCAATATCATATTTATTTGACATAGAACTTAATTGAACACATCATTTCAGTCCTAACCGGGCCCGTCACATAAGTCAAATCAAATCATCGAGCGGCCGTGATATCGCTTTTACACTCTTAGGATAAAAGTAACAGATAAACTTCGAATTATATGCATTTACTTATCCACCAATCAATTCTACACAACAATGCATTTTATAACATCAATTTACTGATGCAGTTTCGCATTATCAATGCACAACCAATTAGCAAATAATAAACCATATATCTAGGTTTTAAGACCATATGATATTATCGTCTTGCGATCACTTTTGTCACATTCCATAAAGTGATTCCAGCAAACGCAGGTTTATTACAATGCTCAAAACTTGTTCATAAGCACTCATGAACGTTGTAACTAACCTTTGCTATGTCTAATGCCATTTAGACAACATGCACACCAATTCATGACAATCTTCATTCATACCTACTTCCATCATATGAACGATTGTGGACTATTTGAATAGTTCGATAATTCTTAACAAACTCAATTATTCTGGAAGTCAAAACATGCAAATTAAAGCAATAGTTAAACAATTAACATAAAACAGTAACTTTACTTATAAATAATACTTCTTTATTTAATCATCAAATGTCAAATACATTTATCTATTATATGTTTCCAAAACTATCTAATCTAAACTAATATCATCCTTCAGCCCAATGCTCCTAGCGTGCTACAAGTGCTTAACCCTACTCAGTCCCTTCGTAAGCGGATCTTTTGGGTTATCTTCTGATGATATCCTCTTAACCACGAGGTGTCCTTCTTCTACTCGATGTCTAATAAAGTGATATTTTCTATCGATATGCCGAGATCTACCATGATCCCTTGGTTCCTTGGTTAAGGCAACCACTCCTTCATTATCACAGAAAATTTCCATAGGCTCCTTTATGGCAGGCACAACTCCAAGGTCACCAATGAAGTTCTTCAACCATATAGTCTCCTTTGACGCTTCGCTCGCTGCAGTATACTCTAATTCGCACGTTGAATCAGCCACAGTTTCCTGCTTGAACTTTTCCAAGTCACTACTCCTCCATTCAGGGTAAAGACCCAGCCCGACTGCGAACGATAGTTGTCCCTATCGATCTGGAAACAAGCATCACTATACCCTCTCACCTTTAAGTCATCACTCCCTCAAAGGACTAGAAATCATTCCTTGGTTCTACGAAGGTACTTAAGGATATTCTTAACCGCAATCCAATGAGCTCTACCAGGGTTCCTTTGATATCTATTGACCATGCTCAAAGAAAAGGCCGCATCAGGGCGAGTACAAGTCATAGCGTACATGATTGAGCCAACTACGGAAGCGTAAGGTACTCGACTCATCTCGGCTATCTCAAATTCAGTACTCATACTTTGTATATTACTTAACTTGGCATTACTTTGTATCGGTAGTTCTCCCTTCTTTGAGTTTTGCATACTAAAAACATTTTAGTACTTTATCTAAGTAAGTATTCTAACTAAGTCCTATTAGTCTCTTACTTCGTTCTCTCACTATCCTTATTCTCAAAATATAGGAAGCCTCTTCGAGGTCCTTCATAGCGAAACACTTCCCGAGCCAGGACTTAACCTCCTGCAGAGTCGGGATGTTGTTTCCCATGAGCAGTAAGTCATCTACATACAAAACGAGAAAACTAACTATACTCCTACTGGCTTTCACATATACACACGATTCATCTTCGCTTCTTACAAATCCAAAATCTTTGACTTTCTCATCAAAGAAAAGATTCCATCTATGAGATGTTTGCTTAAGTACATAAATGGAGTTCTCAATATTGCACACTCTATTGGGATGCTTCTTATCAACAAAACCTTCTGGTTGAGCCATGTAAACATCCTCAGCCAGCTTCCCATTAAGGAAAGCGGTCTTGACATTCATTTGTCATATCTCATAATCATGAAATGCAACAATGGCTAGCATCACCCTAATAGATTTTATCTTGGCAACTGGTGAGAAGGTCTCATCATAGTCAACTCCGGGAGTTTGAGTAAAGCCCTTCGCCATCAATCGTGCTTATACGTGTGTACATTCCCATCTACGTCGTTCTTCTTCTTGAAGATCCATTTGCACCCAACCGTCTTACGTCCGGGCAAATTGTCAACCAAATTCGAAACTTGGTTGTCATACATGGACTGAATCTCGCTGTCCATCGCCTCTTTCCATTTAGCAGACTCTGGGCTTGCCATGGCTTCCTTATAGCTATTAGGTTCATCCAGATTTACTAGTGTACTGTCACTAATATACGTGTCCCCTTCGGTAGTAATATAAAAACCATACAAGTGGGGTTGAACTCTAACTTTTTCGAACCGTCTAAGAGGTAAGGATTGGTCAATCGGTTCAACTAGAGTTTCCTCCTTGGGGTTGAGCGTCAACGGTTGAGGTTCCTTCATCACTCGACTCTTGAATCTCATCAAGATCGATTTGCCTCCCACTTTCTCCTTGGCTTATGAGTTCTCGCTCTCTGAAAACCCCTCTCCTCGTAACGAAGACGACATTGTCATTCGGTCCATAGAAGAGATATCCAAAGGATTTCCGCGGGTAGCCGATGAAAATACATCACTCACTACGAGGTTTGAGCTTGTCGTGAGTATCTTGTCTTACGAAAACTTCACAACCCTAAACCTTGATATGTGCCAACGAGGGAGCTTTCCCTATCCACATCTCGTGAGATGTTTTGGCAACCTTCTTTGTAGGGACTCGGTTAAGGATATGGGCGGCAGTCTCTAAGGCATACCCCCAGAATGAGATAGGTAGCGAAGCACAACTCATCATAGAACAAACCATGTCTAACAAGGTTCGATTACGCCTTTCTGCCACACCATTCAATTGTGGTGTCCTAGGTGGCGTCAATTGTGAAACTATTCCGCATTCCTTGAGATAGTCGTGGAATTCAAGACTTAGGTACTCTCCTCATCGATCGGATCAAAGCATCTTGATTTTCCTGCCCAATTGATTCTCCACTTCATGCTTGAATTCTTTGAACTTTTCAAACGTTTCTGACTTGTGCTTGATTAAGTAAATATACCCATATCTACTATAATAATTGGTGAAAGTCACATAGAAGCGGTTCCCATCCTTTGTGGTGGATCTAAAGGGCCCACATACATCGGTATGTATGAGATCCAATAAACCCTCACCCCTCTCATAAGTGCTAGTGAAGGGTGACTTGGTGATCTTTCCAAGTAAACAAGATTCGCATGTCTCATCTTCCCTAAGGTTGAATAACTCCAACACTCCATCCTTTTGGAGTTGGGCTATGCGCTTCTTGTTGACATGTCCAATACTACAATGCCACAAAGATGCTTTATCCATACTATTGGAAGAATCTACACACAACACATCATTCCCTAGGTTATCTACAACCATAACAATTTCATAAATTCCATTACAAGGCATTACTTCAAAACATAAAACACCATTTAGATAAGCATAAATTGAACCATTCTCATTATTAAACGAATATCTAAATCCTTGTCTAAATAAACCATGACAAGAAATGATGTTTCTTGCCATATCTCGTGAGTAGCAACAATTATTTAAATCTAAATTTAATCCATTACTAAGCACTAAAGAATACACTCCAATCTTGGTGACAGGCGACGATCTTCTATTCCCCATGATTAGATTTATTCTTCCAAGCTCCACATCCCTATTTCTTCCTAGTCCCTGCAAATCAGAACAAATGTGGTAACCACACCCTGTATCAAGAACCCAAGAAATAGCATGAGATGAGTCATTAGATTTAATTGTGTATATACCTACAAAAGATGGCTTGATCTTCCCATCCTTGATGGCTTGCAGATATTCCGGGCAGCTTCTCTTCCAATGCCCTATTTTGTGGCAATGATGGCACTCTGCCTCCTTTGGGTTAGAGTTGGGCTTAGCAGGATCAACTTTGGTCCCACTAGAAGAGGAACCATCTTGGGACTTTCCATTTCGGTGGCTCTTTGACAAATCCTTCCTCTTCTTGCCCCTTCCCTGCCCAATAGCCAAAATAAGACCAGCGGGTGGATTGGGAGTTGGTGCAACAGACTTGTCCTTGAGGTTGCTCTCAGCAGTCCTTAGGATCCCTTGGAGTTTGCTTAGGTGACCCCTTCCTTGTTCATGTGGTAGGTCATCCTAAATTGGTTGTAGCATGAGGGAAAGGAGTGAAGAACAATGTCGATAGCCAAATCTTCCCCAAAGTTGACATTCAACTTGCAAAGACGATCAACATACCTTTGCATCTTTTGTAAGTGCACGGTTAGAGACTCTCCACTTCCCATTTTAGCAGTGATCATATTCGTTATGATCTCATAGTGCTCTTGCCTCGTGCTTTGGTGATATCTCTCCATCAAGTCTAGATGTATCTCATAAGGATACATGTCCTCATAGGATTTTTGGAATTCGGAATTCATTGTGGCTATCATGATGCACTGGACTTTCGTTGCATCACGTTCATGTGTATCAAAGACAGCCATTTCTTTGGGAGTAGTAGTTTCTGGATTGATCTTCTCAAGCTTCTCATCGAGAACATACTCCTTGTCCTCGTAACGCGCGATCGTGCGAATGTATCTTATCCATTCGCTAAAGTTCGATTCATCGAAAGTGACTTTTTGACAAAGACTCATTAACGTGAATGAGTTAGCAGCAGCGTTGTTTGCGTTCGACATCTACAATTAGAAAGGAAAAAGTTTGATTAGTATTGAATCCCTAATTAAACACCCAAAATGAAAAATTAGGGCTAGGACCCAACAACATTATTTACATATCAGAAAAGGGATGCCGTGATCCAACATGTAAACAATTTGGAGGTAAGTAAATGATGATTCACTAATTCTTCGCCATGAAAAACATAACCTTGTGTTTTAAATGTATTGAGAATTCCTAGATTTTCTTGAATATTCATTGAACTTTTCAATGGCATGTTTATATCTCGATATGCCCCTCTCGTTTGTGATTGGATTAACGAAGATCACAAAGTGGGTGTGAATAACCATGCTAATCTACATGGTGCCTTCATTGTTACAATCACCTATTCAATGTGCCGGTAAACCACACACGCTCCATCGAACTATGATAAACAATGAATCACCCTTTGCCGCCTTTGCTTAGAACCAATTAGTGTGCCGGTAAACCACACACGCTCCACTAACTTCTTAGCAAGGGTGCAAAGTGTAACTACATGGGATTGCATCAATTCACTTTTGCCTAAAGTAACTAGGATTGGGAATTTGTAAAAAATGTAGTTACTTTATATTTTTAACATTATACGTTTAATGAGAAGAGAGAGTTGCCATATCCTACTCGTTCGGCTAATAACCCTCCACCAGTCAAGCAAGCGGTGGGTGTGAGTGTACACCCATTAAGCGCCATTTTATAGGCAGCAACCTTATACCCACCTTATAGGCCAACTTCGTGAATGAGGCCTACTAACGGTAAGACTAGCATTTTAATTATACTTATATATATATATATATATATATATATATATATATATATATATATATATATATATATATATATATATATATATATTATGCTTTAATAATACAATAGTATAAGGTTGAATTTTAAACTTGTAAAACTCTAGGGGTTGAAATTTAAATTCTTCTAAATTAAACTTTTAATCACAAAATTTAAATCTCAAAACTTCGGGACAAATTTGAACTTTTCAAAACTAGAGGGATCAAATAACAAATAATTCAAATAACTAATTTCATAATTATCTAAATTTGACGTAATCCAATTTTAGACATTAGATAATTACCAAATAATTTTAAATAGCCAATATTTATGATATAAATAACCAATATTCAAAAGATTTGAAATTATCTATTGTTATGTCAAGGATAATCATAAAATTAAGTAAAAATTCGGATTTTAACATAGCAAAACGATTTAGGTATCATATCCAAGACAAAATTGCAACAAAATCCCGAAATATCCTGTGTCTGACGCTTGGACTCACTGAGTAGGACCAACTCGCTGAGTCCAGACATTGACTCGCCAAGTTGGGTCTGACAGAGGTCAAGAAAAACGATTTTCAGCAAGCAAAATAGTTAAGCATCATATTCAATTGAAATCAATCAAGGCTCTGATACCACTGATGGGTTTGAGCCATAAGAACTTTTCTATGTGCACATGCAAACTCTATTGCTTGGATCTAGGTTTCTCTAATTGAACATGCTTTGTATCCAAGACTTTGAATCATAGATCTAGTGTAAACAAACAATTACAACATATGAAATCAGATCTAGAATAATACCTTGAGTTACTTGCTTGAAAACTTCTTTTCCTTGGAGCTTAGAGTCACAATTGTCACTCCTCTAATGGCTTACAAACACCTACTGGCAAGAAGATGGTATGAGAGAGAGGGAGAGGTGAGAAATTGGCTCTAAGGTTTCCTCAAAGCATCAAGTGCCCAATTTCTCCTTCCCTAAGGGTCTATTTATACTATGAGCTCCTAGGGTTTTACCTTAAACCCTAATTGGATAACTTAGCCTCAAAGCAATCCAAATATCCTTCTAGATAGGGCCTTGGACAATTTCTAGGATATCCATATCCTTAAAATCGTCCCTTCCCATATCCATAAGGATTCATAGCCTAAAACACAACTATCACACATTTGATAGTTTATGCCTCTTTATTTAAATAATCTCTTTAAGTCACCAAATTAATTCCTAATCAGTTTATGACTTATATTAATCAAACAATATTATTATTCCTTTAATATATTATTCTTATAACGTATTAATAAAAATAATATTTCTTCTCTCTATATAAATCACCTTGTCAAGTTGCTATAGTGAAGGCAACCCAAAAGGACCATGCACAACCGGGTCAAGTAATTACCAAATATTGTTACAGCCTTAGACACTAATCCAACACAAACATCAAAACATAATGCTCAATAGTATGGACCGTACTACCTTCCACGCCTATCCGTAGTCGATTCAGAATTCATCCTAAGGCCCCAAGTCACTACAATAGACCACTACTATGTGTTTTGACATCCACCTACTTCTAAGATCTGCAACTAACTTCCTAGGCACTCCTCCTAGGTTTATACTGAAACACACTTTCGCACTGTTGGTTGCCTTGTGCATGCTAGTTCTATATAGTATGTGATCAGATAGACAATCAAATAATTGACTCTACCTTAAGTCCACAACCAAACAAGGAACGAGAAATAAGGCTAAGCCAATCATTCTAAGGGTATGTAATCCTAACTGTACACACGTAATATAACATACACTTAGAAAATCACATAATAAAACAACATAATACAACACCTTCTTAGGCTATAAGACATCACATAAATCAGGGAATACTGTCATATGGTTCCTGAAGGAATCCTTAGCCTATCCACTAGCATGCATTTCTGACAATTCATATATCAGTAAGTTCGAATTTAGTATATATAACAAGTATGAGTATTTTAGGAATCACTTTCCTATTTGGAATCTTACTGACTATACACTTTGTATCTTCCTGTAAAACTAATTTTAAGTCAGAGGCCCACATTCCTGATCCCAATCCAACAATTAAATAAGATCATGAAAAGAGATCAAACCCATGTCCCTAAACCAGCCATTTTATTACAATTTTTTTTTCAAAAAGGTTTTGTGAAACATTTTGGATCCTAGTTTGAGTTTTATTCACACAAGTGCAACACCATATCCCTCAAACCAGGGCTCTGATACTAATGTGTAATGTCCCATTTTCACATAAAAAAGTTCATTTGTAATTACGGTAAAACTTCATATATTTACAATAAAATTTAATAAAACCATAGTAATGCAGAATCTTCATTGTTGTTGATGAACGTGTACAATCATGCTTTCTCCATCTCATAATCAACAATAGTACTGAAAACACAAACAATTGGGTAAGCAAAAATATTAGTGAGCTCCTTCAAAATACCACACACCACAAACACAAATGAACATGCACACCAGGTCCACATTCATCAGAATAGATTACCCCGGGTTTGTTGGCCTACTACCTCAAACCAACCGTTCCCCTGAGCCCTCCATGCCTACAGATTCAAAGCCGGCCCGTACTATAACACTTGCTTTGGGATTTTCTCCATTGCTTGGGGCTGCGGCCCATTCATCAGTTGTCATAAAGCTTAGGGATTCGAGAAAGGAAGGATATAGTCCATTTCGGATGTAGTTGCTATGGTATAAGTGATCCAAATATTCGATTGTGTCTTCGGAGCAAGTGGAATGATTGTAATTGGATATATCGGTATTTTTATAGATTGTGGGTTCATTCAGGAGGTTTTAAGGCTCGGGTGTGTTGTTAGGAGCATATGGCTTCTAGCCACTTTTTTATGGATATAAGGTTAATTGGAAACAGACCTAGGACGAGGGAGTTATGGTATTTTGAAGTTATTGGTAGTTTTAATCCCTAGTGGAAATAATTGGCAAGGCAGTCCCATGCATGTAAGGATACATGTGCGTGAGTATGCCCAACGTAAGTTGGGTTACATCCAGCATAGTGTTGGATAAGTGAAACACGGGTTATTGAGATGTACGCCCAGTGTACAAAAGACTACGCCCAGTATAGTATGCTGAGTTTTGAATCATAATTTTAAGGGTTGGCTCACTATTTAAGCACCTTAAGTCTAGGTTGTGTGCCTCTCTTTCATCCTCTAGTGTCTTAAACCCTAAATCTCAAGTCATGGCTTCATCAAATAGGGTTATGTGCCTTGTATGTGCAGTTTTGGTAGATTTTAGTGTACATCAAGAAGTGGTAGCTTGGTGTAAGGTGGTGGTTCAAGGAAAGGCTAGTGGATCTGGATTGTTTGCAACATTTTCAGCTCATTGATGGTAAAAAGCTCTGAATTTGATCATTAGAAGTTGAGACACCACTCTAGGAGTTATAAGTTGCTAGTCTTAGCATTTCTAAGGTTATAAGTCCATAAAGTTGCCATCTTTAAGGTTAGATATGGCCCATGTATGTTCTAGATGGATTAAGATGGGTATTATTTGGTTAAGTTGTTCATTGGGTCCCTTTGAGCAATTAAAATGCATAAAGTTGCCGTCTTTATGCATTAAGAGTTTCATTTGGAGGTCTCCTGAAGTTTGGATGCAAAGTACTTAATGGGTTAAGTTGAAATCTAAGTTTGGAGAATCTGCGGTTACGCCCCACATAACTAGAATTACGCCCAGCGTACCTCCTCTTTGGTCGCGATCCAAATTCGTCGAGTACGCCCAACGTAAGCTGAGCGTATGCCCCACATTCGTGGCTCTATGGGACTCCAGGCTTGTTTCTTGTTTTGGATTCGATTTTGTGTTAGGTTTATGTGTTAGACTTTTTGGTCAGAGGAATTGCAGAGTTTTGGGACTTTTGGACATGCCTAGTTGGGCTAGGATTTTGTATTGGGCCTTGGTAGGCCCAATGCTTTTGGACTTTAGAGGGCACAACTGGCCTGGACCTTTGGGTCATCGAAGAAGTATTATTGGATAGGGAATTGTGGTGCTTTTGGGTAAGGCGCATATGGGTGGGGCTCAATTTGGAAAATTAGGCCATTATTTGGATTTTATGGATCTTATAGTTTTGGGCCTTGGTTGTGAGTCTTGTTAGGCATGGGGTAAAACGGTCATTTTACCTTAAGTTTGGATTATGGATCATGGTTTGGAATTCAGTTGCTAATTGGATGTTGTTTTGGTAATTGTTAGTTTATGAAATCATCAAGGCAACAACAAGGGATTTCGTGCAGCGAGGTTCAACATTCGAGGTGAGTTTCCTCCTGAACTGAACAGGTCGGGGGCACCAATGTCGGGCTGTGTTTATGATTTTATGTCTGATGTCGGGCGGTGCCCCGATGAATGTTTATATGCTTTCAGGATTACAATCTCATATCGGGCGGTACCCGATGAATCTTTATATGCTTAACGGATTACGAACCGATTTCAGGCGGGGCCTGAGGAATAGTTGTAGGCTTGATGTCTTCATGACTGTTGCATGTGTCTGTACTCATATATTTCGGACGAATGTCCTATGCCGGGCGGTTGCCGATGGCTATTTTTATGCTTCGTATCTATGTGATTATTATATGAGTATGTGTGTTTATTTGATATATGATATACGTATGTCCGGTTCAAATCGATTTTGGGCGGGGACCAATGTCGGACAATGTCTTATACTAGGCGGTTTTGATGTCGGGCGGGGCCCGATGTCAGGCAACGTCTGATGTCGGGTGGGGCCCGATGCCAAATATAGTCTGATGTTGGGCAGGGCTCACCATATGTGATCATGTGTATAGTATGTGAAATTTGGGGAACTCACTAAGCTTTCTGCTTATAGTTTTCAATTTTTCTTTCACGTACTCCAGTTTTCAATTGAAAGAGCTTGGGACGATCGCAACGCATACACCCGTGTTTTACGCAATCTATGATCTTTGGGATTAGACTCTACTATTTGTTTTAATTGAAATGTTTTTCAATGTCTTGAACAAAGTTACAATAGTGTTTTGATTATAATAAAAATGAAATTTTTACCTTGTATTTTTAGGTTGTTACTAGTTGGTATCAGAGGCTTGGCTTGAGGGATTTAAGCATACTCTCGGGTGTGCTCGAACTCAAACTGAGGTTTTGGTGAAATTTATATGAAATAAATATTTAACCAAAAAGGAATTTCTAATCGAAGAAAGGGTTGTGATGCGAGCAATCGGTCGACCTCAAGTAAGTGTTTCCCAGAATACCAATACGTGTTTATTATGTTATATGCTATGATTATGAGAATTGCATGCTAGATTAGGGTAAAGGATCTACTCAATATTTCATGATGGGAGAGATACCTTTATATGCCTTATTGTATGAGCTTTAGAATTGCATGATAGTATTGATTCCAGATAAGTGAATAGAATGGCTTGATTAGTGTATGTTGGTTTGATTTTCCATTGTTTGAATGCTGCTTGCTTTGTGATTTAAGAGACTCTTAGTGATGAGAATTGACTGCTAAGTGAATATGCTAAGTCGCATGTAACACATGTTAAATAATCTTACAGTGATGGATTTAACCCTATTACGTAACTTTTGTTTGAGTCCATCTATTCTAGGGTGGAGTCTTTTACTCGAAGGATTATCTAATCTCTATTGCATGTGACAGTATTCATGAGGAAGCTAATTGACATTGGTTGGAGTCTTTCAGCAGCTGAGGACTGGGTTGGGCCGGGAACCTAGGAGAGCCTAGGATATGCTTCAGTGAGCCTAGCTGCATGATTTAGTAAATTTTGGTGCTTTTGCGGAGAAAGTGAGTTAGAAGATTCAAGTTGATGGCTGAGGAAAGTATGGGTAGGTGTGGAAGGTAATATTGGGCTTGTACTACTAAAAGCATAGGATCCATACTCGAATTAGTGAGAGTCTTGGAGAATCTAAGAAGCTTATGTGAGAAGGATCTGTAGTTATGTTTTGATCTTTGACATGTCGTATCGCAGTTTGGAGATGAACGCTCAGGGAGGCGGTTATGATTTATGGTTTTGTTTTTGTTCTGGTTTAGGTTTTGGCTTAGGTACGGATGCCGAGTCGATTATCGAGCGGTTGCAGTAGTTCATCTCATCAGAGATTTCTTGCTGTGTTTCAGAGAAGTGAGATGAGCACTTGGGCGCGTTCCATGCGGAGGTTATGGCTATCATTAGATCTTGCACTCTTTCATTTCGGTAGTTTTGTTTTTATGGATCTCTTATGTTCCATGGGGAGAGGAACCCCATTGTCAGTGGAGGTTGTTAGCAGATATGGCTAACACATTCAGGACGAGTTTCTGCCCCGAGGAGGTGAAGGTCAGATATACTTCCTGCCTGTTGAAGGATCGGGCACGTGATTGGTCGGAAGAGGTTGGTAGTCAATTGGGCGATGATGCTGTTGATGCTATCTCGACCAAGTTACGAGCTTAGTTTGCACCAACGATTAAGGTACAACAGTTGGCGTGAGAGTTTCTTGATCTCCGCCAGACGTTTGAGACCGTGGCAGAGATCACTGCCATGTTCCGGGAAAAGACATTGTTGGTACCGCAATATGTAACAGATGAGGAAATGAAGAAAGTGAGGCATCATGATATGTTGTGGGATTATATCAGGGAATTTGTGAGTATTTTTAGGTGCGATAACCTTAATGATATGATTTCTAGAGCCTGAGAGCGAGAGATTAATCTGGAGCACATTGTGAAGAGGGGGTCAGATTAGATTCTTGCATTGGAGGGTCCTGGGAAGAGACCCCATACTTCTGAGTAACGTTCGAGAGGCCAATAGGACTGGAGTCAGTGCAGCACGTGCAAGAAATTGCACGATGGATTTTGTTGTTCTAGGGGTTTGGGCAACTACAATATGGCAGGATTGGTCACATCAGCAGGGATTATCCTTAGGGGGCAAGCATGTTCTGTTTTCACTACGATATGGTGGGCCACAAAAAATCAGTTTGTCTAAGGTTGAGAGGAGGAGCAGTGAGTGCGCCTGCTCCAGCTAATTTGAGGATCACCGATGGACAATAAGGTAGAGTAGGAGCCCCAGTGGGGAGGATTTGGGCTTTGCAGTGACAGACAGAGGAGATCAGGACACCAGCAAGCGATGTTATTGGTATGTATCTTATGCTTCTTTTTGGTTCTATCTGTATTTTGTGGTTGTTTTCTTGCATTGGTTTGGGTAAGTTTATTTCTTTGATTATGTTTGCGTTATATCTTCATGACAATATACCATTTTCATGCCGTGAATTTGTAGTTGTTAGTGAAATGTTGTTTTCCTTTTTGCGGGTTTTGAGTGTTCAACATTATATTGGGTTGTGGTCGAGGATTGGTCCAAGAGTATTATGTGGAAGGTCTATGGTTAGGGTTTAGCGCAGTGGTTATCCAGCATCATCGGGGTTCTATAAGTTCAGTCTTTGTTCTTGGGTTGACTTTTAGAAGAGCCAAGGGAAGTGGTCTATTGCTGAGGTTTTGGTCCGGATGTCGATTATTTGGAACTTAAGATTTGAGTGTATTATCATTTCAAGGCATCTGGGATTATCAGTTTCATGAGGATTCGATAAGTTTTCATCTGGTCTTTAGAGGTTGTGCGGTCTTTTGGGGTTTGTGTCACAACCCAAACCGGAACGGCGAAAACGTTCGGTGACAGAGAACGTCATGTTCAGTACCATTACAAAGCACAATAGTAAAACAAGCAACACCATTATCCATTGCATTAATAGTATAATTTATACTTGTGTGTTCTGAATGTAATTGTAAGACACCAATAATATATATATATATATATATATATATATATATATATATATATAGAGAGAGAGAGAGAAATAAAAGACAAGTTTGAAAGTGATCCGTCTTGTCAAAACCTAGCCATATGTACCTGTCTACCGGTGACCTGAGAATACAAGTTATTTTGATAGAGTAGATCAGCATCTAAGATTGTGAGTTCATAAGTATTTTATTGCCCAAAATTTTGCATTAGTTTGATGAAAATGTTTGTAATTGTTTGAATGTAAATGTTTGTAAATGTTTGAATGTAAATATCTGTAAGTGTTTGATGTAAATGTTTGTATACTTCCTAGAAAATCCTATATTTTCTACTAAAATGGAAAGTAGTCTTCTACCAAGAGCCAACTGTTCTATATGTTTGTTCTTTTGTAAAAGTGAGTGCTTTTCCCAAGTATATGGCTATCATTACTAGAAAATAGTTTACATTAACTTTTATGTGAGAAGATCACTATATGAATGTAACGTGAAAATAAGAATGTGTAGTAGTATTGTATATAGTAACTACTGAAGTGCTAATTACCTAAAACCAATTTGTTTAATTATGGTAAAACGTGATGAGATTATAACCATGCTTGATTGACTAGTATAAAAAACGACGTTCTAAGGACATCGAAATGGTATGACATTCGTCACCCGTAAACTTCAAGGTCCCACTGTAGCTAGCAGCAAGGTGTATGATGGTCAATCCTGTATAGATCTATACACAAACTCACGCTCTCCCTCCAGGAGACTCTGGTTACAAAACATGACACAACAGTAAAATGCCATGCCATGAAGTAGTGACTCACATTAATGTTATCTTTGTTATCGTATTTGTATAGCATGTTCCTTCTGTTCTAGTGTATAATATGTTTCTTACTATTCTAGTGTATAGTATGTTCCTTCTGTTCTTGTTATTGTATGTTTTAACTGACTCATGTAAGGTTCATTGTTCTAGAAATAGTAAGTAGTGATCCACTAAACTATACCTATTATAGTTTACCAGTATTATTGTTTGACTGCTACTGATGCTTAGAAAAGACTCAATTAGTTACCAAGCAACGAAGTTAAGTATAATCCTTAAAATGGGTTTAATATTCACATACTTATTTAATAAGTATAACTATGATTTAACCAACATTCAGACAAGTGATCCTACCCCAAGCCCACAACCAAACAAGGAACAGGATTCAAGGTATCTAGCAATTGTCCTAATTCTGTTAAAGCATACTTATACGTAAATAGATGGACGAATATGATTCGATATAAAGAAGTTTATAAAAGCTTTAAAAGAGTTTTCAAGAAGTTTGGATATATGAAATCTTTTGAATGTTGTTTTCACATGTAAAATGATTAACACAATTTCATTGTGTTATACTTGTATCCCCCCCCCCCAAAATTATTTAAAAGTATTTAAGAGCATAGTTGTATAGGTATAAACTCACCTACAGTGAGTGATTTAGATGAAAGATCGATATAGGATGCTAAGTATACCAAGAGAAGTCTCGAGCACAAACAGATCCTACTAAGCATATAATAACACATATATGCATATAATTAGTGTATATAACAACTAAACATGTAAGGGAACAACCTTAGGGACTAGGAAACACTTGAAATGAAGTGTTATAATCACATGTGATTGTATGAAAGGAGTTCACGGCCACACAAGGAAGTGTTCACAGCCAAGGATTGTTCACGACCACAAATGAAGTGTTTATGGACCTAGGCTTGATCCTATGAAGTGTTTGCGGCCACTTGAAGGGTTTACGGCCATAGATGAAGGCTTCACGGCCACATCAAGATCTTATGAAGGGTTCACAGCCACATGAAGGGTTCATGGCCGTGAACTCTTGAAGATCATCCTAAATTTGGTTGTTTCTTGGTTGGAAATCAAGAGATTCTAATGGATAACAAGTATAAGGAAAAGCTACTTACTTATTTGAAGTCTTGAAGGTGTTTTCGGCCCCAAGAACAAGTGTGTGTTCTTGGTGTTTTGAAGATCTAAACCATAAAGAGATGAATTCATGGATGAATCATAGAGTTTCACTTGAATAAGAAGGATATCAAGAAAGAATGGAAAAATCACTTACACTTTTGAAGATCAAGGGGGATATTCTTGATGATACTTGAGAGAGAAATGAGAGTTCTTGACTTGGAGATGTTAGAAATGAAGAACAATGAAGGATCTTCATACTAATGAAGAGGGGTTCATGGTTGGCCATGGGTTTATGACCGTAAACCATGGTTTGCAGCCGTGAACTCCTTGTGAAGGTGGTTCCGGCTCGATTGCAACTCAATGATCTTAATTTAATGCATCCTTACACACAACCCTTGAATGTATTAGGATTAGAACTCTCATACACACCCTTAACAAAGCTAAAAGTCAACAGAAACAAGTCTCACTTTTGATTTAAATGAATGGCTTTACAAGATAGAAATTTCGGGTTGTCACAGTTTGGCTAGTGATGGAGCATTAGCTTTGGTAAACGCCAATTGTCAGCAGATTAGTCATTTGAAGATAAGAAGCATTGGTAATCCTTCAATTCTTGCATGATACGAGAACTTAGTCGAACCAAAGTGGGGGAGAATCGTTCAGGTATTTAGGATTGCAAGCAAGTTGAAAACTAGGATGAGTTACACATCCTCGTCGTGGAGGAGGGCGGCCCAAGTGGTTTTCCGGATTGAGGATTGTGTGAGTCGAGAGTTCGAGAAACTTCCAAACATTTGGTTTTTGTCCTATTGGTGTCATCTAGCAAGCTTCGGGAGGGGAACCAAAGGTAGGGTTCTAGTCATGATTCGAGTTAAGCTGGGGAGTTTGGTTAGGAGTGTGTTGAAATCCGGGTGGTTTTTGGATTGATAGATTAGTGTTAAGGCTTTGGGCTGCAATTATGGTTAGTGAAAGTGTTGTAATACTGCATGGTTGCTCGTAGAATTCACTAGTTTGTAGGTAGTTTAGGTGTGTTGTTGTAACGACCCGTTCCCGGTATGTTAATTCATTGGTAATTGTTGTAATTTTTGCAAGAGGGACTCGGCGAGTCATAGCCTGACTTGCTGAGTAGGGTCGCGACTTCGAGCACGCGCGAGCCGGGGACTCGGTGAGTCCATATCCCTGACTCGGCGAGTCCATCCGTCTGGGTGAAACCCTAAAATCCCCGGGTTGCCCACTATTTAAGTCACCTTATAGCCCCCATTCTCGCCTCCCTCACCCTCTAAAGCTGTGAGAAAGAACCCTAATCCACCTTGAGAGCTTATAAGTGTTTTGTGTGCCATTTTGTGAAGGTGTGAAGAAGGAGAAGAAGAAAGGAGCAAGGAGAAGAGTTGTAGTGCAAAGATCCAAGGGCAAATTTGAGTTATTTGAGGTATTTTCGGATTTCCCCTCTTGTTATATGCTTTAAACCTCCATTAGAGCTCTTCTAAGATCTAGTTGATGCTTGTTCCAAGCCTTATGTTTGCATGAATGCCTTAATAAGTCGAGATATCTTTAGATCTGAATGATTGGGTGTTGTATAGCCTAGATCTACTGCCTTTTTGGAGTTTCTTTGCATATTAACCATAGATCTACCCATTTTGTGCATCTTTTAGCCTTATTTCCCTTATTCATGAGGTTGTACATGTAAAGTTGGAAACTTTACGTGGTAAATCAGCTTATTGGACTCAGATCTATCAATTGTATGTGTTGGATTCAAACAAAATCGAGTAAAATCAGTTGCATGGCGGCAACTCGACGAGTCGGGAAGAACGACTCGGCGAGTTGGGTCGCGAGTTCCCGATTCCTCCATTTTTATCAGTGTCGAGTGGATCCAGTGAGTTAGTGAGTGGACTCAGCAAGTTGAGGGTAGACTCAGTGATGGAGGGACTCGGCGAGTTGTTCATACAACTCGGCTAGTCCAAGGCAATCTTCTTAAGATCAAGAAAAACTCGTCGAGTTTGTTCATACGGCTCGGCGAGTCGGATGAAGATTGTCTGAGTTCTTGGATCAAGTGGGTACTCGTCGAGTCGATGCCACACTCGACGAGTAGCAGCGTGCAGAACTGAGAAGTGAGAGTAGGACTTGGCGAGTTGGGCGGCCCAACTCGGCGAGTCAGCCCAAAAGAGAGTTGACTTTGACCTAGGGTAAAAGAGTCATTTTACCCCAAGCGCAGTGTTTAGTATTTGATTGAGTGTGTTTATGGACTTGTAGCTGAGGAGATTCAGGAGCAGCAGCCGTTAGCTTCCCGAGCCACACACTCAGCAACCAGCTTACGAGGTGAGTTTCCTTTCCAGTAGGAACGGGTCTAAGGCCACAATGCCGACCCGTTCAGTTAGCAGTAGTTCCCGGATTTAGGTCCGACGCAGTAGCTAGTATGTTTGACGCCTTCATGGCTCGAACAGGATTTGTGTGCTATGTTTTATGCGTTAAGTGTTATGTGTTCCGGGCTATGGCCCGATGAAGCATGCCGTATATGTGTTCATGTTAGTTGATGTGTTATGCTATGCCATGTTCGGTCAGTTAGTTCCGGACTTCGGTCCGATGCAGGGGACAAGGTCCCAGTCGGTTCCGGACTTCGGTCCGATGCAGTTAGTTCCGGACTTCGGTCCGATGCAGTTAGTTCCGGACCTCGGTCCGATGCAGGGGACAAGGTCCCAGTTAGTTCCGGAATTTGGTCCGATGCAGTTAGTTCCGGACTTCGGTCCGATGCAGGGGACAGGGTCCCAGTCAGTTCCGGACTTCAGTCCGATGCAGTTTCCGGGCTTCGGCCCGATGCAGTGGGCGAGGCCCAATATGTGTTTATATATTATTGTATGGTATGTGGTAGTTTGGGGGAGCTCACTAAGCTTCGTGCTTACAGTTTCAGTTTTGGTTTCAGGTACTTCCGCAAGCAAAGGGAAGAGCTCGGGGTGATAGCATCGCACACACCATAGCTTAGCTTTTATCCTGGGGATGGTTTTAGTTGTTTTGGATTTGATATAGTATGATACAGTTTTCCGCACAGTATTTTATTATGATTTGGGATGCATCGCGTATGTTTTCTATGTTATGATACTCATATTATGGTTTTGATTATATTGAAAAATGAAATTTTTGGGTCGTATTTTTAGGTTGTTTCAGTTGTAAGACTACGGGACGGCCTGTAGCATTCACTAGCGATCAGATAGCATGGAAAGTCACGTAAGACTGCAGGGTGGCCTGTAACATTCACTGGTCCCTGTGCAGCGGTGAGGGTGTGGCAAATTGTGGTTTGTTTATGATTTTCTTTGGATGTATTAGGCTAAGATGAGTCATTTCGTCAGGTTGGGGGGGGGGGAACATCATGTTTGGAATCAGGAGTTGGTAGGTCGTGGGATATAGGGTATGAGGGAG
Source organism: Lactuca saligna (assembly GCF_052625555.1). Classification (NCBI taxonomy): domain Eukaryota; kingdom Viridiplantae; phylum Streptophyta; class Magnoliopsida; order Asterales; family Asteraceae; genus Lactuca; species Lactuca saligna. Next base: position 54,671,993 of record NC_136425.1, read on the forward strand.
GACCACATTTGGTCCTGTGGCATTAAACTTAGCAGTAGGTTTGGTGTTGCGATGGTTCGGGTAGCTTTGCCTATTGAAGTTTTCTTTCGGAAGTCGAGTGGGATGACTATAAGGGTGTTCTTTGGCTCAGCAATAGGGCAAGAATCTTGTATTCCAGATAGTTGGTAGATAAGTTGGGACCAGGGATGTCTCGGTTCATTTAGAAAGTAGATATAAGGCAGCATGATGCTTCGGGCAAAGGTAGTGATTTGAGGATTCATGTGTGTGGAGTAGCTTGTGGGTCAAAAGTGCTAAGTCACTTACAGTTGGATTAAGTAATCTCATAGTAATTGATTTGGCCCTATTTCACAATTCTCGTTTAAGTCTAACTGTTGCTGGGATGAATTTTCTACTAGAAGGATTAGTTGAGCCTACAGTCAAGTATAAGTATTCTGCAGTTGGTTATGGTGAGTGGCTTGGTTTTCGTAGGTTGCAACAATATACTCAGGATTGGACGTATTATGGTTGGTCAGTTATTCGATGAGGTTCTAGCATGGTAACATTTTAACGTGTGCAGTCTGTCGGGGAGACCGACCATTATAGATTTCAGAGTTCGGATAGGAAGAAGTGGTTTTGTGGGAGGTTAAGGTTCATTTTCTTTGGGATGGAATTTCGGTTTGGGTTCGGCCATCTCAGGAAAGTTGTCTTATACGCAAAATCTCTGGTTGCATTCCTCATAATTTTTGTTTTGATATGGGTGTTAATAAGGAGAGATTTCGAGGACGAAATCTAATTTAAGTGGGGCAGAGTTGTAACACTCGGTTTCGGATGTACTTTGTTACTTGCGGCCGCGGCCCAGTCATCTGTTGTCATGAGGCTTACGGCTTCGAGAAAGGAAGGATTTAGTGCATTTCGGATGTACTTGCCATGGTATAAGTGATCCCAATATTCAATTGTGTCTTCGGAGCTAAGGGTATGATTGTAATTAGATATCTTGGTATTTTATAGATTTTGAGTTATGTTTAAGAGGTTTTAAGGCTCCGTTGCATTTTTAGGAGCGTAGGTCTTCTCACCACCTTTTTGTGGATATAAGATTCGTTGGAAACAGACCTAGGACGAGGGAGTTATGGTATTTAGAAGTTATTGGCAGTTTTGGTCCCTAATGGAAATCATTAGCAAGGTAGCCACATCCATGCAAGGATGCATGTGTACGAGTACGCCCATTTTAGTGGTCGATAAGTGAAACGTGGGTGATTGAGATGTATTCCCAGCGTACAAAAGACTACACACAACGTAGTATGCTGAATCCCAAAACCGTAATTTTAAGGGCTGGCTCACTATTTAAGCACATTAAGTCCAGACGAGCGCCTCTCTTTCATCCTCCAGTGTCTTAAAGCCTAAATTTCTAGTCATAGCTTCATCCAAGAGGGTTGTATGCCTTGTATGTGCATTTTTAGTGGATTTTAGTGTATTTCATGAAGTGGTAGCTTGGTGCAAGGTGGTGGTCCAAGGAAAGGCTAGTGGATCTGGATTATTTGCTACATTTTCGGCTCATTGAAGGTAAAAAGCTCTTAAATTGATCAATAGAAGTTGAGATCTATGATTATATGGTTTTTGGTCCCATTTTGACCTCTTAAGTGAGATCTAGTGGTTGGACACCAGTCTAGGAGCTTTGAGTTGCTCATCTTAGCATTTCTGAGGTTATAAGTACATAATGTTGCCATCTTTAAGGTTAGATATGGTCCATGTATGTTCTAGATGGACTAAGATGGGTATTATTGGGTTAAGTTGGTCATCGGGTCCCTTTGAGCCATGAAAATGCATAAAGGTGTCGACTTTAGGCATTAAGAGTTTCGTTCGGAGGTCTCTTGAAGTTTGGATGCAAAGTACTTAATGAGTTAAGTCGAAATATGAGTTTGGAGAATCTACGGTTACAAGCCGTGTAACTAGAGGTATGCCCAATGTACCTTCTCTTTAGTCGCGATCCAGATTCCTCGAGTATGCCCAGCGTAAGCTGAGCGTACGCCCCACGTTCATGGCTCTGTGGGCCTTCGGGCTTGTTTCATGTTTGGGATTCAATTTTGTGTTGGGCTTTTTGGTGATAGGAATCGGAGAATTTTGGGACTTTTGGACATGCCTAGTTGGGCCAAGATTTGGTATTGGGCCTTGGTAGGGATCTTTGGGTCATCTAAGAATTGTTATTGGATAGGGAATTGTGGGGCTTTTGGGTAAGGCCCATATGGGGTGGGGCCCAATTTTGAAAATTGGCCCATGGGTAAAATGATTATTTTTCCCTAAGTTTGATTTATCGATCATGGTTTGGAATTCAGTTGCTAATTGGATGTTGTTTTGGTAATTGTTAGTTTGGGAAATTATCAGGGCAACAACTAGGGATTTCGTGCAGTGAGCATCAGCAATCAAGGTGACTTTCCTCCTGAATTGAACAGGTCGAAGGCACCAATGCCGGCCTGTGTTTATGATTGCATGCTTTCTGGATTACGGTATGAATCTGGGTGGTGCCCCGATGAATATTTATATGCTTTCCGGATTACGGTCCGTTCACGGGTACTGCCCAATGAATATTTATATGCTTTCCAGATTATGGTCTGATGTTGGGAGAGGCCTGTGGAATAGTTGTATGCTTCGTTTCTTCATTACTCTTGCATGGGTCTATACTCGTATACTTCTGGACTATGGTGCTATGTTGGGCGATGTCCGATGACTATTTGTATGCTTCGTATCTATGTGATTATTGTATGCATATGTGTGTTTATTTGATATATGATATATGTATGCCGAGTTCAACTCGATGTCGGGCGGGGTTTGTTGTCGCGCGGGGGGGGGGGGGGACGAGACAATGTTCGATGCTGGTTGTGGCTAGATGTCGGGCAATGTTCGATGTCGGATAGGGCCCTATGCCAAATATAGTCTGATGTCGGTCGAGGCACGATAACAGGGCGGTGCCCACTATATCTGATCATATGTATGGTATGTTGTATTAGGGGAAGTCACTAAGCTTTGTGCTTACGGATTTTAGTTTCCGTTTCAGGAACTCTAGTTTTCAATTGAAATAGCTCGGGACGATCGCAGCGCATACACCTGTTTTTTCCGCAATGTGTGATATTTGGGATTAGGCACTGATATTTATTTTAATTGAAATGTTTTTTGATGTCTTGAACAAAATTACAATAGTGGATTGATTATAATAAAAATAAAATTTGCACCTTGGAATTTTAGGGCGTTACACGCACCAGGTATATTCGCCTACAGCACGAAGCAGGACCGCCTCAACCTAACCCCGACTATATGTCAACGTATAGCCAAGCAAGAAATTAAGTAGGTACGTAAGAACATGAACCTATGTACATGATCTACATGTCGAAGAATTCACTACCACCTACTAGACCCTTCCCTTTACACTACATCACTATCAGTAAGTCTTGAATGATTACATAGCTATATGTAACCATAGGTGAGATAGACACATGAACAGATGGCCATAATCTAGAGCCATAACCAAACAATGAACATGTAAGAAAGCCTGGATCAAGAGTTCTTAGGCTATCCTACATGACTACATACAACCCCTAAGGCACCCCACTAGAAAATAGCGTTCCTACTGGTATTCTATCCAACATCCTAACATACAAGGATATATATATATATATATATATATATATATATATATATATATATATATATATATATATATATATATATATATATATATATATATATATATAACAGATCACTACAAAACAGCAACATCATATACACGAGGATACATAACAAAATCTAGTGGATTGGCATTAGTTCCTTTGACCCACGGGTACAGTGAGGAAACTCAACTGAATCGTAAACCCAAGAACACCGTGACATGCTCACTTTCTGCATTGATGCTCCCGCAAACCCACTAGAAACCAAAACCAAATAGAACTTAATCAACAACCCAAATCCTTCAAGTTTGACCCAAAGTCAAATTCGGTTAAAAAGTCAATGGTCAGTGGTTAATGAAAGTTAAAGGTTACCTTCTAGCAGCTTTATGGCCAACATAGAGCCTAAGTTAGCAAAGCGAATGATGTCGGGGCTACGTGCTACATAGCCAAAGTTACACCCCACACATTATGTTGTTGTACAAATCCATCCATTAAGTGCTTAATACAGAAGGTTAACCTATCAAACATTCAGATCTAACTTAGATAAATGTCTTAATGGATAAAGTTTCAAACTTTATCCATTTTCATGCATAAAAAGAGAACCAAAACAAATCCTAGGTCCAAATGGACTTCTATTGCTCAAAAGCTCATGCATAGGAGGAAGAGAGTGACCAATCTCTCATTTTTGTGACTTAACAACTCCAAAATCAACTAGAAATGATACCCTAATGGCTTAGAGTAACGCATACTCATATAAACCATGGTTATGGGACAAAAGCATGAAATCCTTAAGAATAACTAGATCCAACATAAAACATCATCAAGGTAGAAGCTTTATACCTTGTGGAGATGGATGAGAGGATGAAACTTACATATCTACCTTGATTTAAGCTCCCAAGTAGTTCCACAATGTTCTTCTTCATGCACAAATGTACACAAAATACTCTAATGGCTCAAAACTTCTCAAATGGGGATTAAGTTTTCAAAGGAGGTCATTGGGAAGATGGAGGCTGAGGACGGAAAGGCCTTAAGGGAGTTAGAGCCTTTAAGTATGTCTCAAATTCCTAAGATTAGGGTTTTGGTTCTAGGCTGCTACGCCATGTGTAGCTAGAACTACGTCCTACACAGATCATTTAGATCATGTGATCTACTTCCCTCCTATGCATTGCATAGGAGACAACCCTACGCCTCGTATATGACTAATCTTCCCAGCCCTTTAACTTGCAATTTAAGGAAATAATTATACTTGCAAGGACCAGGTGTTACAACATAAACGTAATTAAGTTGTCGGTATAAGTTATTTACACTAACATGTTTAATGTTCTATTATTACTATTGTCTAATAGTATAAGATGTTTTAATTAGCTAATTAGATAATACTCTACCAGCTAACTTTTTGGTTAACAACTAGTTTTTCAGTTATCAACTTGCTTTTCAGGTAACACCTAGTTTTTCAGCTAGTATGTCAAACATAACTTAAATGATCGATTGTTGTTAACATAGGTTACTAACATGTACTCTAAAATGATATTGACATTCCCCTAATCCCCACCGCTGCAAACAAATAATTTAATATTGTTGTTTTGTGAATTTATTATCTGTTTAAAGAAATAAAAATGAAGTTAACATAATAAATAGTGATAATAAACTTATAAGAAACTTATATGATATTTGTAAGATTCAGCATAAAGTTATCTATTTATAATAAAAAATAATAACATTGGTACAACGAAATATCAATGAATTACTGATCATTATCAATTATATATTTTTTTTAAAATTCCAAAAAGAAAAATTCAAAAAGTAAAAAACAACCATATTTTTCTTATAATCATTTGACCACTATATTACAAACAACAAAAATTAAACAAGAAGACCATGGAAGAGTCTCTACTCATCTTAGGAAATGTTTACATAGTTGACTTTATGAGATGGTGAAGAGTCTCTACTCATCTTAGGAAATGTTTACATACTTGATTGTATGAGATGGTGGTCTGACAATAGAAACAGATTGTTTTACAATAGAACAAGTGGTCAAACACATAAGGGCTAAGCACACAAATGATTCCCAAGAAAATATGGGTAGATATGATTTGTGTACGTTATACGATAGCGAAATCTTTTCCAACTTTTTCTTATTGTCCTCTAATGATTATGATGGAAATAGCAAAAATGGAGATTTACAAACCTACTAAGATGATTATGTGTTATGATTGAGTCATGTTAAGAAGTTAAGATGGTTGAATCAATAAAAAAATACATTGGTATTTGGAGTTATAATGTCCATACATACTTTCAATAGTAAGGGAAAAGGCAAGCATTCCTACCCAACCCAGTCAATCCATTGTCATACTAGTTTTTGTCTTTCATTTTTCTTCATCTTTTTTAACCCACAACACACGTAAATCTTATATTTTTCAACTCACTCAATCCATTCAATTAAAAAAAATACAAAACAATTAGGGTAAAATCTTAATTAGCAATAAAGTTACCGTCGGTAACACTTCCTCTTCAGCGGATTGTTTAATTGATTTCACTAACCCACTTCATCGTCTCTCTCTACTTTCTCTCTTTCATTTTCTATTGTACCATGTGTTTTAAGACTTGCACCTTAGTTGTTTTGTATTTTTTTTATTTAATTGAGTGTGTTGATTGGTTAAGAAAGATAGGATTTCCGTGTGTTGTTGGTTGGGAAAAATGAAGAGAAAAGAGAGACAAAAACTAATGTGACAGTGAGTTGGATAGGTTGGAAGGAAATGACAATAGAAAAAGTGGTCATACACATAAGGGTGAAGCACACAATAGATTTCCAAGATAATATGGACATATTATATGTGTAGGTTATACGATAGCGAAATCTTTTCCAACGTTTTCCTATAGTCTTCTAATGATTATGATGGAAATAGCAAAAATGGAGATTTACGAACCTACTAAGAATCTAAGATGATTCCGTATTATGATTGGGTCATGTTAAGAACTTAAGATGGTTGAATCAATAAAAATATACACTGTTATTTGGAATTATAATGTCCATACATACTTTAATAGTAAGAGATCTTAGTATTTTGAAATGTATGCGTATCTTTAAATGATTATAGGCCGTCCATTCGATTAGAATATTGTCAATTCCATTAGGATATTGCATTGTGCATCTTGTAGAAAGGCAATTCTCTTGACTGGATTTTAAAAACAAATTATCGTGAAAACATCTATGGCTTCTGAGTTGATTGTGAGGTTCATTTAATTTGAATTTATAAAGTCTCGCCCATATGGATTAGCGAAGAATTTAAGAATCTCGTGAATAATTATAAAACGGTAACCTGTTAGTGTCGTTGCTTTATATGATTATGACATAAGATGATGAAACCTGAATTAACATTGACTCAAAATTGCCGATCGTTTTGAAATATTTTAGATAAAAAAAATGGTTAAAGTGAAGGTATCTGTTTCCCTGGTATAATATATGTAGTAAATAACTCAATATAAATTAAAAAGTGTATGATTGGGTTTTGGGCCCATGATATCGACTATGGACCCTGCAAAATACGAGCCACAACAAGATGAAGGAGTACTATATGATATTACCTTAGATTTGGTTTATCAAACGTCACAATCCAACATGATTCACATATCCAATTCTCAATAATCATTTCTTTCTTCACTATCCACACTTTTATTAGAAACTTGAACTTTTTGGTTGAAATATAGAAAATAATCATCAAACCTTTTTATAATGTATTAGTAAAGAATTTAAACCAAATATCAATCGATCACGTAGATACACACATATGTAATTGCATTGATTGTAAAACTTTAGTCTAATTTTAATTAAACTATGTCATAAATGGTTAAAAATGAGACATTATGAGCATATTACCTATCCAAATATCCTGAAATACATTAAATAATCTAATATACTGAGGAAAACATAAAGGAATTTCATCATTTTATACGTAAATTTAATTTTGATAATCTGAAAACGAAATCTCTTTGCCTCTGATACATTAATGAAAGATAGTCTTAATCCCGAACAATTTCGGATTCCCATTAATAATATTCTCATTAGTGAAATATAAATACCGAAATATAAGAAAAATATTTACTATATAGATTGTGTATCTCCATACATCAACTATATAAAGTTATAAACCAACTTAAGCAACATGTTAGCAGAACAAATATCATTTATCAAAACCAAAAACATCAATTTTCTTCAAATAGTGTATTTAAGCAATATTTAGGCTAAAAAAATATTTGAATTTTTTTTATTCATTTTGGAAATTTTTGTGCATGCACAATCAGCAGTCATATTGACAGCTAATAGACAAAATCAACAGTCGATTACAGATGTATACAATTAGCATTGATCGAGCTCATCAGCAATTCATATGATTGTTGATTGTGCTTATAAGCAATCATACAAAAAAATCGTCAAATCTTTTTTTAGCCTAGATATAGTTAAGATGCATTATTTGGAGAAGATTTATGTTTTTGGTGTTAAAAAAATAATGAACTGATTATGTGTTTGCAAGTTCTTACAAATCTTTTGGTTCTCAAAATAACCTGATTATATATATATATATATATATATATATATATATATATATATATATATATATATATATATATATATATATATATATATATATATATAAGCATAAGAAATACATCATTTGCGTGTTTTTCGGCAAACCAACCAAATGAATCATTAGACGATACAAAAATATCAAGATTTGCAAAACAAATTAAAAAAAACATCGATGATTCACTTTGTTATTGAATCAACTTTTGATTCACTTTTTGGACAACATTAGTGAATCATAACAAAAAGAATCATCGATGCGTTTTTTGCGGATTTTTTTGCAAATCATATTATTTTTGTATTATCTAATGGTTCATTGTATATTAATGATATACTCCTTGTAGGAAACGACATTCCAATGTTGCAAAGTGTGAAGACTTGGCTTGGGAAATGTTTCGTTATTAAGGACCTTGGAGATACAACTTATATATTGGGCATAAGGATCTATAGAGATAGATTAAAACATTTAGTTAGACAAACCAGAGTACATACTTAGGTAAAATTTTGAAAATATTCAAAATGCAAGATTCTAGGAATTGGTATCTACCCACGCAACATGGCATAAAATTTAGTAAGGATCAATCGCTCAATACAACTGAAGAACTGGAAAAAATGATTCGAGTCGCATATGCACCTGTTCGGGATTAAATTAATGTGTTTGTTTTTGTAGTCTGAATTTGAGCACAAATCGGGAAATTAGGAAACAAATAAATGAACATGAGGTTGCTCATTTAATTTGTGACTGTTCAAGCGATATCTTGAAGAATGAAGGAATAGTTGATAACTTATGTTATGGATAATGATTTATTTAGATCAGAATTCGGGTGAGGCTTTGAAAAGCATACTTTGATGTTTGGTTCAAGGTTATACTTGCAATTGTAGTTATAGACTTATCTAAGTGAGAGAATGTTTGATTAATGTGCTTAGAAGATAAGTAAAATTGTATATTCTTGTAATTAGAAGCAAAGTCTATTTTAAGTTGCCCACATAACTAGAACTTGATTAAAATTATATTGATAGAGAAGAAAGGATTTATTAGATTATTATATGATTAATAAAATAATTACAAATTATGATGAAATGATTTGTTAATATTTTATATGATTAGTATATTAACTGGAAATAGATAGTTGATTTTTTAATTTATTATGTGTGCTTAATAAATTAATATGAGATCAATTGTTAAAATAAGTGATATGATTAATAAGTCAATATGACATCATTTAGAATTGATTTTTTATTAATCATAATTCTAGAGGATTTCTACATGGTGAACGGTTTTGTGTGGATTTCTAGGCTTTCTGGAAGCCTCATGAAGTTGATATGGATAACTACTTTGAATAGGTAAAATCTAAATATTTTATTATTAAAATTAAGGCTAATCCTTATGATCCTTAGCTATAAATATGACCCCGTGGGACATTATATTGATTGTTCTCACTTCCTAAAAGGTGGTGAACGAAATTTATACCTCTCTATCTCCCTCCTTACTCTTCTTCTAGTTATAGAGTTTGGGTGTGAGTCATTAGGGGCATCATCCTTTTGGTGCTAGCTTTCCAAACTCTTTGAAGGAAGTATTGAAGTGATTTGTTTGCTACAAGAAATCAAAGGTATGTAAACCCTTAACCTTGATTTCTTCATTTCAAAATTGCTAGGGTTCATGTTAGATTTTGTTACTCAAAGTATGTTGCCTTCAAATTGTTAGACATAGATCCTTTTAGGTTGGTTGTGTCCTTTTTAGTTATTAAGTGTTTTTCCACATTACACATTTTCTTGTAACCTATTGAACCCATCAGTGTTATCAGAGCTACTTGGTGTGTCTAACATTGAAAGCACATTTGTTGAATCGAACAATTTTTTTTTTTCGAAAAAATTGTCTTCATGACGTGACAGAGAATCTGTCACGCTGTGAACTCAACTTAGATCGTGATTTTCAGGATTCTCTACCTAATTTGATTTGTGTGGATATTATTTGGTAATTGTCTATTTTTATTTAACCTAAAATCCATTTTTTTTTTTTTTTTTTTTTTTTTTTTGCGTATCTTAGATGATTAAATAAAAACCCAAAGTATTTTGAGATAATCTTAGATAGGATATGATTAGTTATGAGATTAATTAATATTATCTTATGGACCTAACAATAAATTTAATTAAATGATTAATTAAAAGATAAATATTAAATCCATAAATGTTTTAATTGATTGATTAATTAATTGATTAAATAATTAATTTTAAATGTTTGAAAGATTAATTAATTAAAGGATCCATTAATTTAGATAATTGATTTTCAACATTGTATTTTGAAATGTTTTAAAATACACCATTATCTATCAATCAATCTCTCTCTCTCTCTCTCTCTCTCTCTCTCTCTTTTTATATATATATATATATATATATATATATATATATATATATATATATATATATATATATATATATATATATATATATATATATATATCAATGTTGCAGAAATCGGCCTTGACGGCCGATTAATCGCTTGGCGGTCATAGGCGGGAAATATTTAAAAATTTAAAAAAAAAATAATTTTACACCAAAATTTTAAAATTTTAAGCTTTCGAATTTTAAATATTATACTAAAATTTCAAAAGTTAAAATTTCCAAATACTTCATTTCGTAGGAAATATGAATTTTTAAAAATAATTTTATTAATAATTTAGGGTCCCCGATTAATCACAGATTAATCCCCGTCGAGTATGATTAATCGTTTATCGTCAGTCGACCGTCGAGTTACTGTCAAACGATTTTTACACCCTTGATATATATATATATATATATATATATATATATATATATATATATATATATATATATGTGTGTGTGTGTGTGTGTGTGTGTGTGTGTGTGTGTATTACCATGTATATAAGAAATGTTAGTCGAATCAGTAGTAGGCCTCATTCATGAAGTAACGATGTAAGGAAGTATAAATAAATAACTTATAAAATAAGCGTTGAATGAGTGTCATTTTCACCTACCATTCCCTTATGTGGTGGAGGGTCATTCGTAGAACATGTTTGACATGACACAAAAAATAAAAGTATAATGTATAAAGTACTGGAACATTCTTTTAAAATCTCGTTCTAGTAACTTTAGGGAAAATGTGAAATTGTATGCTAATCGATGAAAACACACATCGTTTCTTTGTGAGTCATTAATGGAGTGTGTATGGATAACGGGAATACTAATATGGCACTATAAGTATGAAATGACAAAACAAAACTTGTTTATAGTTATTGATAGAGTATGTGTGGTTAACCGACACATCAATGAGAGATTATAGATCGATCGGGGGTGTTTGAGTAGGTTTGCATGGTAATTCACTTCTTAATTATGATCATCGGCATCCTAGTCACAGTTGGTAAGAGGATAATTCGAGATTAAACATGCTATTGATGTTTCAATGAAAATTTCAAAAGATCTAGGAGTTTCGTGTGACTAACATTTGTAAAATGTTTCTACCTATCTAAAATAGTTATGTGATATGAGTACGATATCCTTCTTCATATTATGAAATCAAAATATGTATCCTAGCCTTAATTTAAATTTGGGTTAATAATTAAGCATTAAGATCAGCTAAGTTGAATTCTCCAATTTTCCACTTTTAGATGTCTTATGAAGATAAAAATGGTCTTCCTCGTTCTTTTACAAAGGTTTTTCCTCAATCTTTTGGAGATGGTCTTCTAGTTTTAAGTCAAGGTGAAAATGCTTTATGTTAGGAAATGGTGGAATTGGACATCGTCTCTCTTCGCCTCTTCTTCCTCCTCCTCCTCTAACTCTCCCAACGTCACATTTTCGTCAAGTTGAAAGATATAAAACTACTCAAGCCCTATTGGTATATGAACATAATGATGGAAATTTTGTGTGTGCATACGTTCTAAAAATAAGTCTTACATTGACAATTTGGAAAGGATGGGTGTCGAATTCCCAAAGGAGCAAGCCAATGATTTGGTTCTTCTTTCACTTCCAATGTCATACGGTCAGTTCATTAAGAACTTTCATATGAGGAATCTCGATGTAACCCTAATTAATCTGAGCAAAATGTTGATAGTTACTGAAGTAGAAATACATAAGAAGACGACCAAAGAAGAAATGTTTATAGAGTCTAATCCTAAGAACTCATTGCACATTGAAAATGGTAATCTACAAAACATTTATCTTCCCAATCGAAAGGGATCGGCCAAGGTCAAACCATTTGATAGTATGGTAAAAAGAAAGGCTCATTATAACATCATTCCCAATGTTGACCCCAATGAGTCCATTTGTTTCTACTACCAATTGAAGGGACAATGGAAATAAAGTTGCCCAACATACCTAAAGGATCTTGAAGATGGTAACGTCAATTCGTATGACTATACTTTAGCTACATCCATTATCTAACTCCATAAGTTCCTATTCTTAGATTGTTAATACATATTGTGATGATCATATTTTGATGGTGTTTTAGGATCTAAAAGAAAGAAGGATTCTTAAGCAGAGCGAGCTAGATATGATCATGGGAAATGAACTTTGGTCAAATGGTTCGATGATCAGAATTTGGAGATTCTACTCGGGAGTTAGGAATTGCTCTTCGGAGCTGTCTAGAAAAATATTTTTTTCATTTCATGCATTGTAAGGACAAGTTCCAATTTTCATTTTATTGCAATAAAAGTTAAGTTTTAGTTTACGTAGTTGCGTTATCATATTTCCTTGTAATTATGTTAATGAAATTGTTTGTTATGTTTCTAATAAAAACAATATTAGTTGTGGATTTAATTCTTATAATATTGCTTATGGTGCTATCATAATTGGTCAAGTGAAAAGGAATCTCATCACCAACTGGACAAATACTTGGAGTTGTAAAATTTGAATTGTATAATATATGAGAATATTTTTCATTGGAAAGTTATGAATTAAATCATTGTTCACATGTTCATGTGAGGTGAGTGGATGACTAATGGATCTAGTATATGTTGATATGGACTCTCCGAATCCTCCACAAGGGATGATAACTTCATTCGTCATAATTTACCAATGTTTCAATAAATGTGGTTATGTTTATAAGATTAAGCATAATTCTGCTGCTTTTGAAACTTTCATGAGTACAAGAATGAATAGACGAATATATTAGGTAGAAAGATAAAAGATGTTCCGATCTGAAAAGAAAGGAGAGTGATTTAGTATCATGTTTTATGATTATCTTATTAATTGTGGAATTGTATCATAATTAACTTATCCACGAACACCTTAGTGCAACTGTATGACTAAGAAGAGGAATTGAACATTGTAGAAAATGGTTAGATCATAGATGAATCATGCTCCATTCCCAAATCAAGTTTTAGAGTTATGATCTAGTATCTCTAAAGCGTGTCTTGAAACTCATTTAAATTAAGAAGGATGATAACACCTCGTAATATGTGGAGTAAATAATGATTTCCTTACTCTAGCACATTTAGAATTAGAGTTGTGCTGTTTTCATTAATCGAGAAACAAAAGATAAAATGAGTCCAATTATATGAAGTGTTTTCTTGTCAGGAATGCACACGAACATTTGAATATTTGTTTTGGCTCACCAATGAATTTTAATCGAGAAAAAAATCGTATGTCAAGAAGTCACTGGGAGTTATATTGATCTTGATCTTTCAAGAGTCTACCGAAAATGATCATTTTAGTTAGACTAAACTGCACAAATGGTCCCTGTGGTATGTCGAAAATTGTCACTTTGGTCCAAAAAAGTTTGGACTAGCACCAGAGGTCCAAAGTTTTCATTTTGTTGCTTGTTTGGTCCAATTTATTTTAAACTTTTTTAAAATACCAATTTTGCCCTTTGTATTTTCTTTTTCTATTTACTTGTATTACAATAATTAAAAAGAAAAGAAAAAAACTCACCTGCATCACTACCCTACCCCTCCCTGCACTTCCCCTTCTCTTCTCTCTCTCTCTCCCATTCTCTCTCTCTCTGTGTGAATTTTCACAAAACGAAACTAACGTCACCACCAACTTCCGGCGAATGGGGGTTCCGACCACCATAGATTATTCTCGATCGGAGTAACACCACCTCTCCATTTCTTTATCTCTCTCAACAACATTATAACTCGATGAAGATAGTAATCCAAAGAACAGATGGTTTGGTCGGAGAAAGAATTTAGTTAGAAACAGAGGTTGGGACATACTAAAGAAGACGAAGGGCAGCGAAGACGTGAAAACCCAGATCGAAGTCGAAGGTGGCTTCATCCTTCAGTAGTTCTGATTTGAAAACCTAGATACACATCATCGTCTTCACACATCGATGGCGCCTTCATCTGGAAACTCGAGCCACAAACTCCGCCTTCGTTTCTCTCTCTTCTTCGGTGAGTCTCGTCCTTATCATATCCTTCTTCTTCTTCTTCGGCGAAAACCATCTATCATCGACGTCTTTCTTCGTCGAAAACCCTAATCTAGATGAGATAAGGTAGAGGTGCTAGGGTTTCAGAAATTATTGATGGTTTTTATCAAAAATTGGGTTTACAGAGATGGTTTCCCGACGGAGAAGAGGAACTAAGAAGGTGAAAAGATGGTTATCGGTGGTAGTAATCGATTATGGTTTGTTGTATGTAATGTCGGCTTTCAGATTTGCCAGAGGTTGGTGGTGGTGGAGACGATAGGGGTTGAAGGTGGTGGTGACTGACGGCGACGACGGTGGTGTAGTCGGTGATGAAGGGTTCGTGAGAATTACAAAGAACAAACGAAAATGGAAGAATAGAGAGAGAGAGAGAGAGAGAGAGAAGAGAAAGAGATATTTATTTTTATTTTTATTTTATTTTTTTTAATCTAAAAACTAGAAAAGCAAATAAGAAAAAGGGAAAATCATATTAATAGGGGCAAATTCGTCATTTTATAAAAAATCAGAACATACTGGACCAAAAACGCAACAAAATGAAAGTTTTGGATCACTGGTGCTAGTCCAAACTTTTTTGGACCAAAGTGGCAATTTTCGACATACCACAGGGACCATTTGTGCAGTTTAGTCTTTTAGTTATTCATAGCACATGACCTAAGGTTGATAACATGTTGTGTTTTAATTAACATATATATATATATATATATATATATATATATATATATATATATATATATATATATGTTCTATGTTCTTTATTTAACTTCAAAAATAAAAACATGTTGGTCAATGAAAGTAAATTGATCAATATGGATGAGCTGCTAACAACATGGAAGCACTAGTGGGCCTTTGAGCTGTCAGAAGGCATGAAATTTAAAATAGAAAAGTTCATTCCATGAAGGAAACCTAAATTTGAAGTTGGTGGTATTATGCCTTGTCTTATTAATGTAGTTTGGAAATGATAGATTCACATAGATGGGAATGTACACACCTTCAAATCTAAGTGGCAAAAGGTTTCACTCTAATTCATTAATATGATTATGAGGAAAAAATTTAGCTGATAGATTTTAAAGATCTGGTCAATATGGATATTTGTTGTGTTAATTGCATTTTTAAATTCAAAATATGATTACGGCATGCATGTTCATATTTTGAATTGTGAGGAATGATAAGGACTATTTAAACTTTGAAGAGATATATCTATTAGTCTTGAAGGGTATAAACACATACACGAGGAGTGGTACGATCACGCCTTTGCCTTGCCACAGTCTCCTGAAGAACCTGAAAAAACATTAAACCACAATTGTAAGCCCGAAAGCTTATTGAGATACCCCCAAAATACCAACCACATATACCATACGCTGCTGCAGCCTCCGACCCGAACTCCAACACTGTCAATACCCAAAAGACTGAATCCAATAAATACCAATAATTACCAAATTACCCCTGGAAGTCAACTGGTCAACCCTTGGTCAGAGTCAAAGTCAAAATCTGCCCCCGACTGACTCTACTCGCCGAGTCAACCCGATGACTCGCCGAGTCCTCATACACAGATCCTCCTTCAATTCGCGAAACAACTCGCCGAGTCACCTCGAGACTCGCCGAGTCCAAGAACTCTGAGCCCACTCGCACATAACTAACCGAGTCATCCCTTGACTCACCGAGTCACATCACATCCAAAAGAAACTTGGACCTTACGACCAGACTCACCGAGTCCAAGAACAGACTCGCCGAGTCTACGACTATCTTCAACCAACTCGCTGAGTTGTTCTTCCAACTCTTCGAGTTCCAGGCCATCTTTATCCAACTCGCCAAGTTGTTCTTCCAACTTGCCGAGTTCCAGACTTTCTTCAAGCAACTCGTCGAGTCCACCCATGTGACTCGCCGAGTACCACCGGGTCTGAATCCATACAGAAGCTTTCCGAGCCATGCAGATGATCCAAACCATAGATCTACTTCTCCTAAGGCCATCCATCATGTAAAGTGGCAATCTTTACGTGAATCCAAGAAGATCTATGCATTTTTTTACTCTAGGGTTTCGGTTTGGGACAAGATAGCTCCATCAATTACACAAGAACAGGGACTTTAATGCACTTAAGACCTTCTCCACCCCAGATCTGAGGTAGCAACCTCAGATCTATCCTTCAAACTCAAGATACCACAAATCTAAGCTTCCCACACAACCCAAAAATGAAGAATCTAGAAGAACACAACCCAAGAACGAGATATTACCTCAAAATGAAGCCCCGAACAGCAAGAAATCCGAATCTAAACAAAGCCCTTTGATCCAAGTCTCTTCTCCTTCAAGATTTATTTAACAAGCACTTCCCCAAGCTACAAATGCACTCCAATCTTCCACAATCACGCTTTCTAGGGTTTCTGGACTTCAAGGGAGATCAAAGAGGCTGGGGAGAGGGTATAATGTCCTTTAAATAGGGCTCGTCCCCTGGATTTAGGGTTTTCTCCACTCAGTACCTACTCGCCGAGTCCATCTTTGGACTCGCCGAGTAGGCCACTTGACACGCGACCAAAGTTGAGACCCTACTCACCGAGTCCATCCATGGACTCGCCGGGTTGCCCTTCAAATTTACACTTTTATCCCTTCAACTCTACTCTTGATATTCCAGGATGTTACAATTCTCTTCCACTTAAATTAGGCTTCGTCCTCGAAGCCTGCGGCAACTCAACTCTAGAAATTCTCTTGCATTACAACTCCTGGCATTAACCCAACTAGGCTCCTCAAAGCACAACCATGGAACCCATAAACTCACTTTCTCCTTGCTCGCGGTGTCCTAACCACCGTCACAAGTCGTCCACCGGCTTTACCCTCTGATAACTACACAAAACAACCGAGTACCACCCATGACGCAACACTGCTCCAAATCACATGCATCACTCGACCCATATGAGCTATAAATAACTATGCACCACCGGATTCCCGATCCAGGTCCAGCTCTATCCATTCCAAACTGACAGAAAACACAATCTTCAGGGCAACTCCCATGATTTCTCCTCTTGCAATCGCATGCATATGCTGAACTAGATCTAGCACCCTCGGGTTGGGAAAACCCATCACACTGACGACCCTCAAAACATCCCTCAAGATGAACCACTGCTATACAATTCCTTCACCGAAATCAAGCTGGGAATCCAAAACTCCATACCTGCATCCCTTACGAGCCTCTTAACTTTACACCCTCGTAATTTCCTTCCGTAACCTCGGCAGTCATTCAAACCGGACGTGATTCCATACCACCGCCGCACACACTGTGCCATAACCATAATTGGAGCATCCCAATCATAACTTTGCACTACTAATTCACTTCCGCGACTTACATTCCCTCTCGGAGCTACATTCCTTTCCTTTTTTCCCTACCAAGGAGATCCACTTGGCAGTCTTGACACTACCACAAATGCCACAGTGCTTACCCAAAATTACACCGTTTCCTTATGGCATAACCGCCATCCCACGCACCATACATACTCTGAATCCACTTGCAAAGACTCTCAAGTCCATGCTCGACTTCCTATCTTGATCAATATCCAGGGCCAGACCTTCTAACGCTAACATATCGCAACATACTCAATCCATTACCTCGCACTGATCTAACGACACATGAAGAGTCTTCAGCATGACTAGACCGCCTTACCAGGCCTTCAGCCAAACTGTACCACTCTCATAACCTTCAGCAGACCTGGACCGCCCTCCGGGGCCTTCACTATAGCTGGAACGTTCACCGAGCCTTCGGCCTGACTGGTACGCCTATTGGCCTTCAGTCTATCCGGACTGCTCAACTAGCAATCAACATTCCAAGTTACCTCTCTGGGAAATCCTCCCATGCATACTATTCTAGCACCCTAGGGGTTCCGAACTCTATCTCCATCATACCTACTCGATCCCGGCCTGATTCCAGGCCTTACACAATCAAAAACCCTTGGTCTGCATCTCACCCCACACGCCTGCCACTTACTCATACCGGTCTATACTCTCGACTGACAGAACCACTGCTAAAACCCAATCAGCCAAACATCCTCCTATGCTCATCGATCTTCTGGAGAATTTTCCAATTCTCCCCCACTTAGGGCACTGACTAACCACCGGTCGCCATCACCGTCCTCTCACAACAACCCTTCATGACACATACTCTTTCACGCGAACCGTTTCCCACTAACACGAACAACCTTCACCAATCGCATGACAATACAGATGATCCCGGCACGAAAGAACTCGATCCTCCGCTAACCACTCCTCAGACTGCAACTGCTACCCGATAACCAGACCAACACTCGATTCCCACGAACAACCCTCATGAAGGATAACCAACGAATCTCCAAACACTAAATCCATAACCAAGCCATAACCCTCAAAACCAAATAATACAATACCGAAGTCCACGCAACCGGACTAGCAGATAAACAATACTCCACAATAATCATAAAATAATAAGACATTAAGAAGAACATACCCACAGCTGCATCCGGCACTGTCCTGACCTCCTTTGCTGAAAGCTGAAAAGCACGTCCCTGAGCCCTTGGGGGCTCCGCTCCACCCTGACCTCCTCCTGTGATCCACAAAGTGGTCGGTGCTGGAGCCTACACCGGTCCTGCAACAAGCTGTGGGCAGTCGACCCTCATGTGCCCAACCTGATGACAATGATAACAAATCCTCAAATCCCGAACCGGCACTGACTGCCGACAATCCCTCGCATAGTGCCCCTCCTTTCCGCACTTGCGGCATGCACCACCGGACCGACAAACACCGGCGTGACCCCTCCCACACTTTCCACAAACGTGGCTGCCCTGATCTCCCATCCTGGAATCAACGGTCTTAGACCGTTTCGTCGCCGGCTGCGACTGAACCGGAGCTTGCCTCCGCTCACGCAACTGCAACTCAATCTCTAACTCACGCCGCCTGACGGCCTCCTGCAACTCCAACAAGGTCTCACACCTCTGCGTGGACACAAACTATCTGATATCTCTCTTTAGCATACTCAGATATTGGGACATCTGGGCCTGCTCCGAAGCGAACTCAGGGCAAAACATCACCCTCTCAGTAAACATCCTAGTGATTTCCGTCACCGATTCCGAATCCTGCTTCAGCTCAAGGAACTCCTGAGCCAACCTCTCCCTCTCGACCTGTAGAACATAACGAATGCTGAACATCTCTCTGAACTGATCCCATGAAACCGCAACCCTCTGCACATCCGAATATGACCCCGTGGTCAACCTCCACCAATCCTTTTCCCCGAGCCTTAATAGGTTCAGAGCACACCTCACCCGCTGATCAGCAGGGCATGAACACGTGAAGAAACACCCCTCCACGTCTGATAACCGTCTCATAGCAATGATCGGATCCTGAACTCCATCAAAGGTTGGAGGCTTCGTATTATCGAAGTCCCGATACTGAAAACCTCTACTAGCTCCTCCCCCTGCCGCTGCTACAGCCGCTGTAGTCGTCGCGGCAGCTGTCTCCGTGAGAGCCGCATAACGCTCATCAAAATACTCTACCATAGCGGTATTGATCGACCCAAACAGTTCCGGCAGCTCGGCCCGGAACAATGCAGCAACCTCATCATGCAGGATCTCACGAATCCTCGCATCCAAATCGCCTGTGCTCATCTGACCCACAACCTCGGGCGATATGGACCCGCCTAGAACTCTCTCTCCCGCTCCCGATCCTGACCCAGATCCACTCCCAGCATGCCCTGAAATCTCCATACTAAAAATAAACCACCAAAATCTCAGACACTTCCCACTATCCCGGGAACCAACTCTCAACCCAACCCTAGAGGTCATGGTTTCCCTGATACGCGTATGGGTCCTGTGCTTTCAGTAGTACGGGCCTATACTACCTTCCACACCTACCCATATTTGTATGAAGTACTACCACAACACCCTAGAAGAAACATACATAACAACGCTCTATCCTCACTACTAGAGGAACACTAAAAATCTCTCACAAGGAAACCCTAGGCTAGCAGGCATCATAAATCAGGCAACACATCATGAAATCCTGAAGATCCCTAGCCTAACTCTAGCATGATGCTCTATCAAAGCTCAATAAAACAAATATCATGTATGGTATTTTGGGGTTACTTACTGGATCATGATGATCGTACCTCCGCGTCCTCCTTTACTTATTTTGAAAACCATTTTAAATTCTCTTTTGAAAACCCTCCTCGATTTGAGACTGGAGTCACACAAGTGTCCCTCCAATTCGCTCAAACCAAGGCTCTGATACCAACTTGTAACGACCCAAAAATTTCAATAAAATTTAAACTTTTCAAAAACAACCAAATTCATTAATTTATTAGAAAAAGGTATTCAATACATTTATTATCAAAGTATTCCCAGGTCCATTCCATAAAACATAAACACGAGGAGTGGTACGATCACGCCTTTGCCTTGCCACAGTCTCCTGAAGAACCTGAAAAAACATTAAACCACAACTGTAAGCCCGAAAGATTAGTGAGATACCCCCAAAATACCAACCACATATACCATACACATAACATGCTATATCATAACAGATCACAGAACAGCCATGCATATCGGGTCTACTGTGAGACTGGTCCGCCGTGTCGGGCCTTCAGTCCACTTGGTCCACCCTCCGAGTCCAATCATGTCCCTCAAGTCTGCAGTGTGGTTGGTCTGCCCACACTGGGCCTTCAACCCACCTGGTCCACTCTCTGAGTCTACAGTATGACTGGTCCGCCCACACCGGGCCTTCAGTCGGCCTGGTCCACTCTCCGAGCCTCAGCACGTCTAGTTCGCCCTCGTGGGGCCTACAGCCTATCCGGACCGCTCGCTGGGCCTTCGGAACATCCAGTCCGCCCTGGGTATCTTGGCCTACAGCACGAAGCAGGACCCGCCTCAACCCAACTCCAGTCCAAACAACCATGTGCACTTAAACATACAATCAATAACAATTCATATACAGTCAAACCGATCTAGCAGATCACATAACACAACATACTCTAATAGGATACCCACCTAACCGGTTGCTAGCATAGCATCATCCTAAATACCAGGATATCGACCTAAACCAGGTCTCTAACGAATACCATCCTAACTACCCGGATGCAAACATATCAAAGAAATAACATAACAAAAGATACCCAGATCTCAATCCAATAAAGGGCCGGCCTTGGTGCCTTAGACCCTGTTGATATAGTGAGGATAACTCACCTCACAACTGCTGACCGAAAGGATAAAATCACGCTGCTGCAGCCTCCGATCCGAACTCCAACACTGTCAATACCCAAAAGACTGAATCCAATAAATACCAATAATTACCAAATTACCCCTGGAAATCAACTGGTCAACCCTTGGTCAGAGTCAAAGTCAAAATCTGCCCCTGACTGGCTCTGATCGCCGATTCAACCTGATGACTCGCCGAGTCCTCATATACTGATCCTCCTTCAATTCGCGAAACAACTCGCCGAGTCACCCCGAGACTCGCCGAGTCCAACAACTCTGAGCCCACTCGCACATAACTAACCGAGTCATCCCTTGACTCACCGAGGCACATCACATCCAAAAGAAACTTAGACCTTACGACCAGACTCGCCGAGTCCAAGAACAGACTCGCTGAGTCTACGACTATCTTCAACCTACTCGCCGAGGCTTTCTTCCAACTCGCCGAGTTCCAGGCCATCTTCATCCAACTCGCCGAGTTCTTCTTCCAACTTGCCGAGTTCCAGACTTTCTTCAAGCAACTCGTCGAGTCCACCCATGTGACTCGCCGAGTACCACCGGGTCTGAATCCATACAGAAGCTTTCCGAGCCATGCAGATGATCCAAACCATAGATCTACTTCTCCTAAGGCCATCCATCATGTAAAGTGGCAATCTTTACGTGAATCCAAGAAGATCTATGCATTTTTTTACTCTAGGGTTTCGGTTTGGGACAAGATAGCTCCATCAATTACACAAGAACAGGGACTTTAATGCACTTAAGACCTTCTCCACCCCAGATCTGAGGTAGCAACCTCAGATCTATCCTTCAAACTCAAGATACCACAAATCTAAGCTTCCCACACAACCCCAAAATGAATAATCTAGAAGAACACAACCCAAGAATGAGATATTACCTCAAAATGAAGCCCCCAACAGCAAGAAATCCAAATCTAAACAAAGCCCTTTGATCCAAGTCTCTTCTCCTTCAAGATTTCTTCAACAAGCACTTCCCCAAGCTCCAAATGCACTCCAATCTTCCACAATCACGCTTTCTAGGGTTTCTGGACTTCAAGGGAGATCAAAGAGGCTAGGGAGAGGGTATAATGTCCTTTAAATAGGGCTCATCCCCCGGATTTAGGGTTTTCTCCACTCATTACCTACTCGCCGAGTCCATCTTTGGACTCGCCGAGTAGGCCACTTAACACGCGACCAAAGTTGCGACCCTACTCGCCGAGTCCATCCATGGACTCGCCGATTTTCCCTTCAAATTTACACTTTTAGCCCTTTAACTCTACTCTTGATATTCCGGGATGTTACAGAGCATAATTGTTATCCTGGTATTACATGTTGACAATATTGTTAGTAGGAAGCAATGTCTCTGCTTTACCCAAATTCCAAATTTCGGGAACTGTTTCGCTATATTGGACTTAAGGGAGAGGTCACTTGTACTTCGTTTCGAATCTAAAGGTTTTGATAAAATGGATTAATGGAAGTTAGTTAAAGATATATATGAATAGAATGTTGAAAATTTTCAACATAGAAGATTCCATATATGGAAATCTTATATCAATAGATTGAACATATATCAAATTCTTATGAAGGATATAATGAATCGAGCCCTATATGCTTCAGATATAGGATCGATTACATATGTTATAATATTTGATTTTTCTAATTTTCAAAAGCTTTTAGAATTGTTTGAAAAGGATTAGAAGTATGATGTTCTGAGGTTTTTCCGAAGATTGGTTGCTTGTGGATAGTTGGAAGTATGATGTTATTTGGGAATGACCATATCTACATGTGAGTTAGAAAATTTAATGCAAGAGAAGTGTTCAAGGATTCTACCTTGAATTTGAGACTTCATAACCATGGAATTATTTTTAATAACAAGCTCCAGTGAAACACTTTTGTAACATCGTGAATTTTCAAAACAAATTTTCATTTTTAAAACATAACAAATCTCATAAAGTAAACTCAAAACATCAAATGTATCAAAAGTTATCTCAGTAGAAACATATCCCTTAATCTCAAATACATGATGCATAATACTCTATCAGTGTGTACAGATCATGCTGGCGTCTTCCCGCGATCCTCGCTGGTACCCGAAACACATATCACATAACACGGCAAGCATAAATGCTTAGTGAGTTCGCCAAAATACCACATACAACACATGAGCCACTCTAGGCTATAACTCGGTAAGACCATCCGGTCAATGTGTCTCAGCAGGACCCTCCAGTCCTGTAGCTCATTGAACCCTCTAGTCCTGTCTAAATCGTTGTACCCTCTGGTCCAGTCTGATTGAGGACCCTCAGGCCTCATAACTCGTTGGACCCTGTGGTCCGGTCTAATATCACATAGCATACATAAATCACAAAGCACATAATATCAAGAAAGCACATAACATGTAAGACCCTCCGGTCTGCACATAGATACCACTCTAGGTAATGTATAGTGAGAAGACTCACCCTCGAGAAATCTTGAAAAGTCTCGAAATCAAAATACTAATCTAGCCTCCGCCTAATCACATAATGTAATTATCTCAAATCAATAACGACTCTCAAGGATAGACTAATCCCTTCCCATGTTCTCTCAAAAGGCTAAAAGGCCATTTTACCCCTCTAATGGTCCAAAAGTTCACATGTTGACCAAACCTTAAAAGTCAACGAAAGTCAACTGTAGGGAGGTACGCTGCGTGTACCATCTCTGTACACGGGGCGTACTCCGTGGTCATCCAGAATCGGGGAACTTGACCCCCTACGCGGCGCATACTGGGATTACGCCCAGCGTCAGTCCCAGTTTCATACTTTCATGATTTTTGGTCTAAATAGATTAAGAGATAAGCTAATATCTCAAATCTAGGCACTCTACTATCTCTTAAGCCATAAAGTCGAAACCTTTAAGCCTTTGCATGGCTGTAAAGGTCACCAATCATATCAAAAACATATCCTCTTTTCCCATTATGCCCTAATCTCATGCATGATTCAATCTTAACGTCCAATATTGGATTTTTATTGATTTATAACACAAGATACACTAAAATAGGGTAAATCAAGGTCCATGGAGTTCCTTTGCTCAAAAAGTCTCCACCTTTGGGACTTAAACCCTAAAAATGCTCCTATATGATGCTCATAACAAAAGAGTGGTAAATTTTGAAGCGTTTTAACTCTTAGAGATCTTCTCTTCTTCTTCACAAGCATACAATGACACTTTCAAGCCCAAAAACACACACACAAGTTTAGAATGAAGCTTTAACTCTCTTAGGGTTTCACTCACTGGAAATGGTGGCTGGGATGGAGGCCTAAGCATTCCTTTTATAGTGCTCATGTCTCATTTAGGGTTTTGAGTTTGGGCCCAATAAGCCCTGCATACACTTTGGTATGCCCCGCGTACTGGGTTGAGTCCGCATCAAAGACACGCCCATAGGTACGCGCAGCGTACTCTTCAGTATGCCCAGCGTACCCACTTGTCACCATTTTTCTACTTTAGGATACTCTTGATAACTTGGAAAAGAAGAAGGATTAAAGAGATATACCTAATTTTTCAGGATGTTAATATTCTCCCCCACTAGAATCAGACTTCGCCCTCGAACTCTCGTGCCATAAATAACTCTGGATGTTGCTCTCGTATTTTTGACTCCAACTCCAAAGTCATCTTGGACCCTCTCCGATGTTGCCACTGGACCTGAACAAGAGGCACCTCCTTGTTCCTCAGAACCTTGATCTTCCTATCCAGTATTGCGATTGGCCTCTAAATGTAATTCAGGATTGGTTCCACCCGAATATCACCCAATGGTACAACTGCCGCCTCATCGGCCACACACTTCCTCAACTGGGATACGTGGAAGGTGTTATGAATCTGACTCAACTTTTCAGGTAGCTCCAAACGGTAAGCTACCTTCCCCACCCTAGTGGCCACTCTAAAAGGACCAATGTATCGGGGACCCAGTTTGCCCCTCTTATTGAATTGAATTACTCCTTTCCAAGGGGACACCTTTAGGAGTACAAAGTCTCCAACATGGAACTCTAGCTCGGATCTCCACATATCCGCATAAGTCTTCTGGCAGCTCTGGGCTGTTAGTAACCTCTGTCGGGCCTGCTGTATCTGCTCAGTCATCTTAAGCACCATCTTAGTGCTACCCATCACTCGCTACCCTACCTCCCCCCAAAAGATGCGAGTCTGACACCTCCTCCCATATAAAAGCTCAAAGGGAGGCATACCAATACTCGAATGGTGGTTGTTGTAAGAAAACTCAGCCAAAGGTAGGTATGTGTCCCAACTTCCCCCGAAGTCCATAACCATGCTTGAAGAATGTCCTCGAGCATCTGTATCGTTCGCTCACTTTGGTCATCCGTATGTGGGTGGTAACCAGTACTGAAGTGCAATCTCGTACCCAACTCCTCATGGAACTTCTTCCAGAACCTGGAAGTGAAACGTACATCTCGGTTTGACACAATCGAGATCAGCACTCCATGCTGCGACACCACCTCTCTAACATATATCTCTGCCAACCTCTCCGCAGAAGAGCTCTCACTGATAGCAAGAAAGTGACCGCACTTCGTCAGCCGATCCACAATCACCCAAATTGCATCAACACCCCTTGCGGTCCTCAACAATTTGGTGATGAAGTCCATAGAAATTTGGTCCCATTTCCACTGGGGAACCTCTAGAACTACAGCTTTCCATGAGGACGTTGGTGCTCAGCCTTAACCCGACAACAAGTCAAGCACCTCTCTACTACCCACGCCACATACCTCTTCATACAAGGCCACCAATAATCTTTCTTCAGGTCCAAATTCATCTTACTGGCCCTTGGATGGATCGAGAATCTGGATCTGTGCGCCTCCTGTATCAGTATGCTACATGTCCCGCCTATAAATAGCACCCAAATCTGACCATGAAAAGTCATAAGCCCTCAACTATCGGTAACAAACTCGGATACCTACTCAATCACCCGCTCTCTCTTGTGGTTCTCCAGTCTCATAGCCTCTGCCTGGGCCTCTCGAATGGTATCCAACACCGAAGTCATTACCGTCATCCTCATATATATATATATATATATATATATATATATATATATATATATATATATATATATATATATATATATATATATATATATATATAGAGTCAAGATCAAATAAGAAGGAAATTTTTGGTAGGAAGGTAAGAAGTTTTTTTTCTACATATTTTTTTCGCGAACAAACAAAATGAATCATTAGATGATTCATTTGTAAGATGATTCACAAGAATATATATATATATATATATATATATATATATATATATATATATATATATATATCGAATCGGGGCACTCTCTGCCTTGTGGCTCAGAGCATCAGCTACCACATTAGCTTTGCCCGGGTAGTACAGGATCTCACAATCGTAATCCTTTACCACATCCAACCATCTCCTCTGGCACATATTTAGGCTGGGCCGATCCATTAGATACTTCAAACTCTTATGGTCCGTTATATGGTACACCGAACCCAATACAAATAATGCCACCATATCTTGAGGGCAAACATTACTGCCCTCAACACCAAATCGTGGGTGGGACACCTCGTCTCATGAGGCTTCAACTGCCTCGATGTGTATGCTATCACGTGCCCTCTCTACATAAGCACCGCACCCAACCCTGATATAGATGCGTCACAATACATCACTAAATCCTCCATTCCTTCCGGAAGGGATAACACCGGTGCTTCGCATAATCTATCGCGAAGAGTCTCAAACGAGGTCTGCTGCTCGGGACCCCAAGTAAAAGCAATGCCCTTCCGGGTCAATCTGGTGAGGGGAACGGAAATCTTGGAGAAATCTATGATAAATCTCCGATAGTAGCCGGCCAACCCTAAAAAACTCCTGATCTATGTGGGGGATCTTAGCACCTCCCAAGTCATAACAGCCTCAATCTTGGCCGGATCGACCAATATCCCATTTTGATTAAGGAGGTGCCCCAAGAACTGGACCTCTCATAACCAGACGTCATACTTTAAGAATTTTGCATAAAGCCTCTCCGATATCAATACTCCAAGGATCTCTCTCAGATGCTCCTCATGGTGCTCTCTAGATCTTGAATACACTAGAATATTATCGATGAACACGATCACCGATCGGTCCAACATCGGTCTGCACACTCGGTTTATGAGATCCATGAACGTTGTTCATGCATTGGTGAGCCCATAAGGCATCACCACGAACTCGTAATGCCCATAACGAGCCCTAAACGCTGTCTTCACGATATCCTTATGAAACCCCCTCATATGATGATATTCAGACCTCATGTCTATCTTGGAAAACCAAGATGCACCCTACAACTGATCGAATAGATCGTCGATCCCCAATAGTGGATAATGGTTCTTGACCGTTAACTTGTTCAAATCCTGGTAATCAGTGCACATTCGGTGTGAACCATCCTTTTTCTTGACGAAAAGGATCGACACTCCCCATGGCAAGCTACTCGGTCGGATGAATCCCTTCCCCAACAGCTCCTAAAGCTGCTATGATAATTCCTGCATATCTGGTTGCGCAAGTTGATAGGGTGCCTTGGCAATAAGCGCCGCTCCCGCAACCAAACACATATGGAACTCCACCTGCCTCTCCGGAGGCACACCTTTCAACTCCTCAGGAAAAACATCCGGGAACTCACGCACTATCAGAAACTCATCGACAGAGCTCGGCCTCTCTGTTGCAACTCGTGTATCCATCACATAGGCTATAAACCCTCTAGAGCCATGTTGTAGACTCTGTCTCACCCTGGCAGCCGGACAAAATGATGACTCAGATCGGGTACCCTCGCCATATACCATAAGTACTCCCCCACTAGGGTCTCGTGTGGTCATCAACTGACGCTCAAAGTCGATAACATCTCCAAATCAGCTCAACCGGTCCATGACTACGATGACACATACATCCCCCATCGTAATCGGTACAAAATCTATCGGGAACTCAACACCGAAAATATCGAGTACACATAATCGAAGCACATCAGTAGCAAAAACTGCTCGCTCTTCAACTATAAAAACTCGCAGATGTCGACTTAACGACTATCGTTGAATACTGATGTGTTGACTAAACGCTAATGACATGAAAGATCGACTCATACCCACGTCAAATAACACCGAATTAGGTACATAATTCACAAAAAAAGTACCTAAGCATACTACAATATAAGCATAATATCTTAAACTCAGTAATAGTAAATAAAAGAATACATACCGGCCACGACATCGGGCGCTGCGCCGACCTCCTCCACTATCAACTGGAAGGCTCTCCCGCGAGCCTTCGGTGCCTCGGCCTTCACTGGCTGGACCTCTGTAGCTCTAGCAGTAGGTGTAGATCCATGTGTTAATTCCTGAAGTAGCTGTGGGCACTCGGCCTGCCGATGGCCAGTGTGGTTGCAGTGAAAGCAAACTGCAAATCCCTTGGGGGAATCCCTCACGAAATGCCCATCCTTGCCACACTTGTAGCACACCCCTGCTCTGCATACTCCCTCATGGCTCTTTCTGCACTTCCTACAAGTGCGGCCCTTCTGTCCCCCAGATCTCGAATCAGTGGGCTTTACCCGCTTGGCTGCCACCTATGACTACACTGGTCGCCTGTCCCTCCTTTAAGACTCGACCTCCTCCCTGGCCTGAGTCTCCAGCTCAGTCTCCCGGGCATTTTCCTGGAGCTCGAAAAAAGTCCAGTATGTCGAGTTCGCCACGAACTCACGAATGTCTCTCCTCAGTTTGCTCAGATATTGGCTCATACGTGCCTGCTCGGTAAACACATGCTCATGGCAAAACAACGCCCTCTCATTAAACATCTTTGTAATCACAGTCACGAATTCGATCCCCTGCTTGAGGGGCAAGAACTCCTGCGCCAACTGTTCTCTCTCCACATGGGGAACATACTCATCTCGGAACATGGTGGTGAACCTATCTGTAACAGCCCGGAATCTCAGGTATTGTTAAAATTATGTTTTTGGGGTGTTCTAAAAGGGGACTCGGCGAGTTGGAGCCAGACTCGCCGAGTAGGATCGCAGACCTGGTCGCGGGTTCGCGACTGGACTCGACGAGTCCAGATATGGACTTGGCGAGTCTGCGCTGTTTAGCAAAAACCCTAGCCGTTCAGATTTGGGACGTATAAAAGGGACTTATTGGCCGTCATTGTTCATTTTAGCCTTCTGAAAGGAACCCTAAATCGATTGTGTGCATCTAGAGCAAGGTTAAAGGCCATTGGTGATCTTGAAGGCGTTGTTGTGCAAGGAAGAGAAGGGCTTGGCTAAAGGAACAGCAAGGGAGTCACGTTCTGAGGATTGGGGACACAGAGAGTACATCATCCAGGTAAGAATTCGAGTATGCTCTGCTATGGTGATGTGTTTAGAGGATTAGGGTTTATGGAACCCTTTTTGTGGATAGATTGAATGTTACCCTAGTCTCCCAAACGATTGTAACCCCATGTTGGGACCTTTGGAGGTCCAGAATGTCCCATGCCTGTGCATTTCGGGAAGTGATGAAGGTTTTGGATTGAAATCCTTATGCCTTAGGTCAATATGTAAATTATAAGTCTTGGGGTGTAGCATGAGCACCGAAATGAGGACCTTACGTGATGGACCAGTCTAGGAAGGCCAGACCTATGAATGGTCGGAGCAATTCTGACCTTAGGAAACAGTTTGATCGACTGCATGGCATGGACTCGCCGAGTCCGATGAACAGACTCGGCGAGTAGCTTGGAGAATAACTGGGACTCGTCGAGCTGTTCTTCAGACTCGGCGAGTGGAGTCGGGGTGGCCCCGCGATTCTTCCAGGAGTAACTCGTCGGGTCAAGGAGGATACTCGACGAGTAGAAAGGGAATCTTAGAGGATTGGAGGACGACTAGACTCGCCGAGTCGCCAGGGTACTCGCCGAGTCCGGTCGAGTTGACCGTGGACCGTTGACCAGAGTTGACCTATGTCTGATATCTTAGGGTCATTTAACTTGGAAGATAAAAGTGTTAATAAGGGATATATGATATTATAGGGAGTTTGTAGCTCGGCGGATCGAGTACGAGTGATTTCAGGAGTTGCTAGCTTTCAGTATCCACGAGGTGAGTTTTCTCACTATACTGTACCTGGAAGGGTTTGACTGTATGACCGGAAGGTCGGATATGATATGTGATATATGTGCTATATGTGGTAAGTTAATTGTTATGCGTGCTGTGTATGTTTATATGGACCGGAAGGCAATATGTTATGGGCCGGAAGGCAATATGTTATGGGCCGGAAGGCGATTATGTTATGGGCCGGAAGGCGTTGTGTTGTGGACCGGAAGGTCAGGGCCTGGAAAGGCGTATATGTGTAAGTTGTATATTGGGGAACTCACTAAGCATTTATGCTTACAGTTGTTATGTATGTGTTTCAGGTACTAGCAAGGACCGTGGGAAGGCGCCGGCGTGATGCGTACACACTGATTGATGTTTTGAGATCTTGGGAATTCTATGATTTGTATTTCGACTTAACACCTGGAATAATTATATTTAGTTTGAATAAAAATACTCTATTTGTTTGAAATGAAAAATTTGTTTGAAAATTTGCGTTGTTACACTATCCCAGGTCACCGCTGTAATCTCTGCAAGAGTGAAATCAGCCGTCACAAACTTCCACCAGTCCTTCGCTCTCAAGCGAAGCTGGTTTAGAGTGAACCGTACCTTCAGATGCTCCAGAAAAGATCAAGTGTAGAAGCACCCTCAATGTCAGAGATCCACCTCATCGCAACTATCAGATCCTAATTCCCGTCAAACTCTGGTGGCTTCGTGTTGCTGAACTCTCGATACAACAATGAGTCACCCCCCTGTGGCCTCGCAACAGCAACAGCTGCAGTGGCTGCAACAGCAGCCGCCTCAGTAACTGTAGCATATCTCTCATCAAACATCTCCATCAACATGGTTTCAGCATCCAACCAAAAGAAACTGGGATCAAAGACTTTTTAGG
This sequence comes from Lactuca saligna, assembly GCF_052625555.1. Taxonomy (NCBI): domain Eukaryota; kingdom Viridiplantae; phylum Streptophyta; class Magnoliopsida; order Asterales; family Asteraceae; genus Lactuca; species Lactuca saligna. The sequence goes on from NC_136425.1 coordinate 54,703,720, forward strand.
TATAATTTCTCCTCCTCTAACTCTATTTTCGAGTTCATGATTAGGGTTGAACCCCCAATCTCGAACTTGTCTTTAATTTGTTGTTGGGGTTTTGTTTTCTAACCTCTATTGGGTGATTTCAATGGTTCCAATCTCAAACCAATCATTCCATGAACCCTATAAAATGCAAAACTACGGATAATGCAATTATGATGAAAGTGAGATTGGATTCTATGACCTAGATGATATTTGATAGCAATAAAACCATTTGGAATGCTCAAATTCATCGATGATAGTAGAATCAAGCATAAATTTGGGGTTTAGATGGTTATGTGACAAATTGTGTTGACAATAATGAAATTCTTGGAATGTGAGCATTTGATGAGTATATGATGCTCATAATCATGAGTTGATACTAACAATATGATTTTAATGCAAGAAAATGAAGGATTGAGAGACCTATAGTTGAATTTATGGAATAATTGTCCATAAGGGTATTTTGGGAAATCTATGGATAACTATATGTTGATTGACATATAAGAAGTTAATGACATTCATGAACATGAACTAACACTCTGGATATGTTATTCGAACATTAACATGAAGGATTGCTAGTGAAATTCTAGCTCTAATCATTGTTTTTACCCAAGGGTAATTTGGGAACATAGAATGGAATGGAGAATTCCTTAGTTGGATGAAGTACTTGCAATGAGATAAATTGTGGTTCTATATACTTAACAACACCTAATGATGTATTAAATGGTTTGGTAATAATTCATAATGGTTCGAGAGTGTTTTTGGGCAACTTGAGCTCTTAACCCTTTCATTTGAGTGTTTAGAAGCATTATGAACTTAGCATTTTGAATAAGGACTTAATGAATTAAGTTGAATGTTTTGACATGATAAAATGTTCTCTAGTAGTGCTTAGAAACCTTAAAAATTGTTACAATTAGGTACCTACAAGACCAAAACTATCAATACAAGTTCAAGACTCAAAATGTGAGTTTTTGGGGACGTTTAGGCTGTTACGGCACGCGACCTGTGTGGCCAAGCATGCGGCCTGTGCACGGGCATTAGTTTTCCTAGCTTGACCAATAAAACCGAATTTTTGTATTTTCTTCACAACTTTTGCATACGGACTCGGATTTACACGTGGTTTTCTCCTACATTCAAATTTTTACATAAGGAATGAGATGAAATAATAAAATTTAGTAATGGAACCTTTGATGGGCATTTTTGTCATTTTAATGACTTGTGTCCATGTTATATAAGTATTGATTGGGACTGAGTCTATAAGGAAAGGAACTAGAAGACGACTAGCTAACCTACGTGTGTTTGAGCTGAGTATGTGTTGGAATTTTCCCTACTTTGGGGTACATGGCAAAATGATTCTTATAATAATGAAATAATAATGTTTTGATATATGAGACCTTTTGAAGTAAAAGTGTTAAATGATTTTGGAAAGAATGTTTTGAAAGAATGCCTTGGAGGCAAGAATGTTTTTGAAAACAAAGAACGTGTTAGAAGAACATATATTTTGATAATGTGTTTGAAACGTTTTGAAATGAGTATTATGATACTAATGTATGAAATATGTAAAACATGGAAAGTGACGGCAAGAAATTTAAAGTAATGACAAGGAATGAAAAGTAATGATAGGATTTTTTTGTAAATTAAAAAGTAATCAAAGGAATTGGAAAGTAATGAAGTGAAAACTACCCAGGCCATGATACCACATAAGAGGCACTAAAGGAATCTATCCGGGTGGCACCTCCCCTTCGCCAGATAGATGTCCTAATGGAAATGATGCCTTGGTGGATTGATTTGTTCTTTCCACATTGGTCTAGACATGGGAGTGGTTCCTTTATTGGGTGTAGACCCTAATAATTAAAATGGCAACAATTTAATACTAGAATTTGCCCTTAATGACAAAAGATAATGAAATATGGAAATATAGCTTTTGAAATAAAATGAAAGGAAATGAAATGATAAGATATGAAATGATATTTATGAAATGTATAAAATGTGTTTTCCTTGAAAATGCTTGAAAATGTTTTATGGTCTAAAACTATGTTTTGTAAAGATGAAAAGTTTTTGGTAAAAATGTGATAAATGTTTTGGGTCGGAAACCCACGTAGCTCACGAGATCTTATTGTCTTACACGTCTCTTTTTAATGCCATGTATCTCAAGTTACCTTTAAGGAGAGAGAATTATAGATGGAAGTTAGAAGTCAAGTTATAGAGAATGGAGTGGAACTTAATAAGTTCCTTTGTATTTTGTGTTGATATAATTCCTATTTGCTTGCTATGGATTTATTGATACTTGATTGTAACACCTAATGTTTTAATTTATAAATGTTTTTGTGGAACCAATTTTTGTTAGATGTGGGTTAATACCTGAATGTTTTTAAAACCATAGCATATTAAAGTATGAAAATTTTATGGCATCACAGTTTGGTATTAGGGCCATAGTTTAGGCGAATTTTGATTGGATCATTCCACTCCTAGGCTTAGACTTTGGTAGAGAAAATTGTTAATGATACATAGTATTGTTGTGCCTTAATATAGGTAGTATCCTATGCAATCAATGATTATAAGAATTGCCTTAGTTAGATGCTTATGACACTTTGGATAAGTCTAGATGAAATCATAGAATGCTACATTAAGTGATTCTATAGTGAGTAATGGAAGTAAGACTAGGTTATGGATAATCTAAACCAGTGGATCAGAACCTTTTAATAGTGAACTCAAGGTCAATTATGTATGATGTGGGTATAATAGTATAGGGCCTGTACTATTATGCAAACATTATACATACATGAACTTGGTGGAAGCATGAAGGGGTTTTGTGAAATATGGTAAGGATCTGGGTGAGTTAGAGAATTAAACACATGCATTGTGTCAAATAAGAGTTATGAATGAATTTAAAGCATGATAATATAAAATTGGAAATTTTGATAGCTATGACATTTCTGTCAAGGTCAAACAACTAGTATGAAAATGAGAAGTTATTTGGGATACATATGATACATGTTGGAAATTGAGCTTGTATCCATTAAGTATTATTATTAGTGAGTTAGAAACACCAAGGAATGAAACAAATTTGAGTTGTTAAAGTTGTTAGCAAACAGTTAGCTAAAAAGGAACATTGTTGACTTTTGGTAAAAGTCTAAAATGGGACAGGAATTGGAACTCGATAGATATGATTAAGAGATTAGCTGAAGTTACTAATTTGGGACAAGCGTATGCTATTACATAAGAGTGATAACTTAAAATTACAAACAATTTGATTGAGAAAAGAATAGAATGGAATCATGAATTCCATCTTTAGATGAACGTAGATACTCGAATGTGATTGACGACATTGGAAGGTGAGCCAGTGACCTAATTGGCAAAATTATGATATGGTGATGAAAGCGAGATAGTAGTAGAAAGTGTGAATGAGACAACTTGGGAAGGAGTATGATATTGTTGACTCAATGGTATCTATTGGGGTACTAAGGAGTTGACAACTAGATAACAACAATATTGATTGTAAGGTATGATAGTGTTGGATTAGGTGTCTAAGCTCATAACTATTATTGGTATGTACTTGACCCAATAGTAGCATGGTCCATTTGGGTTGCATGGCATCGAGACAATTTGGATAGACTTCTATGAGATGAGGATATTTATGAGTTATTAATACACTATAAGTTCTAATATATTAATATGAAATCATATTATTTAATTAATATTGATCAAAAATTAGTTTGAAATTAATTTTGTGATCAAATGGGACTAATTAAATAAATGGGGATTGATTTGGTAAATCGTTCATTCTTATATAGTGGTCTTTTGATCCATAGTTCTTCATGGTGGGCTAAATACATGTGGTGGCCCATGGATACTACATAGAGGTTAAAACCCATGGATCATGAGGAATATGGAAAGTCATAAGTTACATGGTGTAACCCTAATGTGCACACTATATACGAAGCCTCATAGATCATGAAATTGGCACTAAGGAGGGACTACTGATAGATACATGAGGGCTAACCGATTTTGAGTGTACATAATCTTCTCTCAAGTTATTCCAATTTTTGGTGGTGTTGTGTGAACCATTTGATGTGCAAAACTTGGGGCACTATGTAACATCCGGATTTTTACCAGGTATCTTGTGAATTTAATTTTGTGGTATTGTGAGGGGGACTCGGCGAGTTGGAGCTCAGACTCGCCGAGTAGGGATGCGGATTTGGACAATGGAGCGCGCCTGGACTCGGCGAGTCTGCGCTGTGTAATGAAACCCTAAATTTCCGGGTTTGAGGCCTATTTAAAGGGCCTTATGGCCGTCATTTGTGCTCACCCAACCCTCAGTGAGAGACCCTTGTGTTCTTGAGCGATTTGTGAAGAGAAAGGAGCATTTCTTGACCTTGTGTGTGTTATTTAGCAAGAAGAAGGAGACTCTAGGCAAGAGGAAGAAAAGGAGGTTGCTATTTCGTGGATTTGGAGCTTAGATCATCACCCTAGAGGTATGATCTCGGACTATTTTCTGTTTGGTGAAGCATTATGCAATTTAGGGCTTATGATGGTCATTTATGGGATGATTTGGTGCCCATTGGTTCCCTCCTTGAGTTGAGGTTATGGATCTGGACCTATAGAGGTCCAGAGAGCCTCACTCATCAAGCTTTATGTATGACAATAGAGTCCATGACCTTGTGTTGTAGTAAATGAGTCAAAAACGTCATATATGGTCATATAGAGGTTGTATGTGCATCAAGATTGTAACTTTACGTGCTAAATGAGCTTGGAGGGACTGGATCTATGGATTAATGGACTAGATCTGACCTTTAGAGCAAGATTGAGTCAGTGCATGGCACGAACTCGCCGAGTCCGAAGAACAAACTCGGCGAGTAGCATGAATGTTGCCCGACCACACAGTGAGTGGCCTCGCCGAGTTGGGGAGGGTGGACTCCGTGAGTCAAGGGGGAGCCAGAATCGACAGGTGGACTGAGTCAAACTGGACTCGCCGAGTTGTTCTTGAGACTCGGCGAGTTGAGTCGTGGTGGCCCCACAACTCGTGCCAGGTGGAACTCGTCGAGTTGAGTGAATGCTCGACGTGTCAGGGGAGGATTCCAGGGAAATTGGGGTATACGCTCAGACTCGCCGAGTCGCTATAGCGCACTCGCCGAGTCCAGTCAAAGTTGACCGTCGACCGTTGACCTGGATTGACTTGTTAAAGTATGGTCAACCCTAGTTGGGAAAGTGTTAATTAGAGATGTATTGTGCTATAGGGGGACTACAGCTCGGCAGATCGAGTGATTAGCGATTTCAGGTTTACGATTTACCGAGACACGCGAGGTGAGTCTTCCCACTATACTTTACCTTGAGTAGGTAACCAGAGTTATGTGATAGAGTATTTGTATGCTATGTATGTTGTGTGTTGTACTACATGATTTCTATGTGATTTATGTGGTGCATGTTTATCAGAGCTAGAACCTGAGGGTTCACAGAGTTTGGGTGCACGGACCCACAGAGTTATATCCTAGAGTGGCTAATATGTGTTATATGTGGTATTCTGGGGAACTCACTAAGCCTTGTGCTTACAGTGTTGATGTTATTTGTTTCAAGTACTAGTGACGACCGCAGGAAGGCGCCGGCTTGATCCGTATACACACACGTTCAGAGCTTGATATTATGATCTTGGGATTTTGTACTGTTTTGTTGGATAATTAAAATGGTTGAATATCGATGGAATTATGTTTTATAAAAAAAAATTGAAAAATTTGTTTGAAATTTTCGGTGTTACAAATTGGTATCAGAGCCTTGGTTTGAGGGATTCGGGTACACCTTCGGGGGTATTTGAACTCAAACTGAGGAATTGAAGAGATATTTCAAAATAAAACCAAGATTTTCTAAGAGTAAAAGATTTTCCAGGAAGAAACGTGTGTACGATCAGCCAGCACCCGAACGGTGAATTCCCAAAATACCTTTATATTATGTGATAATTATTATTAATGTAATGTGTTTGCATGCTAGAGTAGGCTAGGTATTGCTAATAGGACTAGAGTGGCCTGTTTTGTGATGCCTTAGCCTAGGGAGGGGTGAGCTGCTATGAGATGCTGAGAGTAATTAGGTAGCAGCTAGGGATTTGTGTGAGATTTATTTCAAAGTGATTTAAGTATAATAGAGTACTTGGGGATTGGGATCCGAAAAGGAAGATTTGGGGTGTGTACTGAGACGGTGCGGACAGTAGTATTGGGCCCGTACTACTGAAAGCACCGGTGCGGTACACAGTCCAAATAAGAATCTTGGGATGCCAAGAATCAAGGAGGGGTGGATTGTCGAATGTAAGAGTGTTCGAGTGAATTCTAATTATCGCATGTTGTATTTCAGAGGTTGATCATGGTGAGGACACGTCATGTGCCAGAGGATGCCGGAGCTAGTGATGAGGAGATTCGACAGATCATTCATGAGGAGGTGGCTGCGGTCATCAGAGCTGAGATACCAGAGATGTTCGGGTCTATTAAGACCGCGTTGATTGAGACATTTGACGAGCGCTATGCCGCTCTTTCTGAGGCTGTGGTTGCAGCGGCTACCGCAACGATTGCTGCGGCAAGACCCCAGGGAGGTGATGCGACATTGTTTAGGGAGTTCAGCAACACCAAGCCACCAGAGTTTGATGGTACGCAGGATCCGGTGGCAGCTATGAGGTGGATATCTGATATGAAGGGATGCTTCTTCACTTGCTCGTCCCCTGAGCATTTGAAGGTTCGGTTCGCGCTGATCCAGCTTCGCTTGGGAGCGAAGGACTGGTGGAAGTTTGTGACGGCGCACTTCACACCGACTGAGCTTTCGGCAGTGACCTGGGAGAGGTTCACTACCATGTTCCGAGATGAGTACGTCCCTCAGGTGGAGAGGGAGCGTCTGGCACAGGAGTTTCTGACCCTCAAGCAGGGTACCGAGTCAGTTACAGCGATTACGAGGAAGTTTCATGAGAGGGCGATGTTCTGCCCTGAGCACGTGTCCACCGAGCAGGCACGTATGAGCCGTTACCTGAGCATTCTAAGACGGGATATTCGGGAGTTCGCTGCGAACTCCTCGTATCGGACATTTGCCGAGCTTCAGGCAAATGCTCGGAAGAGGGAGATTGAGCTTGAGACTCAGGCCAGGGGGGAGGCGGAGTCTCTGGGGAGGGATCGGCGGCCGGCACAGTCCCAGCCGGCAACCAAGCGGGCCAAGCCCGCTGATCCCAGACCCGGGAGCCAGAAGGGCCGCACTTGTGGAAAGTGTGGCAAGGGTCACGATGGAGTCTGTCGAGCAGGGTCTTGCTACAAATGTGGCAAGGAGGGGCATATGGCCAAGGACTGCCCCAAGGGATTTGCAGTGTGCTTCCACTGCAACCAGACCGGACACCGGAAGGCGGAGTGTCCGCTGCTGCGCGGAGCATCTCAGGGGTCTGCTCCCGCCACCATCAGAGCTACTGCTACAGAGAGTCGGCCTGTAACACCGTGAATTTCAAAAAAAAATTTCATTTAAAATAATCGTAAATTCTTAGAAACACTTGTTTAAAATCTCATTTATAAACGAATTACAAAAAACAAAACTCCTTTTTCACTTGCATAGAAAACCAGGATCCTCCAAAACATGACTCTTTCTCTGGTGTGTACAATCAACCGGTGCCGTCCCGTGATACTGAAAGAAACCTGAAAAACAACACAACACAAAACAATGTAAGCACGAAGCTTAGTGAGTTCCTCAAAATACCACACATAACACATATTAGCCACTCGAGGCTATAACTCTGTGGGTCCGTGCACCCAAACTCTGTGAACCCTCAGGTTCTAACTCTGGGAACCTTCCGGTTCCAACTCTAAAAACATGCACAACATAAATCACGTAGAAATAATGCAGTACAATACATCACGTACATATAGCATACAAATACTCTGATCACATAACTCTGGTTACCTACTCAAGGTAAAGTATAGTGAGAAGACTCACCTGGCAAACAGAAAGCAGATATCCCCACACTTGAATCTCGAACCCGCCACCGCCTAACACATAAGGCAAATACTCTCATGAATATAACTCTCGAGACTAGAATCAACCCTCTCATGGCACCCTCTTAAGGGTAAAAGACTATTTTACCCCTCTCTTGGCCCAAAGGCCACATCGCTGACTAAGCCTTAAAAGTCAACGGTCAACTCTTGGTCCAAGTCAAAGTCCTCCGTCAAAGTCAACCCTCCTGGTTGACCCTGCTCGCCGAGTCAACCCGTCGACTCGTCGAGCTCCCATGCTCAGAACTTCCCCAATCTGCGACTCAACTCGCCGAGTCACCCCGAGACTCGCCGAGTCCCACAACTCTGAGTCCACTCGCCCACAACTCACCGAGTCATCCCTCGACTCACCGATTCTCGACTCAACCAGAGAATATCGGGACCCTTCGACAAGACTCGTCGAGTCCAAGAACAGACTCGCCGAGTCTACGGCTATCTTCAACCTACTCGCCGAGTTGTTCATACAACTCGCCGAGTTCCAGGCCATCTTCATCCAACTCGTCGAGTACTCCCATGTGACTCGCCGAGTACCACCGTTCTGAATCCATTCAGAAGCATTCCAGGCCATGCAATTGCTTCAAAAACATAGATCTAGTCTCCTACCACTCATCCATCACATAAAGTGGCAAACTTTACGTGAATCCAAGGAGATCTAATCCGTTTGCACATTGGGGCTAGGGTTTGGGACATGTAAGCTTCACTAAACACTCCAATACAGGGACTTTCATGCACTCTAGACCTTCTCCCTTCCAGATCTGAGGTAGCAACCTCAGATCTAACCTATAAACTCCAATACATCCAAAGATATGATCTCCAACACCCCCAAAATGATCCATCTAAGAAATAGCAGCTCAAAAAAACGAGATATTACCTCAAAGGAATGCCCCAAAAGAAATGAGACTCGAATCCAAACAAAGCACCTTGCTCCAAGCCTTCAATCTCCCAAAATTCCTTCACAAATACATTCTCCAAGCTCCAATCCATTCAACAATGGTGCTTCTTCATGATTTAGGGTTTTCTGGGGCTCAAGGGGTGATAAAGAGGCTGGGAGGGAAACATAATGATCTTTATATAAGGCTTAACCCCGAGAATTAGGGTTTTCTCCACACAGCGCCTACTCGCCGAGTCCATTACACTGACTCGCCGAGTCGGCCACTTAACACGCGACCAAGTCGCGACTCTACTCGCCGAGTCCATCCATGGACTCGCCGAGTCACTCTTTCACAACTTACTCTTTTAGGCCCTTAAACTCTACTATTGATATTTCGGGATGTTACAATTCTCCCCCACTTAAATTAGGCTTCGTCCTCGAAGCCTACAACAACTCAACTCCAGAAATACTCCCACAACGTGCCACCTGGCCTTAATCGGACCAGATCTCACAAGGCATACCCATAAAACTCGAACACACTTTCCCTTTCCTTACGGTGCCCTGACCACTGTCTCGAACCGTGCACCGGATGTACCCTCTGATAACCATACTCATCGATCCGAGAATTACCCATGAAGCATCACTGCCCAAATCTCAACAATCACTCGACCCATAAGGGTTAGAAGCCATGAACCATCAGATCCCCGATCCGAATCCCACCCTATCTAATCCGTGACGACGGAAGGACCCACTCTTCAATTCCAGAGTAACTCCCATGAGTCCTCTTCTTGCAATCACACACCCATGCCGCACCAACCTTCGCACTCTCGGGTTAGGAAAACCTGTCATACTGACGACATCTCTAACATTCTCAGGAGAAACCACCACTACGCACACAACCCTTGATCAGAATCAAGCTGGGAGTCCCAGACTCCATCCCTGCATCCATCCTGAGACTCTTGGCTCTACACCCGCGGAATCCCTCGCGTCCTCAGCAGACATCCTATCATGATGTCATTCCATACCACTGGCACAGACACAGTGTTCGACCACCATACTCCAAATCATCCATTCTCACTACTACTTCCACTTCTGCGAATCAACACTTTCCCCAGCAAATGAGGGTCTGACACCTCCTCCCATACAACAGCTCAAAGGGCGGCATACCAATGCACTTATGATGGCTGTTGATATAAGATAACTCAACCAAGGAAAATTACATGCCGCAACTCCCTCCGAAATCTAATACAAATGCCCGAAGCATGTCTTTGAGCGTCTGAATCGTTCGCTCCCTTTGAGGTGTCCTCAGACATCATCATGATAAGCTCTAGCTCATCTCATATCCCTCTTCGAGACAGAGCACCAAGTCAGCCTTTGACTCCACAGCTGAGCCTCCAAAGGTCACCCATATCATGATCCAAATACCCCACTAACTTCCTCCCCGTGACCACTATCCCGGCCCCGTGACACGCAAGTCCCGAAATTCTCTTTTCCTTATGCAAGAAGGCACAATCCAACCGAGGATTGTCTCCACTCTGATCTCTGGTTTCTGCTGCGCATATCCCTTGCGCATCTCACCACATTCCCCGACAGAGACGGGGACCCCAGACTCGCCCCCGGTCCAACATCCAGGCTCCAAAAACTCAATACTAGGGCTACTCAAGCCCAAAACTCTTCCACATCATACACTGATCGGAGAACATTCCATCATCACATTCTCTTGCCATCTAGTGAGCACTACGGCTCCCCCGCGGTATCACAACACCCTCTGACTAGTGAGTACTACGGCTCTCCGCAGTATCACAACACCCTCTGACTAGTGAGTACTACGGCTCTCCGCAGTATCACAACACCCTCTGACTAGTGAGTACTACGGCTCTCAGTATCACAACACCCTCTGACTAGTGAGTACTGCGACTCTCCGCAGCATCACAACACCCTCTGACTAGTGAGTACTACGACTCTTCGCAGTATCACAACACCCTCTGACCCCACTAGCTCGTGCTCCACAGACTATCATAGGCGGCTACCCATACTCGTCTCGAATATTCATCACAGACTCTGGAGGCAATCGTCATAATGGACTCCCACCCTTGCGAAGATCCACTCTCAAAAGTAATCTCCCTGGATGCCCATACTCGAAAGGCTCTCACTAGATCCATGGATACCCGATATACCACAAGTCATCTCAACTCAAGATTCACGAATACTTCGAAATAAAGATATCAATACCCGGATACCTCGGAACACCCCCACCGAACATCACAAGATCCTGCCACAACCACTGATCTCCTGCCCCAAGCACCATATAGAGGCAATAATACATTCCCTCTGAACCCCATAATTAGATCTTCATTTTTCCAAGTTGCAACTTCGGTGTATCCAATTTCTCAATTGCAGTACGAAGAAATGCTAACGCTACGAAATACGCTGATAATTCTCCGAAACCCCCTTTTTCCCGCCGCTCAAAATCCAACAAGGATACGCATACCGACCCGGGAGTTGGCTGCCCAATCATTCTCTATCTACTTGCCCCAACACTGACCAATACCAGATTTCTGACTAATAAACACCTGTCGTGGAGACATTCATCCTTCTCAAACAAGTACTTCCCGCATTAACTCACTCTGACCCCTTTCCTCGATCACCGACATCTCTGGTCTCATGATTTCTTACCGCATATCTCTATACTCCACTTATAACTGCTCTTGACAAATCTCTGCTTTCTTACATACGGCACCCGGTTCTCCCCCACTTAGGGTTCGAACCATCACCAAATAGCACGCAACTAACCCATAACTATATTCTCCAACAAAATTGCACCTGCCCCCGGAAAGTGCTACACAATGCCCTATAATCCCCCTTACGGAAATGAATCGACCTCATATACTCTGAACCTCTGATGAACTCCTCAAGAACTTCTCGTCACGTCTGCCTCTAGTCGTTCCAAATCTCGTACCAACCTAGTACCAAACAACTCAACTGCTCAATAACATCCCTGACTCATAGACTGAACCATAAAATCACCGTACCCCTCACCTCAACTCATCAACCAACGCTCCAACATCGGGATCATCCCAAGAACAAGGACTCACTCCCATATTCACCACCCCATGGATAGAAAACTCTCTGCACCGCTAACCTCGACTGAACTCCCCACTGATACCACTACCATACACCCGACTATACTCAATTAGGTGTAGCATGGCCCTCGACTATCTCAGTCCAAATTGACTATCTGCTCATGATAAATCACTACCTCGCGGCGCACATGCTACCTAATACTCTGGTGGGAAATCATCATCAATGACGACCTGCAGGGTTTACCCCTAAACCCAAAACCAAAACATCATGCTCCTCATATTTTCACACGTACATAAGTAGTACCTCCCAGATCATAGGAGGTGACATATCCTTTATCGACTGATCACTCAACTCAGATCGAAATTCTCCCTGCTCACTGACTCCTTACTAAAATACTCTGAGGGACTCTCGATCTCCCTCTCAAGGGACGCCTCTTCGAACTTACTCATGACCGAATAACCGGAGAACCACAAACAACCTTCACTACGAATCGTGGTACTCATTCCATGACATCTCTTCTTAATATGCCCCAATGTATGGTACCCTAACCATAACATCATTCCTCCATCCGCTCCGATGTATGGTATCCGGACCATAACATCACTCCTCAATCTGCTCTGATGTATGGTACCCGAACCATAACATCACTCCTCAATCTGCTCCGATGTATGGTACCCAGACCATAACATCACTCCTCAATCTGCTCTGATGTATGGTACCCGGACCATAACATCACTCCTCAATCTGCTCTGATGTATGGTACCCGGACCATAACATCACTCCTCAATCTGCTCTGATGTATGGTACCTGAACCATAACATCACTCCTCAATCTGCTCTGATGTATGGTACTCGAACCATAACATCACTCCTCAATCTGCTCTGATGTATGGTATCCGAACCATAACATCACTCCTCAATCTGCTCTGATGTATGGTACCCGAACCATAACATCACTCCTCAATCTGCTCTGATGTATGGTATCCGAACCATAACATCACTCCTCAATCTGCTCTGATGTATGGTACCCGAACCATAACATCACTCCTCCATCCGCTCCTTAGAACCTTCAGAATACTCCCTGTATCAAGTATGGGTCCTCTGCTTTCAGTAGTACGGGCCCATACTACCTGCCACATCTACCCATACTTTCCACACAGACCATCCCAGAGCTTCTAAGTAACTGCTCGACCTGCCCTTTCACTAATCCCATTGCGCGTGCTTGCTCCCCAGCGAAATTCTCTACTCTGCAAGCGCACTCATCTGGCTAGGGTTACTCCCTAGGCTCTTCCGTTGTCCTCCCCCTTCTTTGCTATCAGCTGCTGAAGAGCTCCTAATGATGCCAGCATCTACCTCCTGAATATCGTCATATTCACATGGTAGCTGACTCCCATCATCGAGAGTTCCACAAAGCACAAAGCAAGCAGCATTCGAGCATCGAAGAATACATAGGACTCCCTCTCTGTGATAACTCCACCTTCTCGGCTCATCCTCAAAAGTACCACCGAACTCTGTAACTCTACCCCTCATGGGTTCTAACTGGATACTCTCACTCATCACATACTCAAAAGCATAACACATATAACAACGAGTCCTAGGCTAAGGCATCACAAATCAGGCCACTCTAGTCCTAACATATGAAATACCTAGCCTGTCTCTAGCATGTAATAATATCTCATAAAGTGCATCATAAATATCTCATAACACAAAAATAAGGGTATTTTGGGAAATCACCGTTCGGGCTCTGGCTGATTGTACACACTGCTCTTTCTTGTTTTCTCTTTGAACTCTTATTCATTTTTTGAAAATCATTTCCTTAAAACTTTTCTTACTTCCTCAGTTTGAGTCCAGATTTAGCCGAAGGCGCATCCGAATCCCTCAAACCAAGGCTCTGATACCAACTTGTAACACCGTGAATTTCAAAACAATTTTTCATTTAAAATAATCGTAAATTCTTAGAAACACTTGTTTAAAATCTCATTTATAAACGAATTACAAAAAACAAAACTCCTTTTTCACTTGCATAGAAAACCAGGATCCTCCAAAACATGACTCTTTCTCTGGTGTGTACAATCAAGCCGGTGCCGTCCCGTGATACTGAAAGAAACCTAAAAAACAACACAACACAAAACACTGTAAGCACGAAGCTTAGTGAGTTCCTCAAAATACCACACATAACACATATTAGCCACTCGAGGCTATAACTCTGTGGGTCCGTGCACCCAAACTCTGTGAACCCTCAGGTTCTAACTCTGGGAACCTTCCGGTTCCAACTCCAAAAACATGCACAACATAAATCACGTAGAAATAATGCAGTACAATACATCACGTACATATAGCATACAAATACTCTGATCACATAACTCTGGTTACCTACTCAAGGTAAAGTATAGTGAGAAGACTCACCTGGCAAACAGAAAGCAGATATCCCCACACTTGAATCTCGAACCCGCCACCGCCTAACACGTAAGGCAAATACTCTCATGAATATAACTCTCGAGACTAGAATCAACCCTCTCATGGCACCCTCTTAAGGGTAAAAGACTATTTTACCCCTCTCTTTGCCCAAAGGCCACATCGCTGACTAAGCCTTAAAAGTCAACGGTCAACTCTTGGTCCAAGTCAAAGTCCTCCGTCAAAGTCAACCCTCCTGGTTGACCCTGCTCGCCGAGTCAACACGTCGACTCATCGAGCTCCCATGCTCAGAACTTCCCCAATCTGCGACTCAACTCGCCGAGTCACCCCGAGACTCGCCGAGTCCCACAACTCTGAGTCCACTCGCCCACAACTCACCGAGTCATCCCTCGACTCACCGATTCTCGACTCAACCAGAGAATATCGGGACCCTTCGACAAGACTCGTCGAGTCCAAGAACAGACTCGCCGAGTCTACGCCTATCTTCAACCTACTCGCCGAGTTGTTCATACAACTCGCCGAGTTCCAGGCCATCTTCATCCAACTCGTCGAGTACTCCCATGTGACTCGCCGAGTACCACCGTTCTGAATCCATTCAGAAGCATTCCAGGCCATGCAATTGCTCCAAAACATAGATCTAGTCTCCTACCACTCATCCATCACATAAAGTGGCAAACTTTACGTGAATCCAAGGAGATCTAATCCGTTTGTACATTGGGGCTAGGGTTTGGAACATGTAAGCTTCACTAAACACTCCAATACAGGGACTTTCATGCACTCTAGACCTTCTCCCTTCCAGATCTGAGGTAGCAACCTCAGATCTAACCTATAAACTCCAATACATCCAAAGATATGATCTCCAACACCCCCAAAATGATCCATCTAAGAAATAACAGCTCAAAAAAACGAGATATTACCTCAAAGGAATGCCCCAAAAGAAATGAGACTCGAATCCAAACAAAGCCCCTTGCTCCAAGCCTTCAATCTCTCAAAATTCCTTCACAAATACATTCTCCAAGCTCCAATCCATTCAACAATGGTGCTTCTTCGTGATTTAGGGTTTTCTGGGGCTCAAGGGGTGATAAAGAGGCTGGGAGGGAAACATAATGATCTTTATATAAGGCTCAACCCCGAGAATTAGGGTTTTCTCCACACAACGCCTACTCGCCGAGTCCATTACACTGACTCGCCGAGTCGGCCACTTAACACGCGACCAAGTCGCGACTCTACTCACCGAGTCCATCCATGGACTCGCCGAGTCACTCTTTCACAACTTACTCTTTTAGGCCCTTAAACTCTACTATTGATATTTCGGGATGTTACACGGCCCGTGAAGGCCGAGGCACCGAGGGCTCGGGGGAGAGCCTTTCAGCTGACTGCGGAAGAGGTCCGCGCTGCACCCGACGTTGTGGCTGGTACGCTTCCTTTTTATTATTTATTTATGGTGTTGAGATATTATGCTTATATTATGCTATGCATAGGTACCTTCCTTGTGAATTCTGTACCTGCTTTAGTGTTATTTGACTCGGGTGCGAGTCGATCTTTTGTATCTTTGACATTTAGTCAGCATATCAGTGTTAGTCGTGGGGCACTGAGTCGGCCCCTGCGGGTTTCCATAGCCGCCGACGGAGTGATTTGTGCCACAGAGGTCCTCCGGGGATGTGTATTGGAGATTTTTGGGGTTGAGTTCCCGATCGACCTGATTCCTATTGCGATGGGTGATGTCTGTGTTATAGTGGGCATGGACTGGTTGAGCTGCTTCGGTGCGATTATCGATTGCGAGCGTCAGCTGGTGACTATACGAGATCCTAGTGGGGGAGTTCTTTCGGTTTACGACGAGGGTACACATTCGGGATCAGCCTTTTGTTCGGCTGCTAGGGCGAGGCAGTGTTTACAGCAGGGCTGTAAGGGTTTTGTGGCATATGTGATGGATACACGAGTGATCTCCGAGAGACCGAGTTCGGTGGATGAAGTTCCGGTGGTGCGTGAGTTTCCAGATGTCTTTCCCGAAGAGTTACCAGGTGTGCCTCCCGTGAGGCAAGTAGAGTTTGGTATCGATTTGGTTCTGGGAGCCGCGCCTATCGCTAAGGTGCCGTATCACCTTGCGCCTCCAGAGATGCAAGAGTTATCCTCGCAACTTCAGGAGTTGCTGGGGAAGGGGTTTATTCGGCCGAGTAGCTCGCCGTGGGGTGCACCCATCCTGTTTGTGAAGAAGAAAGATGGCTCGCATCGCATGTGTATTGATTACCGGGAATTGAATAAGCTGACGGTCAAGAACCGTTACCCGTTGCCGAGGATCGACGATTTATTCGATCAGTTATAGGGAGCATCTTGGTTCTCCAAGATTGATTTGAGGTCGGGCTATCATCAGGTGAGAGTGCGGGACGAGGACGTCCAGAAGACAGCATTCATGACGCGTTATGGGCATTATGAGTTTGTGGTGATGCCTTTTGGGCTCACCAATGCCCCGGCTGTGTTCATGGACCTCATGAACAGGGTATGTCGGCCGATGTTGGATCGGTCGGTGATTGTGTTCATTGATGATATTCTGGTATATTCGAGATCTAGAGAGCAGCACGAGGAGCATTTGAGGGAGGTTCTTGGAGTTTTGAGATCAGAGAAACTTTATGCAAAGTTTTCCAAGTGCGATTTCTGGTTGCAGGAGGTCCAGTTTCTGGGACATCTCGTTAACCAGAAGGGGATATTGGTCGATCCGGCCAAGGTTGATGCAGTGATGAGGTGGGAGGTGCCAAGGTCACCTTCTGAGATCCGGAGTTTCCTTGGGTTGGCAGGGTATTATCGGAGGTTTATTAAGGATTTCTCCAAGATTGCGGTTCCACTCACCAGATTGACCCGGAAGGGTGTTACATTTTTATGGGGTCCCGAGCAGCAGACCTCCTTTGAGACGCTTCGCCAGAGGTTGTGTGAAGCTCCGGTATTAGCTCTTCCGGAAGGGATGGAAGGTTTTGTGGTATTCTGTGATGCATCGATTTTAGGACTGGGAGCGGTACTGATGCAGAAGGGACATGTGATAGCATATGCATCGAGGCAGTTGAAGCCTCACGAGACGAGGTACCCCACACATGATTTGGAGTTGGGGGCAGTGGTGTTCGCCCTCAAGATTTGGCGGCACTACTTGTATGGGGTTTGTTGTACGATTTACACGGACCATAAGAGCTTGAAGTACTTGATGGATCAGCCTAACCTAAATATGCGGCAGAGAAGATGGTTAGATGTGGTCAAGGATTATGATTGCGAGATCTTGTACCACCCGGGCAAGGCTAATGTGGTAGCCGACGCATTGAGTCGCAGGGCGGAGAGTACTCCACTGAAAGCTGTATGTTTGAGATTGACCATGATAGCTCCAGTTCTGGACGCCATTCGTGGGGCTCAGGCCGAGGCTGTGCGTCCGGAGATGCAGAAGCGAGAGCGGGTCGTTGGGTTGGTTTATGAGTTTATATCAGATAGTCGGGGTCTTATGACTTATCAGGGCCGAATCTGGGTACCGTTTGTGGGCGGTACGCGTACTACATTGATGGAGGAGGCTCATAGATCGAAATTTTCGATCCATCCTGGGGCTACAAAGATGTATTTGGACTTAAGGAAGGAGTATTGGTGGCCTTGTATGAAGAGGGATGTCGCATGGTTTGTCGAGAGGTGTTTGACCTGTCGAAGGGTAAAGGCCGAACACCAGAGACCGCATGGCAAGTTGCAGCCATTGGAGGTTCCCGAGTGGAAGTGGGAACAGATCACTATGGATTTCATCACCAAATTGCCGAGGACTGCCAGAGGAGTCGATGCAATTTGGGTGATTGTGGATAGGTTGACAAAAAGCGCTCACTTTCTTGCCATCAGTGAGAGTTCTTCGGCGGAGAAGTTGGCGGAGATTTATGTGAGAGAGGTTGTATCTCGGCATGGGGTGCCGATCTCGATTGTTTCAGATCGCGATGTGCGTTTCACTTCCTGTTTCTGGAAGAAATTTCATGAGGAGTTGGGTACTAAGCTACATTTTAGTACCGCATACCACCCCCAGACCGACGACCAGAGTGAGCGGACGATTCAGACACTTGAGGACATGCTTCGAGCATGTGTATTGGACTTTGGGGGTAGTTGGGACACGTATTTGCCCTTGGAAGAGTTTTCCTACAATAACAGCCATCATTCGAGCATCGGTATGCCGCCCTTTGAGCTGTTGTATGGTAGGAGGTGTCGGACTCCCATATGTTGGGGGAGAGGTTGGGCAAAGGGTAATGGGTAGTACAAAGATCGTGAATCAGACGACAGAGCAGATACAGCTGGTCAGACAGAGGTTATTGACCGCTCAGAGCCGACAAAAGAGTTATGCGGATAGGCGCCGGTCCGAGCTGGAATTTCAGGTCGGCGACTTCGTTCTCCTGAAGGTTTCTCCTTGGAAAGGAGTGATCCGATTCAGGAAGAGGGGCAAATTGGGGCCCCAGTTTATAGGTCCGTTTCGTGTGATTGCAAGGGTAGGCCGGGTAGCCTATCGGCTGGAGTTACCAGCAGAGTTGGGGCAGATTCACAACACTTTTCATGTATCGCAGTTGAGGAAATGTATAGCCGATGAGTCGGCAGTGGTTCCATTAGAGGATATTTAGGTGGATGCAAGCCTGAATTATGCTGAGAGACCAGTGGCTATTAGGGATCGGAAGATCAAGATTTTGAGGAACAAGGAGGTACCTCTGGTATTGGTTCAGTGGCAACATCGGAGGGGATCAGAAATGACCTGGGAGCCGGAGGGTATGATGCGGGAGCAGCATCCGGAGCTGTTTTAGAGCGAGACTTCGAGGGCAAAGTCTAGTTCTAGTGGGGGAGAGTTGTAACATCCGGATTTTTACCAGGTATCTTGTGAATTTAATTTTGTGGTATTGTGAGGGGGACTCGGCGAGTTGGAGCTCAGACTCGCCGAGTAGGGATGCGGATTTGGACAATGGAGCGCGCATGGACTCGGTGAGTCCAGGATATGGACTCGGCGAGTCTGCGCTGTGCAATGAAACCCTAAATTTCCGTGTTTGAGGCCTATTTAAAGGGCCTTATGGCCATCATTTGTGCTCACTCAACCCTAAGTGAGAGACCCTTGTGTTCTTGAGCGATTTGTGAAGAGAAAGGAGCATTTCTTGACCTTGTGTGTGTTATTTAGCAGGAAGAAGGAGACTCTAGGCAAGAGGAAGCAAAGGAGGTTGCTATTTCGTGGATTTGGAGCTTAGATCATCACCCTAGAGGTATGATCTCGGACTATTTTCTGTTTGGTGAAGCATTATGCAATTTAGGGCTTATGATGGTCATTTATGGGATGATTTGGTGCCCATTGGTTCCCTCCTTGAGTTGAGGTTATGGATCTGGACCTATAGAGGTCCAGAGAGCCTCACTCATCAAGCTTTATGTATGACAATAGAGTCCATGACCTTGTGTTGTAGTAAATGAGTCAAAAACGTCATATATGGTCATATAGAGGTTGTATGTGCATCAAGATTGTAACTTTACGTGCTAAATGAGCTTGGAGGGACTGGATCTATGGATTAATGGACTGGATCTAACCTTTAGAGCAAGATTGAGTCAGTGCATGGCACGGACTCGCCGAGTCTGAAGAACAGACTTGGCGAGTAGCATGAATGTTGCCCGACCACACAGTGAGTGGCCTCGCCGAGTTGGGGAGGGTGGACTCAGTGAGTCAATGGGGGAGCCAGAATGGACAGGTGGACTGAGTCAAACTGGACTCGCCGAGTTGTTCTTGAGACTCGGCGAGTTGAGTCGTGGTGGCCCCACAACTCGTGCCAGGTGGAACTCGTCGAGTTGAGTGAATGCACGACGTGTCAGGGGAGGATTCCAGGGAAATTGGGGTATACGCTCAGACTCGCCGAGTCGCTATAGCCACTCGCCGAGTCTGGTCAAAGTTGACCGTTGACCGTTGACCAACGTTGACCTGGATTGACTTGTTAAAGTATGGTCAACCCTAGTTGGGAAAGTGTTAATTAGAGATGTATTGTGATATAGGGGGACTACAGCTCGGCAGATCGAGTGATTAGCGATTTTAGGTTTACGATTTACCGAGACACGCGAGGTGAGTCTTCCCACTATACTTTACCTTGAGTAGGTAACCAGAGTTATGTGATAGAGTATTTGTATGCTATGTATGTTGTGTGTTGTACTACATGATTTCTATGTGATTTATGTGGTGCATGTTTATCAGAGCTAGAACCTGAGGGTTCACAGAGTTTGGGTGCACGGACCCACAGAGTTATAGCCTAGAGTGGCTAATATGTGTTATATGTGGTATTCTGGGGAACTCACTAAGCCTTGTGCTTACAATGTTGATGTTATTTGTTTCAGGTACTAGTGACGACCGCGGGAAGGCGCCGGCTTGATCCGTATACACACACGTTCAGAGCTTGATATTATGATCTTGGGATTTTGTACTGTTTTGTTGGATAATTAAAATGGTTGAATATCGATGGAATTATGTTTTATAAAAAAAAATTGAAAAATTTGTTTGAAATTTTCGGTGTTACACACTAAGCTCTTTAATGTACAAGGAATCAAGCTACAACAAAAGGTATGTCTTTCAACTATATTTCATATTGTATATACTCCATAATATGCTAGTTAGGATGATACCTTGGAAAATTGATATTTTCATGTATAATAGAGAAAACATAGATCCAATGTACATAAGGTTGCATGTACACCATAGGAGTGTTACAATGCTCAAAACCCAACAGTGGTATTAGAGACTAGCCTTGTTTTCAATTATACTTGATGTTGCTTGCTTAAAAATGCCTCAAAATTGATTTTCTGCTATTTTGACAGTGGACTCGCCGAGTCTAAGTACAAATTCATCCAACTCGACGAGTTTTTGAACTTATAAACCTATTTTCGATGTGATAATGATCATGGTTATCCAATTTAAAAGATAATTGTCAATGTTTCATGATTTGTATTAGTTTATATGGTTATGAAATTTGTTTGATATGAATTGTCTTGTGCTTATGAGTTTGATTTAGATCATAGAAAAATTGATTGTTATTGTATGTTAAAATTTTGGTCTAAATGTTTTTTGATGAAATCCATAACTTGTCCTCAAGCTATGGAAAAGAGAAAAGTATTTCATTTAAAATTCATTAAAACTCATAGGTTATAGAAAATGAAGAGTCCTTTTCATAAATGGTTTTATGAACTCCATAACTTGTCCTCAAGTTATGGATTTTCAAGAGTCTTTTTATTTAATCCTATATAAAACTCATAAGTTATGGATTCTAAAGGTTTTAAATAGTTTTAAAACTTTCCCTCAAGTTTTGGAATTTGTAAATGTAAAAGTCTAACTTTTGAAACATTTAATTCCAAACCCTAGAATTTTAAAGTTTAAAATTCTACCCTTATACTATTATAATATTATAGGTATAATATATATATATATATATATATATATATATATATATATATATATGTGTGTGTGTGTGTGTGTGTGTGTGTGTATAAGAACAAAGTCATTCTTATCGTTAGTAGCCCTCATTCACGAAGCTGGTCTATAAAGGGGGTATAAAGTTCCTACCTACAAAATGGCAACTTAATGGGTGTCCACTCTTACCCACCGCTTCCTTGACTGGTGGAGGGTCGTTAGTCGAACGGGTAGGATAGGACTCTAATTCTCCCTTCATTAAAAGTATAATGAAAAATATTAAGTAACTAAACACTTATTAATTCCCAATCTTATTTACTTAGGAAAATGTGAACATGGTGCTAACTCATAAAATTGCACTTTACACCTTGTTACGCCGTTAGTGGAGCGTGTGTGGTTAATCGGCACACTAATCTGGACTGACAGTGCATGGAAAAGGGTAGCTTGATGTTACTCATAGATCAATGGAGCATGTATGGTTAACCGACACATTGATTAGGTGGTGTAACATTCAGTGTACCAAGTTAATTTACATGGTTATTCACACCGTCTTTGTGATCCTCTTTTTCCTTTTTCGTGGTGGAAAATGGTAAATCATCATTTACCTACCTTCAAATGTTTTACAGTTTGGATTACGGCATCCCTCTTCCAAATTGTAAAATATTGTGTGGGGTCCTAACCTTAATATTTCATTTGGATGTTATATTAAGGATTAAAATCAACTAAACTTGAATTTATCCCATTTGTAGATGTCTAGTTTAGACAACTATGGTTTTCCCAAATCTTTTAAGAACAAGCTTTATTCATCAAGATGATTTTCCATATGACGATCAAGGTGAAATATTAATCCCTTTTTTGTGTTGTAGTGGAACTTCACTCCTCCACCTCCTCCAATAATTCTCCCTAACCCACAAGTTTTGGGTCACTCAAAGCCCTATTGGTAGGAAGGAAAGTTTGTATGTACTTAGGTCTTGGAGATAAAGTAATATACTAACAAGCTAGGAGAGTTGGGTGTTGTGTTCCCAAGGAAGTTGATTGGGTTCTTCAATCACTTCTCGAGTCATAGAGTGAGTTCATTAAGGACTACTATGTGACAGACCACAACATAACCCTTATTGATCTTACCTATTTGCTTGTTCCTACTGAATCAGCAATGATTTGGCACACTGGAAAAAGCAAATTAGATTAGAAGATCTACTCCTCAAACTTCCATGGACATTGGAAATGGAAGCATTGGAGGTCTAGAAAAGCTTTCTATTTCGAATGGAAAGGGATCGACCATAGTCAACCTGGTTGACCAAATCGTAAAGAGAAGGGCTAAGTATGAAATTGTCCCATGTGCCATTCCTAAAGAGTCCATATGTTTCTATTGCCATGAGAAGAGGTATTGGTTGCAAAGCTGCCATACTAACCTGAAAAACCATAAGGATGGTAAAGTCAAAACTTGACTTTACTTCAGGTAAGTCGATTGTCTAACTCTGCTAAGCTCCTATTTGGAGATTCTCAATACATGATGTGACTAGATCACATCTTGATGTTTTGTAGTATTAAAGAATAGAGAGGAAGCTTAAGAGTAAGAGCATGTTGAGTCTGATCGTGAAGAAATGGATTTTGATCACATGATCCGATGATCAGATTCTTGAGCTGCTGCTTAAGAGTTATGATAGATTGCTTAGGAATAGATAACAACATTTTTTCCACTTGCAGTCGCATTGTAAGGATACGTTTTCCGTAATTTTACAAATAAAGAAAATTTTTGAAATCTATCTTATATTAAAATTTCCTTACAATGGCATTTGTGAAAAATTGTTGCTTGTATATTTCCATTTAAACCAATATTGGAAATATGAATTTGATTCTTTCATTTGTGGTGGTGTCAAAATTTACCAAATAAGGAAAGATTCTCATCACCCAAGTTTCAATTGGACAGAAACTTGGAATCATGCAAGTTGTATTGTATGATGAATGAGAATTTTCATCTTTGTTAAATTAATACTAATTCCTTGTTCACATGTGTATGTGTGTCAAGTAAAGGACTAAAGGATCGGGCACACTAGGTGTGCGCTGGTTAAGACCCACCACAAAGATCAATAAGGCAATTCATCATGATTTACTAAAGTTTAGTAAACATGGTTATGCTTACAAGTTTACATATAATTCTGAAACATTTTAAAAAGGTTTAATGTATGGCAGAACGAATGAGAACAATCAAATTAGGCAGAAACATAAAACTTTATCCAATATGAAGAGATGGGAGAGTACTTTAGTATCGTGTTTTATGACCATCTTAATGATTACGCAAAAAACATCTCACAATTGATCCTCTAAGGATATCTTAGTGCATTTGTATGGCTAAGAAAAGAAATCATGAATTGTTGAAATGGTTAAATCAAGAAGATGAGTCATACTTCTTTCCAAAAACAAGTCTTACAGTCATACTCCAAGATTATGTGTTGAGTGACATTAAATTAAGAAAAATTTAAAACACTCATCAAATGTAGAGTAAAAGTTTTCTACTCTTGTACATTTGAAATTGGTAAGTTGTGATGTTTTGGATAAAACCAAGACCAAATCAGACCAGTTGTGTGAAGTGTTTTTCTTGATAAGAATCCACACCAACTCTTGAATATTTGTTTGTCAGGGAATGGTTCTTGACAAGAGAGTCATATATGTCAAGAGGTTAGTGGGAGTCTTAAATATCTTGACAAGTTTCAACAACTAATCAAGAATAAACCTATTGTTTATCACTAGCACATGAATTGAGGTTTGTAACTTATCGTGTTGACATATTCTTGTTTCTGTGCCCATTCCAGTAAGTTGACCGTGCATATGAGTTCTATGATCTCTCAGTTCTTTGCATAACAACCATGGAAGCAGGTTGGCCCTTGTGCTGCTAGGTGGCATGAAATTTAGATTGAACAAGTTAAGTCCATATGAGCTTCGATTTGTCGCTAACCTTGTCTTTTGATTATGGTTATAAAAAATTCACATGGATTCAAATTCGATTAGAATTACGGCATCCCTTTTCATAGTTCGAATTGTGAGGAATGGCAAAAGGTCTAAACATTTGAGACTTATTGTTGTAAGTTCATAAATAGTTTAGACACACATGTGAGCTATATGAGGAAAGGTGTATGAGTTTGAGAAGCCTAGATAAAGTCTTATCAAAGCATCTAGTGTCAGAAATACGAACTTTGGTAATGAAAGTCAATGAAGTATTGATTTCTAAAAGTACAGCTGATTTCTGACTACATGTCAAAGCTAGTGGGACCATAAGTGTTATGCTAGTAAAATGATAATTATTATGCTAGTGGGAGCATAATCAATTATGGTAAATGTTGCAAGTTAACAATGTTAATTATAGAAAACAAAAGTTTCAATTCGCAAAGTTGCAGGGTTTGAAAAATGTTGTTTTGCTATAATTAAGAGAGATAAATTCATAGTGCATTTCAAATCTAAAAGCTTAGATTGGTATTTACTCAAATTTAGTCATATATATATATATATATATATATATATATATATATATATATATATATATATATATATATATATGTTATGTTGGAATGGTTCAACATAAGGAAATTCTATATATGGAAAAGGTTAATTGTTTTCTCAAAATTTGATTATGATTACGGCATCCATCTTCATAATCTAAAATTTGAGAACTTTGAAAATAGAAATATTATAGCAAAATACTTATTAAGTATCATCTCTTTGTGTTAGATGTTATGAATCGTATCCCATATCCTTCAGGTATAGGATCGATTGCATATGCTATAATATTCTCGTGTTCTAAATTTTCCAAATGACTAGGGCATTAAGAGGGAAAAGGAATAGAATACGATATGACTATATTGGTTAAACAACTGTTAAGGAAAATCTAAGGTCGTCAAATATTGGTCACTTAGAGGACAGTTGGTAGTATAGTAATGGATATACCATATTGTGTAACGCCCGTAGATCCGGGCTAGTTAATTTAGAGATAATAGGGGTCCAAAACAAGTTTTAGACAAAAGATTATTTATAATAAATAATTTTAACCAAGTTGTAGAAATGTCTCAAGGTTTCCGTACATATAAAGAACGCCGAAATCCGAGTTATAACGAAGAAGTTATGGCCTGCCGATGTTTTTTGGCAAAATCGGCACAACACCGGGAGACGTAAATAGTGAATTTAAGATAGAAGACTTTTTAGCCTTAGGGATCTAAATGAACATTGTAGAATACATCTCCACCTACGCATGGATATAAAGAACGTCAAAAACGGAGTTCGTATGCAAACGTTATGGCATTCCGAAGATTTAGCTTTTAAAAACCCTAAACTAGCTAATTCACGACATGAGAATTATGACGGTCACGACATTCTGTCATAATTCAGAATCTAGAAGCTGCGAGAGGATGAGATCCAATTCACGACGTGAGCTTTATGACACTCACGACGTGAGGTGTCATGGCCACCATCCGAAGCTAGGGACGCAAATGGCAAGTCTACCGAGTGAATCATGAGATTCACGACATGAGTCTTATGACACTCACTATTTCAGTGTCATAAACACTTACTATAAATACCATGCGAGCCATTCTGAAAATCTCACACCTTTCTTCATTTCTTCTCTCTAAACTTTCTCTATCTAAGGGTTTTAACTCTCCCGTAAGCCTAGGTGATCCCCTAGCACCCTAAGGAAGCCCCGAGGCTCCCGGAGTCCCAAGAAAAAGAGTCTTTCAGTTTCGAAACGCTGCTCCAAATAAAGCCCGATTTTCTTTAAAATCCGTTGTAACTGAGCTACGCTTACGCAATTTTTAATATAGCTTTCAAATAATTATAGTAACGTTATTAGGTCCTTAAAATAATTATTTGGGATATTATTATGAGTTATATTGAGTGTTATTTAACGCTTATATAATACTAATAATAATAATAATAATAATAATAATAATAATAATAATAATAATAATAATAATAATAATAGCTAGACAATTAATTAGTCACGGTTAACATTAGACTAAACCCTTGTGGAATTGATACTAGGTTTTATCGAAGGAAAATTGTTTTGAGAGTATCGAAGCGCTGTCCGTGTGCTGAGTTACCACCTACTAAGGTGAGTGTATAGTCACTTTCACCTTACACATATATATGAAGTATTTTCTCTTAAATACGTGCTATGTGTAATTATATTAATTGTTTAATTAAGGTGACTGTTGAGTAGATGTTTTATACAAGTTTTAAACTGTATATGTATTTTTATCTACAAATATGCTGGGTAAAACATGGGTAGATGAATTAGATGATGTGTCATGAAATAAAAGGTGATGAGAGGTATCGATGTTTAAGATGATCTAGTCATCTAGCAGAGTATAGACAATGGCCACAGACTATTTTAGATAGTCCAGTGGAACGTTAGCAGACTTGTAATCGGTAGGTATGTTTGAACTATATGTTCATAATGTGTTTTTGAACTATATGCTCATTAAGTGTTTTTGAACTATGTGTTCATCTGTTAGTTCTTCTTTTTGACACTATTACGTGTCGGGGTACGGGAGCGTACAGGAGTACTTTATTAGTATTTTCCCTATACCTTTATTTTGAAAAGATTTGGAGCCTTTGTTTCTTTTATGAAGTGATCGGACGAGCTTCATGAGTCAATGTTTCCATTCTCGATGCCAGATAGGAGTGAGTCTATGGGTTATATACCTCATAATATTCAAACCACAGCCTAGGCATTATTCAGTGTTTCCATTCTCGATGTCGGATAGGAGTGAGTCTCGGGGTTATATACCTCATGATATTCAGACCACAGCCTAGGAATTAGTCGGTGTTTCCATTGCTGGATAGGGTGCGTCTGGGGGTTATTTACCTCATGATATTCAGAACCACGGCCTACGCATTAATAATTACCCCTGACTTAATTGTCTGGTGGTTTTTTCTTTTACGAACAAAGGTTCGTGGTTAAACTTATTCCATTCATTTGATGTCTTCTTCGATCCTCGTTTGCTGCTAGGGAATTTCCAAAGCAGTTTTGTTAGTTGGTTGTTCATATCGATCCTTTAGGCTAGATCTAGTAAGATCACTGTATAGGATCAGTATGTGGGGATCAACGTTGTTAGTGCTTCTAATATAAACCTAGGGCAGCGATGGACTTCATGCCTATTCCTAAGGATGAATCCTTAGTAATAAGTGATAGTTGATTTTTAGGGTAAATCCTTAAGAAATGAATAAGATAATGGGGATTGGGTAATTGAGTTGATTGTTTGATGTTTAAGCATAATAAATTTATTTATTGTGGGGTAAAAACCCTATATGCTCACCAGGCTCCCAAGCCTGACCCACTCAGTTTAATTGTATCACAGGTATCGATACGAAGTTGCTTTACACTTAGAGATTAAGGAGATATAGATCACTAGTGAAATGAATGTAAGTTCTGTTTATGCTTATATTTCTGTATTGACGATAACATCCCAAATGTTTTAAAATGAATAAAATACGTTTCTTCGGAAATGCTTTGATAACGTATTTATCGTTTTTTCTGGGAATAAATTCCATAACATTTTTTATTAAAAGATGTACTCTGATTTTCATAAAGTATAAACAAAATCGGTCTTTTCTGGCCATGAAATTGGGGATGTCACATATTGACATATTCTGAAGAGAGGCAACTCTTGTTCAGAAGTGATATTCAAATGGGAATATGGAATGTTTCCATATTGGGAGTTGAAGAATAGATGAAAACGATAGAAAATTTCATGAAAGAATGATGTTCAAAGGAATGTACTTTGAATTGGAGACTTCATTTCCATGGAATTGTCTTGTAACAATCTCCAAAAGAAGTATTTTGTAATATCATTGGTCAAGTCTTTGTGGCTTTTTGCACCTAGACATTACAAAAGAATCATTACATGATAAGTCTAGAATCTAACACTTTCTAGCAGTTACAAGAATATGGAATTCTAACACTTGCAATAATGATTTGGAATTGTAAAATGAGCATCATTGAATGTTTTCAATTGATCTATTTCATAAAGTCAGGACCATAGACAAACATAGTGTGCATGCTTGGAGCATGGCATAGCTATTGTTTTAATCCAAGTATTAAGTTGATTATTCAAAACATTATACAATGAATAATGAGTAATCAATATCACTCAAAAGTTTTTAGGCCATATAGGATTAGTATTATTATTGTGTTTCACTTTGCATGGTTTCACTTCCCGAATAACTAGGTTATTCAAACCATCCACAGTTGATCATACTTTGGAAGTAGGCATTGAGGCAAGACTGTCATGAATGGGTCTGTAGTTTGTCTAGGACAAGGTCGATGCAGTGTTCATGGGTACTCCTAGAATAAGATTCGAGTACTGGATCCAACCCACGCTCGTCTGAATAGCTTCATGTATTTCATCACGAGTGATCATGAGATGATAATATCTTATATTCTTCAAACGAAGACATGTGAGTTGTAGTTGTGAGTCGGTTGCACATTAACATATGTAAACACACCAGTAACTTGGTTGTTATAAAACATATCGTTGTGTGTAATTTGATGAATAAGTACAAGCAAGCATTTGGGTTGAAGTTTAACCATTCCTTTTACCCCAAAAGAGATATCTATGGGCCCCTCGATGATTTAATGATGACACCCCTAAGTGCTTCGTCAAGCCTTGACTGATTTCATTTGTTCAATTAGTCGGTCTTTATAAATTAGAAATCGGGAAAAAACAAATGGCTAGAGAGAATGATTATAATCCATGTCTTAGTCTATATGATATCTAGAAAGGATGAATATATAATCCCTTATCTAATGGACATGTATTGACTAGATTAGAGTTCGACAGCGTATTTTAAGAGCTACGATTGCTAATCAGGTTGGAGTCATGCTTGCAATAATAGTTATTAGATTTATCCAAGTGGGAGACTATTGGATTAGGTGTCTAAGCCCATAACTATTATTGGTATGTACTTGACCCGAGATTAGCATGGTCTGTTTGGGTTGCATGGCCTCAGAACAGTTTGGATAGACTTCTACGAGATGAGGATATTTATGATTTATTAATATATTATAATTTCTAATATATTAATATGAAATCATATTATTTAATTAGTATTGATCAAGAATTAGTTTAGAATTAATTTTGTTATCAAAAGAGACTAATTAAATAAATGGGGGTTGATTTGGTAAATCATTCATTGTTATATAGAGGGCTTATGATCCATAGTTCTTCATGTTGGGCTAAATCCATGTGGTGACCCATGGATACTCACTGGAGGTTAAAGCCCATGGATCATGAGGAATATGGAAAGTCATTAGTTACATTGTGTAATCCTAATGTGCACACTATATAAGAAGCCTTATAGATCATGAAATTGGAACTAAGGAGTGACTAGTGATAGACACATGAGGACTAGCCGATTTTGAGTGTATATAATCTTCTCTCAAGTTATTCCAATTGTTGGTGGTGTTGTGTGAACCATTTGAGGTGAAACACTTGGGGAACTAAGCTCTTTTAGATCCAAGGAACCAAGCTACAACAAAAGGTATGTTATTCAACTATATTTCATATTGTACATACTCCATAATATGCTAGTTAGGATGATACCTTGGAAAATTGATATTTTCATGTATAATATAGAAAACATAGATCCAAGGTATATAAGGTTGCATGTACACCATAGGAGTGTTAGAATGCTCACAACCCAACATATAGTAGTTGGAGATAAAGGGTATCCTTGTGACACTAGGACACTAGTAAAAGGTGACCAATGGTGCATTAGCCTAATGCACTAGACATGTGAGTGAAATCACTACATGGAAAGAAGAATAGTATAATATATGTGGGCGTATTTCTCGAGCTTGAAAGGAAGACAAGCAAGATGAAGACTGCCTCAATATATGAAAATAATGGAAACTAAAAGTGACGATGAAGATTCTATGAAAGTACCTTACCCTAAGGTAGTAGACTTCTATGATAAACAATTTAACATGAGGAACTTTGTATGTCCTACTTAAGTGTTCAATAAATTTTGATGAAAAGCTAAAATTACACATAGAATG
The DNA here is from genome assembly GCF_052625555.1 of Lactuca saligna. Lineage (NCBI taxonomy): Eukaryota > Viridiplantae > Streptophyta > Magnoliopsida > Asterales > Asteraceae > Lactuca > Lactuca saligna. Next base: position 54,734,570 of record NC_136425.1, read on the forward strand.
TGGTGAGTGCAACAGAAGAAATAAGACTCCAGTGTGTAATAGCTTGATGTAGAAGGAGCAATATCTAGAAGGTGTTATGTGATCGACAGAATAAGAAGAAGATATCACATGATGGAATATAAAAGGAATGCAAATTGAGCATCAAGAGTTTTATAGTACTAAAAATGTGTATACAAGAATAAACACTTGAACTTTGTTGAAAAGGGCAATCGAGAAGAAGATTTTGAGCAAAGGAAATTTTGAAATTTCCATGAATAATTCAGAAAGCAGAACTACTATTACGTATGAATCAAAGGGTAATTTGGACCTTAAAAGTGTAACACCGTAAATTTTCAAACAAAATTTTCAATTTTAAATTGCTAGCATCACATATAATAATTCCCAAAATCTCAAGTGTTGATGTCATAGCATATAAATAGTTTTCAAAAGTAATTATCAAAATTCAGGATCCACATTCATGACACTTTTCTCTTGGGTGTGTACAATCGAGTCGCCGCCTTCTCGCAATCGTGATAAGAACCTGAAACACATAATACATAACACGGTAAGCACGAAGCTTATTAAGTTCCCCAAAATACCACATGCATATAAATTAGCCACTCGAGGCTATAACTCTTTAAGACCTTCCGCTCAATGTGTCTCAGTGGGACCTTTCGGTCCCACAACTCTGGTAGACCTTCCGGCCCTACCATGATTTTCCTTCCGGCCCAAACTCTAACAACCTTCCAGCCATAACTATGATTGCCTTTCGGGCATAACTCTGATTGCCTTCCGGCCTTAACCTTGATGACCTTCCGGTCCCAAACATACGTCATATACATATCACATAAATTCACATAACTCATATCAATACATAAGACCTTCCGGTCATATATAAATTCCACTCTAAGTAACGTATAGTGAGAAGACTTACCTCAGATGATGAACAACCCCTATAAACGTTGTTGCTACACATCGGCCTCTAACTCTATTCCAAATCCACAATTATCCCAATTAGGAACTAATTCCCAACTCTTGCTCATTAGGTCTAAAGGTAGTCCACTAACTGGCCCATCAATGACCTAGAACCTATTAGCCCACCAAGGCCCAATAATGAATGGGATCTCCCGAGGCCCAACCCAAGGGACCAAAGCACATATATATAATACTCTGGTCCAAGACTCTGTTGCAACAAGTCCAAACTCCAGGCCCAACACTCAAGGCGCAAAATGAGACTACGCCCAAAAGTCCACAGTGAGGTTACGCGGGGGGTACCTCTCTTGGTACGCTCAGCATACTCACAAATCTATATTAACCATCGGGACAATGGGTTAGTACGCGGGGTGTACAGGAATTATGCTCAGCTTAATCCCCGGATTCACTCTTTCTACTCATTTGGTCTTAAACAGTTAAGACATTACCTCAATCCCCAGATCTGGTCTTAAACAGTTAAGATGTTAGGGTTAGGTGATGAGATAAGGAGCTTAAATAGGGTCCAAGACTCTAAAATAGCGTTCAGGTATGTTTGGCATACGCTCAACATTCATATGGTACACCTAGCGTACTCTGAAGAACATTCACGACCATTCCTGGTCAGTACGCCTAACGTACTCCAAAATTAATCCCAACATACTAGTACCCCCAACGTACGCTTTGTGTATGCTCAGCATACTCGGCTAAGCCTGGAAACCTCAAAACTTCTAAAGGCCTTAACTTATTCGTTATAAATATGTTTCTGATGATCACTATATCCACGAAAAGGTAACGAGAAGCCCTACAGTTCTATCAACTTTATTACTCCTAAAGCCCAATCGAACTCAAATCAAAAATTCATGAAAAGTCTGCACCAGCTCCGTTAACAATACATTTAGGCTCTAAAGCACAAACCGGACTTTTTATCACACAACCCACCTTACCTATACCCGAAAAAGGCCTAAAACTTTCTCCTTTAAAGCCTAAAAACCTTCTCATACTCGGATTAAGGCCCACAGACCTTAAATCTTGAAACAATCTGGAACAGGATGATACAAATCTCCCCACTTAAATTAGATTTCGCCCTCAAAATCGTTCCTTTTCTTCGCATAGATCATAACATATAACCTGAGAAGCACAACCGAAAAATCTCTTAAGATTCTATGATCCTTCTCCCAGGACATTCAAAACAAAATAGAAATTCCCAAGCCGAAGAAGGACGAACCCCCTTTTTCTGTGAAGGTACCTGCTCTAACTCTCTAGAACTGGAAACTATAATGGTATGTCTCCCCGATAGACCGCCCATGCAGAATATCACCCTGATAAATGCTCATCGAATAACAAACTCGGATAAAAACACTCCCAACTCTGAGTACCAGGTCATCTCCTGACCCAACGGTTGAACCTCCAAGGCTACCCCTTGCACACCCAATAAAATGAATTTACAATCCTCCTGCTCACAATTACTATCTCAGATCATCACGACACACAAGTCACATAGTTCGTTTTACCCCAAGCTAATACTACAACTTATCTAAAATCGTCTTACCTTTGACCTCTGTCGTCTACCAACCACTGATTCCATGCGTTTCGCGGTTCTTCCCATACCAACGAACTAACTCACTCTAGCCTAATACATCTGATGGAGAACAATACTTCTCAAAATGAACCCATCAACGAATCTGAAACCTCATATTACCTACTAAACACATAAACAAATCCAAGCTCAAGCTAGAGATTCAAACTCAACAACAGAATTGGAACCACTCAATTACAATCTGGTACTAAAGTCCTGACTCAAGATTCGCAATCAATGCATACACCACTTCTCCAATTCCCTTCGGTTGCGATAACTACGACTCAAATCATAATACAACATTTCAACCACCAAGATCCTACAGACTCAATTGATGAGGCTACACAAGCCTAAGAACTCTTCTGCGTCATTCTCTGGCTGTTTAAAACTACGACTCCCCGTAATTCCACAGCGCTCTCCCTCTGACCAGTGAAAGCTACGACTCCATGCAGTTCCATAATGCTCCCACACTACTTGGCGAGTACCATGACTCCCCGCAGTATTGCCACACCATCTCGCTGCCTAGTGGATACTACGGCTCCCTGCAGTATCACCACACCCTCTTGCTAACTGGTGAAGACTATGGCTCCCTGTATTGTCACCATACCCTCTCGCTAACTGGTGAATACTACCCCCCAGTAGTATCACCACACCCTTTCGCTAACTGGTGAGTACTACGGCTCCCCGTAGTATCACCGTACCCTTTCGTACTAACTCATAGATACTGCAACTCCCTGCACCCTTATAGTACTTTGTCATACCATCCCACACTCTCATCCTCAAGTCGACACCACCCTCTGCATCCATTAACCCATGTTCCACGGCTAATCATAGATAGATGCTCACACACACATCCAGAAATAAGCATCACTACTCCTGACGGCTACTGTCATGACAAAAATCCTTCTCTCACTGCAATTCACATTCTTAAATAATCTCGTTTGACATCAACCAGCCGAAGAGCTCCCATTGGAACCATAGATACTTGCTACACCGCTTTCCATCCCTTAACTCAAAACTCAAAATAATCTGGAATTAAGGACATCATACCCGGATACCTCGGTACACCATCATAGAAACTCACAATGTCCTACCTCAACCACTGATCTCCTACTTATGGCATCATACATAGATACAACAATGTATTCCTTCATAATATCAGGACTAATCTTCATTTTCCACAGTACACAGCTTCGGAATATTCCACCTCTTACGAACGAATCATCAACGATTCAGAGCACGTTGACGAACATCCTAAACTTCCTCCTCTATTGCTCCCAACCCATGTATCAATACGCATACCGAACCTGGAGTTGGTTGCCTAATCCACTTATACCCTTTCCAAAATGCACATAACAACCCGTACGCTAAACACGAAGTTCTTCACCCCCAAAGCTATCCTTTTGACCCAATCGCCACAAATTTTACTATTACAACCTTGAAGAAATTCTAATCACCACATGGTATCTATCCAACGGCCACCTGTCGTGGCGACACTCGTCCTTTCCTGAACATGTACATCCTACATTACCTTGCTCTGTACTTTGCCTCGGTCACCAATAACCCTGGTCTCAATAACCGTTTCTCTAACCGCACTTGAATGAATCGCTGATCCCCTTACTAGAAAACCAATCCTCCCCCACTCAGGGTTCGAACAATCACCAATTGGCACATCCACAATCTACTCAGTAGACTATCTCTAATCCATAAATAGCACCCTTTCATGCACTTCGACTCTAACTCCTCGACCCGCCTCCCAAATCGGGAATACTCATAAAAGCATAGACCTCATTCTCGTTGTCAATACACAACATAGACCGTGAGGCCACCACCCCGATATACTCCTTTTATCCACCGGAAACTACTAATAAACGTAATTTTCCCTCAACAAGGCACCTCCTTGCTATCATCCATATTAGTCCCACTAATATTACTCTTTCCTGCTATAAGGATACCTCGCAACAAACATGTTGCCCATATACTCTGGTGACAAGGCCTCCACACCTGATACCCCACAGGGTTTACCTCCAACTCAGAAACTCATATCCGTTCTGCTCCTCATAGAAAATAGCACACTGCGGTCACAGTAAGTGACAACTCCACTATCGGCTGGCTGGACAGCTCAAACAGTAACACTCCATGAAGCACCACCTCTAGTCATCCCTGAATCTTGCAACTCTACTTGTCATCTCGTCTAACTTTCTCGGAAACCAACTCGATTTCCCCCCTCAAGGTGTGCTCCCTTGAAACTCGTTCAACATGGCCCTATGGCCCCACACTCTATCATATCTGATCGCAATCTAATCAATTACATTGGAGTAACTGATAACACCAGAAGCACTAACTGCCACAAATCATGGTACTTGAACCACATAATCACCTATTATCTGCTACAGATCATGGTACTCGAACCATGTGATCACCTCTAATCTGCTACATATATCCTTTTGAATTTTCCTTGTATCGAGTATGGGTCCTCTGCTTTCAGTAGTACGAGCCCATACTACCTGCCACATCTACCCATACTTTCCACATGGATCATCCCAGATTTCCTGAGTAGCTACTCAACCTCCTCAATCACCAATCCCGTCATACCTGGTCGCTCCCTTGAAAATACTCTTCCTCTATCAGTATACTCATCTGACAAAGGTCACTCCCTAGGCTCTTCCTAGGCTCTCACACTTCTCTACCATCAGCTACTGAAGAACTCCTTATGATGTCAACCATCTACCTCCAGAATATCGTCATATTCACTTAGTAACTGACTCCCATCATCAAGATTTCTATAAAGCACGAAGCAAGCAGCATTCAGGCATAGAATATTCTCTATCAACACGTATAACTAATCTAGGTTACAACTCCACTTGCTATACTCATACTCAAAAGGTATCACCAAGCTCAAGAAACTCCACCCCTCATAGGTATCTGACTAGTCTCTCAATAGGCTCCTCAAATGCTCATCTGGGTATCTCTCCTAGGTTACTCCTCTACTCACATCCCTCTCTAAAAAGGATTCATGTTGGATACTCTTATCCCGCACATACTCAAAGGTAGATCACAGATAGCAGCAACTCCTAGGCTAAGGCATCAAAAATCAGGCCACTCTAGTATTAAATTATGAAATACCTAGCCTACTCTATAACATGCATAACATATCTCATAACAACTTATAAACCATAAGTAAGGGTATTTTGGGAAATCATCGTTCGGGCGCTGGCTGATTGTACACACTGCTCTTTTCTGCTCTTTTAGAATCTTTTACGCTTTTTAGAATAATTGTTTCTTTTTGAATTTTTTTCTCAAATCCTCAGTTTGAGTTCAGATATGCCCAAAGGTGTATCCGAATCCCTTAAACCAAGGTTCTGATACGAACTTGTACCACCGTAAATTTTCAAAAAAAAATTTTCAATTTTAAATTGCCAACATCACATATAATAATTCCCAAAATCTCAAGTGTTGATGTCATAACATATTTCAAAATAGTTTTCAAAAGTAATTATCAAAATCCAGGATCTACATTCATAACTCTTTTCTCTTGGGTGTGTACAATCGAGTCGCCGCCTTCTTACGATCCTGATAAGAACCTGAAACACATAACACATAACACGGTAACCACGAAACTTAGTGAGGTCCCCAAAATACCACATGCATATAAATTAGCCACTCAAGGCTATAACTCTATAAAACCTTCTGCTCAATGTGTCTCAGAGGGACCTTTTGGTCCTAGAACTCTGGTAGACCTTCTGGCCCTACCATGATTTTCCTTTGAGCCCAAACTTTGAATGCCTTCTGGCCATAACTATGATTTCCTTTCGGCCATAACTCTAATTTCCTTTTAGCCTTAACCTTGTTGACCTTCTGGTCCCAAATATACGACATATACATATCACATAAATTCACATAACTCATATCAATACATAAGACCATCCGGTCACATACAAATTCCACTCTAAGTAATGTATAGTGAGAAGACTCACCTCGGATGATGAACAGCCTGTTGAATTAGGTGTGTAAGTCCATAACTATTTCTGGTATGTACTTGACCAGACCCAACATGGTCCATTTGGGTTGCATGGCACCATGCCATTGGATAGACTAAATGAGAGATATAACACTTGTGGATTATTAATATATTATAAGTTCTAATATATTAATAATATTATTTAATTAGTTTGATCAAGAATTAATTTATAATTAATTAAGTGATCAACAGATAACTAATTAAATATATGAGTTGATTATGTAAATCATCCATAACTTGTATAGTGGGCTAAGAGGCTCCATGGATTATCAAGATGGGTTCCACCCATAGGATGCTCCATGGATGCTCCATGGGAGTTACAAACCCATGGGTCATGGAAATGAAAAGCCATCACACATTAGGGTTTGCATGGTGTAACCCTAGAAGTGTTAACACTATATAAGGAACCCATTCTCCACCAAAATCGGCTACACATGAACAAGTGAGGGCTAGGCCGATTTTTTCAAGTGTAAGATTCTTTCAAAGTTTACTCCTTTGTATTTGGTATTGTGTGAAGCATTTGAGGCATCACACTTGGGGTGCTAGGCTCACAAGGTTTCAAGGATCACAAGCAACAACAAGGTAAGTTATTCTATCTTCCATTCAAGTTAAAAAAATTGTTCCCCATGTATGTTAGATAGGAATATAACCTTGGAATTCAACCTTGCATGATAATTAGACAAACATGGATCCAAGGTTATTAGGGTTGCACGTATACTTAGGAAGTGTTAGAATGCTCAAAATCCATCATTGGTATCATAGCCTAGGCTTGTTTGTTTGTAATTGGTGCAAAACTGTTGAAAAAAGTCGATCTTGTGCTATCTGCCTGCTAAACTTGCCGAGTCCATGGATTCGCCGAGTTCATGTGTAAGTTCATCCTACTCACCGAGTAGCTTCGTGCACTCGACGAGTAGGAGCCTCATAATGCAAATTTTCGATTTTTGTTGCTGGAAATGGACTAGAAACATTACCCTAAACTATTTTGGTACTTGAAAACTTGTTTTAGATGGTGTAATGTTTATGCTAATCCATTTGGAATGGCAATTGTCAAAATTACAAGTTTATAAGTGTAATTTTTGATTCTTGAAATGTTCATATTCATGCTTGTAACCTTCATGGTAGTTTAATTCATGATCATAATGTGTTTTAATGGAGTCCATAGCTTGTCCTCAAGTTATGGAAAACCAAAAGTCACTTGAATTAAAAACCATTAAAAGAACACAAAAGTTAGAAAAATGGAGAGTCTTCATTTTTATTACTCTATTAAACTCACAAGTTACAAGAAATGAAAAGTTTTGAAAGTTTACAAAACTTGCCCTGAAGTTTTGGAACAAGTAAAGTCTTAATTAAAACTTTAGTTCCAACCCTTAGAATTTTAAAAGTTAAAATTCAACCCTTATACTTTATAATATTATAAGTTAATATATATATATATATATATATATATATATATATATATATATATATATATATATATATATATATAAGATCAAGTCGTCTTACCGCTCATACGACTCATTGATGAAGCCGGTCTATAAGGGGGTATAAGGTTGTTGCCTATAAAATGGCAACTTAATGGGTGTCCACTCTCACCGACCGCTTCCTTGATTGGTGGAGGGTCGTTAGCTAAACGGGTAAGACAAGGACTTATAAATTCTCATTAAAAGTATGATGAATACTATAAAGTAATTAAATGTTTTATTAAATTCCCAATCTTAGTTACTTTAGGAAAAATGTGAATAAGGTGCTAATCCATGAAATTACACTTTACACTTTGTTTAAGTCGTTGGTGGAGCGTGTGTGGTTAACCATCACACTAACTTGGACTTAACAAGGTAGGTAAAGGGTGACTTAAGGTTTATCATAGTATCGGTGGAGCGTGTGTGGTTTACCGGCACATCGATTGAGTGATAAACTTTAAGGGTACCAAGTGATTTGCATGGTTACTTCACACCTCGTTTTGTGATCTTCGGTATCCCAGTCACAAAACCTGGAGGGCACACTCGAGATTGAAACATGCCATTGAAAAGTTCAATGAATCTCAAAGAATCTAGGAATTTCTAATAACCAATTAAAAACCTAATATCAATATTTCGTTTTTCATGATGGAAATTGGTGAATCGTCATTCACCTACCTTTCAAATATGTTATGGCTTGGACTACGGCATACCTCTTCTAAGTTATAATATATTGTGATTGGATCCTAGCCTTAATATTACATTTGTGTGTTTTATTAAGGACTCTCTTAATATCTAAACTAATTTTGTTCTCTTCATTCAGATGTTTTCAAACAACGCTGCTTCTGGCTCTAATCCTAATAGCTCCTTTACCCTTATGAACTTGTGTGGGAAAGTCACTTTTGATGGATCCAACTTCAATGAATGGATCAGAAACATCAGGATGATTACCCGCTAAGAGGACAAAGAATATGTCCTTGATAAGGAGCTAAAGGAGATTGATGAGACCACTGCAACTCCTCAAGAGATCGCTGACTTCCAGGCACATGAAAGGGATGCTACCAAAGTAGCATGCATCATGATGGCCACCATGACAGTGGAACTCCAAAAGTCCTATGTGGACTTTTACCCTTTTGAAATGCACCAAGATCTGATGGAAAGATACCATCAAATTGCACGACAAGAGAGGTATGAAATCATCTGCTCCATGATAACAACCTTGATGAAGGACGGAGAGTCCGTCACGAGCCACATGCATAAAATGCAAAGGTATGTGGATTGGTTGCTAAAGCTTAATGTGAACTTCCCTGAGGAGCTTGAAATAGATATCATTTTGCACTCCTTACCATCGTGATATGATCAATTCCGCATGACATATCACATGAAAAGGAAGAGGTCACACTCAAAAAACTTCAGGGACTTCTCAAGACCGCTGAAACAGGTCTTAAGGGGAAGTCGGTTGTTAACACTCTTACTCCAAACTCCGCCCCGGTTTCGCAATCAGGAAAAGCCGAGGGAAGAAGAGGAAGAGCTCTTCGAAGGGTACCAAGGCTATGACCCTTGATGGCTCCTCTTCAAGTGGAACCAAGAAAAGTTTCGTCACTCCTTCTTCTAACCCAAAAGAGGCTGAATGCTTCTATTGCCATGAAAAGTCACATTGGAAGCGGAACTGCCCAAAGTACCAGCAACATGTGAAGAATGTGAAAGGTAAACCAACCATGCAGGTATTTACACTATGTTATCTAATAACTCACCTCATTCTAACTCCTGGGTCCTTGATATCGGTTGTGGTATTCATATATGTTCTAATTTGTAGGGACTAAGAAGAAGTGAGAATGTGGAGCAAGGAAGAATAAACTTAATCATGGGGAATATGAATGCTTTACCTATCACCAAGATTGGAGTTTATACTTTATCGCTAAGTAGTGGGTTTAATTTAGATTTGAATAAATGTTGTTATTCGCTAGAAATGGCAAGAAATATTATTTCGTTTGATGCATTGTATAAACAAGGTTTCACCTTTTCATTTGATAATGAAGTTGGTTCGATTAATGCTTTATTTAATAATGTTCTTTATTTTAAAGCATTACCTTGTGATGGTGTGTATGAAACTGTATCTATGGTTGATAACTTAGGATATAATGTTTTGTGTATTGATTCTGTTAATGATAATAACTTGGATAAAGCATCATTATGGCATTATCGTCTTGGACATATAAGCAAGAAACGCATAGGCCAACTTCAAAAAGATGGAGTCTTGGAGTCATTTGACCTAAAGTCAGATGATAGTTGCGAATCATGCTTACTTGGAAAAATGACAAAGTCACCCTTCACAGGTTCTTGTGAGAGGGGTGAAGGTTTGTTGGATCTTGTACACACGGATGTGTGTGGGCCATTTAAACATGCCACAAGGGATGCTAATCGTTATTATTTGACTTTTACTGATGATTATAGTAGATATGGATATGTATACTTAATCAAGCATAAGTCATAGACTTTTGAAAGGTTTAAAGAGTTTAAACAGGAAGTCGAGAATCAATTGGGTAGGAACATTAAGATGCTTCGATCCGATCGAGGTGGTGAGTATCTTAATTCAGAGTTCCTCGACTATCTTAGGGAATGTGGGATTTTCTCACAATTGACACCTCCCAGAACACCGCAGTTGAATGGTGTGGATGATAGGCGTAATTGGAACTTGTTGGACATGGTTCGTTCCATGATAAGTCGAGCTTCACTACCAATATCATTTTGGGGGTATGCCTTAGAGATTGCCGCCCATATCCTTAATCTGCTCCCTACAAAGGAAGTTGCCAAAACTCCTCATGAGATGTGGACTGGTAAAGTACCGAAACTAGACCACAACAAGATTTGGGGTTACGAGGCTTTCATGAGACGCGAGACTCATGATAAGCTCGAACCTCGATGCGAGATGTGTATTTTCATTGGCTACCCACAATAATCCTTTGGTTACCTCTTCTACAGAGCTAGTGAAAATGTGGTCTTTGTAGTTAGAAGGGTGTTCTTTCAAGAGAGAGAGAGAGAGAGAGAGAGTTCATAAGCGAAGGAAACAGTGGGAGGCAATTTGACCTTGAAGAAATTCAAGAGTCAAGCGGTGAAGGAACTTCAAACCCTAACACTCAACTTGAGGAGGAACCTGCTGTTGAGCCAATTGACAAGTCTGTACCTCTGAGGCGTTCCATAAGGGTTAGGAATGCACCTGAGCATTACTATGGATTCCATATTACTGCGGAAGGTGATACACTTATCAGTGATGAGACACTAATAGGTCTGGATGAACCTAACAGTTACGCGGAAGCCATTGCAGGCCCTGAGTCAGCCAAATGGAAAGAGGCAATGGACAGCGAGATACAATCCATGTATGACAATCAAGTTTGGAACTTGGTTGAGAATGTACCAGGTCGTAAGACTGTAGGGTGCAAATGGATCTACAAGAAGAAGACCAATATAGATGGTAATGTACACACTTATAAGGCACGACTGGTTGCAAAGGTTTTCTCACAAACTCCGGGACTTGATTATGATGAGACCTTTTCTCTAGTGGCCAAGATTAAGTCTATTAGGGTTCTGTTAACCATAGCTGCATTTCATGACTATGAAATTTGGCAAATGGATGTCAAAACCGCTTTCCTTAATGTAAAGTTGGCTGAGGATGTTTACATGAGTCAGCCAGAGGGTTTTTTCGATGCAGAGTACCCTAATAGAGTGTGTAAGCTTGAGAAATCTATTTATGGATTAAAGCAAGCACCTCGTAGATGGAATCTTTGCTTTGATGAGAAAGTCAAAGAGTTTGGCTTTTCTACGAGTGAAGATGAATCTTGTGTATATGTCAAGGCTAGTGGGAGTATAGTTAGCTTTTTGGTATTGTATGTGGATGACATACTACTTATAGGAAATGAAATCCAACTTTGCAGGAAGTTAAGCCTAGCTTGGGAAGTGTTTCTCTATAAAGGACCTAGGAGAAGCTGCCTATATTCTAGGGATAAGGATCTTGAGAGACCGGAGTAAACGACTAATTGGACTTAGTCAGAGTACCTACTTGGATAAGGTGCTGAAGAGATTCAACATGCAGGACTCCAAGAAAGGAGAGTTACCCATCCAGAATAATGCAAGATTGAGTAAGACACAAAGCCCTAGTACTAAGGCTGAGATAGCATAAATGAGTCGAATACCTTATGCTTCAGCTGTAGGATTGATCATGTATGCTATGACGTGTACTCGACCTGGTGTAGCCTTTTCCTTGAGCATTGTTAGCAGGTATCAGGGGAACCCTGGCAAGGCACACTGGATTGCGGTAAAGAATATCCTCAAGTACCTACGGAGGACTAAGGACTGGGTCCTTACCCTCGGTGGGAGTGGAGACTTGGGAGTTGTAGGGTATAGTGATGCTAGATTTTAGAATGGTAGGGATAATTTCCACTCTCAGTCAGGCTAGGTCTTTACCCTAAACGGAGGAGCAATTTCTTGGAAGAGTTCCAAGCAAGAGACAATGGTTAATTCAACTTGCGAATCAGAGTATATAGCAGCTAGCGAGGCAGCAAAGGAGGCGATATGGCTGAAGAACTTCATTGGAAACCATGGAGTTGTACCAGCTATTAAGGATCCAATGGAAATTTTCTATGATAGTGAAAGAGTTATTGTCTTAGCCTAGGAACCAAGGGATCACGGGAGATCCATACACATCGACAGAAAATACCATTTCCTCATACATCGAATAGCAGAAGGACTCCTCGTGGCAAAGAGGGTATCATCGGATGAGAATCCAGCAGATCCCCTCATGAAGGGACTGACTCGGGTTAAGCATCTCTAGCATGCTTGCAGCATAGGGCTGAAGGATGATATTAGATTAATTAGTTAGATAACCTTGAAATTTGTAAAGTGTAATTGACATTCGATGATGAATAAAAGGTGTTTTATTAATGAGTAAAGTGTTGCTATCTCATGTCGATCATTTACTATATTTCTTTTGCATGTTTTGACTTCCATAATAATTGTGTTTGGTATATCATATTATTCGAACCTCCACAGTCGGTCATATGTCGGAAGTAGGTATGAATCAAGACTATCATGATTGGTTGCAGAGGTCTAAGGTGTTGGACATGGCTACAACAATCATGAGTGCTCATAAGGTCTGAGCATTGGAATCAACCCACGCTCACTTAAATCAGTTCATGGAATTCATCTCGAGTGATCGTGAGATGGTAATATCATATAATTCTTCAAACCTAGAGATATGATCTGTTACTTATAAGTTGGTTATACATTGATTGTATGTAAACGCATTGGTAACTCGATGTTATAAAACGTGCTCTTGTGTATAATTCAATGAGTGGTAGAACAAACATATGAGTCGAAGTTTATATGTTCCTTCTTGGATTAGAAGCTTATATCTGGGCCCCTCGATGATTTTTTTTTACTTATGTACCGGGCTCGGTCAAAACTAAGTTGATGTGTTCAATTAAGTTCTTTGTCAAACAAATCGGAAATTAGGAAACAAACTGCTGGACAATAAGTAAGACATTGTTCCATGTATTTGTCCGGCTGATATCTCAAATAGAGGATTATATGATCACTTATCTTAAATGGCGTATCATCATCTTCTCAGTTCCAAGAAACCTTGAAAGAGCTACGATTGCTGATCGGTTCCTGAAGTCATAATTGCAGTTATAGTTATTAGACTTATCCAAGTAGGATACTGTTGGATAAGGTGTCTAAGTTCATAACTATTTCTGGTATGTACTTTACCCGATCTGGCATGGTCCATTTGGGTTGCATGGCACCATGCAATTGGATAGACTAAACGAGAGAAATAACACTTGTGGATTATTAATATATTATAAGTTCTAATATATTAATAATATTATTTAATTAGTTTGATCAAGTATTAATTTAAAGTTAATTAAGTGATGAAAAGATAACTAATTAAATATATGGGCTGATTATGTAAATCATCCATAACTTGTATAGTGGGCTAAGAGGCTCCATGGATTATCAAGATGGGTTCCACCCATAGGATGCTCCATGGATGCTCCATGGGAGTTACAAACCCATGGGTCATGGAAATGAAAAGCCATGACACATTAGGGTTTACATGGTGTAGCCCTAGAAGTGTGAACACTATATAAGGAACCCATTCTCCACCAAAATCGGCTACACATGAACAAGTGAGGGCTAGGCCGATTTTTGCAAGTGTAAGATTCTTTCAAAGTTTAATCCTTTGTATTTGGTGTTGTGTGAAGCATTTGAGGCATCACACTTGGGGTGCTAGGCTCACAAGGTTTCAAGGATCACAAGCAACAACAAGGTAAGTTATTCTATCTTCCATTCAAGTTAAAAAACTGTTCCCCATGTATGTTAGATAGGAATATAACCTTGGAATTCAACTTTACATGATAATTAGACAAACATAGATCCAAGGTTATTAGGGTTGCATGTACACTTAGGAAGTGTTAGAATGCTCAAAACCCATCACAACCCCTATAAACGATGCTTCTATGCACTGGCCTCTAACTCTGTACTAAATCCACAATTATCCCAATTAGGAACTAATTCCCAACTATTGGTCATTAGGTCTAAAGGTAGCCCACTAACCATCCCATCAATGATGTAGAACCCATTGGCCCACCAAGGCCCAATAATAAATGGGCTCTCCCGAGGCCCAACTCTCTCACATCTAATGGCAAGCCCAACTCAAGGGCCCAAAGCACATATATATAATCCTCTGGTCCAAGACTCTATTGCAATATGTCCAAACTCCAGGCCCAACACTCAAGGCCCAAAATGAGACTAAGCCCAAAAGTCCACAATGAGGTTACGTGGGGCGTACCTCTCTTGGTACGCTCAGCGTACTCATGAATCCATATTGGCCAGTGGGGACACTAGGGTAGTACGAGGGGCGTACAGGAATTACACTCAGCGTACTCCCCAGATTCACTCTTTCTACTCATTTGGTCTTAAACAGTTAAGACATTACCTCCATCCCCGGATATGGAGTCCCTAATGGCACTTACTCCATAAAGTTAGTGACTTTAAGCCTTTGCTTGGCTGGAAAGGTCACAAACATCCAAAACACTCACTTCCTTATTTTAATAACCTCCTGTCTCATGCAAGGCTTGATTCCAACTTCCAAGATTGGATTTTTATGACATAACATCACTAAATATACTCAAAGGGACATATATTATGCTCTAGAGCTCAACAACTCATAAAGCTTCAAGCTTTGTGACCAAAAACCCTAAAATGGACCCAAAACAAAAAGTAGCACAATAATAACCAAGTTCAAAACTTGATACCTCTGGAAGATGCACCAACAAGAGAATAACATAGATCCAAAATCTTGGTACTCAAACAATCCTCTTTCAATACTCCTTTTTCTTCAAAATCCAAACATAAAAAGTGATCACCCCACTAGATCCACATGAGAAAGCCACCAAGATTCAAACTTTATGATTTTTGGAGCTAGATCAACATGATTAGAGCTTGGATCCACAAGCTTCAAGCCAAGCAATGCTTCCTCAAGGAACTCCTTCTTCCACAATATGCACCAAAAGCTTATCAAATCACCAAAATGCTCAAGACTAACTCAAATGGAGGCTTAGGGTAGATTTCTAGGGTTTAGAGGGATTGAGGCTGAAGATATTAGGGTTAGGTTATGAGATAAGGAGCTTAAATAGGGTCCAAGACTCTAAAATAGCGTTCAGGTTTGTTTGGCGTACGCCCAACATTCATATGGTACGCCCAGCGTACTCTGAAGATCATTTGCGACCATTCAGTATGCCCAACATACTCCGAAATTATGCCCAACATACTAGTATGCGCAGCGTACGCTTTGTGTACGCCCAGCGTACTCGGCTAAGCCTACAAACCTCAAAACTTCTGAAGGCCATAACTTCTTCGTTATAAATCCATTTCCGACGATCCTTAGATCCACGAAAAGGTAACGAGAAGCCCTACACTTCTATCCACTTTATTACTCCTAAAGCCCAATCCAAATCAAATCCAAAATTCATGAAAAGCCCACACCAACTCCTTTAACAATATATTTGGGCTCTAAAGCACAAATCGAACTCTTTTATCACACAACCCACCTTACCTATACCCTAAAAGGCCTAACCTTTCTCCTTTAAATCCTCAAAACCTTCTCATACTCGGATTAAGGCCCACAGGACTTAAATCACGAAACAATCTGGAACAGGATGTTACAAAAACAAATGCCATCATTTCTTTTAACGAGTATGTGGTAATAAGGATATGGAAATGTGATGATGTGATGTTACAAATCTCACAGTACTCTAGGGGCTTAGTAAGAACAACATGCGGTGCTTGGAATTATAGGTGAAATGAGCGAACCAAAGATACAAGACTTATAGCTCCTAAGTTATGAAACCTTATGATACGGACCGAGCACGTTCAAGTACAATTGAGTACTCGTTTTGGGTATTGCTGCTAATATGAATTCACCAACCAGATGAAGAGTGGGTAGACTTATAATAATGAGATATTTTCTTATAAGTTCACATAGAAAATAAGACTTTCACTCAGAGCATTACAGGTCACTTAACTGTGCCTAACTGTTCCTAGAGGATAAGAAAACTCAATTTGGTTGTGCATATAGCTTCTCCGATCTCAATACCTCAAGGACCTCCCGTAACCAGAAGTCACATTTGGAGAATTTTGCATATAGCTTCTCCGATCTCAATACCTCAAGGACCTCCCTCAAATGTCCCTCATGCTGCTCTCTAGACCTCGAATACACCAGAATGTCGTCGATGAATACAATCACAGATCGATCCAGCATCGGCCTGCATACCCTGTTCATGAGATCCATGAACACTGCTGGGGCATTGGTGAGCCCAAAAGGCATCACCACGAACTCGTAATGCCCATACCGCGTCCTAAAGGTTGTCTTCTGGACGTCCTCATCCCGCACTCTTACCTGATGGTACCCTGATCTCAAATCAATCTTGGAAAACCACGATGCCCCTTGCAACTGATCGAATAGATCATCGATCCTCGGTAACGGATAGCGGTTCTTGACTGTCACCTTGTTCAGCTCCCGGTAATCGATACACATCCGGTGTGAACCATCCTTCTTCTTGACGAACAGAATCGGTGCTCCCCACGGCGAGCTCCTCGGCCGAATAAATCCCTTCCCCAACAACTCTTGAAGTTGCGAGGACAATTCTTGCATCTCTGGAGGTGCAAGACGATAAGGAACCTTCGCAATAGGCGCAGCCCCTGGAACTAGATCGATACCAAACTCTACTTGCCTCGCAGGAGGTACTCCCGGCAAATCCTCGGGAAAAACATCTGGGAACTCGCGCACCACTGGAACCTCCTTCAGTGTCTTCGGTCTCTCGGAACTCTCCCGCGAGCCCTCGGGGCCTCGACCTTCGCCGGTCGGGTCTCAGTAGTCCGGGTAGTAGGTGTAGCTCCCTGACGGAGTTGCGGACACTCGGCCTTCCGATGGCCTGTCTGGTTGCAGTGAAAGCAAACCATAAACCCCTTAGGGCAATCCCTGGCAATATGTCCCTCCTTGCCACACTTGTAGCAACCACCAGCTCGACACACCCCCTCGTGACTCTTGCCGCACTTCACGCAAGTGCGACCCTTCGGACCTCCCATCCTCGAATCAGCGAACTTAGTCCGCTTGGCTGCCGGCTGAGACTGAGCCGGCCGTCGATCCACCTGCCGAGACTCAGCCTCCTCCCTCGCTTGAGTCTCCAACTCGATCTCGCGCTTCCTGGCGTTCGCCTGAAGCTCAGTGAAAGTACGATAGGTGGAGTTTGACACAAACTCCCGGATCTCCCTCTTCAAAACACCCAAATACCGGCTCATCCGCAACTGTTCCGTAGATACCAGCTCGGGGCAGAACATTTCCCTCTCATGAAACTTCCGTGTGATCACTGCCACGGAATCAGTACCCTGCTTAAGGGTCAAGAACTCCTGAATCAATCGCTCCCTCTCCACCGGGGGAACGTACTCGTCCCTGAACATCTCCGTAAACCTCTCCCATGTCACTGCCGAAATCTCTGCCTGAGTGAAGTTTGCCGTCACGAACTTCCACCAATCCTTCGCTCCCAGACGGAGCTGGTTCAAGGCGAACCGTACCCTCAAGTGCTCCGGGCATGAGCAAGTATAGAAGCACCCCTCGATGTCGGCAATCCACCTCATAGCTGCAATCGGATCCTGCGTCCCATCAAATTCAGGGGGTTTCGTGTTGCTGAATTCCCTGAATAGTAATGAATCACCCCCTTGCGGCCTAGCAGCAGCCACAGCTGCGGTAGCGGCAGCAACTGCAGCTTCAGTAAGTGCGGCGTACCGCTCCTCAAACTCCTCCATCAGCGTGGTCTTAATAGACCCAAACATCTCCGGGATCTCAGCCCGGACCGCCGCAGCTACCTCTTCCTGAATAATCTGACGAATCTCCTCGTCACTCGCACCGCTCGAACTCGCCCCATTGCGTGTGATGACCATGATGTCTCTGAAATACAACATAAAATCATCAGAGACCCCACCAAGTACAATGGTACTCAATACGCGCCCTACTCAGTCTCCGATTTCCAGGGATTCTTACTTGGGTCTTCCACTGATCCGGTGTCTTCGGTAGTACGGGCCCAATACTACCGACCACACCGTATCAGTATTCGTCCCAAGTCTTCCTCCCCAAATCCCGAATAATGAGTACTCTACCTCTAGTATGCACTATCTACTTGTATGCTGCCAAACATCCCATATAAGCAATCTCCCTAGACAAGGCATCACAAACAGGCCATTCTAGTCCTATCATGTATACCTAGTCTTCTAGCATGCATAACAATTCATAATTCAGTGCATAATATAACATTGTAAGGTATTCTGGGGATCTTTACCGTTCGGGCGCTGGCTGATCGTACACACTGCTCCATCCTTGTTTTACCGCCTTACCATTTATGAAATGTTGTGTCCTTATTATTTAAAAAGGTTTTTCCTCAAATCCCCGGTCTGAGTTCAGTTGCACCCGAAAGTACACCCGAATCCCTCAAACCAAGGCTCTGATACCAATTGTAACAGCTCAAATTTTCAAATAAATTTTTCATTTAAAAAATAAAACATCATTATTCGACAAAAGAGTTTATTCCAAGTTTATTGCAAACGTATAAATAATAAATCCTCAAGATCTTCATCGATGGCAGTGTGTACGTGTCACGCCGGCGCCTTCCCACGGTCATCGCTAGTACCTGAAAAACATAAACACAACTAGTAAGCATAAATGCTTAGTGAGTTCCCCAGTATACGACTTACCCACATACGCCTTCCGGCCCGGACCTTTCGGTCCACATAACATTGCCTTCCGGCCCGTAACATAATCGCCTTCCGGCCCATAACATTTCGCCTTCCGGCCCGTATTACATTGCCTTCCGGCCCATAGTATTTTGCCTTCCGGCCCATAACAGTATAAACATAACACATATAGCATATCACACATAACGCCATAAGTCATACATCATACCGTTCTTTCTATCACATAAGTCACGCCTTCCGGCCCGTATAAGCATACATCACATATAAGCATACATCACATACAAAGCATCTACCTCCCTAGACATAGCATAAGTATAACACATACAACCTTCCGGTCACACAGTCAAACCCTTACGGGTGAAGTATAGTGAGAAGACTCACCTCGTAGTATGCAAGCTATAAACCCTTCGAGCTACTCGCACTCGATCCGCTAATCCGCAGGTTCCCTATAATACCACATACCTTTATTAATGATCTTATCAAACAAGACAACTGACCCTACTAAATTACATACAGGTCAACGGTCAACTTGACCGGACTCGTCGAGTGCAAAGGGCAACTCGGCGAGTCTAGACACCCCGACTCCACTCGCCGAGTCTAAAGAACGGCTCGACAAGTTCCCGTAGATCTTCAAGCTACTCGCCGAGTCTGAAGAACAACTCGGCGAGTCCTAGTGAATCTTCAAGCTACTCGCCGAGTCTGATCATTAGACTCGGCGAGTCCTCGCCATGCAGTCCATTCGCTGCTTCCTGTATCTCGCATGATTCCGTAGTATATAGATATGGGGCTTCCTGGACTTTCACATATACTATTACAGGGGTTTCAACACTTGTAACAACACTATAATCTACCAATTCTTAAATGGGTTTCCTAACCCTAAATTCGCATACAACGTAAAAGCTACAGATTATGATCCGAAGATTACCTGGAAACGTGTTCCCTGTGTCTCCAACCTTCAGAACTCGACCCCTTGAACCTCCTTTGATCACCACCTTGCTTCTCCTTGTCTAACAATCTCTTCAAGCTTCCACTAGCCCTCCCCCCTTGCTCTAGATGCCCACAGACCTCTAAGATATCTTCAATCGGCCAAAAGACGGGACATGACGGCCATAAAGTCATTATATACGATTCAGAATCAAAACGGCTAGGGTTTCAGCTGAACCGCGTCGACTCGCCGAGTCCCTATTGGACTCGTCGAGTCCAGTCGCGTATCTGTGACCAAGACCATGGTCCTACTCGGCGAGTCAGGCACCAACTCGCCGAGTCCCCTCCTAAATGTGCCCCAAAAATAATTTAAAGAGATACCTGAAATTCCGGGCTGTTACAACTCTCCCCCACTAGAACTAGACTTCGCCCTCGAAGTCTCATTCTGCGAATAACTCCGGATGTTGCTCCCGCATTTCTCTTTCCGGCTCCCAAGTCATCTCCGATCCCTTCCGATGTTGCCACTGAACCAACACCAGAGGTATCTCCTTGTTCCGTAGAACCTTGATCTTCCGATCCCTGATAGCTACTGGTCTCTCAGCGTAATTCAGGCTCGCATCCACCTGAATATCTTCTAACGGAACCACTGCCGCTTCATCGGCTATACACTTCCTCAACTGTGATACGTGAAAGGTATTGTGAATCTGACTCAGCTCCGCTGGCAACTCCAACCGATAAGCTACCCGACCTACCCTTGCAATTACCCGGAATGGGCCTATGAACCGGGGCCCCAATTTGCCCCTCTTCCTGAACCGAATCACCCCTTTCCAAGGAGAAACCTTTAGGAGAACGAAGTCGCCGACCTGGAATACGAGCTCGGACCGGCGTCTGTCCGCATAACTCTTCTGTCGGCTCTGGGCGGTCAATAACCTCTGCCTCACTCGTTGAATCTGTTCGGTCGTCTGAAGTACGATCTCTGTACTGCCCATCACTCTCTGTCCCACTTCTCCCCAGCAAATGGGAGTCCGACACCTCCTACCATACAACAACTCAAAAGGTGGCATACCAATGCTCGAATGATGGCTGTTGTTGTAGGAAAACTCAGCCAACGGCAGATGCGCATCCCAGCTACCCCCGAAGTCTAACACACACGCTCTAAGCATGTCTTCCAATGTCTGAATCGTCCGTTCGCTCTGACCGTCGGTCTGGGGATGGTATGCGGTACTAAAATGCAGTTTAGTACCCAACTCCTCATGGAATTTCTTCCGGAACCTAGAAGTGAAATGTACATCGTGGTCCGAAACAATCGAGGTCGGCACTCCATGCCGAGATACTATCTCTCTCACGTATAACTCTGCCAACTTCTCTGCTGATGAACTTTCGCTAATGGCAAGGAAGTGTGCACTCTTTGTTAGCCTATCCACTATCACCCAAATCGCATCGACTCCCCTGGCAGTTTTCGGCAATTTGGTGATGAAATCCATCGTGATCTGTTCCCACTTCCACTCAGGAATCTCCAAGGGTTGCAACTTACCGTGCGGTCTCTGATGCTCGGCCTTAACCCTACGGCAGGTCAAACACCTCTCAACGAACCAGGCAACGTCTCTCTTCATGCAAGGCCACCAGTACTCCTTTCTCAAATCCAAATACATTTTCGTAGCACCGGGATGGATCGAGAATTTCGATCTGTGTGCCTCCTCCATCAAAGTAACACGCGTACCGCCCACGAATGGTACCCAGATCCGACCCTGAAATGTCAGAAGTCCCCGTCCATCCATAACGAACTCTGAAATCAATCCGACGACCCGCTCCTGTTTCTGCATCCCAGATTTCACAACCTCGGCCTGTGCCCCACGAATAGCATCTAATACCGGAGTCATCACCGTCAATCTCAAACATACGTCCCGCAATGGAGTGCTCTCCGCCCTACGACTCAATGCATCGGCTACCACATTAGCCTTGCCTGGGTGGTATAGGATCTCACAGTCATAATCCTTAACCACGTCTAACCATCTCCTCTGACGCATGTTTAGGTTGGGTTGATCCATCAAATACTTCAAACTCTTATGGTCCGTGTATATGGTACAACGAACCCTGTACAGGTAGTGACGCCAAATTTTGAGGGCGAACACTACTGCCCCCAACTCTAAGTCATGCGTGGGATATCTTGCTTCGTGAGGCTTCAGCTGCCTCGATGCATAGGCTATCACATGGCCCCTCTGCATCAACACTGCACCCAGTCCTGAAATCGATGCGTCGCAATATACGACAAAGTCCTCCATCCCCTCCGGGAGAGCTAATACTGGTGCTTCGCACAGTCTCTGACGAAGTGTCTCGAAGGAAGTCTGCTGCTCGGGTCCCCATGAAAATGTGACACCCTTTCGGGTCAATTTGGTAAGTGGCACCGCGATTTTGGAGAAGTCCCTAATGAACCTTCGATAGTACCCCGCCAACCCAAGGAAACTCCTGATCTCAGAAGGTGACTTCGGTGCCTCCCAACTCATCACCGCTTCCACCTTGGCCGGATCGACCAATATCCCTGCCTGGTTTACAACGTGCCCCAGAAATTGAACCTCCCGTAACCAGAAGTCACATTTGGAGAATTTTGCATATAGCTTCTCCGATCTCAATACCTCAAGGACCTCCCTCAAATGTCCCTCATGCTGCTCTCTAGACCTCGAATACACCAGAATGTCGTCGATGAATACAATCACAGATCGATCCAGCATCGGCCTGCATACCCTGTTCATGAGATCCATGAACACTGCTGGGGCATTGGTGAGCCCAAAAGGCATCACCACGAACTCGTAATGCCCATACCGCGTCCTAAAGGTTGTCTTCTGGACGTCCTCATCCCGCACTCTTACCTGATGGTACCCTGATCTCAAATCAATCTTGGAAAACCACGATGCCCCTTGCAACTGATCGAATAGATCATCGATCCTCGGTAACGGATAGCGGTTCTTGACTGTCACCTTGTTCAGCTCCCGGTAATCGATACACATCCGGTGTGAACCATCCTTCTTCTTGACGAACAGAATCGGTGCTCCCCACGGCGAGCTACTCGGCCGAATAAATCCCTTCCCCAACAACTCTTGAAGTTGCGAGGACAATTCTTGCATCTCTGGAGGTGCAAGACGATAAGGCACCTTCGCAATAGGCGCAGCCCCTGGAACTAGATCGATACCAAACTCTACTTGCCTCGCAGGAGGTACTCCCGGCAAATCCTCGGGAAAAACATCTGGGAACTCGCGCACCACTGGAACCTCCTTCAGTGTCTTCGGTCTCTCGGAACTCTCCCGCGAGCCCTCGGGGCCTCGACCTTCGCCGGTCGGGTCTCAGTAGTCCGGGTAGTAGGTGTAGCTCCCTGACGGAGTTGCGGACACTCGGCCTTCCGATGGCCTATCTGGTTGCAGTGAAAGCAAACCATAAACCCCTTAGGGCAATCCCTGGCAATATGTCCCTCCTTGCCACACTTGTAGCAACCACCAGCTCGACACACCCCCTCGTGACTCTTGCCGCACTTCACGCAAGTGCGACCCTTCGGACCTCCCATCCTCGAATCAGCGAACTTAGTCCGCTTGGCTGCCGGCTGAGACTGAGCCGGCCGTCGATCCACCTGCCGAGACTCAGCCTCCTCCCTCGCTTGAGTCTCCAACTCGATCTCGCGCTTCCTGGCGTTCACCTGAAGCTCAGTGAAAGTACGATAGGTGGAGTTTGACACAAACTCCCGGATCTCCCTCTTCAAAACACCCAAATACCGGCTCATCCGCAACTGTTCCGTAGATACCAGCTCGGGGCAGAACATTGCCCTCTCATGAAACTTCCGTGTGATCACTGCCACGGAATCAGTACCCTGCTTAAGGGTCAAGAACTCCTGAATCAATCGCCCCCTCTCCACCGGGGGAACGTACTCGTCCCTGAACATCTCCGTAAACCTCTCCCATGTCACTGCCGAAATCTCTGCCTGAGTGAAGTTCGCCGTCACGAACTTCCACCAATCCTTCGCTCCCAGACGGAGCTGGTTCAAGGCGAACCGTACCCTCAAGTGCTCCGGGCATGAGCAAGTATAGAAGCACCCCTCGATGTCGGCAATCCACCTCATAGCTGCAATCGGATCCTGCGTCCCATCAAATTCAGGGGGTTTCGTGTTGCTGAATTCCCTGAATAGTAATGAATCACCCCCTTGCGGCCTAGCAGCAGCCACAGCTGCGGTAGCGGCAGCAACTGCAGCTTCAGTAAGTGCGGCGTACCGCTCCTCAAACTCCTCCATCAGCGTGGTCTTAATAGACCCAAACATCTCCGGGATCTCAGCCCGGACCTCCGCAGCTACCTCTTCCTGAATAATCTGACGAATCTCCTCGTCACTCGCACCGCTCGAACTCGCCCCATTGCGTGTGATGACCATGATGTCTCTGAAATACAACATAAAATCATCAGAGACCCCACCAAGTACAATGGTACTCAATACGCGCCCTACTCAGTCTCCGATTTCCAGGGATTCTTACTTGGGTCTTCCACTGATCCGGTGTCTTCGGTAGTACGGGCCCAATACTACCGACCACACCGTATCAGTATTCGTCCCAAGTCTTCCTCCCCAAATCCCGAATAATGAGTACTCTACCTCTAGTATGCACTATCTACTTGTATGCTGCCAAACATCCCATATAAGCAATCTCCCTAGACAAGGCATCACAAACAGGCCATTCTAGTCCTATCATGTATACCTAGTCTTCTAGCATGCATAACAATTCATAATTCAGTGCATAATATAACATTGTAAGGTATTCTGGGGATCTTTACCGTTCGGGCGCTGGCTGATCGTACACACTGCTCCATCCTTGTTTTACCGCCTTACCATTTATGAAATGTTGTGTCCTTATTATTTAAAAAGGTTTTTCCTCAAATCCCCGGTCTGAGTTCAGTTGCACCCGAAAGTACACCCGAATCCCTCAAACCAAGGCTCTGATACCAATTGAAACAGCTCAAATTTTCAAATAAATTTTTCATTTAAAAAATAAAACATCATTATTCGACAAAAGAGTTTATTCCAAGTTTATTGCAAACGTATAAATAATAAATCCTCAAGATCTTCATCGATGGCAGTGTGTACGTGTCACGCCGGCGCCTTCCCACGGTCATCGCTAGTACCTGAAAAACATAAACACAACTAGTAAGCATAAATGCTTAGTGAGTTCCCCAGTATACGACTTACCCACATACGCCTTCCGGCCCGGACCTTTCGGTCCACATAACATTGCCTTCCGGCCCGTAACATAATCGCCTTCCGGCCCATAACATTTCGCCTTCCGGCCCGTATTACATTGCCTTCCGGCCCATAGTATTTTGCCTTCCGGCCCATAACAGTATAAACATAACACATATAGCATATCACACATAACGCCATAAGTCATACATCATACCGTTCTTTCTATCACATAAGTCACGCCTTCCGGCCCGTATAAGCATACATCACATATAAGCATACATCACATACAAAGCATCTACCTCCCTAGACATAGCATAAGTATAACACATACAACCTTCCGGTCACACAGTCAAACCCTTACGGGTGAAGTATAGTGAGAAGACTCACCTCGTAGTATGCAAGCTATAAACCCTTCGAGCTACTCGCACTCGATCCGCTAATCCGCAGGTTCCCTATAATACCACATACCTTTATTAATGATCTTATCAAACAAGACAACTGACCCTACTAAATTACATACAGGTCAACGGTCAACTTGACCGGACTCGTCGAGTGCAAAGGGCAACTCGGCGAGTCTAGACACCCCGACTCCACTCGCCGAGTCTAAAGAACGGCTCGACAAGTTCCCGTAGATCTTCAAGCTACTCGCCGAGTCTGAAGAACAACTCGGCGAGTCCTAGTGAATCTTCAAGCTACTCGCCGAGTCTGATCATTAGACTCGGCCAGTCCTCGCCATGCAGTCCATTCGCTGCTTCCTGTATCTCGCATGATTCCGTAGTATATAGATATGGGGCTTCCTGGACTTTCACATATACTATTACAGGGGTTTCAACACTTGTAACAACACTATAATCTACCAATTCTTAAATGGGTTTCCTAACCCTAAATTCGCATACAACGTAAAAGCTACAGATTATGATCCGAAGATTACCTGGAAACGTGTTCCCTGTGTCTCCAACCTTCAGAACTCGACCCCTTGAACCTCCTTTGATCACCACCTTGCTTCTCCTTGTCTAACAATCTCTTCAAGCTTCCACTAGCCCTCCCCCCTTGCTCTAGATGCCCACAGACCTCTAAGATATCTTCAATCGGCCAAAAGACGGGACATGACGGCCATAAAGTCATTATATACGATTCAGAATCAAAACGGCTAGGGTTTCAGCTGAACAGCGTCGACTCGCCGAGTCCCTATTGGACTCGTCGAGTCCAGTCGCGTATCTGTGACCAAGACCATGGTCCTACTCGGCGAGTCAGGCACCAACTCGCCGAGTCCCCTCCTAAATGTGCCCCAAAAATAATTTAAAGAGATACCTGAAATTCCGGGCTGTTACACTCTATCTCTCCTTTACTAGTATGTTTCGGGATACTCTGGTGTTTTTAAAATAAGAAAAAGATGTAATGAATGTGAATTGAAAACATATGTTTTTGAGATTTTATGGTTTATGTAAATGGTTTGATTATTGAAAAACGAAAAATTTCTTTGTAAAAATTGGGTCGTTACACATATAGTTGGCCGCGTCGCGTTTTAATGCCAAATGTCTTATGTCGCCATTGCGACAAATTTTGACGACATGATTTTGTACAATGCCCTTAATTTTTCTTTAAAAATAATTTTCAAATTTACTTGTGTTTATTAGGCACTCATCTTCGTTCTTTTATAAGCTATTTCTTATGCTCATTGTAAATTATCCCCACACTTATGTGATTCCAACTCCTTGTTTATTTTTTCTAATTTTTTTCCATAAGGTCCATGCTTTTTTTCCAAACTGCTTGTTTTTACAAAGCCTTATATCTTTCGAGGTCTCGGTTTTTGAATGTAAGGATGTTTGACTAAATATTTTGTATGAAACAAGAAGTTTGTAAAAACTAACATTTTAGACTAGTTATGGATTTTTTTTGTGGTTTATTTGCACCATTAACTAATAAGCATGACAAATATGATGAAACTAGTCAAGAGTGGCAATAACTCGATCTTCCGCTTAACCACTGATACGTCTCACTAAACTACATCTCGTGGATTGAGTTGGAAAAGTCACCAAATTAGTAGAATAAGTGGGTAAAAAATTCCCTAATTACTTTTAATCAACAAACCTATGAAAGTAGACAAATTAAGCAATATGTTGGTTCTATTTCAAATTAGCGATGATTTTGATAAACTGCATCGTGACCAGTGATAAAAGGGTTTATTTGTGGCACAATGCTAATAATCTTGGTGTGATTATTGTTTAAAAATGTTCTCCACTTTCTTTTTCGATTATATTTCTTCTTTGATGACCAGTGCCAAAAATTAACATGCTTTTATATCTACGACAACAACACCAAAAACTTGATGTTTTAGGTGTCGTTGACAATCTATAAAAATAAGATAACTTTAAAACCATTCCATCTGACAAGAGATCCAAAGACATTGATGTTCTTAAGATATAGACTTGAAATTGAAATCTTGTTTTACATTTGTAATTCCTGACAAACCAAACTGACTATCAACACTAGAAAGTATACCTAATCAAAGACAGTTTTGTTGGATTAGTGTCTAAGTCCATAACTATTTTGGTATGTACTTGACCCGATGGTGCATGGTCCTTTTGGGTTGCCTTCACCGAAGCAACTTGATTGGAGAAATATATAGAGAGAGAGGATAATATGATTTATTAATATGTTATAAGAATAATATATTAAAGGAGAAATCATATTTGTTTAATTATTATTGGTCAATAATTAATTAAGAATTCATTTTGTGATCAAGTGTAATTAATTAAACTAGAGGGGCTGAATTGTAATTATGTGATAGTTACAAAATAAGGTAAGGATTATCTTAAATATATGGTGAACGAATTTAAGGTGATAATGCCTTAGAATTCGACTAGGATAAGCGTTTCTAAGACTTATCTTATGGTTGCTTGGTGGACAAGCAACTAGATAAGGATAAGGACTAAAACCATAATCCTAACCCTATATAAAGACCCCTAAGGCCTTAAAATTCGTGGACTTGATCCCTAGAGCATCTAAGGACGAATTCTAACCTCTCTCCTCTCTCTTTATACCTTCTCCATTTGCTCTTGGTGTTTGTAAGCCATTAGAGGAGTGACACTTGTGACTTTAAGCCTTCCAAAGTCAATACAAGGAGATTTGGGATTGTTATTGCTACATAACAATCAAGGTAATATTATAAACCTATTCTTATGTTAATATAATTACTTATATGCTAGTATTAGGGTTTCTTTATGTGTTCATAATGTTGTGTATCTAATAGTGAAAACATAGATCCAATTCTAGGGTTGCATGCACACATAGGATTATTTGTATAAAAACCAACAGTGGTATCAGAGCCATTGGTTTTGTTTTCAATTAGCATGATACAAATGTATGAACTTGAAAAATTCGGGTTTATGGCCAATAAACCCTAGGAAGCTTGGATTTTCGAAATTAGGGTTCTTGAACCCTGATTTTCGAAATTGGTTAGGGTTTCCTAAACCCTATCCTTAGCCACCAAGTTTTCGAATTCTAGGGTTATCCAACCCTTGATTTTCGAGATTAGCCTCCTCCCCAAGATAAGATCCTAATTTTTAGGGATTTAGATTATCCCATATCTTGTAATTATCCTTTAATGGTTATATATGGTAATTAAAGATTATGAATTATCCTATCCCATGATTTTCGAAATCTATAGAGATATTTAAGGGATTAAGATATCTTAATTGTTTAATTGGTAATTATCCTTTATGATTTAGATAATCCCATATGATTTAATAATTTAAATTAATAGTTTAAGATAATTATTAAATCAAGAATTTTAATATTTGAAATTTTAATTTAAATGGTATTAAATTTCGAAAATTTTAAAGTGAGATTGAAACCTAATTGTTCTGAAAAGTTTCAAAAACTTGCCCTCAAGTTTTGGAATTTAAATTTAGATTAAAAGTTTAATTTTAAAATGTTAAATTCTAAAACTCTAGTTTTGAAGAGTTCAAATTTCACCCTTATGGTTTTATTAAAATTGATTAAATGTATAATTAAGAGAGAGTTAATAAATCCATAATGTTATGGTTTACATTTAATTAAATTAAAAGTGTAATTTATAAAATTAAACCACCTAGTATTTTAAAAGCGTAAAATACACCCTTATACTATGTATAACATTAAAAGTCTAATATTATATATGTATAACTTAAACTGCTAGTCTTACCGTTAGTAGGCCTCATTCACGAAGCTAGTCTATAAGGGGTGTTTAAGGAAATTGCCTATAAAATGGCGATTGAATGGGTATCCACTCTTACCCACCGCACTCTTGACTAGTGGAGGGTTGTTAGCCGAACGGGTAAGATAGGACGAAACCTTTTATTATAAGTATAATGAAGTACAAAAGTAACTAAATGTTTTTCAAATTCCCAATCTTAGTTACTTAGGCAAAAGTGAATTGATGCAATCCCATGAAATTACACTTTGTGCCCTTGCGAAGATGTTAGTGGAGCGTGTATGGTTTACCGGCACACTAAATGGTTCTAAGAAAAGGTAGCAAAGGGTGACTCAATGTTTGTCATAGTTCGGTGGAGCGTGTGTGGTTTACCGGCACATCGAATAGGTGACTGTAACATGTGAGGGCACCATGTAGTTTGCATGGTTATTCACACCCGCTTTGTGATCCTCGGCATCCCAGTCACAAACTAGAGGGGCATATCGAGATTTAAACATGCCATTGAAATGTTCAATGAATCTCAAAGGATCTAGGAGTTTTCATAGATTTAAAACTTATATTTATTTTTCGTTTTTCATGGTGGAAATTAGTGAATCGTCATTCACTTACCTTCAAATATTTTGCAACTAGATTACGACATCCCTTTTCTAGGTTGTAGCATATTGTGTTGGGTCCTAGCCTTGGAATTTCATTTGGGTGATTTACCAAGGACTCAATCAATCAACTAACTTGAATTCGTTTTTCTCCCATTTTGTAGATGTCAAAGTTCGACAACTATGGTCTTCCCGAATCCCGTGGAACAAGTATTCCACATGAATATGATATTCCACGATTCGATCGAGGAACAAGAAATCATGCTTCACTTCCTCCTCCTCCTCCAATTATTCTCCCTAACCCACAAAATTGTAAAATTGAAAGGTTCAATATCACTCAAGCCCTTTTTGCAAGTAAACATAAAGAAGGAAAGTCGGTGTGTGCACACGTCCTAGGGATGAAGTCGCACATTGATAGACTAAGAATGATGGGATCCATTGTTAGTGAAGTGATGGCTGTTGATTGGGTTCTTCAATCACTTCCTAACTCGTATAGTGAGTTCGTAAGAGAGTACTATATGATGAACCATGACGTGACACTTATAGATCTCACCTACATGCTTATTGCTGCTGAATCAGCAATGGTTTGGCGCAATAGAAAAGCAAAGTTGATTGGTGAATCTGCCTTCAAGA
Organism: Lactuca saligna; assembly: GCF_052625555.1. Lineage (NCBI taxonomy): Eukaryota > Viridiplantae > Streptophyta > Magnoliopsida > Asterales > Asteraceae > Lactuca > Lactuca saligna. The sequence continues at coordinate 54,765,430 of NC_136425.1, forward strand.
TCTCTATGGATATAGACAATGGCAATGAAAGACATGCAATGATCGAAAAGTTTGATCATAAGAGAAAGGAGATGTTTGAAGTAGTTCCATGTGTTGTTCCAAAAGAGTCAATTTGCTTTTATTGCCAAGAGAAGGGGCATTGGAGACGAAGTTGCCCTAATTACCTAAGAGATCTAAGAGATGGGAGAGTCAAAACGTATGGATCCACTTTAGGTAAAATCCACTATATAACTCCGTTAAGTTCCTATTCATTGATTCTTAATACATGATGTAATAAGATTGCATTTGAGTGTTTAGCAGGATCGGTGAAAAGAAAGGAAGCTTGTTGAGAAAGCAAGATGAATCTAATCACCAAGATATGGATCTCGATCGCATGGACTTGAAGATTAGATTTTGAGCTTAGATAGTTATGATAGAGTTGTTAGAAATTTTCTTTTTATATAGTTTTCAATGGATTTTGCATTGTAAGGACAAATATTTCCGCTGCTTTTATAAATAAAATAAATTTTGTTTGACTTATTTATTTATTTTCAATGAAATCGTTATGAAAATTGATGTTTGCATATTTCTACAACGAATGGATATGATTCTTAGTTATGTTATTTATGGAAATGTCAAGAATTTACCAAATAGGGAGAGTTTCTCATCGCCCAAAGTTTCAATTGGACAGAAATTTGGAATCACGCAACTTGGTTGCATGATGAATGAGAAATTTCATATTTGGAAATAAGACTAATTCGTTGACAAAGTGTCAAGTGAAGGACTAGGAGATCGAGTACACAAAGTTGTGTGTTGGTAAAAGTCCACCATAATAGTAACAAGATATTCGTAATGATTTACTAAAAGTTTAGTAAATATGATTATACTTATAGGATTAAGTGTAATTTTGAATTGATTGAAAAGGTTTAAATCAATAGAAAAACGAATAAGAAGAATCAAGTAGGCAAAAAGATAAAAGTTTCTCAATTCTAAGAAGAAGGGAGAGTAGCTTTTATACTTTATGATAGGTCTTAATGATTAAGAACCATATCTCAATTGATCCTCTAAGTGAGTCTTAGTACAATTGTATGTTTGAGAAGAGGAATCAAGGATTGAAGAAATGGTTAAATCAAGAAGTCAATCATACTTCGTCCCAATAACAAGTCTTAAAGTTAAGATTGTGACAATGAGTGAAAAGTATTATAACATTCATCAAATGTGGAAAGTTGTGATGTCTTGAATAAGACAAAGACCAACTAGAGCCAATTTATGAAGTGTTTTGATAAAAACTACACTAACTCTTGGATATTTTTTTGTCAAGAAATGGTTATTGACAAAAGAATCCTATATGTCAAGGAGTCAGTGGGAGTTTTAATGGACTTGAAAAGTTTCAAGAACAAATCAAATAAACCTTAACGATCATCACTAGCACACGAGTTGAGGTTTACAACCTATCGTGTTGACATTAATTTGTTTATGTGCTGTTTCAATTGAGTTAATTATGCATGTGAGTCCTATGAGTTCTCATTTAGAACGCATAAAAGGCAAAGCACCTTAATCAATGAAAGGTACATTGATAATAAAGGGTGAGCTGCTTAACTACTTGGAAGACATGGTGGACAGTTGTGCTACCATAAGGCAAGAAATCAAGTTTAAGAAAGTTCGGTCCGTATGAGTTTGAATTTGTCGTAAACTTTGGTTTTAACAAATTCACATGGATAAGAACTAATACCCCGCTTTAAATCTAATTGTCATAAGATTTCCTACTTCGTGAAAATGATTGTGAGGAAATGCTTTCACTAAGAAAGATTTTAAGAAGATAGTGATTGTAAAATTTCATTCTCAAATTCAATTATGGTTACGGTATCCCTTTCCATGATTTGAATTGTGAGGTTTGGCAATTAGTCTTAAATGTTTAGACACATATGAACTATCTAAGGCAAAGGTGTATAAGTTCAAGAAGCCTTGATAAAAGATTATCAAAGCATTAAGTATTAGAAACATGAACTTAATAAATTCAATAGGTATTGTTTTTCTGGAAGTTAAGATGTTTTGAATACATGTCGAAGCTAGTGGGAGCATAAGTGTTATGTTTTATAGTAATCATCATGATAGTGGGAGCATAAAAGTTATGATTGTATGATTATTATGGAAAGTATTGCAAGTTGGCAATATTAATTATAGAAAACAAGAGTTATACCTTGCAAAGTCGTAAGGGTTGTAAAGTTGTTTTGCTATATTTAAGGGAGAGAATATTATGCTTCATTTCAAATCTAAAGGATTAGGTTGAGAAATGTTAATAAATTTAGTCAAAGGTACATAGTGTGTTCTTAAAATTTCGATTATGATTACGGCATTCCTCTTCATAATTCGAATTTTGAGAACATAGCAAATAAAACATTATGCGTCGTGTCTCATACGCTTCGGGTATAGGATCGATTGCAAATGCTTTAATATTTGACCATTCTAAAATTTTCAAAATGTCTAGCGCATTTAGAGGAAAAAGGGACTAGAATTGGTTTTGACTAAAATAATTAAACAACTAACAAAGGACAATACAAAGTTCGATGAGGATTGGTTGCTTGTGAGTAGTTGGAAGAATGGTATTAATGGACCATATTGACATTATGATGAATAGAAAAGATTCTATTAAGAATGAGTTGTCATATGGAAAATATGGAAATGTTTCCATATTGGATGGACCATATCGACCTTATTATGAATAGAAAAGATTCTATTAAGAATAAGTTGTCATATGGAACATATGGAAGCGTGTCCATATTGGGAAGTAAATATTGAAAATCTATGACTAGATTAGAAACTTTTATGCAAAAGGATGTTCAAAGGAATGTACTTTGAGTGAGAGACATCATATCTAAGGAATTGTTTTGTAACAATCTCCGTTAGAGAACTTTGTAATATCATTGGCAATAGTCTTTATGACTTTGGTGCAATGACATTACGAAAGGATCGTTGCATAGAATGTTAGAATCTAGCATATTCTGTAAGTAGCAAGAATTTGATATTCTTACACTTATGAAAAAGGATTTGGAGTTGTGAAATGAGAATGATTGGAAATGTGCTCAATTTGTCTATTTCACAAAAGTAAGAACCATAGGTAAACATTGTGTGCATGCTAGGAGCATGGGACAAGTGTAATAATTCAAGTAAGAAGTTGGTTACTCGAAACGACAAATAATGAGTAATCGGTGTGGTGATAAATAAAAGGAGTTTTATTTATACTCAAAAGTTTGAGGCCATATGGGATTAGTATTATTCTTGTGTTTCACTTTGCATGTTTTGACTTCCAGAATAATTGAGTTTATTAAGAATAATCGAATTATTCGAACGGTCCACAGTCGTTCATATGTTGGAAGTAGATATGAATGAAGACTGTCATGAATTGGTGTGTGGATTGTCTAGAAAAGTATTAGACATAAGCAAATGTTTGCTGCAACGTTCATGAGTGCTTACGAATATGATTTGAGCATTGGATTAAACCCACGCTCACTTGGATCGCTCCATGAATTGTATCACGAGTGATTTGTGAGACGATAACATCTTATATTCTTGAAACCGAGATGTGTGAGTTGTATCTTGCGAACCGGTTGCACATTGATAATATGAAAACGCACTAGTAACTTGGTGTTATAAAACATATTGTTGGGTGTAATTTGGTGAGTGAGTGCAAGCGAGCATTGTATCAAAGTTTATCCGTTCCTTTTATCCAAAGTAGGATAAAAGCGATATATTTAGGCCCCTCGATGGTTTAGTGATGACATACGTAAATGCTCGGCCGGGCTAGGGCTAATTTGATTTGTTCAATTAGTCTGTCGTCATAAATCAGAAATCGAGAAGTAGTACAAAGAGAATGATTAGAAATCATATCTCATATGATATCTAGAATGGAGGAATATATGATCCCTTATCTAAGGACACGCGTATCTGATATGATCAGAGTTGACAGCGGCTTTGGAAAGCTACGATTGCAGATCAGGATTTGAAGTCATACGCAGAATAGTTATTAGACTTATCCAAGTGGAAGACTGTTGGATTAGTGTCTAAGTCCATAACTATTTTGGTATGTACTTGACCCGATGGTGCATGGTCCTTTTGGGTTGCCTTCACCGAAGCAACTTGATTAGAGAAATATATATATATAGAGAGAGAGAGAGAGGATGATATGATTTATTAATATGTTATAAGAATAATATATTAAAGGAGAAATCATATTTGTTTAATTATTATTGGTCAATAATTAATTAAGAATTAATTTTGTGATCAAGTGTAATTAATTAAACTAGAGGGGCTGAATTGTAATTATGTGATAGTTACAAAATAAGGTAAGGATTATCTTAAATATATGGTGAACGAATTTAAGGTGATAATGCCTTAGAATTCAACTAGGATAAGGGTTTCTAAGACTTATCTTATGGTTGCTTGGTGGACAAGAAACTAGATAAGGATAAGGACTAAAACCATAATCCTAACCCTATATAAAGACCCCTAAGGCCTTAGAATTCGTGGACTTGATCCCTAGAGCATCTAAGGACGAATTCTAACCTCTCTCCTCTCTCTTTATACCTTCTCCATTTGCTCTTGGTGTTTGTAAGCCATTAGAGGAGTGACACTTGTGACTCTAAGCCTTCCAAAGTCAATACAAGGAAATTTGGGATTGTTATTGCTACATAACAATCAAGGTAATATTATAAACCTATTCTTATGTTAATATAATTACTTATATGCTAGTATTAGGGTTTCTTTATGTGTTCATAATGTTGTGTATCTAATAGTGAAAACATAGATCTAATTCTAGGATTGCATGCACACATAGGATTGTTTGTATAAAAACCAACAAGTATAACTTAGGTAAGTAGGTGAGGGGTAAAACACATGGGAAACATAAATATACTAACATATCAGTATCTTAGTATTAGTCAATCTCAAAATAAAGCAATCAAAGGGGAATAACAGTCACTCAAAGAAACTACCAAACAAATAAGCAAATAAATAATCAAATTACTAACATAACAACCATGGCTAATTTCATAGAAATCATAATCTGAAGGTACTCATACTTGTATTAGTTCATCATGGTTCAATTAATTAATATCCTTTAAATTATATTAGTAATTTATCTATAATTCTTAAATTCATTAACTCCATGTTAATTTCTTTAATCCTATGAATCTATGTTGTCTATCAGGAAGGATAGCTCCCTAGACTCATTCTATTCATTCTTATTACGTAATGACTTAATATGTATGATTAGTCCTCGGGTTAGTAGAAATCTCTCAAATGATCCAAGTTATTGGATCAATAATAAATATTAATGTCAATTCTATTATGCTTAACCTAGTGTATCTCACCACTAGTAACAAATGCCTATGCTTTTCACTCAGCTTTCCAGCTTGGAAAATTTAATAAACTATGTAAGTCAAGATACATAATCTAAACATAATCATAAATCAGGTACTTAGTTACATAAACATAACAAAATTATTATGATTACTCATGGATGTTTAATTAGGCTTTAACATGATAAATGAAATAATCTTCAATAACAAATATCAATTAATCAAGTAGGCTAGGTTGTCACAACTATCAAATAATCATGAAGGGTTTAATCTCAAATCTCAACAAGAACATATAGGTGATCAAAAAGGTCACTAATTATAGACAAAAAAAAAGGTAATCAGACTAATAACATCATGATTTCTTCTGTTGATCTTTAGATTTTTGCATCTATATTAACCTTCCAACTGATATAGCCTTCTAGACTCTCAAAACGACCTCATTGGATGTTTTCCCCCTCTTGGGTTTCTGGAAATTTCTCTACTGATGTGCTACATGTATTAGACGAATTTAGGTTCTATATATAACTTTCTATGACCAACATATTTTGTGGCGGGACAGACATTTCTCAGCGAGATTTAAATCTAGATAATATCTTCATAATCTTCAGCTTTATTGCATCAACTTTTAACCCAATTTGGGACATGATACAAGCCAAATTAGCAAAAAACCCTCAAACATAAGTTATAGCAAATTTTGTGTAGATTCCAGAACATGTTCAATTTCATTAATTTGATTTATGAATCAAAAGATATGGCACAAATATTGCAAAAGGGTCCATTAACAAATTTATAATTCATCAAGCCTTTTCCTTTTTTGCTGAAAATCATTAATTTAGCTCCATATTAACCCATTTTCATTCCTTTTTATAAACAATGACTTTTTACATACAAAATATAAATATAAAGTAATTAAACACCTTTTTCCCTGTTTTAATTATAAAAATACCCATAAAAATCTATAATAAAATGTATAATTGATCACATATCACCACTAAATGACCAAATCATGACCTAAACACTAATTAAAATCTTAATAGTTCTTTAAACTCTACAAAATAAGATATAAACGGAGCAAAACTCATTAAATGGACCAAAACACCAAGTACTCATAGATCAACTAATGAAACACATTAAAGCTTAGATGTTTATTACTTACAAAGGTCTAGAAGGTGAATAGAGGCTAAATACTTCAAATGCAAAGCTCCCTTGATCAATATTTATTGTTTACTTCACTCTAAGGTAACAAAGATCACTAAAAAGGCACCAAATTCGATTTTAGGAAAGAGGTTGAACCCAAAACCATTCAATGGAGGATCATATTGCATAAGGATCGTTTAAGAGGTGATGGAAGATGAGAATGATCACACCTTAGGGGTAAATGACTTTTATGTACCCCCAAAACCATAAATCAAACATTCACCCCATGAGCCTTGGCACCCCGCATCCATATTCGACAAAATAGTCGCCTGAACAAACAAACAAATGTGTCATGTGCCCCTTTATGGGCGCCCTGTCCCCTCAACGAATGTCAACATAAATGGTTTTCCCCTTCCATTTACTTTCTTATGGACTATAAAACCCACAATTAATGAATGAAAATACATAATCGAAACTCGGATGTTACAAATATGTTACAAATATTAATGTCATTGGAGCGTACTATGAAGCTAGATGGAATAAGCCATACCTCGGTAGAATAGAAGATGGTGTCCTATGGGTTTGATCAAGAATATACGGAAGAAGTTTAGGCTTAATTAATAATGGAATATAAAGAAATTTTGGATGTTATTTGGGTTATGGAGTATTTGGACTTGTATCTATTTGTTTTTGGCTACTTGATATTGTATTTCGGCTCTTTTATGATTAGTCAACAAAAGTCAAAAACTAGAAGACAAAGAAGACCATAGAAAAAGGGGACAAGTTGGAGAAAATATCAATCAGGCTACCTCATAAGGTTGCATGAGATTTTGGTCATGAACTCACGTAGCCACATGACTCCTTTTATGGTATTTTTGACTTTTTTTGCTTCGTGTGGCAATTTGAGAGTAATTTCATGAGTACTTTTAACAATCCTTTAGATCAGATTTTTGGAGTGTTATCTACAGCTTTTGGGGAGCGTTTAAAGGCTTGATGATTCAAATCCTTTCATCTCATTTCATTTCTTAATTTTTGGTATTTATAAACACTTTTACTTTTTTTATGCTTAATCATGGTAGGCTAAGCTAATCTTAGTTGACTTGGTACTAATCTTTGGATGTTTGGTTTATTTTGAAGAACTTCAATAACTTGTGTTTGAATCTCTATGAAATTATTTTGTTAGAAAAACATCTCTTTGTGTTTATATATCCTTAATCATGAGTTTAGATGTATGAATATTGTTTTTGTTGGTTAACTTCTTGATTAAGTAATAGATATTAAAATTAACAAGACACAATTCTTTTAAGTGTTTGTGTTCATTTCATTTAAGCCAAGGAAGTATTTTCTCCATAATGTTAATGAATTCATGTTAAAAATCTTTTGGATCCGGAGACACTTAAACCTTAATTCCTGATAATTTTCTCAATTCACATGCTTCATTGATTTGTGATTTTAACTAGGAAAATGTGTTATGCGTTTATCTAGCCATTATATTAATTTAGAAGAGTCTAGGTTATTTCGAGAATCTTGGATTACCATAGCCAATTAAGAAATTCTATATAAGTATTTATCTTGAGTTTTAATGATTTATTAACCAAATGTTGAAATGATGAAATGCTAATGTCAACAATCTCTCCCTAATTAATTTGAATCAAATTGTTTTCTTGTTTAATTGTTGTTTTCAAGTTTTAGTATAACTAGTTTCTTTAAAACAACTAAAAAAATTGAAACCCCCATTTTTATGTTTATTTCCATTTTACGAGTTTTTTTACAAAGAGATTTTATAGAGTCGCATATTAAACCAATCCCCTTGGCTTCAATTCCTTTGTCATTATACACTATCTGTTGTGCAATTTATGGGGTTATTTATTTGTTGGTCTCGACAACCACCAAATGTTAGCATCGTTTTCGGGGAATATTTTATGTTTAATCATTTGTTTCTCTATGCCCATATCTCACCGTACATGTCCTCTTGTTTACAACCTCTATCCCCGCTAAGAAGTTCTCAGAACATCACCCACCAATCCAATTCCAAACAACCCACATATACTACCCATACAAGTTAATCTACTCGTCATATGCCAAATTGTAATTGCAGGAGATGAAATTCCTTAAAGAACCTTGAAGGAAATAATGGAGACTGATGTCACACAAACTCCAAATGGCATCAATTATCCAATTTTGAAAGGAGGCTCGAAATTAAATTCAATTTTAGTTCATCATCTCCCACATTTCATGGAATAGAAAATGAAGACCATCACAAGCATTTGAAGATGTCCCATCTCATTTGCATCAACATGAAGCCATAAGGGTCAACTGAAGAAAAAATCAAGTTAAGGACATTCCCCTTTTCCTTGTCCTATAAACCCGAACATTAGTTGTTTTATCCTTCATTGTCGTCGATAAATGTGACATCCCTTATTTTCCAGAATAGAAAAAAAAAACTTTCTTTATACCTTCAAAATTGTGTTATCTTTTATTACGGAAATTATTAGTATATTTAAACATTTTGAGTACACCTGTCGTTTCAAAATGACAAAACCCTAAGGATGTGATAATCAATACACAACATGAGTTATAGCATAAAGGCATATCGGTCCTTAATACTATTGTGATTTGTTTCTTTAATTACTCGACATCCTAATCAAGTTCCAGCAATCTTAGCACCGCTACTTGTGATGCATATAATTTGAGTGGGTTAGGTTAGGGTAAACCTAGTGTAACACATAGAGTTATCAATACCATAATATTTTAATGAGAATAAATCACATATTAACCATGCGAAACCAATTGGTATCAAACAATATAGATATATCATATGACATAAATATCTATAAGATAATGTACCCTTAGTTACCTATCTTGTCACTTCTCATTTATTGATCCTATAACAATGATCTCGTGATATTTATCCCAATGGATCTTTGTAAGAAACAAGTATACTATAGTGCTTCAGAGAATCCTTGGCAGCAGGCGTAAATCAATAAAACCATAAGACAAGTACATGGACGTCATCTTAGTCCAACAGACGACCAGACATACCCATCAATTGTCGGATATATACACATAATTTTTATCTATCTAAATAGAGGTGGAAGACTACTACATTACTCTGGTATGGAATTCGTACCTTGGCACATAGTTGTGTTATAGAACACTTCTCTACTCTCCATTATAATCTCACACACACCCCAATATAAAAACTACCTACTTATTTAACTTACTTTGAACTAGGTATCCTTGATAAGCCTTAGTTCATAACTAAACCAAATCATAATACATGTAATTCACATTCAATATAGTCTTCCTATTCATTCAATACTATCATGATACGGGGTATAACTACTCACTTATCCAACTTACTCATAACTAAGCATCCTTTATATGTGTTATTTTACAACTCAACAAGACTACAATCCTATAAATCAATTTCCAATACAATTTCTTGCTTATGTAATAATATTATAATACATGTATATATTTAGCACTGAGTAGCAAGTATTCAATATACATTTAATCTTTTTAAGTAATTACACTTATGCTAAGATTGTCTTGTTGTATTTCGAAATATACATTTAGTACATATATATATATATATATATATATATATATATATATATATATATTTGACTCACACAATGTATGTTACGTAATATTACCATATATACATTTAACACATATTCTAGATAATAACCATTTAATTAACATATAATATTTTCACATATATTCAATATTTTAAGTAATAGATACTTAAATTAAAATCATGCTCATGAAAGTGACCATGCACTCACCTGATTAAAGGTAGTAGAGTTTCAGGAAAGTTAGTTTCTTTCCTAACTTATGTTTTTCCTTTTTGAACGATCTAAATACAAATATTAGAATGTCTTAGTATTCATTTGTATTTATAAGATCATATTTACTATTTCTGGGTTCTTCAAAAATCCCAAAGAATACTGATTTCTATGAAATAAGGAATGACCATGTAAGATCATATTGGATGTAGGATTCGTTTGGTATATAAATATACTATTTGGACAATCCGCTTTAAACACGTTACTAAGATCTTGTCTAGACATCACTCTGTAAGTAGACCAATCAATATAATAACCGGAATTACTAATATATCTTATTCATAGGACGTTACTAAGATCTTGTCTAGACATCACTCTGTAAGTAGACCAATCAATATAATAACCGGAATTAGTAATAAATCTTATTCATAGGTTCATAATAAACGAAAATAAACATGAATAGAGTTACTTAAAAGCATAGAAAGTGTAGCTTAACTTACAGGTTTTATAGCAAAAACTTAGAAACTTCACGGGTAGAACTTTGACGCTAAATACTTACTTTGTTTGGCTTTTCAACGTTGTAGTGTCCCGATAAAAATGCTCGAAACTCAAAACTTCGAACTTTTAGAGAGAGGAGATAAGTTTGAGAGAAATGGTGTGAAAAATGAAGAACATGAATGGCCTATTTGTAGTATCCTTTGGAAGGCGTCACACATGGTTCAAGGGTGCGTCGCACCGTCGCGTGCTATCTCCTATCTGGTGGTGCCACACATTGATTTTTTGTTGGGATATGTCATCGTTTACGGTAGAAGAGGAGGTCTTCGACATTGCCATGTCGCCCCTCTGGGTGATGCCACGTTGCCATTTCGTAGATGTTTTCACAATCTTTGAAAAATTGCATCTTTCACATATAAGTTCCATTTTCGACATTGTTTATATCCACGGATTCGTATCAAAGGTTTATACAACTTTCCTCTTGATCACAACAGCTAATTCGCATTATATTTTTATTTTACAGTTTGTAAAAATTACACTGCCAAAAGATTTTGCGAAATTCTTAACTTCTTCATACGAACACCATTCTTGACTTTTTTTATATCTTCATATTCATATTTATGAGGACGTCAACTCTCATTTATATTTTTTTAGCTAAAATAGTAATCTACCTTCGTTTCATATTTTATAACACACATATGTCTTGTGTCGAAAGCGAAACGTTGAAAAATCACAATCTTCGTCATATGACGTCCGATTTTGGCATTCTTTATACTTGTGGGTTCGTAATCACGACTACTATAACTTTCAAAAATATTATATATCCTAAATAATCTTTTATTTATGAATGTTTATTTAGCGTAATTCGTTAAGTTTATGATAAGGCTTTATAACAAGATTATAAGCTCATAATATTTTCCCATAGAAAATATATAAAATAAATAAATGTGTTTAATATTTATATAACAAGTATTGCATACAAAGGATTCTTATTTATTTATAATTATCCTATTTGAGGACTTTAATTATTCAATCAATTGAATAATCATAACTATTTCCCCTAAATGTCTAGCCTAAATTTATGGGCGTTACAATTCATCCCACTTAGGATGATTTCATCCCCATAATCACAACCTCAATAAATATATGCGGTTCTCGCTCGCTTTCAGCTTTTTGAAGTAATAAATGTCTCTTTCTAGTGCCTCCACAGTATTGTACTCAAAATAATATTTTTGGTTCCTTTATAAAAACTTATCAGTCTCACGACCTAGCTGAAGCATCAACTCCGTTGATTAAAATTTCACTATAAATAAGGGACTTTATTACGTTATATTCCTCACACAACCATTTCTCTTATACAGTAAGGTTTGCATGACAACATTCACAAACTTTACCATTCCATACCCCATTCAGGTTTCGACTTTTTCAAGCTACAATTGTTTTTACATTATCACTAACACAAGAGTTTTCAAGATAATAAGAGAATAATCTTGAATCTAAAATCTTTACTTAGTCATGATAATGAGTCTATGAAAACGTTCTCTATAAACTAATTCTCTCTCTCTCTCTCTCTCTCTCTCTATATATATATATATATATATATATATATATATATATATATATATATATATATATATATATATATATATATATGATGCCCATAAAGATATACTTTTATCAACTGGTCAACTATAACCCACAACACATCGTGGTTCTATATAATCCTTAGACACTTGATGATAAGATCTAAGCTAAGATCGTGTCCTTTTATGCATATGTATGTGTAAAGGTTTCAAGTTCCCGCATGCTATTCGATTTCGTGTCCTCACTTTCCAATCAAAACACCCATAATAAAATAAAAAAACAAATAAGCCCTCTAAGCTTATTGTGCTGCAACTATCTTGGATATTTATGTCGAACCAAATTTGAGTTGATCTCTGCACTTTTGCCTTCATGGTTGGTTCTCCTCCACTTGGGTTCAAACCCTCATTTGCTTCTACTCACAACCAATTAAAGCCCAAGTTGGCTCTACCTATGTGATTTGTATTCCCTTTCTTCTTAGAAGAAACTCTTAATTGTCATATCAATGACTTTGACATCTCTAACGTAGTATTACTGCTTGTGTCCACAATGAGTGATCATCTTGCATAACATAGCCATGAGCTAATCAAGATCACAATACATGTAATTTACTTTGTATACAGTCTTCATGTTCATGCAATACTATCACGATACAAGGTATAACTACTCACTTATTCAACTTACATAGAACTAATCATCATTTATATGTCTTAGTTTATAACTCAACAATACTAAAATCAGTGAGATCAACATCCAATACAATTTCCTGCTTATGCAATACTATCATAATACAAGTATATATTCAGCATCGAATAGTACGTATTTAGTATACATTTAATCTTTTTAAGTAATAATACTTATGCCAAGATTGTCATGTAATAATACCAAATATAGATTTAATACATATATAACCATATCTAGCTCGCACAATGTATGTTAGTAATATTACCAAATATACATTTAACACATATTTCATATAATAAGCATTTAATTCACATATAAGCTTTCACGTATATTCAATCTTTTAAGTAATAGATACTTATATTAAAATCATGCTCATAAAAGTGACCACGTACTCACCTGATTAAAAGTGGAAGATTTTTTTGGAAAGTTAGCTTCTCGCCTAACTTGTGCTTTTTCTTTTTGAACGACCTAATTACGTATATTATTAAGTCTTAGTATTCATTTGTATTTGTAATATTATATCTCCTATTTCTTGATTCTTAAAAAATCCTAGAGAATACCGCTTTCTATCAAATAAAGAATGACCATGTAAGATCATATTGAATGTACGATTCTTTTTAATAGAAATATCTTGTTTCAAAAATCCACTGCAATAAGTAGATTAATTAATATTATAATTGGAATTACAAATAAATGTTATTCATATGTTTATAGTAATGACAATGAACATGAATATGATTTATACTTAAAACCATAGTAAGTACAACTCAGCTTACAGTTTTTCTAGCGAAAACAAAGTAACTTCGCGGGCAGAACTTTGATGTAAAATACTTCTTTTCGTACGTCTTTTCAACGCCATAGCGCCCCGTTAAAATGCTCAAAACTCTGAACTTTAGACTTCTAGAGAAAGGGGAAAGGTTTGAGAGAAAAAATGTGAAAATCTATAACAAAATGGGCTATTTATAACATACTTCGGAAGGCGCATCGCATCGCGCCGTGGCGTTCTATCTCCTTTTTTGTGGTGCCACGTGTCACTCTTGTTGGGTCACATCATCAAGTCTGCTAGAAGAGGAAGTATTCAGCCTTGCTACATGGCCCCCTCTAGGTGGTACCACATCGCCATCTCGCATGTATTTTTCACAATCTTCGAAAAATCTTATCTTTTGCATAACGGCTCCGTTTTCGACGGTCTTTATATACAAGGATTCTTATCGACGTGCACTTCACCTTCCATTTAGATCACAATAGCTAATTTGCATTCTATTTTTATTTTATATTGTGTAAAAATTACATTGTAAAAGATTTTATGAAATTCATATATTCTTCATACAAAACCGTTCTTAACGTTCTTTATATCTACAAATTCGTATTTACAAGACATCAACTCTTGTTTACATTTCTTCCACTAAAAAGTAATCTACCCCCGTTTCATATTATATAACACACACAGCTATACTGTGTCGAATACAAAACTTCAAAAAATTATATATTTTTCATATAACGTTGGATTTTGGCGTTTTTTATATACACGTGTTCGTAATCACGACTACTACAACTTTCGTCAATATTATTTAACCTAAGTAATCTTTTGGTAACATTTAAATAAAAAGCAAAAAAGCATAAAAATAACATAGAAAAAAAATTAAAATTCTTAGAAAATGACATGTATCAATTTTAATGATAAGTAGACATTTGACAAAAATAATTTTATTTATTGGGATAGATATAGAAATCTAAACTAAAGATAAATATGTTTAAAAAGAAAGGACCAATTTGTACATGATACAAACAAATAGTGTACCTTTAGCTTTTTAGTAATACCATATGTAATGTTAATGAACACCGATTATATTTGATGGTAATAACCAAGAATATGAAAAATTTAATGATTTGTTCAAACATTTTAGTATAAAATTTAGTGAAGTGGAATGTACAAAATAGTTAAAATCTTTAATGAATCGACAATTTTTAGCTAAAATTATTAATTTTAGTTATTGAATTCGTAGGTGATTAAGGTCATTTGAGAATTTACTTATATTAGCTATGAATTCACGATAATGAATTGTTAAATCCCCAAAAACCTTAAAATTTGAAAATAAAACAAAATTTCATATTTCGAAGATAGAATAAATTATGTCTACACTAAATTTTTCATGTTTTTTTAACAGCCGGAAAATGTTTCAGGTTTTTTTTTTTTTTTTTTTTTTTTATAATTATTTTTTATAAGGATATGTATATATATGATTTTTGGTTAAAAGAATGGAGGTTTTCGTATTTTTCAAAGAAAACCTTTTGTAAAATGTGTTATATTGCATTTGATGTAATCGTTGTTGCAGATGTACAAGTCACTATGTACATGCTTTCCATTAATGACTAGCAAATTATCTTTAAAAAAACAAAAACCTAATTACACCCATTTGACTTGATTTTTTTTTAATTATTATTATTATTATTATTATTATTATTATAAATTTCACACAAAATTTTGACATTCGGACCATATTATAAATTCGAACGACTATATAAAATCGATTTTTTAAATATTTTTTATATTTTAAATATTAATATTATGATTGTTATTATTATTATAAATTTCGATCAACATTTTATGAATCGATCATTATAAATTTGAACCGTTATAAAAAATCTGAACAGAAGCAAAATTTGTCCTTATTAATTACAGATATTATAATACTAATCATTTCGTACCTATTATATATATATATATATATATATATATATATATATATATATATATATATATATATATATATATAATTTGTCTAAAAAAAGAAAAAATATATATCAAATCAAATATTAAAAATTAGAGGGATAAATATAATTAAAGTGTTAGCGCACCCGAAAAAAACTAAATTTGCAAGTTAACAAACAGTTTCAATTTTTTTTTTTTTTTTTTTTTGAAAAACCATGTTTTATACTTACACTATTGGGTTGAATACACGCGGAAAATGGGCCGATTTAATAGTGCTTACAAGGAAAGGGTAGATCATATATAAATTCGCAAGTACCTTGTATCACATGCTATTCGTTTGTTATATTTGATAAAACAGTTTTTTTTTTGCTAAAATTTGTTAAATCATTAAAGTTTTTTTGCTATATTTGACATTTTCGGAAAGTTTTAATATAACACTGGATATGGTCTACACGGAAAACAGTTCGTTTTTTTTTTTCCTTGCAATCTAGTCTATTCATAAATCACTCATTTAAATCCACCTATGGTCTATAGGGAAACGTTTAAACACTGTTTAAAAATATATTAAAAAAAAATCATATTATTGATGTTGTTAAAAGTACAGTCTATTAAAAAGGTACAACTATATATATGAAAATTTCTAACATAAAAACGAAGTTAAACAACATATTGATCTAATAGATAATTATAGACCTTAACGTGTGACGTTAACAGAATGTACAATCATGATCTTATACAATAAATGAACCAACAAATTATACAATACTTTGTATCAAGATTTTAGACTGAGCTATCCGATTTATTTAAGAAAAAAGAATTAAGAAACATTAAAGAAAGGAACAAAATAATAAAATGATTAAAAATAGAGTGTGGAAGGAGACAAAAGTGGGCACACCTAGGCTATATGTGTAAATATACTATACCCCTCTGAGTAAAGTCATGTATGTATGCATGTCCAACATAACATAAACTGAACCCGCCGACCTACCATACGTTCCGTAGGCTGTAGGTACATACGACAACAGCTGAGAAGATGCCATTTACTTGTCATTCAGTGTCCCCGTCATATAACGGTACAACTCTTTATTATATTCATATCAAACCACTAACGAATGGTCAAGATGTATTCCAGTATTTTTCATCATAGAGTCGAAGATTAAGATTCATGCACGCCGGGGTGCTATCAATGTTCCTATAGGTTATGGTTAAAGAATCCGTGATGATAGATTTATATTTGGTTGTTATATATATTGAAATTGTCGGATGTTGCTGTTGAAGTGAGTAATGATATGTCGTGGTAAATTTGCTCATACAACTCTTTAAATGATCAGTTGATGAAATTAATAAGGTTAAAGTAATTCATGCATGTAACTTTTTTTTTTTGTTAATAATCAATTAAAAAGGATTGTTAGCGAGTAATGTTGTATATGATGCAAACATGTGGAGATTGGGGGTGGTGAATGGAGATCTTGTGAGTTATGTGATTCTAGTTTATCTGTCAGATCACAAATGTAAGACTGGGGTCACGTTATAATTTAGAATAAGTCGGGAATTACGTTCGTTGTCTAAGTTGTGGGGTCTTACTCAAATGAGTGTGAGACAACGAAGAAGAATTAGAGGGTGTTCATCAATTTTTTTAAGCAAAACAACTTATTAACTTGTGATATGATGTTATGAATATGAGTTTTTAAAAAGCTCTTTAATTATCTTTTATGATAACAAAAGTCAGTAGTTAAATATGTTGATTTTTAAAAAATATTTGTCCAAGTTTATATATGTTTTAATTTGTAAGAGGTATTTGTTTTTTACAACCTAAAAAGGTATAAGAAATTTTGAAAAATTAGAGTTTTTAACTTATAGAAATCTCTTTATGAAAGCTTAATAAGAAATTATTTTAAAAGTGTTTTACATATTTTTCTAATTTATTGAAAATTATAAAAAATCAATAAATCAATAAACTGTTGCTTACTAAAATATTTTGAGGGTGATATTATATTATTGGTACCGGGCATAGAGGCTTACTTTCAAGTCTAATAGCCATAAAATGGACATACAAGTTTGGCAATTTAGTAAAATAATAAAAGAAAAAAGAATTATGTTTTAAATAAAATAATAAAAATAATAAATAAAGTCAATCAGGTCAATTAAAATGTTTATTTAAGTAATTGAATTCGCTTAAAAAGAAAAGTTTAGGAAAAAGAGTTAAAAATGTCAACTTGGTAAAATATTAGTTGACTAGGTGTGTTGAACAAACTAAAGCCATATAGGACTTGAATATTAGCATACCTGTGGAGAAGCATCAAATATAAAATTCCATAGTTTTTTAGTGAAATATTTAGTCTTGTAGTGATTTTGTTAAAAATATAGTTTTAAGGGGTTAATGTGTAACTAGACATGTATATAAGCTAAATTGTTTTCTTCCCCGGAAATAGTATATTAGAACCAAAACACAATCAAATATGGGTCGGTTTTTTGGGACGGTTTGTCGGTTTTAAGTATGGGTTGGTTTCTCGGGTTGGATTGGTCGATTTATGGGTAAAACCGAACCCGATTTTTTGGTTATTAAAAAATTCAAACCCTAATCGTCAGTTTTGCTTCGGTTTTGGTTTTTTCGATTTCGGTTTCATCGATTTTAATCGGTTTCTCGGTTTCTTGGTTTAGGTTTGCTCACCCCTAATGGAGATCATTTAAGACATGGAAACCCTCTCAGAAGGGTTTTTTTTTCTCTAATTACATGGCGATTGAAGCTTCCAAGTTTAATTAGTGAAAAACCTAATTTAAACCTTGTCATCCCATAGCTTCATGTGGTGAAATTCTTCTTTTATTGCTTTATTTGCTAATCTAGTTTCATATAATCCTTTCAATTGTGAAATTAATGGATATAATCTAATGTTTGTTGAGATTATTGCATAATTACTCGTTGTATCAATATTCAAATCACTCCATTAATAGTTGTGAGATTTGGGTTTTAATGAAGTTTTGTTGGTTTTCTAACCCTATGATTCTTAAATTGGAATTTACATCATTGGCATAATGATTTTTCCATAGCATGTGGTGAATCATCATTGGGTAACATTTCACCATGTAATTGTTTGATTCCATTTCCTCAGATGATTTGAAGCCCTAAACACATGTTTGAGTTTACTTATATTTAAATGAGTTGTACATTAGTTATCTAACTTGTTAATGATTTCAATTATAGGTTATCAATAGTTGTTAGTGATGCATATTTGATCTATATTATGATTCCTTAATTTCCTTTAAAGTTGTAAATGGAACTGACAAGTCCAATGGTGAATCACCATTAGAATGGAATGGGGGATTTAAACACAAAGTTGAGTTTTGAAGCATGAAATGATTTTGGTATATATAATAAACAAGTTAACCTTACGTACTTTTGAGGTTAGAAATTAAAGTTTGTGAAATAATTGATCTCACAACTTCATTAGAGGATTGGAATCACCACAACACCTTCGTTGTGGTTTAAATCATAACTTGGTATTGGAACCAATATTAAAAGTTAAATTAGTTGGAAAGGAATAAGAACCTTGTTGATTTTATTATGAGTTATTAAGGCTTAGTTTTCTCATTAAAAGTGATTGAAGTTACATGAGTGTTGGAATCTTTTAAGAGTATATTGACCATTATTGATGAAATGACTTAATCATTAAACTATGAGTAAGAAAGGCATAACTTAGAGTATGTGACACCCGTATTTTAATAGTTAGAAAAGACATTTTTACTTATGCTTATTTTAAAACAAAGTTTATTTATAATTGCGGAATTTGTCTCATAAAAGTATTTCCGAAGAAAAGTTTTTCATTAATTATTAAAAATTAGGATTTCATAACTGATACAAGAAACATAAGCATAAACATGATTATTAATGGTCTTACAACATTTAATGGCCTACATTTCCTTTAATCTCTCATCCTTCGCACTGCTACCTATGATACAAAGAAACTGAGTGGATCAGGTTGAGAAATCTGGTGAATACATAGGGTTTTTAACCTGCAATATTATAATTAATTTGTTATAATTATATAATTCACATCAAATAATTAACCCGATTACACATTCTCGTTATTCTTACTCCCTGATCCTAGATCGATGATCTCAAGGGATCTATATCAAATGATCTCTAAGTGAACAATACCGCCTCTGTGTTTCCTTAGCAATATATGCTAATAAGATGGCCATTGGGTGAACAGAATACCCACATGAACAATTTATTCAACTCTACAGGTCATAGTCATATCCATATGTGGTCCCATAACATCTACAGGTCGGGGACCTACCCATGTATGACTTACTAACACCTACAAGTTGTGTACCTGTCCGTGTATGGCTTATAACATCTACAAGCTGCAAGCTTGTCAATGTTTGATCCGACTTGTCTAGTATAGTTTGTGTCCATCATCAATACCCTACTAGGTAACCACACTACTAGTCTAGTTGTACTATAAAAGGCTCGATATTTCTTCATTATTTTTATCTCCCTTTACCTTTCTACTACCCCATATGTAATAAGTATAAAAATTCATATATGGTTAATAAAAATCAGCTCATATAGTTTCATTTAACACAAAAGGTTTCAATACAGATAATAGGCACACATAGCACTTTAAGTATCTAAATAATTCATATATATGTGTAAGATGAAAGTAACTATGCACTCACTTGTTAAAAGTAGATAACTGGTGAATGCGACAGTACTTTGCCTAACACCTTGGCTTTTCCTTTGATGTGACCTAGGTACAAATGTTCCTGAGTATTCGTCTTATAATCTTGGCGACTAATGATAGTCTAGATTCCTCACTAATCTCAATGTCTACAACAATATCCACCAAGTAAGAAACAACCACGTAGGATCATATCAGAGGCAGGATCTGTTTGGTATACATAATATACTATTTAGAAATCTCACTTTAAACACCTCATTAAATCCAGCCTAGACATCATCCTCATTAGTAGATCAATCAATATAATAACTTGGAATCATTGATAAATCTTATTTATAGGTTCATAATAATGACTATGAAGACAAATAAAAGTCACACTTGAAATAAAATTGTAAGGTCCCTAAATCTGAGGATGCGAACTAGTGATCAAACAAATAGTAATAAAAAAAAGCAAGAATGAAGTGGAAGAAAGATTAAGCCAAGCATGCACACGTTTATATCATAAAAACATCAAATACACCTTGGTTTCACACACTAGAGTCGTAAACACTATGAGACACTCATGATTCGTCAACAACCCTGACAGACTCTGACAATCCCTATATATATATCTGGAATATTTGGCCGTAAATGGGTTTACGGTCGTAAACCCATTTACGGCCGTACATACATACCTAGCTGTAAACACTGCAAACATCAACAAAACATGACCATTAACCCATTAAGACCTATACATATGATTGCCTAGCCCAAACCACAAAGATAATACCTTTCAATCTTCCCCTTGGTTTGAGGCTAGCATTGACTCAGTCTTTTTCAAAGATAAGCACATGTGACCCCCCCCCCCCCCAATGGCACCAAGCCACATGATGATCTCTAAAACTATTGTTGTGTATTCTTTAGCTGCATTCTCAAAAATCTCTTCAACTACCTTGATTTGATGTTGAGCCAGCTGGTGAATATGCCACCTTCCAAATTGAAATAGATCTCTATTATCAAACAGGCGAAAGAAACCATCTGTAAATTTGATGATAGTAGAAGCTGTGGATTTATCATAAACCCAGTAGAGCATATTTCTCAGAGAACCATCACAAAAATTCTGCAACACAGGAATCTATCTCACTTGATTAGTAGGCGAAAGGCTTGTTAGTCTTTGGATCTAGTATGTTAGGGTAAAGCTTGAAGTGAGTTGCTTGTGGATCATTTGATGGATTAGCAAAGGGAGCATTAGCAAGTTCAGAGAGGTCAAATCTTGTCCATGAGCTGAAATCATGAAAGTCTTTGTAATACTCCACATTTGAACTTTTACGTGTCACAATCCACATATTCAATCTGTCATGAATACCCACGAGACAATTCCTGATCTATCACCATACATGTGACCAAATCCTTTCTTTTCAAGATCAGTTACAGTGATTTTGGGTTGATCTCCACGAGCATTATGATATGAAATCTTCTTGAATAGTAGTTGCGATTTCTTAGCAGATGCTGATAATTTGGAAAGTTTTGTGACAACCTGAAAATTTTTGCCTTAGAAGTCCAGCCAACCAATCGAGGGTCAGACTAAATTCAATTGCCTTTTAGTCTTTTTAAGGATCATTCTAATGAGTTTTATGCCTAGCACACTTTTGGAATGGAACTTGACAAGAGTTAACTTAGTATTGGAAGAATGAAATCGATCCCAAAAACCAAATACATGGGGTTTACGGCCGTAAACTCTATGTACGGCGGTAAACTCCCTCCTGCACGTGAACTCCTTCTATATGAAAGGATTTTTGGCACTTTTCTTCATTTCTTCTTCCGTTGGCCGCAAACCCTCCCATACTCTCTCAACTATCATCAGAAACATTCCTCTTTGTCTTCAAAAGTGGTAAGTAATTCATTTATCATCCTTTATTTCCTCTTTAGTTTGTTAATCATCTTGTGATTCATCCATGAAATCCACTCTTTTGCATAGATCTTCATAATAATCAACTTTCACCAAGAACACCAAGAACACACACTTGTACTTGGTGGCCGAAAACTCCTCAAAGACCCTAAAAAGTGTGAGTATTCCATCTATCATCTAGTTAGACATGTTAAACACTAGATCATAGCCTTGAAACATCATCAATCTCATGATCATCAAGAGTGTACGACCGTACCCTCTTTGTATGGACATAAACCCTTGTTTTGGTTATTACTTGAGCCTTAAACACTTCTAGATGCTTGCTATCCATTAAGAACTCTTGAACCCCTTTGATTTAAGAGCCAATTTCCACCATTTGGACTGTTTACGTCCATACACACTTGGTGTGGCCGTAAACACCTCAAAACCTTCCAAAGTGTTAGTTTTTATCATCCTCTAGTTGAGAAATAGTCCCACAAGCTTCCCTGTCATTCAAACACCCTCTTGTGCACATTTTACCATGAGTTTATGGTCGTACAATCCATGGCCGTAAACACCAATTGGTGGTTGTAAACATCGCTTTGATGAATCACATGTGATTCTAACACTTAGTCCAAGTCCGTAAGGGTGTTTCCTAGCATGTTAGTTGTTTTAAACACTAAATTCATTCCATTATATGTCATTAGGACTTGTTTGTGTCTCGGGAGTTTATTTGTGGAATTTCTCATCCTCACACGAATCTACAGTTGAATCACCCACCTAAGGTGAGTTTATGCCCCTATAATCAATCTTCTAAACTGTTTTAAATGTTTTTAAGAGGGGAATACAAGTTGGACACAATGATAATTGTGTAAATGTTTTTTTATAAACATCTTTTAAAGGATTGCTTATGTATATATAAGTGATCAAAACATTTCAAAAACTCTCTTAAAGTTATGCTACTTTATAGTTTACAAAACTCTGTTTTCAAAGTGCAATCATAACTTAGTAGATAAACGAGTCTTTTCACCGAGTCAGTATCAGTTAAAGTAAACATACTTATAAACTATAATAGGTATAGTTTAGAGTTTTAAACATACTATAATGAGAAACAGGGAGGAACATACTATACACTATACAAAGAGAACACACAATACACTAGAACAGAGGGAACATACAATACTAATACAAGAATACAATAACATTAATGTGAGCCACTACTTCACGACTTAGAAATATACTTGATAGGCTGCGTTTTGTAACCAGATTCTCCTGGATGGAGGGAATGAGTTTGTGTATAGATCTATACGGGATTGACACCCGTACCTTGCTGCTAGCTACAGTAGGACTTCACGTCTAAGGGTGACAAATATCACATTTTTCATTGACGTCTTTAGCTCGTCAGGTTTATCACGTGTTATATCAGTATGGTTACAACCACATCACCTTTTAACCTTAATTAACAAACTGGTTTTAAGGTACTTAGTGCTCAGTAGTCACTTTTTACAAACATTACTGAATACTCTCATTTTTACAACAGACAAGCAGTTCAATCAAGTCTTAATACATTCATTTAGAAAGGGACCTATAATGCTAACTTTACGAATCCTTAGTAGATACATCTGGGATATATATATATATATATATATATATATATATATATATATATATATATATATATATATATATATTAATCGGATCCGAAAGACAGTTTAATGTGTGATTTTCGCTTCATTTCCTGTTCCTTGTTTGGTTGTGGACTTAGAGCAGATAGACCCATGCTACTATATATTCGATCTTAGTTTTATATATATATATATATATATATATATATATATATATATATATATATATACACACCAAGTAATCATAAGAAGTATTAGGTATGGGTCAAGTCATAGTATACAAATTCAATACATCGTTTTCTAGTACAAAAACATACTTTTTAGATAGAATATGTAGTATACTAAACTAGAAACTTATCAGTAAAAGGGTTTAATCCATTTTATTAAACCAGTACAACTTAAAGGACCTTTAGTGGTTAATTACATAATACCTTAATTTATATATCAGAGTTATATATAACTAATATTCGACATGCAGTTGAATGTGTGCTTTCCGCCTTACTTCTTGTTCCTTGTTTGGTTGTGGGCTTAGGGCAAATCCACACAATTAACTATCAGTTCGATAGTAGATTATACATAACTCGTGTAAACTAAGTTATTATAGAAGGAACTACCGTGGTAACTATTTTTACTAAAGGAAATAAGGGTTTTTCTTAAAGAATGTTATCATCAAGTATAAAGGAACTATTACAATTAACTCCATAGGTACAAAATGATTACACCAGGGTTATATACAGTAATGATCTAATAACCAATGGGATGTGTGACCTCCGCCTGATTCCTTGTTCCTTGTTTGATTGTGGGCTTAGGGAAGATTCCCACAATTGATTGTTTGTTTATGTAAATTGTATATAAGTTGTATCCATTTAGTACCTATAGAAAGGATTGTAGAGTCATTTATACTTATCTTTCATCATATCAGAAGATATAGGATCTTCTGGAGGAACAGACGAGCTTTTATAAAATGAACTTTCAACTTACTTTACATCACCAAAATCTTATGAACTCACCATCTTAAATGCTGATCTAATTTTTCAAAATAACTTGTATTCTCAGGAAACTAGTAGACAGGTACGCTTGCCGAGATTCAGAAGATGAAGTATAGTCATTTTTTGTTATTTACTTTTTGGATTCAATCTTTTGTGAATCACATACTTGTAAACACTTTAAATATTAATACAATGGTTGTTTGTTGCTATGATACATGTGTTGTGATAATAAACATGACGTCTTCCTCCCCCGAACGTTTCCGCCGTTCCGGTTTGGGGGTGTGACAGATTGGTATCAGAGCATTGTTTATAGTGAACTAAGTATATCAAGCTATAAAAGATATACAAGTATAAATACAATGGGGCCGAAGTGCTCTGAATAATAATATAATTGAAGAATAAAACAATACCTTATAAAAGTATACATACATGCTTATAACATATATACATACTAGAACAACTATCACAAGAAGAACAGAACATAAGTATTTAAAAGGTTGAACACTGCGGTCAAACCTAGACAGTTATGTAATCATATATGGGATCAATATAGCCTGATCAACTATATTCATTTGAGATGTGACCGACATGTGTTTGGGAGTGATGTGGTGTTGCAACAGTCTTAAAACTTACCTAACACTATTCATGGGATTTCTAGTTTAGAACAAAAGGTTAAAATACTATGGGAGTATTTTATGATACTACAAAACAACAACAAGTTTAAAACATACCAACTTCATTACGTTAAAATACTATAGGAGTATTTTAGGCACTATAAATAACTTATGTGAGAATTTAAAAGACCCTTCTAGTAGGTCTATGACTTCGGAATGTATACTTCCAAGGTTCTATACAATTGAGGTTTTATAGACTTAGAATTTGTGATCTATGCTTCACTACCTATTCCTTGTTTGGTTGTGGTTATGGAGTAGGATCACTTATTCGAAGGTCTATTTATTCTTAAATTATATATAACTTGTATACATTGCGTAGTTATAGGAGGACCCAACAAGCATCACCCCATAATGATAACCTTAAACCCATAGATTCTTTCGACACTTCCCTTTCTTGTATGACAAACCCTGATAGATGTAACCACTCCATTAGGGCAGTCAGTAGAAGAGTCAAGGAGAAACAAGAAAAGATTCAGCAAGAGCTTTCGAAGAAGTGATCAACCGGAGAAACTAAAACGTCATATGCATCACACTAATAAATAATTACCTTAATTGAATTAGTGAGCTAGTGAATACACTACTCACACTATGTATTAGGATTATTTTGTTTTCATGCATCCATTATCCGTCGTTCAATTCACAGATATTCATTCGAGGATAGCCACTTCTGATTTATAGAGTTTGTTTTATATAGATGCTTTTATGAATTGTTTCTTGAACCCTATTAAAGTCAGAACCAGATACACACATAACTACAATAACTTAGTCTTTTAGCTCTCAGTTTATAATCTCTGCTATAGACTTATTCCAGTCTCATTTTTGTATTCTTTTTAGCTTGGATGCCTCCTTGCAGATCGAATAGACGCACTACTCCAATAACTCCAAGTCAGACTCCACTACTTGCTCTGAAATTCAACTCTATTGCTCTCTAAGCGACGATATCAGCCGCAGTATCTGCTGCTCTAGCTCAGATCAGCGAAGGTGGTGCTAACGAAACCGGTAGCGGTACCCACATATCAGACCCCACAGTTACCCACGGACACCCAAGAGTGTTCGTACAATAACTTTATGAACTGCAAACCCAAATCCTTCAATGGAAATGGAGTATTCATTGCTCTAATTTGATGGTTCGAGAAAACAGATTTGGTCTTCGCAATTTGTTCGTGCCTGGAAGGGAGCAAAGTTAAGTTTGCTGCCTGCACCTTCTCCGACAGAGCCCTAACATGGTGGAATAGCCATGTTAAGTCACTGACCCTATCGGTGGCTAACTCTGTGGGTTGGGAAAACCTGAAGGAAATGATGTTGGAAGAATACTACCCAAGGGGAGAAGTTCAAAAACTGGAACAGGAACTCTGGGAGCATACCATGGTCGGCTCCGACATAGTGACCTATACTGATAGGTTTAGCGATCTGGCAGCACTATTCTCTGAGATGGTTACGTTGACGAGTAAGAAGATAGAAAGGTACATTTGGTGTTTATCTACCCTGGTGCAAGGAGATGTATTGTCTTCTAACCCAACAACATTCGACAGCGCCAAACGCCTGGCCCAGCGACTCATTGACTATGGAGTCCACCATGGCGTAGTGGTCCCCATTCCCGAGCCATCAAAGGGTGGAGACAATAAATGAAAGTCGGGGAAAAATAGGAAAGAGCGAATAACACAAGAAACCCCGCAAGAGCAACAAATGGGTTCTTTCTGCGCCGCCACAACACTTGTTACTCTAGCACCTGTCAGTCGATACGCTGGAACTCTCCCGAAGTGTGGAAAGTGTAACTACCACCACACCGGAGTATGTCGGGAAATGCATTGCCTAAATTGCCATAGGAAGGGGCACACTATCCAGTTCTGCAGGGCACAAGCTCAACCGATCTCCCAAGTCCCTAGGATAGAAGTAAACCAGGCCTGCTATGGCTGTGGTGAGATAGGACATTACGAGAGGGACTGCTCGATAGCGAAGAAATCAGGCGCGGATGGAAGGATTCCGATGATCATCGCAGGAGAAGCAACCCTGGAGCCCCCAACGACCAGCAGTACGTCTTCGATTTAAGAATTGCTTTAAAAATTATTTTATATTTATATAAGATTAAAACTTGGGGAAAACATTTAAAAGAAGTCACAACATTCACAAAGTAATTAAAGATCCGTTCAGGGAAGCTATGATGACTTAATGTATACATCAGGTTGTGCATAGATGAGATGTTGTAGACTCAGAGTGAGTGATTCCTCCTTAATTCATTTTCCTTGTTTGGTTGTGGATTTGGGGCAGATTTACTCAGTCGACCATCTTATTCATCTTAATTATACGTAACTTGTATATGTCATGCGATCATAGTGGTACCGAGGAGCATCATAAGATTGAGAATCGACACTAGTTATCAAAACATTGCACTATCAGTACTCGCTCATCGCGGTACGATGTGTGGCAGTGGTATATCAAAGGGAAAAACAGAAAGCAGTAGAACATTTACATAGAGTACATTGTCGAACACACTCGGGATGCATCGTCATACATCAAGCATTTCTTTCAAATCGGCCAAACTTTTGTTTAGTAAAAACTCCGTTGTCGTCATTCGTCATGAATTGCCCCGACCATCAAATTCACAAAACCCTCATCATTCTTAACGAAAACCCAACCCAGACCTCTAAATCATCTACCTAGTATTCGAAACCCTGAGGTACTCATGCGAAGGGTACCTTGTCCTCCAAAACCTTGCCACCTTATACTCCACAGACATTCACAAACTACCACTCGTCCAACAGATCATGTTCAAGAACAGATGCTAAGGATGAATACAGCCCACCTATCACTAATAAGTGTGTACGCGAGAGTAGTATATAATTATAATTATTTAGATTTAGTATGTGCGTTTCCACCCTATCTGTTTTTCCTTGTTTGGTTGTGGAACTTGGGCAGAGTCGCACATTCGAACGTCTTACTAATTTTAATTATATACGATTTGTATACACGAGGTAATAATAGATGGACCAAATATGAGCCCTATCATGAGCATTAAGGCAAAGTTGCCCAGATCTACGAGTGAGTATTCTTCCATTCATAGGAGCAAAATCCCAGTAGTACTGCTAAGAAAACTAATTTTGGGATGAAATTCCATCTAACGGGGGGATGATGTGACAACCTAAATTTTTTTTGCCTTTTATGTCTAGCCAACCAATCGAGGGTCAGACTAAATTCAATTGCATTTTAATCTTGTTAAGGATCATTCTAATAAGTTCTATGCGTAGCACACTTATGGAATTGAACTTGACAAGAGTTAACTTAGTATTGGAAGAATAAAATTGATCCAGAAAACCCAACACATGGGGTTTACGGCCGTAAACTCTATGTACGGCGGTAAACTCCCTCCTGCACGTGAACTCCTTCTATATGAAAGGATTTTTGGCACTTTTCTTCATTTCTTCTTCCGTTGGCCGCAAACCCTCCCATACTCTCTCAACTATCATCAGAAACATTCCTCTTTGTCTTCAAAAGTGGTAAGTAATTCATTTATCATCCTTTATTTCCTCTTTAGTTTGTTAATCATCTTGTGATTCATCCATGAAATCCACTCTTTTGCATAGATCTTCATAATAATCAACTTTCACCAAGAACACCAAGAACACACACTTGTACTTGGTGGCCGAAAACTCCTCAAAGACCCTAAAAAGTGTGAGTATTCCATCTATCATCTAGTTAGACATGTTAAACACTAGATCATAGCCTTGAAACATCATCAATCTCATGATCATCAAGAGTGTACGACCGTACCCTCTTTGTATGGACATAAACCCTTGTTTTGGTTATTACTTGAGCCTTAAACACTTCTAGATGCTTGCTATCCATTAAGAACTCTTGAACCCCTTTGATTTAAGAGCCAATTTCCACCATTTGGAGTGTTTACATCCATACACACTTGGTGTGGCCGTAAACACCTCAAAACCTTCCAAAGTGTTAGTTTTTATCATCCTCTAGTTGAGAAATAGTCCCACAAGCTTCCCTGTCATTCAAACACCCTCTTGTGCACATTTTACCATGAGTTTATGGCCGTACAATCCATGGCCGTAAACACCAATTGGTGGCCGTAAACATCGCTTTGATGAATCACATGTGATTCTAGCACTTAGTCCAAGTCCCTAAGGGTGTTTCCTAGCATGTTAGTTGCTTTAAACACTGAATTCATGCCATTATATGCCATTTTATTTCATTAGGACTCATTTGTGTCTCAGGAGTTTCTTCGTGGAACTTCTCATCCTCACACGAATCTACAGTTGAATCACCCACCTAAGGTGAGTTCATACCCCTATAATCAATCTTTTAAACTGTTTTAAATGCTTTTAAGGGGGGAATACAAGTTGGACACAATGATATTTGTGTAAATGTTATGTTATAAACATGTTTTAAAGGATTTATTATGTATTTATAAGTTATTAAAACATTTCAAAAACTCTCTTAAAGTTATGCTTCTTTATAGTTTGCAAAACTTTGTTTTCAAAGGGAAATCATAACTTGGTAGATAAACGAGTCTTTTCATCGAGTCAGTAGCAGTTAAAGTAAACATACTAGTAAATTATAATAGGTATAGTTTAGGGTTTTATACATTCTATAATGAGAAACAGGGAGGAGCATACTATACACTATACAAAGAGAACATACAATACACTAGAACATAGAGAACATACAATACTAATACAAGAATACGACAACATTAATGTGAGCCATTACTTCACGACTTCGCAATATACTTGCTAGGTTGCGTTTTGTAACCAGAGTCTCCTGGAGGGAGAGCATGAGTGTGTGTATAGATCTATACGGGATTGACACCCCGCACCTTGCTGCTATCTATAGTAGGACTTCACGTCCAAGGGTGACAAATATGACATTTCACATTGATGCCTTTAGGTTGTCAGGTTTATCATGTGTCGTATCAGTATGGTTACAACCACATCACATTTTAACCTTAATTAACAATCTGGTTTTAAGGTAGTTAGTGTTCAGTAGTAGCCTTTTACAAACATTACTGTATACTCTTAATTTTACAACAGACAAACAATTCAGTTGAGTCTTAATACATTCGTTTAGAAAGGGGCCTATAATTCTAACTTTACGAATCCTTGTAGATACATCAGGGATATATATTTGACAAACATTAGAATATGTGATTTTCGCTTCATTTCCTGTTCCTCGTTTGGTTGTGGACTTAGAGCAGATGCACCTAGTCTACTATCTATTCGATCTTATATATATATATATATATATATATATATATATATATATATATATATATATATATATATATATATATATATACACCAAGTAATCATAAGGAGTACTAGGTATAGGTCAGGTCATAGTATACAAATTCAACACATCGTTGTCTAGTACAAAAACATACTTTTCAGATAGAACATGTAGTAGGCTAAACTAGAAAATTATCGATAAAAGGGTTTAATCCGTGTTATTAAACTAGTACAACTTAAAGGACTTTTAGTGGTTAGTTCCATAATACCTTAGTTTATGCATCAGGGCTATATATATAATTAATATTCGACAGGCAGTTAGATGTGTGCTTTCTGCCTTACTTCCTGTTCCTTGTTTGGTTGTGGGCTTTGGGTAGATCCACACAATTAACTATATGTTCAATAGTAGATTATATATAGCTAGTGTAAACTAAGTGATTACAGAAAGAACTACCATGGTTAGTATTTTTACTATAGGAAATGAGGGTTTTTCTTAAAGAATGTTTTCATCAAATATAAAGGAACTATTACAATTAACTCCGTAGGTACCAAATGAATACACCAGGGTTATATACAGTAAAGATCTAACAACCAATGGGATGTGTGACCTCCGCCTCATTCCCTGTTCCTTATTTGGTTGTGGGCTTAGGCAGATTCCCACAATCGATTGGTTGTTTACTCTAAATTGTATATAACTTGTATCCATTTAGTACCTATAGAAGGGATTATAAAGTCCTTTTTACTTTTCTTTCATCATATCAGAAGATATATGATCTTCTGGAGGAACAGGTGAACTTTTCTAAAAAGAACTTTCAACTAACTTTACATCACTAAAATCTTATGAACTCAC
The DNA here is from genome assembly GCF_052625555.1 of Lactuca saligna. Classification (NCBI taxonomy): domain Eukaryota; kingdom Viridiplantae; phylum Streptophyta; class Magnoliopsida; order Asterales; family Asteraceae; genus Lactuca; species Lactuca saligna. Next base: position 54,797,091 of record NC_136425.1, read on the forward strand.
CATCTTAACTGCTGATATACTCTTTCAAAATAACTTGTATTCTCAGGTTACTAGTAGAGAGGTATGCTTGCTGGGAATTAGAAGATGAAGTATAGTCACTTCATGTCTTATTTTGGTATTCACTTTTTGGATTCAATGTTTTGTGAATCACATACTTGTAAACCCTTTAAATATTAATACAATGGTTGTTCGGGGGTGTGATACATTTTAACGAAACTACGTGAGGAGCTTGAATTGGGTCTTTTTCAAATCGATTAACAACTTGAGTTGTTCTCATAGTGGGTGGGTCAACAAGGTGTTCCTGAGAAGACGGGCCAGTTCTGAACTCTTCAACTGATGATTTGAACTTGTCTCCAAGTTCTTCTGCCAATTTTTTTTTCAAATCAAAGTACCATGAAGTTAGAGTCCCAAGATGTGTTTGCAGATCTGAAATTTGCTTTAACATCAAAGTTTTATCTACTTCAAGCTCAGTGATTCGATCATCATGCTATCTGATTAGGATGTCCTTCTCTATATTTTTTTGATAGAGAACACCGATTTCTTATCTAAGCTTGGAAACTAAAGGATCATCATCCCTTGAATGTCTTTCCTCAATAGATATTCCTTTGGCACGAGAGAAAGGCACTGGACTTTGTTATGCCACCTTCATAGCAAGCCTCTCAAAGGAAGCATCATGTGAAGCCCTTGGGGGAGATGATCCCTAAGCAACTGATGAACCTCCAATTTCATACACAGTGCTTGGACCTTCTTGGATTGGCATGAGTGATGCAGCAACTATTGTTGGTGTTGTTGATTGTGTTGACGGGGCTTGTTCAAGAATAAGTACTCCCGGCCTTGGATCATGTCTTCTCCTTTTCAACGGAGGATGGGAGGTTTAAGTCATTAGAGGATCACTCACAGATGGCACAGTAGTCGGAATAGCACCATCAATGGGAGGAATCCCTGAAGTTGTATCCATATGAGTTGAGGTATCAGCCATCTGTTTTGAGGTAGGAGGCGTCGTTTCTTTAACATCTTTAGCTTCCCATATCTTCGTTGCTTGTAGAGTAACATCATTGATATTGTCAAAGAAAGTGTCGAGGTCTGCATTTGATAGGAAAACCTCATTGCTTTCAAAATTTAAAGGAATGTCATCCTTATCAAAACCTGAGAGATCAATATCATGAAAAGAATCATCCTCATCTTCTTCATCATCATTCACAGTTACATCTTCCATTATACTCTCACTGAAATCGCTTTGAACATGAACATACGTTAAATCATGTTCCTTAGCCACGATTGCGACTGGGGGAGCTCTGTTTTCTTCATGATCTGAAACTGTTCTCATATCATCTTCAGATCTCATACGGTCATAAGACTCGTGAGACTCGGATGCCATACGGTTAGAAGACTCGTGAAACTTAGAAGCTTCACTCGATTCAGCAAACGTACCATACTTCACTAGAGGGTATTTACCTTGAAATATGACTTTACCCTTACAGTTTTGCTTAATTAACCCAATGGTGTTTGGACCAGGGGACTTCATGTCCAAAGTTTCTCCTTCTTTTACGATCTTTGGGAATTGCTCATTGATAATCCCTTGGAGAAACCTAGGATACATCATAAACTTTTCTCTTGTCTTTCCTTTGATATTCACAACAATCTCGTCTAGAATGAACTTGGAGAAATTAAAGTCAAGTCCTGCAGCAAGGGCGGCGATTGCTCCTTTGTTTCGTAACGAGATTTCATCCGCACTAGATCTTCTTCCCGAAATACAGCTCACAAAAACATGAGCTAGAAACCTTTAATATGGTGGTAACAGCTTATTTAGGGTTGGATGAAATTAGCCTTCATAACCCATCTTACTGAGGAGTTCCTGAGCTTGGTCTATTCCGATCTCGTTGGGAAACTTGAGTGATCTTCAATTTTCAGAACATCCTTGCTAATTTGCTCTGTTAGAATGACCTTGTATCCTTTAACAAGAGCTTCAACAAACACAAAGCCATCATTCCCTTTCTTCACTTTAGCAGACTTCCAGAATTCTTTAATCAGACTTTGATGAATTGCTGGATTTAGGATTAGAGCGGTAGTGAAGCAGCATTCCTTCAAACCATGAATCATGGACTTGAATTCACCATGTGCAATAAGAGGGCCAACCAATAAGATTGCCAAATTGTGACTTTCAACAAATTTAAGTTCAACCATTTTGACCTACACAAACCAAGCCAAGTGAGAAAACTATCGATTTAAACAATTAAAATTAATGTTTTACTCATTAAAAAAGTTTAATTAGGCTCTTAATTAATGATTAAGTGTCAGGAAACAGATTTAATTGACCAAAAGTTTGAGTTTACGGTCAAATAATGGATTCACGTCTGTAAAAGGGTTTATGGCCGTAAACGAGTTTACGGCCGCAAACTCTTCAATGGTCGTAAACGACTCAAGAGCCGTAAACACCGGCGATTTAATTTTTTCGATTAATCATTCAATTCATAGTCGTTTTTCTGTTAAAATATCTTTCTGATGATCGCAATGACCATACCTACAAACCCAAACAATCAATTTTGAGTTATAAATGCAAAGAATTATGAATCGATGAACAAAATTGAGAGAGGATAAACAGGTTGACGATTGTAGAAAGAAAAGAGAAGGAGTACACAGCCGTTAACTCTAGCTTGTACAGTTGGACCCTACCCGATCCATCCATGTGGGCTGCAACACGAAAAACTTCAATTCCAAGCCCAATGCCACAAATTATTTCAAAAATAATACATTTTGAGGATTAAAAATAAAATAAAATAAAATAAAATCTAAAAATTTTAAACTAAAATAATTATAAATTTTAATTTAATTTTTTAATTTTTAAATTTTTTTTAAAATTTTTAGCAAAATAAAAATAAAAATAAAATTGAAATTAATAAATAATTAACTATAATTTATCTTTTACCAATGCTAATAGTATATTATGAGTTTGGGATCAAAGTTCTTAGATAGTCTAAATTTGTTTATCAGTACATTCTCCTTTATGAATAGATTTGGTCAATCTCGGGTATTGTGGTCCACTTAAACACAAAAAATTGTGACAAAATTAGGACATACTATACGTGACAAGACATTGTGACCTTGCGATTCTAAACAAAATTCCTAGGGACCATTCATCTGAGGAAGACCAAGGATATAGAAGGATATAAAGAATGGTATAGAAGGATATGTAGAGAGATAGAATTGCATATGTGGCAATCCAGGGCGGATCTTCTGATCACGCAGAGGAGGCAAGATATGACTGACAGAAAGAAAGCAAAAAAAGAACCTTCTACAGACCTAATTTATCGGAATTCCCCAGTCGCCCCGTCAATATCGGAATTAAAGACAGAGTCCGTACATCAAGGAAAAGGGAAACCACGGTTCTAGATTAAAATTATTTAATGTTATCTGAAGATTCCCAAGTATATCTACCTGCTCAACCTACCCGAGAGTCGTATTCTCAAGCTAAACGGATCTATCTAGGTCAAGATTTGTCAAGTCATTTGATTCCTTAGGTTCATCTATGCCTAGTAAAGTCCAATTTAAATCTTTCGTGTCTACCAGCGCATCGAATACAGAGCTTAGACAATTCAACTTTGATACTTTACACAAATTCGAATTACATGTTATCACCAAATTTATATCACTTCCCATCACAACATCTACAGAACAAAGTTAGCACACAATATTTTTGGATATTTCATATGTTCTGAAAAAAAAAATAAACATAAAATATTTTTTTGAATATTTTATATTTTCTTGAAAAACCGAAACAAAAATATTTTTGGATTTATGAATTTTTCGTTTTTTTTTTCTCCCCCTAAATATGTGCATAGGAGAGAATGAAAACTAATTGCGCAAATTTAAAGTAACCTAAAAACAAAAATTAGTCCTCAAAGTGTATCATTTTCAAAAATCCGACAAACACATCGAAGCGAGCTTTGTTAAACGGTTTTGTGAACAAGTCCGCCACATTATCAACAGTGGGAACTTGTTCCAACAGAATGAACAAACGCTCATAACAATCATTGATAAAGTGCACTTTGATATCGATGTGCTTGGTTTTTGAGCGTTGGATAGGATTTTTAGCAATTTGAATTGCATCCTCATTATTGCAAAAAATGGGGGTTTCTAGAAAATTCAAACTGTAATCCATGAGCTGACATTGTATCCAGATATCTTAAGAACAACAAGCAGAAGTGGCTACGTTTTCTGCCTCTACTGTTGAGGTGGAGACGATATGCTATTTCTTGCACTGCCATGACACCAGCCGATCAACAAGAAGTTGACATCCTCCCGATGTTGATATCCTGTCAAGCTCACAGCCACCATAATTATTGTCATCAAAAGCATATAAATCTAATTCAGAATTTTTCGGATACCAAAGACCCAATTTTGGTCTGCCTTTGAGATACCGAAAGATTCTTTTGACAACAATAAGATGTGAAAGTTTAGGATTAGCCTGATATCGTGCATATTGACAAACCGCAAACATAATGTCTGATCTACGAATTCACCTTCAATATCTGGAGTTAACAGTGGTCTCTCAGCCATTGGCATCAGTGCAGGTTTTGCATCTCGAAACCCGAACTTCTCTAACATATCTTCAACATACTTGGCTTGATGTAGCAGGATTCCAGTTGATTCTTGTTTGACCTGAAACCCTAAAAACATGTTCATCTCCCCCAATGAATTCATCTCGAACCTCTTCTTCATAAAGTTTTCAAACTCTTTGCACAACTTTGTACTCGTTGACCCGAAAATAATATCATCGACGTATATTTGAATGAGAATTTGATCGGTACCAACATGCTTAATGAATAAGGTTTGATCGATTGTCCCCTGTGAATAGCCATGCTCGAGCAAATGCTTCGTAAGGGTAGCATACCACACCCTTGGAGCTTGGTGTAGCCCATATAAAGCTTTGTTCAACTTGTAGACATGATTCGGGAACTTTGAATTGACAAACCCAGGAGGTTGATGAGCATAAATTTCTTCCTTCACAGTGCTGTACAAGAAGGCAGTCTTGATATCCATCTGGTAAACTGTGAAATTCATGTAAGAAGCATACGCAATGAAGATGCACATAGCCTCCAAGCGAGCTACTGGAGCAAAAACTTTGGTGTAGTCCACACCCTCAATTTGACGAAATCCACGTACAACCAATCTGGCCGTATTTCACACAATAACTCATGAATCATCTTGCTTGTTTCGATAGACCCAGCGCATCTCGAGTGACTTCTTGGCCTTAGGTAAGTCAACCAGCTTCCAAACCCCAAGCTTCTCAAATTGATTCAATTCCTTATGCATAGCATCCACCCAGATGGGCTCATTCAAAGCCATTACAACATTCTTTGTCTCTATTTGAGATATGAAGCAAGAATAGAAAGAATAGAGACATGCATTTACATCCCCACTCTGACTTCACGTTTAAATACCATCGCCCAGCTGACCAATGGCGTTTTCGATCAGGTGATCGCGTTAAATTTTGGAAGGTAGCTCCTAGCTGATGTTATTGAGCGTTACGGGAAGATTGTTAATATTGAAAAATCACCTCAGATGGTCTAAAATTGTGAGAGGAGCTTTCCATGAACTCATTAGCAATTGGGTCGGGAAAGAGAAGTTTCATAAACGTTTGAGTAGCAGCGGAAGTATCTCTGTACATGAACTCTCTTTCATTAGGAGTAAGAGGAGTCGCATCAACATCTTGATTGTTTTCTTGACTTTAAGAATCAGAAAAATTACTTGGAACAGATGTATCCACTAAAGAAGTCTTAGAGGACACCACCGACGATCTATAGACAATTTCTTCGTCTTCGTCTTCATCTTCATTCACAGTCTTCGAGCCAGAACTGGAACCAGATGCATCATTTGAGAACCCATTTAATGATTTGAAAAGTGATGTGTAGTCAAATAACCAATCTGGACAAACTCTAGCATCCATCTCATTCTCCTCCAACTAGTACACATTGAAGGATTCCACGATCTACTTTGTTTTCTTATTATAGACCATGTACACCGTGCAAGTAGCATACCCCACAAAGTAACAATCATTGGCTTTGGCATTGAATTTGAGGTTGGATTCCAGATGAAGGAGGGTGTAAGGACAGCCAAAGATACGCAAGTGACTAATAGATGGTTTGTGACCGTAGAGAATTTCATATGAAGTTTTCATCTGAGCTTTTTTGATCAGAACACGATTTTGAACATAACACGTTGTGTTGATCGCCTCGGCAAAAAATAAAACCGGAAGTTTCGAGTCACATAACATCGTCCTCGCATCGTCTTGAAGAGTTCAGTTTCGCCGCTCAGCAACACCATTTTGTTGTGGAGTGCGAGCAACAGTATATTGACGCACCATCCCCTTTTCAGCACAAAAATGATCGAGAACAACATTCTTGAACTCTGTCCTGTTTTCAGTTCTGAGTGCCTTCATACGGTGGTTTGTATGGTTCTCTATCATCACAATAAACTTCTTAATCAACTGAGAAACCCTAGCGTTGTTGAACAAAAATAAAAACCATGTGAACTGTGAGAAGTCATCGATCACAACCAGACAATATGAATTTCTGTTGAAACTGAGGACGTTGACCGGACCAAATAAGTCCATATGTAACAATTAGAGCACCTGGCTAATTGAATTGATCTGTTTAGGTAGGTGTGACTTTCTTTGATGTTTTCCTTGGGTGCATGACACACACTTTTCAAATATGATAAAATATTTGACAGGAAGCCCGCACACTATTTCATTATTAGCAAGTCGATTCAAGTTCTTTGCGTTAGCATGTCTGAGTCTTCGATGCCACAACATAGCATTGTATTCAGAAACTTTTGAGAAGAGACAAGTGACTTGTGCAGGAAGATTGTGGTTCATGCCAATAATATATGCATTGCTATCCCGTTTTGATTTAACTAGAATCCATTCATGTGGGATTACAAAGCCTGGCTTCAGAACTAGCCATTCCTTATCAGTAAAATGTGTTAAGTATCCCTTGTCACATATCTATGAAACACTCAACAAACTATGCTTCAACTTGGGCGCATAGTTGACATTCTCGAAACTTAGCACTTCATTTGAAATTGTTCCTTTCTGAGTGATTTTGCCACCATCTCCTCCCGCAAAGGAAACGTATTCCATATTAAAATTTTGAATGTTTTGCAGTTAGGAGATGTCTCCTGTCTAGGTCCTGGAACAATCGATGTCGACATACCAAGGTCTGGCGATATTCCCCGTAGCTGTTCCTGCACAATGAGTGAGATTATTTATTTTTGGAAACCCAGGTCATTACATTCCTGGGTGTACCATTGACTTTGATAGATTCAACTTTTTTTCTTTTTCATATTTTCATTAATATCAGATACACGTTCAGAGGAGGACGATGATTGGACAATTGTAGATTTGGGCACCCATTGGTAGTTAGGTTTTAAAGTATTCATAGGCGAATTGGAGACATTTTTCTTCTTCTTTGAGCATTTAGATTTTTGGCTGTGATTAGACGAAGATTTAGACACACCACTTGACGAAATGAACCTTGGCTCAGCCATAGTCGATTTCGGCAAGGTACCTGTGGCTGATTTAGAGAAAACCTGTTTGTTCGGTTTAAGATCTGCCCTTTTCTTATTATTATGAATTTTCCTATCATGATCACAAAGACGAGATCTCAAGGACTTTCTAGTTAAAGATCTTCCTCGAAATTCATTTTCTTTCCTCGGTGTAGAAAAATGCGCAAACGCTCGGTTGGAACAATTTCGAGCAATATGACCAGCAGTACCATAGTTGAAACAAATTTGCTTATTAGCATAAGACCTGGTACTACCTTTAAGAGTTTTCATGCTCTTATTGACCTTCCTACTGTTTCCACACGTGCAAGTGCATGATTCAGATTTTGTGACTGGTGTGGAATACGTGCATGTGCTAGTAACAAATTCAGGTTTAGTAGGATTCACAAAAACAACACCACAATTATCAGAAACATTAATGTTTGACATAACATCATCACAAATTAAAACATTGGTTTTAACATCAAAAATAGGTTCATCATCTTTTGAGATAGGGACACCAAAATTTGACACAAAATTATTATCAGACTCAATTCTTCCATTCTCCTGCTTTTCTTGGCTTGCTGATGAATCTGCATCGGAAGTAGAAATGTTAGTATCTAAATTCCTAGCACTACATTCGGTTACCTATTCGGCAACTGATTTACCATAAACCATAAATGGTTCACGATCAATCTCAACTTGAGTTAATGGAGGAGTAGTATAATTGTGATTGAATGGGGGAGGGACACTCTCATAGCTAATTACAACTTGTTTTTGGTCTTTCCATTTCATTTGGTGCTCAATTATTGTGGCAACTTTTTCACTTGAGACATCGAATTTCTTGAAGTTAAAATCAGCATTTGCAAAACGGATCTTCAATGTCTCAAGTTCAGCTGTTACGACATCAAGTTATTTCTTAAGATATTTATAGTTGACACATTTGTTACTGTACTCTTCTTGCAATTTATCGAAATTGATAGTCTTGGCCATTAGTTGTTCTTTTAAAGGTTTTGGCCTTTTCTAAGTTGGTACCCCTCATATTTTAAGTCCTCGTTCTCTCTCTTTATAAATTCAATTTGAACATGCAAAAATTTGATAGTGTTAATACAAGATTGAGAGCAAACATTTTCACTGACCTTTGGCTTTGTAGGATCTGGGGTACTTTGTGTTGGATTAGTGTCTAAGTCAATAACTATTTTGGTATGTACTTGACCCGATTATGAGCCTGGTCCTTTTGGGTTGCCTTCACCGTAGCAATATGTAGGATGAACTAAGGAGAGAAAGGATTAATTATGATTTATTAATATATTATGAGAATAATATATTAATGGAGAAATCATATAGTTTAATTAATATTAGTCAAGAATTAATTAAGAATTAATTTTATGGCTAAAAGAGATTAATTAAACTTTAGGGGAGTGGAACTGTAATTATAAGATAATTGCAATTAGGCTATGGATCACCTAAAAATACAGGTTGGACGAATTCTATGGGATGTCCATAAGGAATTCGTACAAGGGATATAATTAAAGGAGTCAATGGGCTACTTAGGGCCTAAGCATTCAGATTAGGGTTTCCTAAGTGCAAAACCCTAATAGCCTAAGTATATAAAGACCCCTAAGGCCCCAAAAACGAGGTCAAAACTTATGAAGGCTTTCCTGGACGTTTTTGGCTGCCATCTTTCTTCTCTTCTTCATCCAGTTGCTTAGTGGTGTTTGTGACTCCATCAGAGGTGCAACACTTGAGACACTAAGCTTTCTGAAGCCAATCAAAGCAAGGAATTGATTGTTATAACTACATAACAATCAAAGGTATTTCTTTAAACCCTAATTCAGATTACAATATGTTAGATCTAGGGTTTATAGCTTTGGATATTCAATTGCATGTTCATTAGACAAACTAAATCCAAAAGCTATTAGGGTTTGCATGTACACCATATGAATGATGTAGTGCTCAAAACCGATCAGTGATATCAGAGCCTAAGGCTGTTTGTTAGAGAATTTGATGCTTACTTGATCGAAAATTGGTTTAAAATCGATTTTTTTAGGTTTTTTGACTTAAATCGTAGAGTCAACTGGGTGACTAGCCGAGTCCATAGTGAACTCGACGATTCCAAGCCAGACTCGACGAGTCAGAGGGTCAGATGGAGCTGATTTCGGGATTTTGTGCCTGTTTTGTTGTGGGATAATTACCAAAATGTTTTTTATTGATAAAAATCGGATTTTTATGATATTGGGTGATTATCCTTGCCAAAATAAAAGATAATTTAATATTAATCCAATAATTACTTCCTTATATGATAAAATTTGATTATTTGAATTATTTTTTGAATTATCTTGCAAGAAATTGGACTAGATCAAAATTAGATAACCACTAATTAATTGTTAATTGCCTTATTTGAATTGTTGATCTAGAATGTTCTTGATAAAGTTAGAAAAAGGTTTCAAATTACACCCTTTAGGTTTCATAGTTTAAATTTGAACTTAATAGTTTTAGTTTTTGAAATTTAAATAGTTGAATCATAATGTTTTGAAAAGTTCAAAACTTGTCCTCAAGTTTTGGAATTTAAGTTTTGATTAATGGAGATTGAATGGGTATCCTCTCTTACCCACCGCACTCTTGACTAGTGGAGGGTCGTTAGCCAAACGGTTAGGATAGGAAGAAATCTTCCATTATAAGTATAGTACAAAGTAACTAAATGTTTTTCAAATTCCCAAATCATAGTTGCTTTAGGAAAAATGTGAAATTGTATGCTAATCCATGGAATGACACTTTGTACCCTTGCCGAGACGTTAGTGGAGTGTGTATGGCTAACAGGCACACTAATTTGGGTTTAGTATTGGTGGCGAAGGGTGACTCAATGTTTATCATAGATCAATGGAGCGTGTGTGGCTAACCGCCACATTGATTAGGTGATAGTAGTATTGAGTGCACCACGTAGATTCGTATGGTTATTCACACCTTATTTGTGATCCTCGGCATCCCAGTCGCAAACTTAAAGGGCATAATCGAGATTAAACATGCCATTGAAAGGTTCAATGAATCTCAAAAGGTCTCGGAATTTCAATTCATTCAAAACTTAAACTTCTTTTTGTTTTTCTTGGTTGAAATTGGTAAATCGTCATTTACCTACCTTCAAATATTCTGCAACTTGATCACGACATCCCTCTTCTAGGTTGTAGAGTATTGTGTTGAATCCTAGCCTTAATAACTAATTTGAGTGTTTTAATAAGGACTCAATCAACTTAACTTGAATTTTCTCCCGATTTGGTAGATGTCTAGTTCTGACATTCATGGTCTTCCTAAATCCTTTGAAGATGATATTCCACGATATGATCGGGGAACAAGAGATCATGCTTCACTTCCTCCATATCCTCAAATTATTCTCCCTAACCTACAAGTTCGAAGGCTTGAAAAGTTCAAGCTCACTCAAGCCCTTTTGGCGAGTAAACACGAAGATGAGAAACCTGTGTGTGCACACGTCTTAGAGATGAAGTCGCACATTGACAGGTTAAGGATGTTGGGTGTCGAGATTTCAGGTGAGTTGGCTGTTGACTGGGTTCTTCAGTCACTTCCTGAATCATATAGTAAGTTCGTTAGAGAGTACTATATGATGAACCACGACGTGACCCTAATTGATTTGACATATTTGCTTATAACTGCCGAATCAGCAATGATTTGGCGTGCTGATCAAGAAAATTTGTCTGGTGAATCAAACACCCAAACTTCAATGGACATTGGAAATGGTGACATTGGAAATCCAGAAAAGACAAATTCTAAGATAGTTCCTTATGCCATTCCAAAAGAGTCCATTTGCTTCTATTGCCAAGAGGATGGGCATTGGAGACGAAGCTGCTCTACTTTAGGTAAAATCCATTAACTAACTCTATAAGTTCCTATTTTTTTCATTCTGAATACATAATGTGATAAGATTACATTTTCATGTTTTGTAGGATCGAAGAAAAGAAAGGAAGCTTAAGGGAAGAAGTGAGCTAAATCTGATCGTGAATAAATGGATTTCGATCGCATTGCTTGAAGATCAGACTTTTTGAGCTACTACTTTAGATTTAGGATATATTGCTAAGAAATATGTAATAACATAGTTTTAAGTTAAACTACATTGTATGGGCAAATTTTTCTGCAATAAAACAAATTTTGATTTTATATTATTATTTGTCCTTGCAATGACGTGTATGAAAATTGATGTTTAATTGTTTCTATTATTAGCATTAATGAATTTGATTCTTAATTATGTTATTTGTTGTAACACTCGTAGATCCGGGCTAGTCAATTTATAGACAATAAGTGTCGAAAACGACTTTTCGACAAAAGATTATTTATTCTAAATAATCTTTATAACCAAGTTGTAAAATATTTCTCAAGGTTTCCGTACATATAAAGAACGCCGAAATCCGAGTTATAACGAAGAAGTTATGACCCGTTGAAGTTTCGCGACGGAACCGGCACGATACTGGGAAACGTAAATAGTGAATTTACGATAGAGCGAGATTTAGCCTTAGCAATCTAAACGAAATTCGTAGAATATGTTAAACTAAGAACATCGATAAAACCAACACCCAAATCTGACTTCGTATGAAGAAGTTATGATTTTTCGAAGTTTCGGATTAGTAGTGTAGAGCCCGAAATTCGAATGTTAGATCGAGCGGTTTTTAGCCGATACGACCTTAACGAGACTCGAAGATCTTGTTAAGGGTAGTGTAACGAGAAAAAGATGGGCGAAAACGGACGTCGGATGAAGAAGTTATGAGAATTTAACGGACCAATCCTATCCCGACCTGTTAATAATATAAAATTTAAAATCGAGTCAAAATTAACCGACGGAGTCTAAACAAAAGTTGTAGAGTACATACCCACCTTCATGTGGATATAAAGAACGTCAAAAACGGAGCTCGTATGCAAAAGTTAAGAATTTTTAAAGTTCGTAGTCAAATTTGCGAAGCCTGTTGCTCTATTGATGACGTGGCAAAATTCTGGCCGTCGCTTGCAGATCACGTCTCGCTTCGGATGAAAGACACATCGCCTCTCGGATGCCCAGCGTTCTCCTTACCCGCCGCGTGTGAGGTCGGAACGCCTCGCGTACTTCAGCCTCCTGCGGTCCAGCTTAAGCCACGCCGCACCCTTCGAAGACTGCCACCTGCTAATCTTATCCAAGCCATTACGCCCAGCGTAGGTCCGAGGTACGCTTAGCGTACCGAGGCCTCGCGGGCTATAAAAGGGGGGCCGAGGCAGCTTCATTTTTCACTCCAAATTCCACTCTCTCTAGCTTTTTTCTCTCTCTAAGTGCCCTAAACCTCCCTAAGCCCTAGATAAAACACCTAGCTCCCGGAATCCCGAGAAAAAGAGTCTTTCGGTTTCGAAACACTGCTCCAATTAAGTTCCGGTTTTCGATAAAATTCACTGTAAGTGTGCTACGCTTACGCAGTTTTTAATATAGCTTTTAAATAATTATAGGAATGTTATTAGGTCCTTAAAATAATTATTTGGGTTATTATTATGAGTTATATTGAGTGTTATTTAACGCTTATATAATAATAATAATAATAATAGTCAGACTATTAATTTGTCGTGGTTATCGTTAGACTAAACCCTAGTGGTATTGGTACTAGGTTTTATCGAAGGAAAGTTGTTTTGAGAGTATCGAAGCGCTGTCCGAGTGCTGAGTCACCACCTATCAAGTGAGTGCATAGTCTCTTTCATGAACATGATTTTAATACAAGTATTGATTGAAGTATTAATTATATGTTTATGTGCGAGTTAATTGATATTGCCTGAAATACGTGTTAAAGAACATACCTGATTATATTTGATAATTTAGGATAAAGAGTAGACCTAAATTAAATATGAGTAATATTGGGTAGTATATTCTTACGAGTACAAGCGAGTTATACTCAGAGAATAGAATTTAGTATATGTCATTTATCCGGGAGTATGGATTAGACATAGTCATTGTCCCTAGTCCGAGAGTATGGATTAGGCATAATCATTCATCATTAATCCGAGAGTATGGATTAGTCATTATCCCTAGTCCGAGAGTATGAATTAGGCATAATCATTCATCATTAATCCGAGAGTATGGATTAGTCATTCGTCCCTAGTCCGAGAGTATGGATTTGGTAAATTCGTTCATTTCTGATCCGGGAGTATGGAGTAGGTAAAACGACTAATCTTAGGTATGAGAGTATGGATAGCCTCGTTGTGAGGATCGACGGGGTGGGATAAGAGTTGTTTATATATATATGGTGAAATTGTATATTTTGTGAGTTTTAAACTATATATATGGTATAACATTGTGGGATTGAAATCCCTATGTACTCACCAGGTTTCCCAACCTGACCCACTCAGTTTATTTACATCACAGGTGTTGATATGAAGTCACATTACACTAAGAGATTTAAAGAGATGTAGATCACTAGTGTAAATAAATGTAAGTTCTGTTTATGCTTATGTTTCTCTATTAACGATGACATCCCAAACGTTTTGAAATGAATAAAATACGTTTCTTCGAAAATGTTTTAATAACGTATTTATCGTGTTTTTCTGGGAACAAATTCCTCAACATTTATATTAAAAGAAGAACTCTGATTTTTATAAAGCATAAACAAAATCGGTCTTTTCTGGCCGTGAAAATGGGGATGTCAAAGTTGGTATCAGAGCATTAGTTTAAGCGAACTAGGAATATGGATTTATTTCTAGACTTAAACTTTGAATGCTAAGCGATGATTGTGAGGTGTGAGCACTAGATTATTTTAGGGATTGTGCCTAAAGTGATTTTATGTGCTAAATGCTTGTGCCTGATATGCTATTATTTATTCGGATCTATGGTCTATTGCCAACCGGATCTGGAAACCTTATATGTTTAGGATTCTAAGCGTTTAACTACGATATTAGAACTAGCATATAAACGTTTCGGGGTGATAAGGAAATCAAGATGGTAAGGACCCGTAGCGGAAACGTGAATGCAAATGGGAACCGAGATCAGCCCCCAGTGATTGAGCAGATACCGGTTGTGTTAGCCGTTGCTGAGCCAATAACGATGGACGGAGTGCAAGCGATGATCCAAGTGATGTTGGATCGTCAAATGGAGGAAACAAGGCGTTTACTTCAACAAGCTCAAGAGGAACTTACGATGCCTATTGAGCATCCCGAGCTGAATGACGGGCAGTCTGAGGAAGGGAACCACAGCAGGACCATTGGTCAAGCTGATCCACCGGTGATTAGAAGGAACAATCAAGATGACGAAGTCGAGAGGAATGGATGCAAGTACAAGGATTTTCAGACCTGCAAGCCATCGACTTTCACTAGAAAAGAAGATCCGATCGGGGTCATGGATTGGATCTCGGAGATGGAGTTAGCTTTCATGACGTGTGGTTGCAGAGGCAAACTACAAACAACGTTTGTGGTACGCCAGTTCAGAGGAGGCGCGGTTCGTTGGTGGAACACTCTGGGGAAGACTCTAAGCCCCAATGAGCCCCTGCAACTAACATGGGCAGAGTTTTTGGTGCAGCTCAAACGTAAGTACTGCTCAGCCCAAAATTTGCTTGAGCTAGAAAACCAATTCCTTACCTTGAAGAAAGGAAGCATGTCTATTGATGAATACACCAATAACTTCACAGAGAAGATGGAGTTCACCTTGCGTCTTGTTCCGGATGAGCTGAAGAAAATCGACAAGTACACAAAAGGACTTCCATGGGAGTACGCGGTGCCAGTGCGTCAAGCACCTACTCTGGAGGCAGCTATCTGGGCTGCCAAGTCTGTTGAGGATATGATCAAGGAAAGAGCCACCAACAAGATGGAGGTTGGCGAGAAGAGAAAGTTTGAAGGATCTTCAAGGTCCAGCAAGAAGAGAAAATTCTTGAAGTCTGAAGAAGGAATGCGATGGTGTGACAAGTGCAGAAAGAAGCACATCAGGAAATGCTCTAAAGAGATGACCTGCTTTAAATGCGGGAAGACTGGTCATTACGTCAGCAAATGCACAACCAAGAGAGAAGTCTGCTTTAAGTGTGGTAAAGAAGGACACTTCAAGCAAGACTACCTAAAGACAGAAGGGGCTACAAAAACAAACATTCCGCCAAAACCAAAGGCAAGGGCATTACATATGATCCTAGACAAAGCAGCTGACGATGCAAGGAATCAAGAGTGAGGATGGATACGTGGAAATCAAGTTATGAAGAAGCCATGTAGATAGTGTCATATGGTGTAGCCTATTAGAGGCATAATCTAAGGTGAACTTGAACACCCATGTAATCGTTTCAAGGAATAATATAAAACCTTCATTTTGATATTTTATGTGTTAAGTTTTTATGTGATTTTCTTGTATGGTGACTTGGAGACTACGAGACAATACTTGGGACGAGTATGAGTAGGTGTGAATGGTAGTAGAGGCCTATACTACCGGAAGCACAGGACTCACACTTGGGTCAGGAAAATTCAGAAGGTTACCAAGAAGCTAGTAATTGATTTCGTTTTATTCAAGTATGTCGTTACCATCGTTTCGGTAATGACTAAAAAGATTGTTGATATTCGGACCCCAGTGTTCATATCAAATTGAGTCCGACTACGATGAGTATGTTACGTGGTTCAAAGAACCAAATTTTATGTAGCGTCTGACTTAAACCAAACGATTAAAATCAAAGCGATCAATAGAAGTATCGCGCTCGTTGTTAAAGAAGTTGGTAGCTAGAAATGCTACATGTTAATGTGTGATTATATCACATTAGAACACGAAGGAAGGCATAATCTGTTTTAGAATTTAACTCTAAGAGACCTGAGTCTAAACATGCAACACATGATGATAGATCATAATTTGGAGTCTAACCTGAGGTAGAGAGCAGGTGCACGATTAAGTACTGCTTACAGTCAATAAGTCTAAGAGATAGACTTGAAGGAATATAGAAGTTATAATTATTACCTAGGATGAAGAGATAACGTATGGAGTCATTATACTGCCCTGTTTCGTTGATGATTCCGGGACGTAATCATCCTAATGGGGAAATAATTTTAACACCTGTAGATCTGGGCTAGTCAATTTAGAGACAATAAGTGCCAAAAACGACTTTTCGACAAAAGATTATTTAGAATAAATAATCTTAACCAAGTTTTAGAATATTTCTCAAGGTTTCCTTTCACATAAAGAACGCTGAAATCCGAGTTATAACGAAGAAGTTATGGCCCGTTGAAGTTTCGCGATGGAACCGGCACGATACCGGGAAACGTAAATAGTGCATTTACGATAGAGCGAGATTTAGCCTTAGCGATCAAAACGAAAGTCATATAATATGTTAAACTAAGAACATCGATAAAAAGAATGCCCAAATCTGACTTCGTATGAAGAAGTTATGATTTTTCGAAGTTTCGGATTAGCAGTGTAGAGCCCGAAATTCGAATGTTAGATCGAGCGGTTTTTAGCCGACACGACCTTAAAGAGAATCGAAGATCTCGTTAAGAGTAGTGTAACAAGAAAAAGATGGGCGATAACGGACGTCGGATGAAGAACTTATGAGAATTTAACGGACCAATCCTGTCCCGGCCTGTTAATAATATAAAATTTAAAATCGAGTCAAAATTAACCGATGGAGTCTAAACGAAAGTTGTAGAGTACATTCCCACCTTCACGTGGATATAAAGAACGTCGAAAATGGAGCTCGTATGCAAAAGTTAAGAATTTTTAAAGTTCGTAGTCAAATTTGCGAAGCCTGTTGCTCTATTGATGACGTGGCAAAATCCTGGCCGTTGCTTGCGGATCATGGCTCGCTTCGGATGAAGGACACGTCGCCCCTCGGACGCCCAGTGTTCTCCATACGTGCCGCATGCGAGGTCGGAACGCCTCGCGTACTTCAGCCTCCTAAGGTCCAGTTTGAGCCACGTCGCACCCTTCGGAGACTGCCACCTGTTGATCTTATCCAAGCCATTACGCCCAACGTAGGTCCGAGGTACGCTCAGCGTGTAACACCCGGGTTTCAGGGCTGAGCATTTTTGTCAATATAATAGTCTATGTCAACTCTTGTAACTCTTTTTGAAGTAATAAAGATGAAATATTGAGTATTATGTTAATTATGTGTGTTTATGTGTTTATTATTTAATTATAAATGTATAATTACTAAAGAATAAAAATGAGCATCAAAATTAAAGTGTGAGATAATCCCGATATCTTTAAATAAAGTTGTACAATATGTCTCAAGGTTTCCGTACATATAAAGAATGCCGAAATCCGAGTTATAACGAAGAAGTTATGGCCCGCCGAAGTTTTACGGCAAAACCGGTGCGACACCGGGAGATATAAATAGTGAATTTACGATAGAAGACTTTTTAGCCTTAGAAATCTAAATGAAAGTCGTAGAATATGTTAAACCGAGAAAATCCATAAAAAGAACGCCCAAATCTGACTTCATATGAAGAAGTTATGATTTTTCTAAGATTCGGCTTAACAATGCACGACCCGAAACTCGAATTTTAGTTCGAGCGGTTTTTGGCTTACGCGACCTAAATGAGAGTTGAAGATCTCATTAATAGGAACTCAACGGTAAAAAGACAGACGAAAACGGAGTCCGTATGAAGGAGTTATGAATTCTTCGCGGTCATTTAACAGTCTAAACGCCTCCTACTATTAAATTTGAGATCGGTCCAGAATTAGCCAACGGAGTCTAAACAAAAGTTGTAGATCTTGATTTTACCTACGCATGGATATAAAGAACATCGAAAATGGAGCTCGTATGCGAAAGTTATGATTTTTCTAAGTTCGAAGGCTGATACGCGATAGGGGGTGACGTGGCACCACCAGAATTGGACACATGGCACCACCAGAAGGTCACCACATGGACTAACTCGGCGACTAGGTCCCCCCTACTCGGCGATTCCATCAGATTTTTGCACTATAAATACAGGTGTCGGGTCTAGCCTTCTCTTAACACCTCAACCCTCTTCTTTCGCTCTCTACACTCTCTCTCTCTCTCTCTCTAAGCCTCCTTAAGCCCCCTAAAGCCTAGGTAAACCCCCTAGCACCCGAAGGAAGCCCCGAGGCTCCCGGAGTTATGAGAAAAGAGCCATTCAGCTCAGGAACGCTGCTCCAGCGAAGCCCGGTTTTTGAGAAAACCCACTTTAAGTGAGCTACGCCTAACCTATCTTTAGTTTATCTTATGTTTTAATATAGGAATGTTATTAGGTCCTTAAAATAATTATTTGGGCTATTATTATGAGTTATATTGAGTGTTATTAACGCTTATATAATAATAATAATAGTCAGACATTTAATTTGTTGCGGTTATCATTAGACTAAACCCTAGTGGCATCGATACTAGGTTTTATCGAAGGAAAATCGTTATGAGAGTATCGAAGCACTGTCCGAGTGCTGAGTCACCACCTAATCAAGTGAGTGCATAGTTACTTTCATCTTACACATAGATATGAAGTATTTTATATATTACGTGCTATGTGTGCATATTCTCTGTATACTTGTTATTAATGCTGGGTGAATGTTTTTATACAAGTTCTAAATGATTTAAACTGTATATGTATTTTATATCTACAAAAATGTTGGGGTAAAACATGGGTAGATGTAATAAGATGATGTGTGATAAAATGATGAGAGGCCTCAATGTTGTTGTTGTTGATCTAGTCATCTAGCGGAGTATACATGACGACCACGGACTCTTCTAGACAGTCCAGTGGAACACTAGCAGGCTCGCAACCTGTAGGTGTTGTGAACGATGTGTTCACCGGTGTACTCCATCCCCCACATGGTTGCCTTTAGGATATTTATTTATGAGGAACCCCCTTAGCAGTAGTGTCCATCCCAATGATGATCCTTAGGATTGGTCCCTTATAATAGGTGTTTAGGGACGTAATGTGAAGATAACGGGAATGGGTAATCGGGTCATTGTTGATTGATGGAATTAATAAACTTATTTATTGTGGGTTGAAAACCCTATGCGCTCACCAGGCTCCCAAGCCTGACCCACTCAGTTTTATGTATTACAGGTAGTGGCGCATGAGCATAGATGTGAGGTTTCGGACGAGGGATTATGGATATAGGCCTGTAGATATGAAATAATGCAGTCAGGCTTATATTGTACTATTTATGCTTTTGATCTGTACGAACATGACATCCCAAGTCTTTTAATGAAATACATTTCTATGGAAATGCTTTTGATAAATCTTTATCATATTTTGTTTTGGGACAAATTCCGCAACACTTTTATTTAAAATGTTACTCTGATTTTTAAACAAAGCATAAACAAAATTGGTCTGTTGCCGACCGGATCTGGAAACCTTATGTGTTTAGGATTCTAAATGTACGACTACGATATTAGAACTAGCATGTAAACGTTTCGGAGTGATAAGGATGATTTAAAACGTCTCTCCTAAATAAAGATCTAAATTCACCTTATTCGGTGTATAGATCAAGATGGCAAGGACCCGTAGCGGAAACGTGAACGCGAATGGAGGTAGGAACCAACCCCCAGTGGTTCAGCAAATACCTATTGTTGAAGAAGTTGCACCTGAGCCAATTACCATGGCTGGAGTTCAAGCCATGATTCAGGCTATGCTAGCTGAACAAAGGGAAGAAATGAGACGGATGCTCCACGAGAATAGGGACGAACCTACCATACATGTTGAACCAACGGAGCCAGTTCCCGAGCCATCTGAGGAAGGGAACTATAGCCATCAAATGAGTCAAATAGGGACTCAAGGTGAGAAAAGGGATGGCCCAGAAGGGAGAAACAACAAGGATGGGCGGATGTACAAAAATTTCTTGGGTGCGAAACCACCAAGTCTCGCAGGTTGCCCAAAGCCTGTTGAGATTATGGACTGGATCTCCGAGATGGAAATGGTGTTTGAGAGCTGCGACTGCATGGAGAAGCAGAAGACTGTCTTCACTGTGAGACAATTAAAAACTGGAGTCTTGAGCTGGTGGAAGCTATTGGCAGATACAATGCCACGAGGAGAAGCTCTGAAAATATCATGGGACGAGTTCTTGGAACAACTGAAGGCGCAGTACTGTTCAGAGACAAACCTAATTGATCTGAACAATGAGTTCCAAAATTTGAAGAAGGGGAGAATGAGCATCGCTGACTATGTTGCTGCATTTACGGAAAGGATGAAGTTGTTTCCATACCTAGTGCCAACCGAACTTTCTAAAATTGAGAAATTCGCAAACGGACTGTCGGCTGACTTTGGCCCAACAGTCAAGATGGCAACCACTCTGAAATCAGTTGTTCGAGCAGCTAAGAACGTGGAGACCCAACAAAAGGAAAGAGGTTTGGAGAGGGCTGAGGTTGGTGAGAAACGGAAGTTCGATGGATCCTTGAAGTCCAACAAGAAGAGTAGATTCTCGAAGTCTGGTTCGAGAGGAGGAGGATCAGAAGCAAAGTGGTGTGACGAGTGCAAGAAGAAGCACTCTGGGAAGTGTGATGGAGGGGTCACTTGTTACAAATGCGGAAAGCCTGGGCACTATGCCAATGAATGCACTCTCAACCAGAAGGCCTGTTATGGGTGTAATGAAGAAGGGCACATTTTGAAGGACTGCCTGAAGAAGAAGGAGGCAGGAAGATCCAACATACCACCAAAGCCGAAGGCGAGAGCCTTCCAGATGATGCTCGAGGCTGCAAAGGAGGCAGCAGACGTCGCTTCAGGTGCCTTTCTTGTAAATGGTTTACCTGCAAATATACTATTTGATTCTGGAGCCAACTACTCCTTTGTGTCGCATAAATTTGGTGCGAAATTAGCATTGCCTGTAGAAAAACTAGATAATGCCCTGATTGTAGAAGTTGCCAGTGGCAGATTCGTACCTGTTAGTAATCATATTAGGAACATCGTCATTGACCTAAACGGAAATGAATTCCATGAGGAACTATTACCCATAGAGTTAAACGATTTCGACATCGTTTTGGGTATGGATTGGCTTAGCGCCAACGATGCCGAGATATTATGCCGAAAGAAGATAGTTAGGATAAACCCACCCGGAAAGGAATCATTTATGGTGTACGAGGACAAACGCAGAGTGAATTCTGGAATCATCTCCCTAATGAAAGCCAGGAAATGTTTGACCAAAGGATGTACATCATACTTGGCATTCGTAATCGATGCTAAGAAGGAGAAGAAAGAGGTGCAGAATATACCGGTTGTGTGTGATTATCCGGAAGTCTTTCCCAAAGATCTTCCCGGATTACCACCTGACAGGCAAGTGGAGTTTCGTATAGACTTATTACCAGGAACAACACCGATAGCAAAGGCACCTTACCGATTAGCACCGACGGAGATGAAGGAGCTCATGATGCAACTTCAGGAGCTGCTGTACAGCGGTTTCATTCGACCTTGTTCATCACCCTAAGGAGCTCTGGTGTTATTCGTGAAGAAGAAGGACGGAAGCATGAGGATCTGCATAGACTACCGAGAGCTGAATAAGGCAACGATGAAGAACAAGTATCCATTGCCGAGGATTGATGACCTATTCGATCAGCTGCAAGGTTCGAGCTAATTCTCAAAGATCGATCTTGGGTCAGGATATCATCAGCTGAAGGTGAGAGAGCAGGATTTTGAGAAGACTGCATTCAGAACAAGATACGGACACTACGAGTTCTTGGTTATGTCATTCAGACTAACCAATGCTCCCGCAGAATTCATAGATTTGATGAATAGGGTTTGTAAACCATTCCTCAATAAATCTGTAATAGTGTTCATCGACGATATTCCCATCTACTCGAAAAGCCAGGAGGAGCATGGCAAGCATCTACGAGAAGTGTTGGAGGTGTTAAAGAAGGAGAAGCTTTTTGCAAAGTTCTCCAAATGTGACTTTTGGGTAGGGGAAGTCCAATTCTTAGGTCATGTTGTTAACCAAGAGGGAATAATGGTTGACCCCGCCAAGATCGAGGCTGTAATGAAGTGGGAACGTCCGAAGAGTCCCACGGAGATTCGAAGCTTTCTAGGATTAGCCGAATGTTACCGACGATTTATCCAAGGCTTTTCTTCGATAGCTGCTCCATTAACAACTTTGACCCATAATTGAGTTACGTATACATGGAGTGAGAAACACGATGAGGCGTTCGAGAAGCTAAAGAAGAAGTTATGTGAAGCACCGATACTTTCTCTACCCGATGGAGTCAATGATTTCGCGGTTTACAGTGATGCATCTGGAGTTGGGTTGGGTTGTGTTCTAACCCAAAGAGAAAAGTTGATAGCATACGAATCTCGACAATTGAAAGAGCACGAAAAGAACTACCCCACTCATGATCTGGAGTTGGCAGCGGTAGTATTTGCCTTAAAGATATGGAGGCATTACCTCTACGGCACGAAGTGCAAGCTCTTCACTGATCATAAGAGTCTCCAGTATCTCTTTAATCAGAAGGAGTTGAACATGAGGCAACGACGCTGGCTAGAACTTCTCAAGGACTACGACTGTGAGATACTTTACCACCCAGGAAAAGCAAATATTGTTGCTGATGCTCTCAGTCGGAAAGTCAATCTTGAAAGGAAAATGCCAAGAGCATTAAGAATTGAAGTCGTCTCGATGACTGTGGAAGTATCAGGAAAGCTCAAGAAGAAGCTTTAGGGAAGAATGACCGAAAGGAAGAATGTTTGGGCAAAACATTAGTATTCGGAACAAACAGTCGAGGACTGAAGGTATTCCAAGATCGAATCTGGGTACCTAAGACGGGAGGAATAAGAGATCTTATAATGGAAGAAGCACACAAGACCATGTACTCGATTCATCCCGGTAGCACTAAAATGTATAGGGACCTAAAACCCTACTACTGGTGGCCAACGATGAAGCTCGATGTTGCGAAGTATGTGGACGAGTGCGTAACATGTGCGAGGGTTAAGGCACAACATCAAAAACCGTATGGGACTTTAGAACCCTTACCTGTACCCATGGGTAAATGGGAAGACATCACCATGAATTTTGTGACTAAACTGCCCAGAACGAAGAACGGACATGACATGATTTGGGTAGTCATGGATCGTTTCACCAAGAGTGCACACTTCATAGCCGCCAACGAGAAGTGGTCTATGGATAAGCTCGCAAATGCTTACGTGAAGGAAATTGTAAGACTTCACAGTGTCCCTCTTACGATTGTGTCAGATCGTGATAGTTGTTTCACGTCAAGTTTTTGGAGGAGTCTACAAGAGGAGTTGGGTACAAAGTTGTGTTTGAGTACTGCTTACCATCCGCAAACTTATGGTCAGAGCGAAAGAACGATTCAGACGTTGGAAGATATGCTGAGAGCATGTACCCTCGAATTCCAAGGGAATTGGGACGAGCACTTACCTCAAGTAGAATTTTCCTACAACAATAGTTTTCACTCGAGCATCAAGATGCCACCTTATCAAGCCTTGTTTGGACAGAAGTGTCGTACGCCATCTTGTTGGCTTGAAGCCGGAGAGAAGCAGTTTATGGGCCCCGAGATAGTCCATGAGACTGTTGAGAAATTGAAGGTGATTAGGGAAAGAATGTTAGCACCTCAGGATCATCAGAAGAGCTATGCTGACAAGAAAAGACGACCGATAACCTTCGAAGTTGAGGATTCCGTTTTTCTTAAAGTCTCACCGTGGAAGGGACTTATACGATTTGGGAAACGAGGAAAGTTGAGTCCAAGGTTTATTGGACCGTTCAAAGTTCTTCAGAAGATTGGGAACCAAGCTTACAAGCTGGAATTGCCCGAAGAACTCAATGTTATTCATAACACCTTCCATGTGTGTTATTTGAGGAAATTCATGGGAGATGTTCCCGACATAATTCCAATCTCATAGTTAAGGATGGATGAGAATAAAAGGCTGATCGAAGAGCCCGAGGTAATTGTTGACCGTAAGACAAAGAAGTTACGACATAAGATAGTCGACTTAGTGCTAGTCCGATGGAAACATTCAAATGGGCCGAATCTCACTTGAGAAACATAGGATGACATGATGAGTCGCTATCCACATCTGTTTGCTGATGCATGATTCCGGGACGGAATCATCCTAAGGGGGAGAGAATTGTAACGCCCGGGTTTCAGGGTTGAGCATTTTTGTCAATATAATAGTCTATGTCAACTCTTGTAACTCTTTTTGAAGTAATAAAGATGAAATATTGAGTATTATGTGAATTATGTGTGTTCATGTGTTTATTATTTAATTATAAATGTATAATTAATAAAGAATAAAAATGAGCGTCAAAATTAAAGTGTGAGATAATCCCAATATCTCTAGATAAAGTTGTACAATATGTCTCAAGGTTTCCGTACAGATAAAGAATGCCGAAATCCGAGTTATAACGAAGAAGTTATGGCCCGCCGAAGTTTTACGGCAAAACCGACACGGCACCTGGAGATGTAAATAGTGAATTTTCGATAGAAGACTTTTTAGCCTTAGCGATCTAAACGAAAGTCATAGAATATGTTAAATCGAGAAAATCCATAAAAAGAACGCCCAAATCTGACTTCGTATGAAGAAGTTATGATTTTTCTAAGATTCGGCTTAACAATGCACGACCCGAAACTTGAATTTTAGTTCGAGCGGTTTTTGGCTTACGCGACCTAAATGATAGTTGAAGATCTCATTAATAGTAACTCAACAGTAAAAAGACAGATGAAAACGGAGTCCATATGAAGGAGTTATGAATTCTTCGCGGTCATTTAACAGTCTAAACGCCTCCTACTATTAAATTTGAGATCGGTCGAGAATTAGCAGACGGAATCTAAACAAAAGTTGTAGATCTTGATTTTACCTACGCGTGGATATAAAGAACGTCGAAAACGGAGCTCATATGCGAAAGTTATGATTTTTCTAAGTTTGAAGGCTGATACGCGATAGGGGTGACGTGGCACCACCAGAATTGGACACATGGCACCACCAGAAAGCCACCAGATGGACCAACTCGGCGAGTAGATCCCCCTACTCGGCGAGTCCATCAGATTTTTTCACTATAAATAGAGGTGTCGGGTCTAGTCTTCTCTTCACACCTCAAACCTCTTCTTTCTCTCTATACACTCTCTCTCTAAGCCTCCTTAAGCCCCTTAAAGCCTAGGTAAACCCCCTAGCACCCGAAG
The DNA here is from genome assembly GCF_052625555.1 of Lactuca saligna. Classification (NCBI taxonomy): domain Eukaryota; kingdom Viridiplantae; phylum Streptophyta; class Magnoliopsida; order Asterales; family Asteraceae; genus Lactuca; species Lactuca saligna. The sequence continues at coordinate 54,822,677 of NC_136425.1, forward strand.
GAAGCCCCGAGGCTCCCGGAGTTCCAAGAAAAGAGCCTTTCAGCTCGGGAACGCTGCTCCAGCGAAGCCCGGTTTTCGAAAAAACCCGCTGTAAGTGAGCTACGCCTAACCTATCTTTAGTGTATCTTATGTTTTCATATAGGAATGTTATTAGGTCCTTAAAATAATTATTTGGGCTATCATTATGAGTTATATTGAGTGTTATTAATGCTTATATAATAATAATAATAATCAGACAATTAATTTGTTGCGGTTATCATTAGACTAAACCCTAGTGGCATCGATACTAGGTTTTATCGAAGGAAAATCGTTATGAGAGTATCGAAGAGCTGTCCGAGTGCTGAGTCACCACCTAATCAAGTGAGTGCATAGTTACTTTCATCTTACACATAGATATGAAGTATTTTATATATTACATGCTATGTGTGCATATTATCTGTATACTTGTTATCTATGCTGGATAAATGTTTTATACAAGTTCTAAATGATTTAAACTGTATATGTATTTTATATCTACAAAAATGTTAGGGTAAAACATGGGTAGATGTAATAAGACGATGTGTGATAAAATGATGAGAGACCTCAATGTTGTTGTTGTTGATCCAGTCATCTAGCGGAGTATAGATGACGACCACGGACTCTTCTAGATAGTCCAGTGGAACACTAGCAGGCGCGCAACCTGTAGGTGTTGTGAACGATGTGTTCACTGGTGTACTCCATCCCCCACATGGTTGCCTTTAGGACATTTATTGCTAAGGAACCCCCTTAGCAGTAGTGTCCATCCCGATGATGATCCTTAGGATAGGTCCCTTATAATAGGTGTTTAGGGACGTAATGTGAGGATAACGGGAAAGGGTAATCGGGTTATTGTTGATTGATGGAATGAATAAACTTATTTATTGTGGGTTGAAAACCCTATGTGCTCACCAGGCTCCTAAGCCTGACCCACTCAGTTTTATGTATTACAGGTAGTGGCGCATGAGCACAGATTTTATGTTTTGGACGAGGAATTACGGATATAGGCCTGTAGATATGAAATAATGTAGTAAGGCTTATATTGTACTGTTTATGCTTTTGATCTGTACGAACATGACATCCCAAGTCTTTTAATGAAATACATTTCTATGGAAATGCTTTTGATAAATCTTTATCATATGTTGTTTTGGGACAAATTCCGCAACACTTTTATTTAAAATGTTACTCTGATTTTTAAACAAAGCATAAACTGTAACAACCCGAAATTTGTTCGTCGCCAGAACCCGTTCTACCCGGAAAAAGTCGCCGTTATCGGATTCGTTCCGATTTCTCTTTGGAAATTATTTGTATAATTTATATGTTTATTTTATCCTAATGAGTGTCTAAATCACTCAGGAACTTATGTTTTTCGCCCAAAATCATTATTTTATAAGTTTTAAAAATGTTCCCGTCGGGTGACGGAAACTCAATCGGGTGCGACCAAAAGCCGCGTTTAGCGTCGGTATCGGGTAGAATTCCACCGCGTGCAAATTTTAGGAACTATATAAACGAGTTTCAGCTTTCATTTGAAGCTTTTTCCTTCTCTCACTACTCTCTCTCTCTCTAACCTCTCTCCAAAATCCAAAGATTTAGTGTCCAAAACTCAATTTTAAGGCTTCAAATCCTTAAGGTAACTCCCTAGCTTTAATCTATAGCATCTTTAGCCTTCAAATTCGAGATCTAAACATGAAATTGGACAATGTATGTGAGTTTATGGCCTAAGAAGATGCTTAGGCCGTAAACACCAAAAATGATGGGTTTTGAGCCTTTAAACCCTTCCTTGACTAGTTTGGACCTTGGATATGGCTATGAGACTTTAAAATATGTAATCTAAACATGTAATACTTGCATTTTGTGATGTTTGGAGGAGTTTACGGCCAAGGAGAGTTCTTGGGCCGTAAACTCCACAAAACTTGGCATAAATCTCATTCTAAGGTGTTAGAAAGCCATCCAACACCACCAAAAGCCTTGGAATAAATCAAGGGACCAACCAAAAATACTTTGAGGGCCTAAAACACAACATTTATGGGGTTTCTAAGGGTTTACGGCCAAGACATATTCTTGGGCCGTAAACTCCAAAATTTTTGGTGTTAAGATGCAAACTACACACCCCTAAGGCCCTTAGATGAATTTTAGAAGTCCTTTCATGCAAGTTTTAGACCTTGAAACACCTTGGAACACCATATACTAGAGTTTACGGCCATGAAAGGGGTTTCATGGGCCGTAAACTCCATAAACACCCCATAAATCCCATGCAAACTCATGTTAGGCCTTGGATTAATTCTACCAATCACATGTGATTTGTTTTGGAACCATTTAACATCATTTTCTTGGAAAATTAGGGGTTTACGGCCATGGATCTATGTTAGTCCGTAAACTCCCATTAAGGGGGTCAAATTGATGTTTTGTAATCATTCCAAGTCCTTAAACCAAGTCTAGAAATTATCCCTTAAGTGTTGGAAGTCAAATTTGCACCATAAACCACCCATCATGAGTTTACGGCCGTAAACTCATGGGGATGGGTGTTTAGGCCGTAAACTCCCATAAAGGGAGTGTTCCTTCGATGTCCCAACTCATCTCCCAAGTCCCTTGTGTCATTCATGTCCCTAAACGCCACCCGGGTCCCACCAAACACTTGTATCGGAATGTTATCGCGACCTGAAGCATTGGTCCCTATCCGACAATCAATCTAAGTCCTAATTAGATACAAATGTGTATCTTTACTTCATAATTAGGAACCTCGTGCGTTTACAAGTCCCGGCTCAGCTCTTAGCATCCAAACCGTCTCCTACCTCGTTCGGTGAGTTCATACCCCTACGGCTTTTTCACTGTTTTCAATGTTTTTAGGGAGGAATACAAGCAAACTATAACTGTTTTCCAATCACAACATTAATGTGTTTCAAACAATATCTGACAAACTTATAAACTCTTTTACTCCTTATGTATTATGCTGAGCATAAGGAATGACTATTCGATTTCAACTAAATGGATTTTAGTTAAGGAAATAATCAAACTAATCAAATTATTATGGGAATAATTTGGGGGTCTTTACTGTTCTTTCTATACTGATATCTATATCAAATTATTAGATAAACTATGTCTGTTTCAGTTTATCTCTGTATCATTTGAATGTATTGTCAGATAATTTCATGTATGTATCTATACTTTACCGTACTATGTTTCATAATCTTCTGCATATCGATATTTTACAAGAACCCTGTGAATAGTTTAGTACTAGTTTGTGAGATAGTCACTACCCTTTATGGATGATCAGTAAATCCTCCCCGGAAGTGTAACCAGAGTCTCCTGGAGGGAGAGCGCGGAATTTGTGAATAGATCTATTCGGGACTGACAATCCCACACCTTAACTGCTAGCTACAGTTAGGCGGGCACGCCTAGGGTGACAAATTTCTGGATATCGTTCGACGTCTGACAAACGTCAAGGAGGTCATGTTGCCGTATTAGTATGGTTACCCGACTCACAATATGTATTAATACCAGCTTATTCACAGTTTGGGTTTAGAATCTATATTTCGTTCGGGATAGTGATCCCATGGTTTTGTATCTATATTTTATATCTCTTTCGGGATTGTGATCCCATGATATTGTTTCTAGATCTCTTTCGGGATAGTGATCCCATGATATTATCAAACTACATTATATCGATGTCCTATACGGGATAGTGATCCCATGGTTTATTTCTATATTTCTTTCGGGATAGTGATCCCATGGTATTAATCAAACTATTTTGTATCTAATTCGGGATAATGACCCCATGGTTTCGTATCTATAACTTATACGGGATAATGATTCCATGGCTTTCTAAATCTATATCTTATACGGGATAATGATCCCAAGGTTTTGCGTCTTTAACTATATCTTATACGGGATAGTGATCCCATGGTTTTCTAAATCTGTATCTTATTCGGGATAGTGATCCCATGATTTCAATCTACATTTACATATATATACGTCAACTTATCTCGTGTTTAGTCCGGGATAATAGTCCCATGATTCTTAAACCTGTACTTTCGGATGTGTTAAACTATCTTATATATGTCTTTCGGGATAGTGATCCCAAGATTTTCATTATATAGTTTTGAATGTTAAACTATACTTTGTGTTATACAACCGATCTTATAATTAGGAAAATATGGGATTTTCCTGGGGTAGAAATCAATACATAACCGAATTGGTAACCAATGATAACTTAACCAACTTTACATAAGAAAATATGAGATTTTCTTGGATAGCAAATTTTTTTCGGAAACTAAAGGAAACCGATACATTTTCACAAAACAAAACCGCTTATGAACTCACCAGCTTTATGCTGATTTTCAAACCGCTTGTATTCTCTGGTCCAAGTTAGACAGGTACCCGGTGATCTCTTTTGATGAAGACGGAGTGCGTGGAAGACTCGTCTCAACTTTTGTTAATATGATGCATATGTATATCTTGTATAACTTCACTTTTGAAACAAATGTAAACTTTCATATATATGTAATGTCATGTTTGTTTACTGTGATTACTATGTACATTGGAATTGATACACAACATGGTAGTCAACCCCGGAGACGTTTCCGCCTTTGGTTTTCGGGGTGTGACAGATTGGTATCAGAGCCCTTTTTTATAGTGAACAGAGTATACCAAACCTTACATGGTATAAAACTATAAACACTAAAGGGCCTCAGTGCTCTGAATTAAAAGTATCTTCAAAACTACAAGTATTTTCAAAAGTATACAAGTATACCGAATCTTCGAAATCCGTAACTTCAAGTAGAACAAAACATAAGTAAATGGGTGTTGTACACTGCTGTTAAACCTGGGCAGTTATGTAGTCGTGTCTAGGGTCAATATAGCCTGGCCAACTATATTCATTCGAGACACGGCCAACATGTGCTTGGGAGTGACTATGGTACGCAGCATGCCTAAAACTTACCTAACATCTCAAACAACGAATCGCCGCTGCAGCGAACCATGAAATTCTATGGGAGTATTTCTCGAGCAAATCCTTCGTAGAAAACCCTCGTATACGCGATGTTACTTGATCATTTCACTAGCGATAAAATGTTCTGTTTTGATAACTCCTTCCTACTTTATTGCTTAGTATTATGCTATATCTACCTTGATGAGATATCTCCTGTTCAATATCTCTTAATTCAATCCAGAGGACTTATAATCCTCTCTTTCCTAATCTTTTTAGATCAAGATGCCTCCGAGAAAGAGACCCAGCTCGAAGAACAACGATAATCCTCCGCCACCACCTTCTCCTCGATTTGATCTCGCATCACTTCAAACAGTTCTAACTGCTGCAATGGTGGCAGCTATGTCTCAAATGAATCCCGGTGGCTCCGGAGGTGGTCCCCAACACCAAAACCCAGAAGGCAGCCAGGAACACCAAAGAGGGGGTTCCTACAAAGACATCATGAACGCAAAACCCACAACCTTTGATGGCATTGGAGGTGTCATTTCCCTGACTCGATGGTTTGAGAAAATCGAGTCAATCTTTGAAATATGTGCCTGTTCGGAATCTGACAAAGTCAAGTTTGCTTCCTGTACTTTGCTTGACAAAGCCCTGACTTGGTGGAAAGGCCGAGTCAAATCCTTAACTCTACCTGTAGCAAACGCCATGGGTTGGGAAGCTATGAAGGAGCTTCTACTTGCAGAATACTACCCTCGGGGCGAAATTCAGAAACTGGAACACGAACTCTGGAACCTGAAGATGAAGGGTTCCAACATAGCTGCTTATACTTCAAGATTCGATGACCTGGCTTTACTCTGTCCGGGAATGGTTACCCCGGAGAGTAAAAAGATCGAAAGATTCATCTGGGGATTGACCCAGCCAACAAAGGGGAATGTCTTGGCTGCGAAGCCAGACACGTACGATAGTGCTAAATGCCTTGCAAAAATCTTGATCGATCACGAAGACAACTATGATGAGGACACTACCACTCCTGAGTCGGACACAAGTGGAGGTGAAAGTAGAAAGAAATCTCGGAACAAGCGAAAGGCCCAGAGTACGAGAGGGTCTTCGAAGAAACAGCAAACGGTAGCAATCCATGCTGCTACTACCCCTATTGCTGTCTCAGCTGTCGATTCTACAGCCCAAACTCCCACCAGTGGATACACTGGCAGTCTTCCTTGGTGTGGTAAGTGCAACTACTATCACCGCATCCCCGATCCATGTCGCGAAAGGAGTTGCGACAACTGTGGCAAGAAGGGCCATCTGTCTCGAACCTGTAGGAAACCAGCCAAATCGACAAACCAATCATCGGGAGCAGGAATCAGTCCAGCCTGCTACAATTGTGGTCAAGCAGGGCACTTCAAAAGGAATTGCCCCAAGGAAACTACCACCACTGATCCCTCTGTCGCCGTAGGTAATCCTCTCTTTGATAACTCTTATACCTGCAACTCTTTTCGATTCCCGTATTTTGAGGGAAACCTGTTATCTATTTATTCGGACGTTTTCTAAGCCCGATTTCCTCGTGTGTGATCGAGATGTGCATCATCAAGACGACTAACCAATGAGATGGAGAACACTAACTTCGTACCTATATATTGAATCCTCGGTCCAGGGGACTATTCTATTCCATTCGGTTAAATGGGAAACCTTTCGCGATAATACTTTGATGCTACGTTTAACATGGAATGACGGAGTCCCATTCATGTTGTCATCTTGGTTTCGAGAGGGTCGCTTGACCATATCTCTTCCTCGACCTAACTTTCATGATCTTCGGCATCAACTTTCGTATTGTGTCATGCTTTAAAACCCAAGAGTTTTCCTGATACGAATTACCACATTCCTCGTTTCTGTGATCATCAAGAAATGAGAAGTTAGTAGTTCTTTCTACTAAATGTCTGTCCCGAAGTGTTTCCGGGAATTTCATTCGAACATCTAAAGTTTAATTCCACATCGTATGTTTCGAAATCTTCGTAGAGACCCGATTCCACTTGAGAAAGTGATGATCCAAAATATCGAATCCATTCGAGTTTCATTTCAAACTCATGATCTATATCCTATTCTTTGAATTTCGGGACGAAATTCCCTCTAACGGGGGGATAATGTAACAACCCGAAATTTGTTCGTCGCCAGAACCCGTTCTACCCGGAAAAAGTCGCCGTTATCGGATTCGTTCCGATTTCTCTTTGGAAATTATTTGTATAATTTATATGTTTATTTTATCCTAATGAGTGTCTAAATCACTCAGGAACTTATGTTTTTCGCCCAAAATCATTATTTTATAAGTTTTAAAAATGTTCCCGTCGGGTGACGGAAACTCAATCGGGTGCGACCAAAAGCCGCGTTTAGCGTCGGTATCGGGTAGAATTCCACCGCGTGCAAATTTTAGGAACTATATAAACGAGTTTCAGCTTTCATTTGAAGCTTTTTCCTTCTCTCACTACTCTCTCTCTAACCTCTCTCCAAAATCTAAAGATTTAGTGTCCAAAACTCAATTTTAAGGCTTCAAATCCTTAAGGTAACTCCCTAGCTTTAATCTATAGCATCTTTAGCCTTCAAATTCCAGATCTAAACATGAAATTGGACAATGTATGTGAGTTTACGGCCTAAGAAGATGCTTAGGCCGTAAACACCAAACATGATGGGTTTTGAGCCTTTAAACCCTTCCTTGACTAGTTTGGACCTTGGATATGGCTATGAGACTTTAAAATATGTAATCTAAACATGTAATACTTGCATTTTGTGATGTTTGGAGGAGTTTACAGCCAAGGAGAGTTCTTGGGCCGTAAACTCCACAAAACTTGGCATAAATCTCATTCTAAGGTGTTAGAAAGCCATCCAACACCACCAAAAGCCTTGGAATAAATCAAGGGACCAACCAAAAATACTTTGAGGGCCTAAAACACAACATTTATGGGGTTTCTAAGGGTTTACGGCCAAGACATATTCTTGGGCCGTAAACTCCAAAATTTTTGGTGTTAAGATGCAAACTACACACCCCTAAGGCCCTTAGATGAATTTTAGAAGTCCTTTCATGCAAGTTTTAGACCTTGAAACACCTTGGAACACCATATACTAGATTTTCTTTCATGGGCCGTAAACTCCATAAACACCCCATAAATCCCATGCAAACTCATGTTAGGCCTTGGATTAATTCTACCAATCACATGTGATTTGTTTTGGAACCATTTAACATCATTTTCTTGGAAAATTAGGGGTTTACGGCCATGGAGCTATGTTAGGCCGTAAACTCCCATTAAGGGGGTCAAATTGATGTTTTGTAATCATTCCAAGTCCTTAAACCAAGTCTAGAAATTATCCCTTAAGTGTTGGAAGTCAAATTTGCACCATAAACCACCCATCATGAGTTTACGGCCGTAAACTCATGGGGATGGGTGTTTAGGCCGTAAACTCCCATAAAGGGAGTGTTCCTTCGATGTCCTACCTCATCTCCCAAGTCCCTTGTGTCATTCATGTCCCTAAACGCCACCCGGGTCCCACCAAACACTTGTATCGGAATGTTATCGCGACCTGAAGCATTGGTCCCTATCCGACAATCAATCTAAGTCCTAATTAGATACAAATGTGTATCTTTACTTCATAATTAGGAACCTTGTGCGTTTATAAGTCCCAGCTCAACTCTTAGCATCCAAACCGTCTCGTACCTCGTTCGGTGAGTTCATACCCCTACGGCTTTGTCACTGTTTTCAATGTTTTCAGGGGGGGAATACAAGCAAACTATAACTGTTTTCCAATCACAACATTAATGTGTTTCAAACAATATCTGACAAACTTATAAACTCTTTTACTCCTTATGTATTATGCTGAGCATAAGGAATGACTATTCGATTTCAACTAAATGGATTTTAGTTAAGGAAATAATCAAACTAATCAAATTATTATGGGAATAATTTGGGGGTCTTTACTGTTCTTTCTATACTGATATCTATATCAAATTATTAGATAAACTATGTCTGTTTCAGTTTATCTCTGTATCATTTGAATGTATTGTCAGATAATTTCATGTATGTATCTATACTTTACCGTACTATGTTTCATAATCTTCTGCATATCGATATTTTACAAGAACCCTGTGAATAGTTTAGTACTAGTTTGTGAGATAGTCACTACCCTTTATGGATGATCAGTAAATCCTCCCCGGAAGTGTAACCAGAGTCTCCTGGAGGGAGAGCGCGGAATTTGTGAATAGATCTATTCGGGACTGACAATCCCACACCTTAACTGCTAGCTACAGTTAGGCGGGCACGCCTAGGGTGACAAATTTCTGGATATCGTTCGACGTCTGACAAACGTCAAGGAGGTCATGTTGTCGTATTAGTATGGTTACCCGACTCACAGTATGTATTAATACCATCTTATTCACAGTTTGGGTTTAGAATCTATATTTCGTTCGGGATAGTGATCCCATGGTTTTGTATCTATATTTTATATCTCTTTCGGGATTGTGATCCCATGATATTGTTTCTAGATCTCTTTCGGGATAGTGATCCCATGATATTATCAAACTACATTATATCGATGTCCTATACGGGATAGTGATCCCATGGTTTATTTCTATATTTCTTTCGGGATAGTGATCCCATGGTATTAATCAAACTATTTTGTATCTAGTTCGGGATAATGACCCCATGGTTTCGTATCTATAATTTATACGGGATAATGATTCCATGGCTTTCTAAATCTATATCTTATACGGGATAATGATCCCAAGGTTTTGCGTCTTTAACTATATCTTATACGGGATAGTGATCCCATGGTTTTCTAAATCTGTATCTTATTCGGGATAGTGATCCCATGATTTCAATCTACATTTACATATATATACGTCAACTTATCTCGTGTTTAGTCCGGGATAATAGTCCCATGATTCTTAAACCTGTACTTTCGGATGTGTTAAACTATCTTATATATGTCTTTCGGGATGGTGATCCCAAGATTTTCATTATATAGTTTTGAATGTTAAACTATACTTTGTGTTATACAACCGATCTTATAATTAGGAAAATATGGGATTTTCCTGGGGTAGAAATCAATACATAACCGAATTGGTAACCAATGATAACTTAACCAACTTTACATAAGAAAATATGGGATTTTCTTGGATAGCAAATTTTTTTCGGAAACTAAAGGAAACCGATACATTTTCACAAAACAAAACCGCTTATGAACTCACCAGCTTTATGCTGATTTTCAAACTGCTTGTATTCTCAGGTCCAAGTTAGACAGGTACCCGGTGATCTCTTTTGATGAAGACGGAGTGCGTGGAAGACTCGTCTCAACTTTTGTTAATATGATGCATATGTATATCTTGTATAACTTTACTTTTGAAACAAATGTAAACTTTCATATATATGTAATGTAATGTTTGTTTACTGTGATTACTATGTACATTGGAATTGATACACAACATGGTAGTCAACCCCGGAGACGTTTCCGCCTTTGGTTTTCGGGGTGTGACATAAACAAAATCGGTCTTTTCTGGCCGTGATTTTGGGGATGTCACACAGCGTACCGAGGCCTCGCGGGCTATAAAAGGGGGGCCGAGGCAGCTTCATTTTTCACTCCAAATTCCACTCTCTCTCTAGCTTCTTTCTCTCTCTAAGTGCCCTAAACCTCCCTAAGCCCTAGATAAAACCCCTAGCTCCAGAGGGAAGCCCCGAGACTCCCGGAATCCCGAGAAAAAGAGTCTTTCGATTTCGAAACGCTGCTCCAATTAAGTTCTGGTTTTTGATAAAATTCACTGTAAGTGTGCTACGCTTACGCAGTTTTTAATATAGCTTTCAAATAATTATAGGAATGTTATTAGGTCCTTAAAATAATTATTTGGGTTATTATTATGAGTTTTATTGAGTGTTATTTAACGCTTATATAATAATAATAATAATAGTCAGACTATTAATTTGTCACGGTTATCGTTAAACTAAACCGCAGTGGTATTGGTACTAGGTTTTATCGAAGGAAAGTTGTTTTGAGAGTATCGAAGCGCTGTCCGAGTGCTGAGTCACCACCTATCAAGTGAGTGCATAGTCTTTTTCATGAACATGATTTTAATACAAGTATTGATTGGAGTATTAATTATATGTTTATGTGCGAGTTAATTGATGTTGCCTGAAATACGTGTTAAAGAACATACCTGATTATATTTGATAATTTAGGATAAAGAGTAGACCTAAATTAAATATGAGGAATATTGGGTAGTATATTCTTACGAGTACAAGTGAGTTATACTCAGAGAATAGAATTTAGTATATGTCATTTATCCGGGAGTATGGATTAGACATAGTCATTGTCCCTAGTCTGAGAGTATGGATTAGGCATAATCATTCATCATTAATCCGAGAGTATGGATTAGTCATTGTCCCTAGTCCGAGAGTATGGATTAGGCATAATCATTCAACATTAATCCGAGAGTATGGATTAGTCATTCGTCCCTAGTCCGAGAGTATGGATTTGGTAAATTCGTTCATTTCTGATCCGGGAGTATGGAGTAGGTAAAACGACTAATCTTAGGTCTGAGAGTATGGATAGCCTCGTTGTGAGGATCGATGGGGTGGGATAAGAGTTGTTTATATATATGGTGAAATTGTATATTTTGTGAGTTTTAAACTATATATATGGTATAACATTGTGGGATTGAAATCCCTATGTACTCACCAGGTTTCCCAACCTGACCCACTCAGTTTATTTACATCACAGGTGTTGATATGAAGTCACATTACATTGAGAGATTTATAGAGATGTAGATCGCTAGTGTAAATAAATGTAAGTTCTGTTTATGCTTATGTTTCTGTATTAACGATGACATCCCAAACGTTTTGAAATGAATAAAATACGTTTCTTCGAAAATGTTTTAATAACATATTTATCGTGTTTTTCTAGGAACAAATTCCGCAACATTTTTATTAAAAGAAGAAAAAGAATAAACAAAATCGGTCTTTTCTGGCCGTGAAAATAGGGATGTCACATTTGTGGATATGTCGAGAATTTGCCAAATAAGGGAAGATTATCATCGCCCAACTTGGAATCATACAACTTGGTTGCATGATGAATGAGAAACTTCATATTTGGAAATTAGACTAATTCTTTGACAAAGTGTCAAGTGAAGGACTAGGAGATCCAGTACACTTGGTTGTGCATTGATCAAGTCCACCACAATAAATATATTCGTCATGGTTTACTAAAGTTTAGTAAATATGGTTATACTTATAAGATTAAGTATAATTCTGAGCTGATTGAAAGAGTTTCAGTCAATAGCAGAACGAATAAGAAGAATCAAGTAGGTAGAAAGATAAAATTTTCTCTATTCTAAGAAGAAGGGAGAGTACCTTTTATTGTGTTTTATGATAAGTCTTAATGATTAAGAACTATTTCTCAATTGGTCCTCTATGTGAGTCTTAGTGCACTTGTATGTCTAAGAAGAGGAATCGAGAATTATGGAAATAGTTAAATCAATGAGTCAATCATACTTCGTTCCAAAATCACGTCTTAGAGTCATACTCAAGATTGTGACTTGAGTGACAAGTCTTAACTAGGTTTGTAACACTTATCAAATGTAGAATAAGAAAGTTTCTTATTCTTGTACATTTGAAATTGGTAAGTTGTGATGTCTTGGATAAGACAAAGACCAACTAAGACCAATTGAGTGATGTGTTAAACTTGATAAGAAGCTACACTAACTCTTGAATATTTGTTTTGTCAAGGAGTGATTCTTGACAAGAGAATCTTATATGTCAAGCAGTCAGTATGAGTCTTAATGGTATTGAAAAGGTTCAGGAACAAATCAAGAGTAAACCTAGTTGATCATCACTACCACGTGACTTGAGGTTTATAACCTGTCATACTCTTATTTCTATGCCATTCCAGTTGAGTTAATTATGCATGTGAGTACCATGAGTTCTCATTTGAAGGCATAAAGAAAATGCGCCTTGATCAATGGAAAGTATATTGATATGTAGGGGTGAGTTTCTTGGAAGACATGGTGGGCATTCATGCTACCATGAGGCGAGGAATTAAAATTGAACAAGTTCAGTCCATATGAGCTTGAATTTGTTGCAAAACTTTTTATGGCAAAAATCATATGGATAGGAACACATACACTATACAATCTAAGTAACATAAGGTTTCCTTCCTTCATGAAAATGATTGTGAGGAAATGCTTTCACTAAGAGATATTTTAAGGAGATAGCAGTTATGTAAATTGTATTCTCAAATTCAATTATGATTACAGCATCCTTCTTCATAGCTTGAATTGTGAGATTTAGCAATTAGTCTGAACATTTGGGACTTAGTAACATAATTTCTGAATTTGTTTAGACACACATGTGAGATTTCTAAGACAAAGTTGTATGAGTTTAAGAAGCTTAGATAAAGGCTTATCAAAGCATCAGGTATTAGAAATATGAACTTAAGGAATTCAATAAGCATTGTCTTCTAGAAGTTCAGTTGTTTTCTGAATACATGTCAAAGCTAGTGGGAGCTTAAGTGTTATGATAATAAGGAAATAATCATTGTGTTAGTGGAAGCATGATTATAATTTTAAGTATTGCAAGTTAGCAATATTAACTATAGAAAAACAAAGATTCAATTTGCAAAGTTGCAAGGGTTGAAAAGTTGTTTTTCTATAATCAAGGGAGAGAATATTATACTTTGTTTCAAAAATCTAAAGCTTAGATGGAGAAATGTTAATAAATTTAGTCAAGGATACATAGTGCATTCTCAAAATTCGATTATGATTACGGCATTCGTCTTCATAGTTCGAATTGTGAGAACATGGCACATAAAATATTATGGCAGAAGGATGATAAAGTATCACGTCTTTATGTGAGACATTATGCATCGGGTATAGGATCCATTGCATATGCTATAATATTTGACCATTCTAAAATTTTCCAAATGTCTATCACACTAAGAGGGAAAAAGGACTAGAATTAGTTTTGACTAAAATAGTTAAACAACTATCAAATGACGATCCAAAGTTCGTTGAGGGTTGGTCGCTTGTGAGTAGTTGGAAGTATAGTACTGGATAGATCATATCGACATTATTATAAATAGATAAGATTCTATTTAGAATGAGTTATCATATGGAAAATTTGGAATGTTTCCACATTTGGAAGTTGGAAATTAAGAATTTATGTATAGATTAGAAAATTTTATGCAAAAAGGATGGTCAAAGGAATGTACTTTGAGTGAGAGATATCACATCTATAGAATTGTTTTGTAACAATTTCTGATAGCGAACCTTATAATTTCATTGGCCAAGTCTTGGTCACTTCGTGCTATGATATTACGAAAGGATCGTTGCATAAAATGTTAGAATCTAACGTACTCTGATAGTGGCAAGAATTTAGTATTCTTACACTAATAATGAGGATTAGGAATTGTGAAATGAGCATTAATGGAAATGTTTTTCAATTGATCTGTTTCACAAAGCATGGACCATAGGAAACATAGTGTGCATGCCTGGTGCGTGGGACAACTATTGTTGAAATTCAAGTGTCAAGTTGATTATCTGAAACATTAAACAATCAATAATGAGTAATCGACATGGTGTTTAAATAAAAAGGTGTTTTATTTACACTCAATAGTTTTGAGGCTATATAGGACTAAGTATTATTTTTGTGTTTCACTTTGCATGTTTTGACTTCCAGAATAACTGGGTTATTGGAACCTCTACAGTTGGTCATACATTGGAAGTAGGTATGAAGCAAGACTATCATGAATATATCTGTAGATTGTCTAGAGTGTTTAGACATAGCACAAGTTTGTTGCAGAGTTCATGAGTGCTTTGATAAGATTAGAGTATTGGATCAAACCCACGCTTAATCAAATCACTTCATCGTTTTTATCACGAGTGATTGTGAGACGATAATATTGTATATTCTTGAAACCGAGTGAGATGTAATTACCATTTGGTTGCACATTGATAATATGTAAACGCATTAGTAACTTGGTGTTATAAAACATATTGTTGTGTGTGATTTGATGAGTAAGAGGAAGTGAGCATTTGAGTCAAAGTTTATTCATTCCTTGTACCCAAAATGGGATAAAAGCAATATTTGTGGTCCCCTCGATGATTTATTTATGACACCTAAACACTTGGCCAAGCCGGGATAAAGTTGATATGTTCAATTGTAGTCCGTTGTCAGTAGTCATAAATCGGTTGTTGGGAAACAATATAGAGAGAATGATTAAAATCCATGTCTCAGTCTATACGATATCTAGAATGGAGGAATATATGATCCTTTATCTTAAGGACACACGTATCTGATAAAACCAGAGTTGACAGCGGCTTTTGAAAGCTACGATTGTTGAGCAGGTTCTGAAGTTATGCAAAATAGTTATTAGACTTATCCAAGTGGGAGAGTGTTGGATTAATGTCTAAGTCCATAACTATTTTGGTATGTACTTGACCCGATTATGAGCATGGTCCTTTTGGGTTGCCATGACCATAGCAATATGTAGGATGAATTAAGGAGAGAAAAGTTTAATTATGATTTATTAATATATTTTAAGAATAATATATTAAAGGATAAATCATATATGTACTTGTATTTCTTGTCTTGGTCATAGATAGGTAATCATAAGATCTTATCATTCATAGTCCAAAAAATCCTTAAAATCAATTTAGTGTTCAACTTGTGCTTAATGATTGTATGGTAGTTCATGAAGTAGTAAATAGTAGGAGTCGGAACATGATAACTAGCAATATTAAAATTTGGTAATGAACTCATTAATTCATTGCACTTCTAATAAGTCAAACATAGAAACTTGGGGGATTCATATTCTAGTAGAAGTATTTATCTTTTGTTTTAATTGAGTTCTTTACTTCGTTTGATTGATAAAGCATTAAAACTAGTTTAATTTAGATTACACCAAAACATCATCTTTACTTTTCTATTATTAATTTAATTAACATTTTAATTATTTGATCTAAACCATTCCCGTTCCCTGTGTTCGGAACCCTTTCTTACCTTAAACTATATAAATTCACGACTAGGTACGCTGTCTACTTGTGTTTAAGACTCGTTGAGATTATATAAGACTTTATGAATAAAAAACTAGTGCAAATAAGACACATCACCTACTTTCTTTTTGAAGGGTCTAACTAATGGTTTGGTCTAGGCTTTCACTGTAATAGTGTCTTTTGTATGAATACGCATTTTTGGAAGTTTATCTAAGACTTTACGGCCAGGTAAGAGTTTACGGTCGTAAGTCTGTTTACGGCCGTAAACCCAAAGGCCTGCCCAGGTTCGTTATAAATAGGGGTGTGCTAGGTCGTTTAATGGTTGTTGATGCCTCGGAGTTTTGGTTGCTATTCCACAAGTTGTACCAGACGTTTTGGCTAATAGAAGCGTGTGCAAGCTTGTTTAGATTCTTGTTTCTACTCTGTTCTTTATTATTATTGATTGTATTTATTGTATGATTATTGGTAAGATCCGTTTCAGGACCTTACAGTTGGTATCAGAGCAAAACCGGTGTCAAAGCGGAATACAATCGAGTTTTTAAACATATTCTTCACTGTTTACGATTGAGGTTGGGTTCTGCTGCGAAAGGGTTTCAAGATTAATTCAAAATTCATATTTTTCTCGAACTTCTGGGAGTTTACGGCCAAAGCTTACGGCCATAAACACAGATTACGGCCGCAAACTTTCGTCTGTTCTTGAACCGTATGCTTTTTTCTTAGGCCATAAATAGAGCATCTTCAACAACCGGAAACTTGAACTCATTGACCGTACTCATCAACCGTAAACCTTTTACAACCGTAAACCGAGTTTACGGCCGTAAACCATTCCTTGACCGTGAATTGTTTATTGACCGGAAAATAATTTTTTTTAAATAATCTAATTTATATTTAATATTAAATGGATTCACAAATTCAAAATCACCACCACGAGCTAGATTCTATAATAGGCACAACCACTCAAATTCCAAGACTGCTGTCCGCTGAAGGTTTCCCTGAATGGAAGTACAGGATTGAGATGTACATCAAAATGAAGGACTTCAAAATCTGGAGAAGTTTCATTAAAAATCCTGTCAGAATAACCACCACTATTGCAAGACAAGTGGCTGATAAAACGGTTGAAAATTACACTAACGAGGACTTTGAAAAGGTGGAGGATCAGGAACAGGCTTTGGCCACTCTAACTATGGCCCTGTCTCCTAATATAGTTCAGGGTGTTAGGGAGTACACTTCTGCTAAGGCTTTGTGGGAAGCCCTAATCGAGGTTTATGAAGGGAATGAAGACATGAAGGAGAGTCACCAAGATATGTTGCGACAACAGTTTAACATGTTCAACTACATTCCTGGAGAAACTCTTGAGGTACAGCTGCAACGGTTCACAACACTTACCACTGAGATGACTGTAGCCGAGATCTTCTACACCAATTCTGAAATAAACAAGAAGCTACTGAATGCTCTCCCAAATTCGTGGGACATGAATGTACCTGCTATCAAGAAAACTAAGGATCTAAGTCGGCTATCTCTCTTACTTAAATGATGGCAGTCATCAAGGCCTGTGATATTGATGAAAAGCAGCGGGAGATAAATCACGTGAATTCATACTCAGCTGCAAACCTTGGGATCTCTTCTAACAATGCTCTTTCATCAATCACCTTCTCTTCTGTAGGTCAACCCTTTGCTGCTCAGCAAGCTCAAATTTAGTCTTTTTCCACTCCATCAGCTACTTCACTTCCTACTGCATCAGCCATGCCATTCTCACAGAACCAGTCATTCGTTTCTACTCAAGCTGCTTCTTCCTCTAATGTGGCTTCCTCATCAAACGGAAAGGAGGGAGATGAAAATCTTGCTCTTTCTATAGGGCTTGTTAATTGCTACAATGCACTTGTAGATGGAGATCTTCCACCCTAATTGTCATTTGCTGATCTCAATCAAATTCACTGAATACGTAGAAGAAATGGATATCACATGGCAAATTGCCATGGCAGTTTTCAGGGCAAAACAGTTTGCAAAGAAGACCGGGAAGAACAGCTGGGGGATGAGTGTTGACAAGAAGGTAGTGTTCAGCAAGGGAAGGCTACATTGTTTCAACTGCCACAAGCCAGGTCATTTTACTCATGAGTGCCCGAAGCCAGACAGAAGAAATAACAATGATCGAACAATAATTGCAGTAGGATACAATCGGAGCGGTGCACAAGTCAATAGTGAGAAGGATATGGTTGCACAATCATTTGACTGGGAGGATCAAATGCATGCCCTGAACATATTGAGACCTGAAAATGCTCATTTGGCTTAGGTTGGTGATGATGCTCCCGCTGAGATTGTTGCAGCTGAAGATCAAATGATGGAACTACAGTTTGCGTTGATGGTATCCTCTTCTCCTGAATCAAAGAAAAACGAGGTAAGTCTACCCTCATGCTCTCAAGCATGTATTGATTATGTTAAAATTCTCCGTGAGGAAATTGAAACACTACGTAGAGAAGTAGAGGACCTTAGGTATGAGGGTTACCAACTTAGAAAAGGACAAAAACCTCTTAAGGCCCAATTAGAATCTAAAATAAAGGACTTTAGAAGACTTCAAGAGGACTATAGTAATAAATGTGAAAATTATGACTACATAAAGAGACAGAACGCTGAGGTATTGACTGAAACTGAAACATTAAAGGGCAAATTTGAAACTATTGATTTTGATTTTCGAAAATTTGATGTATCAAGTGAGGTAGTTGCCAATATGATAGACCATTGCATGCAATTTAAACATAATCAATCAAAGGGTCTAGGGTATAATAAAGTGCCTCCTCCTTTCGATCATTCATATCAGTTTCAACCTTTGTCCAAGGAGGAGATTGCCAATGAACCATCCATGCTTTATGGCAAGCCATCTGGTTTTTTTTCGGGAGGATTTATTAATGTTGAAAGTACTAACATTACTACTACTCCTGTAGATCAATCCTTAAATCAGTCAAAGCACAAAGTTGAAGGATCTATTTCTGAAAATAAAACTGAGTCTGAACCTGAAGTTTTAGTTTTAAATAAAGACTTTAATTTTTCTGATGTTGCTAGTGACAATGTTTTTTGTGATGCTTCTGCACCTTCTGATACTGTTTTGAATGGTTTTAAAGTCTTTGATGATGTGGTTGGCAATTCTAATGTTTGTGATGATAATAATGAAAAACCACCAGTTTCACAAGTTTCTCCATCTGACGCACCCTCACTTGTCTCACAACCTAATTCTTGTTCATGTTCATGTGAGAAAATCAAGGGTGTTGGTATGGAAAACAAATTTGAAAAATGCAGTACAAGTTTTAACAATAACAAACAGATTTGTTACAATTGTGGTATTGGTGGTCATATAGCTAGGAATTGTCGTAATAGATTGTTTGTACATTTTGAGTCACCAAGAGGAGATAACGAATTCAAAGGAAGTTCTTTAACTACAAAGTCCTCTAGAACTCAAGCTCGGAATGATGATTGGAAGGACAATCGTAGTAGAAAACGGGCTATTTTTCAAAAGCATAAAAGGGTCTTTCATAACAGAGTCCCAAACATTTTGCCAAAACCAAACATGGCCAAGCCAAGGTCGGTTTCATCAAGAAGCAACAATGGGTCTTCAACCAATTCTTGTAGAAACCCCAAGTGCTCCAACAAAACTAATAAAAATCATATTTCAAAACCACCCGGGACTCTTAGAAAACCTAATTATCAATGGTTGCCCAAAATAGCCTCCAATCCATCATCTGTGTCCTCTGAAAAGTTATTAAATAATGATAAATCTGAATACGCATCGGGACAACCCAGGAATGTAATGACCTAGGTTCCCAAATCTAAATGAACCCGCATATTTTGCAAGGACAGTTGCGGGGGAATGTCGTCAGACCTTGGTTCGTCGACAACAGCTGCTCTCGGCATATGACAGGAGATATAGCCCAACTAAACAACATTCAATCTTTTAATGGGGGATATATTTCCTTTGCAGGTGGAGAAGAAGGAAAGATCACTCAAAGAGGAACCATCACAAATGGGGTGTTAAGCTTCGATAATGTCAACTTTGCTCCTGAATTGAAGCATATTTTGCTGAGTGTGCCGCAGATATGCGATAAACGCTATTATACACATTTCAATGATAAAAATGCATGATTCTCAAGCCAGGCTTTGTCATTCCAGAAGAGTGGATTCTTGTAAAATCTAAAAGGTATGGGAATGCTTACATCATTGATATGAATAGCAATCTTCCATAAAAAGTTACGTGCCTCTTTTGAAAGATCTCAAAACAAAATGCAATGTTGTGGCACCGAAGACTCGGTCATGCTAACGCCAAGAACTTGAATCGTCTTGCAAAGAATGAGATGGTCTGTGGTTTTCCTGTCAAAGACTTTATAACTTTTGAAAAGTGTGTGTCATGTACCAAAGGTAAGCATCACATAAAACCACACCTGCCAAAACAGGTTAACTCAATCAATCAGGTGCTTCAATTGCTACATATGGATCAGTTTGGACCAGTCAATGTTCTCAGTATAAACAAAAATTCATATTGTCTGGTTGTGATTGATGATTTCTCTCGTTTTATGTGGGTATTCTTTCTATACAACAAAGCTGGAGTTGCTGATCTAATTAAGAAATTCATTGTGTTAATTGTGAACCAAACTAACAACCGGGTGAAGGCGCTTCGTACCGACAACGGAACAGAGTTCAATAATTCTATTCTCGATCACTTTTTCACAGAAAAGGGTATTATGCATCAATATAGCTCCGCTCACACCCCTCAACAAAATGGTTTTGCTGAGAGGAGAAACAAAACTTTAAAGGACGCTGCAAGGACGATGTTGTGTGACTCCAAACTACCAGTTTTCTTTTGGGCCGAGGTGATAAACACTGCTTGCTACGTTCAAAATCGCGTGTTGATCAACAAAGCTCAGATGAAGACCCCGTATGAGATTCTATATGGTCACAAGCCTTCAGTCAGGCATTTCCGTGTATTTGGCTTCCCTTGCACCCTTCTTAACCTAGAGACCATCCCGAATTAATGCCAAAGTCGATGATTGTTACTTCATAGGGTATGCTGCTCGCACCACTTATAGGTTCTATAATAAGAAGACAAAGTGTATTGTGGAATCTTATGACGTGCGTTGGTTGGAAGAAAATGAGACACATGCTAGAGTGGGTCCGGATTGGTTGTTTGATTACACATCGATTTTCAAATCCATAAATGTGTCTTCGGGTAGCTCATATGGATCTGTCTTCAATTCAAAGAATGTTTCTGAAGATGAAGATGAAGAAGTTGTCTACAAACCTCCAACGGTATCCTATTCACCGTCTGAGGGGGAGTCCTCTACTTCGCCTTAGGGGAGTCGTCTACTACGCCTGAAGGGGAGTCATTTGTACAACCTGATAGTCCAAAATCTTCAGCTCAGAATGATACTCCTAACGTTGCAACTACACCACTCACTCCTATAGAAAGAGAGTTCATGTCTAAGGATGCTTCCGCTGTCACTTCAACTTTTATGGAACTACTCTTTCCTGAAAAGTTTTCAAACGAGTTTGTAGCAGAGCCATCTAGAGTGGCTCAATCAGCAAATGAAGGAGGTGTCAATATTCACAATCTTCCTATCTCACTTAATGATATCAGCCAAGAGATACCCTCAAGGATTCAATGCAATTATCCGATCGAAAACATCATTGGTCAGCTGGGCGATGACGTTAAAACCAAAAGTTAGAGTGGAGATGTCATTACCTGTCTTTACTCTTACTTTATCTCTCAAATAGAGCCCAAGAATGTTGAAATGGCTCTGAATGAGCCCAGCTGGGTAGATGCAATGCATGAAGAACTACATCAATTTGAAAAAATCGGGGTTTGGAAGTTTGGTTGAGTTTCCAAAGGGTAAGAAGTCTCTTGACACACGATGGGTCTATCGAAACAAGCAGGATGATTCAGGGGTTATTGTGCGAAATAAAGCTAGATTGGTGGTTCACGGGTTTCGACAAGTCGAGGGTCTTGATTACACCGAGGTTTATGCTGCAGTAGCTCGCTTGGAGGCTATTCGTATCTTCCTTGCATATGCCTCTTACATGAACTTCAATGTTTACCAAATGGACATCAAGACAGCCTTCATGTATGGCAAGGTGAAGGAAGAAATCTACGTTGATCAGCCCCCTGGGTTTATTGACTTTAAGTTTCCTAATCACGTCTACAAGTTGGAAAAGGCATTGTATGGGTTACATCAAGCTCCTCGAGCGTGTTATGTGACTCTAACAAAGCACTTGCTCGAGCATGGATACTCTCCTGGCACTATCGACCAAACTTTGTTTATCAAGAATATCGGTAATGATCATATACTTGTTCAAATCTATGTTGACGACATTATTTTTAGGTCGACTAGTCCGAAGCTTTGCAAGGAATTCGAAGGCGTTATGAAAAAGTGGTTCGAGATGAGTTCGTTGGGGGAAAATGACCATGTTTTTGGGGCTTCAGCTCAAACAAAATTCAACCGGAATCCTGCTACATCAAGCCAAGTATATGGAAGATATTCTTGAGAAGTTCGTGCTTCACGACGCTAAATCTACATCGATGCCAATGGCTGAAAGACCTCTTCTGACTCCAGATACTGATGGTGATTCCGTAGATCAGACTCTCTACAGATCGATGATCGGATCGCTGATGTATCTTACTGCAAGCCGTCCAGATATCATGTTTACAGTTTGTCAATGCGCACGTTATCAGGCTAATCCTAAACTTTCACATCTTATTTCTGTCCAAAGAATTTTTCGGTATATCAAAGGCAGCCCAAAATTGGGTCTTTGGTATCCGAAGAATTTTGAATTTTATTTATATGCTTTTGCTAACAGTAATTATGGAGGCTGTGAGCTTGACAGGAAATATACTTTAGGAGGGTGTCAATATCTTAGTGACAGGCTAGTGTCATGGCAGTGCAAGAAGCAACACAATGTCTCAAACTCAACAGCGGAGGCGGAATACATTGCTGCATCTGCTTGTTGTTCTCAAGTTATCTGGATCCAACATCAGCTGTTGGACTACGGTTTGAATTACTTAGAAACCCCCATCTACTGTGATAATGAGGCCGCAATTCAAATTGCCAAAAATCCTATCCAACATTCTAAAACCAAGCACATCGACATTAAAATTCATTTCATCAGAGATTGTTATGAACATTCACTTATTCGGCTGGAACAGGTTCCTACTGCTAATAATGTGGTGGATCTGCTCACTAAGCCCTTTAACAAAGCTCGCTTCGATGTGCTTGTGGGATTTCTGAAAATGATTCGTTTTGAGGATTAAGTTTTTCTATTTTTTTAAAGTTTTCTTAATTCTTCTTAATTTTTTAAATTTATTTTTGTTTTTGTAGGTAGGCTAGTTTAAATTTGCTCATTTTATTTCCTTTTATTTTCATTCTCAACCATGCACAAATTTACGGGGAGAAATAATCAAAGAATCCAAAAACAATAAAAAAAATCCAAAAATAAAAATCCAGAAAATTTAAAAAAAAAAATATTGCTGACAGTTTTGTTTGTAGGTGTTGTGAAGGGAAACGATATTAGCAAGTGATAATAGGCAATTTGAATATGCGTAACGTACCTAAATTGAATTGTCTGCGCTCTGTGCTCGATGCGCTGGTAGGCACGAAAGATTTTAAATGGATTTGACTAGGGAGAGTTGAACTTAAGGAATTCAAGGACTTGACAAACATTAACCTAGTTAGATCCGTTTAGCCTGACATTACGATGCTCGGGTAGGTTGAGCAGGGAGATATACATGAGAAACTACCGGTCACATTAAAAGAACCCGTATCTAGAGCTGTGGATTAACTTTTCCTCGAGGTTCAGATTTTGTCCTTAATTCCGGTTTTGATGGGGTGACTGGGGAATTCCGATAAACAAGGTCTGTAGAAGGTTATTTTCTTGCTTTCTGTCTGTTAGTCATATGTTGCCTCCTCTGCGTGATTGAGAGATCCGACCTAGACTGTAACATATGCAACTCTATCTCTCTGCATCTTCTTTCTATGCAATTCTTCCTATCTGTTAGCCATATACTGTCTCCTTTGCGTGACTCATAGTCTGACCTGGTACACAGTATATGCAACATTCTCTTCTCAATCCCTCTAAAACTTCAGTTAGTCATATGTTTCATCCTTCGCGTGACTGGAAGGGATCCAACCTGGATGTACAACATATGCATTCTAAATCTATCTTCTCTCTTAATAATTGTCTGCTCACAAGGTGTAAAGAGTATTTTGGAAGTCCTTGATGGTTGGGGCATATCAGGAAACGGGAAACATGTTCTAGTACAATAAAAAAAATGAACACATACAGATTGTCTGTAGATCTCGTTGCTCAATTTAGGTGGACAACAATATCCCTGGTTGTAGTCAGTTAAATGGTCACAAGGAAATTTATTTAAGAATAAGGGCTAAAAAATGTCATGTCATTGGTAAATTGTCAAAATTTTGTCACAAATGTTTCGTGCTTAAGTGGACCACAAGTGGAATAAGACTGTCCAACAACTTTGATCCCAGTGTCATAAATTTATTCTCAGTAATTACATTTTTAAGTTGTATATTTTATTTGATTTGATTTTTATTTTTATTTTTATTTTTATTTTTTATTTTTTTATTTAGTTAATGGTTAAAATTTAACGGTTAATTTTAATTTTTAAAATTTTCCAGATTAATTTTATTTTATTTTATTTTTAATTTTAGTTTTAATTTTAATCCTCAAAAAGTTTTGTTTTTGAAAATTTTGAAAATATTGGACTGTGCCTTACACTGTGTGGTCAACAGGTAAAAAGATTAAGGTTATTTAAGAAGTTTACAGCCGGAATCCTCCTTATTTCTCTATTTCCTACCGCAAACTCTCCTCCTCTCTCTCTCTCCTCAAAATATTTTTCTCATTTTTTGTGAAATTGCTCGGATACCTTTGAAGGTATCACATTTTCGACCAGGAATATGGGCTTATTTCAGAGATTTGATGAGTTTTGAGCTTGAAATCGACGAAAAACAATTTGTCGGGGTTTAAGGCCCAAGCTTACGATCGTAAAGAGTTTACGGCCGTAAACTCCGTTTGCAGCCATAAGCTTACGGTCACGGGTTTACTGCCGTAAACCCCCATTAACTACAAACTCCATTTTGACTTAAGATTTAATTTTAAAAACTATTAATTCTTATTTGGGCTCAAAATTAAATCATTTAAAATATTACTTGCTCAATTTTCTCTCTTGTCTTACTTGGTATGTTCTAGTGAAGATAAAATGGCGGCATTAAAATTTGCAGATATGCACAACCTAGCGATGGTTCTTGTTGATCCTCCAGTGGCACATATGGACTTTAAATCAATGATTCATCAATTATGAGAATGCTGCTTGGCCTCTGCCATTACTATGAACACTGATGTCTATTAGAAAATCATATGCGAGTTCTGGCAGACTGCCAAGATGACGAGAGATGACGATGGTGCTATAACTGTGGATGCACAATTGTGATCAATGAGCAGTTCATCAGAGAAACCTTACTAATCAATGACCTTCCAAGCTTTCCTACCGAGATCGACATTGAACACGCTTAGAAGATTTTAAGGAAGATGGGGTATGAGGGCGTCTCTCCACCTACGGTGAAGAAGCTTCTGCCGCCATACTGGAGATTTTTAGCTCATGTGTTTGTGAGCTTCATCTCCGACAGGAGATCTGGTGCAGATGAAATCTCACTGAGAAACACCCGTGCTATATTTTGCCTCGCTGCAGGAATCAGTTTCAATTTTTCAAGGTTTATACTGGATGAATTTGTGGTTAACATCAATGCCACTACTCGGGATACCTTCTTGTTGTATCCCAGGTTCATTCAGCTCTTCATAAATAAACAGTTCCCATACATGGTAAAGGAGGGTGATACGCTCAACATGAAGTCCTTAGGCCCACACACCATTGGGCTAATTAATCAGAATCGTAAAATAAAGGTCACTTTTCAAGGACTTTACCCATTGGTCAAATTCGGACGTATCGTAGAACCGAATGAGGCGTCCGAGTCTCATAATTCCTCTGACAAATATCTTCAGAACACACCTCGTCTGAAAAGGTAATCTCGGAAGGATCCCATCGTCAACTTTTACGTCAAACTTGTTTCGGTTCTCTTGCGAGTTGAAAATAAAGCATCTTGAACTGAAGACGTGGAAAAACTTCAAATTAGGCTTGAAATTATTTAAGATCTCGTATAGTGTGATGGAAAACCGCTTGTTGAGGAATGATCGGTTCAGAGTGTAGCAAGCAGCAGTTATTGCGTCCGCCCAGAAGTATAGTGGAAGAGAAGCGAAAGTTAGCATGGTTCTGGCTACTTCACATAATGAACGGTTTCATCTTTCAACAATTCTATTCTGTTGTGGAGTGTAGGGAGCAGAGAAGTTGTGAGTTACTCCCTTTTCAGCCAGAAATTCTTCAACGTCTTTATTTTTGAACTACCGTACATTATCGCTCCTTATGTTTCTTACCACCTTTCGCAGTTGTACTTCAATTTGCTTGATAAAAATCTTTAGCTTAGGAGTTGCATCTGATTTCTATTTAAGTAAGAAAACCCAAGTGAAGCATGAAAAATCATCTACAATTACAAGTATAAACTTACTACCACTGATGCTATCGATAGCTTAAGGTCCATATAGGCCGATGTGCAGTAGTTCCAGATGTTCGCATGCTGCACACAGATGTTCTTTATCAAATTTGAGAATAAGGAGTCCTCGCACGTGATCCCCAAGCATCACTTTATTAATATCTTTGAAGTTCAGTTGCGAGAGTCTCCGGTGCCATAGCCAACTTTCATCTGAATTTTCCTTTGTCAGCAGGGCATACAACAAGCTTTCCTCTTATTCGGTTGAGATTTAGAGGATATATGTCTCTCCTTTGCGCGCAGATTTCAACACGACTTTCTTAGTTTTCTTCTCAATGATTTATGAACCCTCTTCATCGAACGAAACCCTTAATCCAATTCCCACTACCAATTGAGAGACACTGATAAGATTATGCTGCAATCCTTCCACATAAGCTACTTTGCGAATTAAGAATTCACCATTTGTTATCATCCCATATCCTTTTATCATGCCATATGAGTTGTTTCCATATTTTACACATCCACCATCCTTAAGGGACTGAAACTCCCTTAAATCTTCCCTCCTTCATGTCATGTGACGAGAGCAACCACACAGATTTAGGAACCCAAAGTCTCTTGGGCCCTGGTGAGTCTTTTACAGAATAGGGAATTGCAACAGAGAGAACAACCAAATATATTCTTTTTATCAATGTGGTTTCATCTTTTCGTTTGATGGTGAAAACTTTGATTTTATTTTTATCTTGTTTCCATTGGGGTGTATTATTGTTAGTGTGGTTTACAGTTGAGTTGCTTTTAGATTCCTAAGGTTAGCTACCTTTTTCTCAACTTGAGTTTTACGGTTAGAGATTAGCTTTCCCTTTCCCTTGTTATCCTTCACTGGGTTTGAAACCATCATTGCATATTCATCATTAGTCAGATCAAACTCTAAGATGTTAGATTCTTCTTCTTTGTCTACCACATTCTTGCTCTTTGAAACAAGGTCCAAAGAACCCACACCTAAAACTACCTTCGCCGGTGAGTAGGACTTAAATTGCTCATGTGCCTTTACAGTTGAGACCACATCCATCCATTGGGGTCTTAACCCATTCATAAAAGTAACCTTTTCTTCGATCACTTCCCTTCCAATTCCATGTTTCATCATCATACTAAGCACATGGTTGAAACGATCGAATGTCTGAATGAGTTTCTCTTTAGGTTTTCGTTTGAAAGCACCGAACTCAAAGAGCAATAGGGTTTAGATCGAGTGCTCTATATCTTCATCAGTTAAATATAATTCTTTCAACCTATCCTATATTTCTTTAGCTGTAGTGCATGAGCTCACCAAATGGAAAGTATCAGCTTGCAAAGCAGATCAGATCATCCTCATGGAATTAATGTTACACATCACCTTGTCTTTTTCGTCCTGAGGGATCTTTTCTACGTCAATCAAGAGTTGATTGTACTCCTTTTGAGTCTTGAGAGTTCTATTCATTCCAAAGTGAACAAACGGACCAATCGTAATTGCCTCCCAGATAAGATATCCATTATCTTCGGATCCAATGACATAGTCCTCAAAGTGGTGCGCCCACACTTCATAGTCTTGAGTGTAGAGAATAGGAATCCTATTAGTGGATCCAATACTATTAGAGATGTTGATGGGATTGGATTAAGAGTTGTCCTGAGACATGATGAGCTTTTTCTTATCTCTGCTAGAATCAGACTTGTAAAGATGAACTTAGCGTTTTATCAAACACACGATACACCATCGATCAGAAGAAGACGACTTCTCTATATTCGATAAACTCGAAAACCCTAAAAGATTCTTCAAATAGAAGAGATGCGAATTAATTACACAGTCTCCTGCTCTGATACCAATAGATGAGTATATTGCGCTATTAGATCGATAGATTCTAAACAGATTAACAAGAATAATAAAGTAAAGAACCCGAGAATGGATCAAAAGATGTTGAATGATTAATATCTCACACCTTAGAAGAGCTCGATGAAGAACTTCGACTGTAGAGGTGTGGTTAGGGTTACAATGCAATCACTATTAATGAAAACGTTAACATCAAAACTATACATGCATGCATATTATATATGCTAACCCTAAGCCTTAAACCACGGTTGGACAGGCCCAAACCGGATAATCAAAACATTAACAAATAAGCCCATATGACGCAACAATCTAATCCCAATAGACGATTATCACACCAAGTCGTGGGTTGCGTTAAGGTTTCACCCTAATGTTGAATTTATACTAATCTATACAAGTACATCCCTTGATTGAAGAGATTATATCTAATATATAGTAAGAATCCATCACTATTACAAAGATATCGGATATGTTATCTATTCTATACTTATGTGTATCATTACCTAATACACAAAAGATTACATAAAATAACTATCTTCACACTGACGCTCATAGCTTATAGAGTGTTTGACTCATCAGATCATAAGGTGTGACCTTACATTATACATATTATGTACTTGTATTTCTTGCCTTGATCATAGATAGGTAATCATAAGATCTTATCCTTCATAGTCCAAAAAATCCTTAAAATCAATTTAGTGTTCAACTTGTGCTTGACGATGGTATAGTCGTTCTTAAAGTAGTAAACAGTAGGAGTCGGAACATGATAACTAGTAATACTAAAATTTGGTAATCAACTCATTAATCCATTGAACTTCTAATAAGTCAAACATAAAAAGTTGGGGAATTCATATTCTAGTAGAAGTATTTATCTTTTGTTTTAATTGATTTCTTTACTTCGTTTGATTAATAGAGCATTAAAACTAGTTTAATTTAGATTACACCAAAACCCCATCTTTACTTTTCTATTATTAATTTAATTAACATTTTAATTATTTGATCTAAACCATTCCTGTTCCCTGTGTTCGGAACCCTTTCTTACCTTAAACTATATAAATTCACGACTAGGTACATTGTCTACTTGTGTTTAAGACTCGTTGAGATTATATAAGACTTTATGAATAAAAAAACTAGTGCAAATAATACACATCACCTACTTTCTTTTGTAAGAAGGAAGGTGAACATTTTATGACTGTTCAAATTTATGTTGATGACATCATTCTCGAATCCACTAATCCTAACTTGACTAATGAATTTAGAAAATTGATGGAAATTAAATTTGAAATGAGTTGAACGGGACCAATAATTTTTTTTCTTGGGTTAAATAAACTAAGTAAGGAAGGTATTTTTATTGATCAGGAGGTTTATACCAAATCATTACTTATGAAATTTAGAATGATAGGTGATTCAAAAGTGAAAGTGTCTATGGCATTTGGAACAAAATTGAATACATCTCCTGATAAATCTGCTATAGATCTTACTTAAGATCAACAAATTATTGGGTTGCTTTTGTATCTCACATCAAGTTGACTAGATATTATGTTTGCAGTGTGTTATTGTGCATGTTATCAAGCTAATCCTAGAGAGCCACATACGCTAGCAATGAAATACATTTTTAGATATTTAAAGCGAACATCTTCACTTGTTTTGTGGTATCCAAATAATTCTGGATTTTTCATACAAGATTTTTCAGATTCTGATCTTGGAGGTTGTGGACTTGATATGAAAAGTACTACATGTGGATGTTAGTTTTTTAAATGGAAACTCATTAATTGGCAATCAAAGAAACAGACTTGTGTCTCACTTTCAACTTCTGAATTTGAATACATTGATGATGCTTCATGCGCATAGCAATTTATTTAGATAGAAAGTCAATTAAGATACTATGGAATTAGCATGAAGATAATTTCTCATTATTGTGACTCAGAAAGTGCAATTAAAATTTGTCATAATCCAGTTTAACACTTTAAGCCAAAACACATCATAAAGGATCATGTTGAAAATGGAAACATTGAGGTTCATTTTGTTAGATCAGCAGATCAATTGGCGGATATATTCAAGAAAACTCTACTTGAAGTTACTTTAAATCGAATTCTTCAAGGGCTAGGAATGATTAAGGTTGAATCGGTTTCCAAATCATTTGTGTAATTCCGAATTGTCTTGAATGTTGAAAGGCATCGGATTTTATTGTTCATTTCGGTTTTGGCACTTTAATTTCGAATTGTTTCGAGTGTCGTATGACATTAGATTTTACTATTCAATACGATTTTTGATCTTTAATTCTGAATAGTTTCGATTATCAGAAGCTATTAGAATTTACTATTCCTTTTTAAATTTCTTTTCTTTCTTGGAGTTACTTCTTAGTTGCGAGAGGGTACAATCTTTTGCACGCCAGTGTATTAAGGTTTTCTTTTCTTTATTTTTGTTTTTAAAATTCCAAAAAATTTTAAAAATAAAAAAGATTTTCTTTATTTTGTCTTTATATTTCAAAAAAATTCATAAATCCAAAAAGATTTTCTCTATTTTTTTTAATTTCAAAAAAATTTAAAAATACCAAAGGATTTTCTCTATTTTTGTAATTGACACTTGTTGCATTGACATGACACATCTACTCTCTTCGAGATTAGGTATTTTTCTTTTCAAATTATACTAGTTAGGAGTCTCTAGAAGCATGATGCAGCATGTTGTCCGAAGTCTTAAACATTCTTTGTTTTTGAAAAGCCTTAATGGAATTTCTTGTTCTAAGAATTTATTCCCAATAGGCTATATTAACAAAAATCAAAGTGATACCTATCAATACTTGTTTTGGAGTATAGAGATTTCTATTTTGTCAATATTTTGTAGCAGATATATTATATTTCTTTTAACCAATCTCAGAAATTGATGATGTCTTCGTTATATACAAATCCAAACATAGGGTTCCTTTTTCTAAGCGTTAAGGAATTGACGGTTTATACAACAATGATTATTGATTAAGCCTTGATCTTTCGAGTAAATACCAACTCGAAGTTATGTTTTTTCAATAATTATTTTTATGATCAATCTCATTTTCACCATGAGAGTTTGAAAAAATCATTTTATTTTCCAAAGCTTATACTTTTTACACTATGCACACACAATGATGCATATCCAGAGAAATATCTAGTAAATAACAACTTGGATGTAGGTTTGAAAGAAGTCTATGTTTATGATTTTTTTCATCATTGGTACCACGATGAAGAGTGAAACTCAATAAACAGTCCCTTTGTCACTCCATTTATTTCTTCCGTCCATATATTTATCACTTTTCACGTATCACCCCTAGATTTCGAATAAAAACAATTTGGAACATATGGTGCTTCAAAATTCTATGCAGTAATCGCCTACTATCACCGTAGGATAACGTGATGCACCAACAACCTTTCTTATTTCCAAAAAACTAATTTCTCTTGCACTTTCAAACACATCACTTGAAATCCTTAAGGTCTTAGGTAAAACCAATCTGAACCAAGATTTCAAAAATTCTAGTTAATGATTCAAGTCATTCTTCTCGTGACTAGATGAAACACTTCTTAACATTAGTTACTTCAAACAATGGGAAAA
Organism: Lactuca saligna; assembly: GCF_052625555.1. Classification (NCBI taxonomy): domain Eukaryota; kingdom Viridiplantae; phylum Streptophyta; class Magnoliopsida; order Asterales; family Asteraceae; genus Lactuca; species Lactuca saligna. The sequence continues at coordinate 54,854,668 of NC_136425.1, forward strand.
TATTCCTAATTGTAATTCCAATGGATACTATTTTGGCTTATGCAAAGCCAAAGGGTGGGTTAGTGATTATAAAACTTCTACAAAAACAAATGGAATGTTTCAATATTGAAAACTCAAATCATGGCATATATTTTGGAGCTCAATGACAATGTTTTATAACTCAAACGACATCTAAAGTATCACACCCCCAAACCGAAACGGCGGAAACGTTCGGGGGCAGAGGACATCATGTTTAATATCACAACAAAGCATAATAGTAATCATAGTACAACATTCATTACATTCATGAAATATAACTTTACATCTATGTTCAACTTATTGTATCTTTGACACCAAAAAGTGTAATTTACAAACATAATTATATAAAACTTTGTCTACCTCAAAACCTGCTGACACATGTTTAATGATTTCCTAAAAATTCAAGTAGTTTTGAAAAGAGTGTCAACAATTAAGTTGGTGAGTTCATAAGTATGAAATGAAAATATTCTATCATTTGTTCTCTAAAATGTAAATATGTTCACCCAGAAAATCCTCTATTTTCTGTCGTATATGTATTTGTATTCTGAAATAGTATAATTTTAAATTACCATAAAACTATGAAAATTATGTTTTCTCTATACTAGAATAGTATTCCATATTTGTCCTTCTATGTAATTGTAATTAATGTATTAAAGTTTTAATTTATTAAAACTATACGAAGTTGCTTACTTATTCTTACACTATTTTATTCAATACCAAATTGTGAGTTATCATAACCATGCTTGATGACGTAAGCCTCGACTGAAACACAATGTTCTTCATGCGTTGTAATATGGTACAACAATTCTCATCCCAAGTCTACCGACTTGACTGTACCTAACAGTCGGGATGTGGGATTGTCAGTCCCGTATAGATCTATACACAAGTGTCACGCTCTCCCTCCAAGAGACTATGGTTATAACTTTCAGGACTTTTGTTACTCTGAATATCTAGAAAGCATATGTTTTACCATAAAGTGTATTGATAAATATGAATGAACCATAAATTATACCTATTATAATTTATACGTTTATTGTTGTAATAAGGTCTAAACTAGTAAAGTAGTTTGTTTATAATAATCATAAACTAGATAATCAAGTTTTGTTATTTATATGAGAAATCGTTGTATTTTACCTGTATTTTCCCCTTAAAACATTACAAAAATAGTGAAAATATAGGGGTATAAACTCACTTGATAGTAGTGAAGAATTAAGTAGCACCTCGTTGCTAGGAAAGCTTTATTTCTGAAAACTGGGTCTTGTGAGGGTTCGAATTTAGAAACTGAAAGACTCTGTTTTTGTTGACTTCTGGCGTCTCGGGGTTTTATTTGAGTGTTGGATATGATATCGGGGCTTTGGGGGGTTGTAAGTAGGTTTGTGGAGTTGAAAATATTGAAAAACATGTGAAAATGATCTAAGAGTGGAGAGGGAACCGACTAATCTCGCGTATATATATATATATATATATATATATATATATATATATATATATATATATATATATATATATATATATATATAGGCCAAAGCCTCGGATCCAAAGGGAGGGGGAGAAGGGACGCGTGTCTCGGTTCGCAGGGGGCCACAAGGCCGATCTCGGAAACAGCCAGCGCGATACCACGCGTCGGAACAGGAGTGGGTCGTGCCTTCAGTCAAATCAGGAAGCAGACACGAGGCGACACGCAGTAAGCTCGCGTGCGAGGTGACGTGGCCAGGTACACACCATGCCGAATTTCCCGGTTTTCAAGGATTTTTCGGTTTTTGTGCCCAAATCTTCCAAAATTCATAACTTCACATACGAGCTTCGTTTTTTGACGTTCTTTATATGCATGCGTAGGTGAGAACAAAACTTACAACTCTCATTTACACTTCGTTGGCTAATTTTTATTTATTTTTAATATTACTATTTTTAAGAGACTAGGACAGGAAAATCCTTTAAAATTTCATAATTTCTTCATCCGAAGTCCGTTTTCGTCTGTCTTTTTATCATTGTACTACTATTGATAAGACCTTTAATTCTCATTTAGGTTGTGTCCGCTAAATATCATTCGTTTTTATTTCGAATTTCTTTCTGTGTACTGCTATGTCGATTATTAGAAAAATCATAATTTCTTCATCTGAAGTTAGATTTGGACGTTCTTTTTAAAGACATTCATGGTTTAATGTATACTACAACTTTGGTTTAGATAGTTAAGGATAGAAATTATTTCATTGAAAACTTAATTTTTACGCTTACAGTGTTTTGCCGGTTTTTTCGTGAATCTTTGATTCGTCATAACTCCTTCGTTATAACTCGGATTTGGGAGTTCTTTATATTTTTGGAATCCTTGATACAATTTCTACCACTTTATTCATCCTAGACAAGTTTATTTAACATTTCATTTTTGAGGATCAATTATGTAATTGTACATAGTAATTAAAAATTTTTGTCTATTACTTTAAAAAGAACTAGTTACAAGTTAACCTATACTAATACACTGATTTGAAATAACGGGTTGCTATAATATCCTCGCATTAGAGGGAATTTCATCCCAAAATTATTTCTAATCTGATACTCATAGACTAGGAAAAAGATGTGGATATTTCTGTTTCATCTGATCTTCACAATCCCAAGTGAATTTAGGTCCTCGCTTAGCATTCCAGTGAAACTTTACTATTGGTGTGCGACTTTGTTTCATTCTTTTGTTTTCCCTATCCAGGACCTCCATTGGTTCTTCTATGAAGTGTAGACTCTCATTTAATTCAATTTTATTGAGTGGAATTACAAAAGTCTCATCAGACAGACACTTCTTGAGAGTTGAGACGTGAAAAGTGGGTTGAATGTTACTGAGTTCCTACGGTAGATTGTGTTTATAAGCAACCGGACCAATTCTAGCAAGAATCTCAAATGGCCTGATGTACCTTGGACTTAGTTTTCCACTTTTACCAACCCATATCATTCCTTTCCAGGGTGAGACCTTTAACAGAACACGATCACCAACCTGAAATTCCAAGGGTTTTCGTCGTTTATCCGTATAACTCTTCTGTCTATGATGAGAAGCTTTCAATCGTTCCTGAATTTGTACAATATTTTCTGTAGATTCTCTTATGATGTCGGGACTGGTTAGAGTACCGTCTTTTACTTGATTCTTGGCTAGTTACGTATCGCCCACTTCATCCCAGCACAAAGTGGATTTGCACTTACGGCCACAGAGAGCTTTGAAGGGTGCAACTTTGATGCTAGTGTGATAGCTATTGTTGTAGGAGAATTCAACTAGTGGTAAATGGGTGTCCCAAGCTTTACCAAAATCTATCACATAGGCTCTTAACATGTCTTCCAGCATTTGTATAGCTCTCTCACATTGCCTGTCGGTCTGTGGATGGTACGTTGTACTCATGTCAAGATTGGTTCCCACGGATTTTTGCAATGATTTCCAAAACCGAGAGGTAAATTTACTATCTCAGTAAGAGATAATAGATATTCGCACACCATGCAATCATAAAATCTCGATAAGGTACGTCCTTCTTAACTTCTCCATTTTATAAGTTTCTTTTATCGATAGGAAGTGTGCAGATTGAGTTAATCTGTGTATGATAACCCAAATGGTGTCATAACCACCTGTCGTTCTGGGTAACTTGATTATGAAATCCATTGTAATCTGCTCCCACTTCCACCTAGGTATTTCTGGGTGTTTAAGTAAACCTGAGGGCTTTTGGTAATCTACCTCAACTTTGGCAATCCATGCTTTCATGTTTGGCCACCAATAGAGTTTCTTTAGGTCCAGATATATCTTGTATGAACCCGAATGAACAAAGTATCAAGTTTTATGGGCTTCGTTAATGACAACATCTTTGTAGCCACCAAACTTCGGTGTCCAGATTCGATTCATGAAATAATGTACTCCATCATCCTTGATTTCCAAGTTCTTTTCCATTCTCCTTAAAACTTCACCTTTCATGTTCTCATGTTTCAAGGCCTCCAGTTGAGCCTCATTGATCTTTGTGCATAGGTAGGAATTGATGGTCATGGTTAGAGATTTTACTCGATGGCTCGAGTACTCTTTCCAACTAAGGGCATCTGCTACCATATTGGCCTTACCGGGGTGATAGCGAATTTCACATTCATAATCATTTAAAAGCTCTACCCATCGTTGCAAAGGCCTTCTTTTAATGTCTAGAAACTAGTTTCTTGTTTCTCTTCCCATTTGAATATTACACCGTTTTGGGTCAAGGTGGTGATTGGCTTCGCTATCTTTGAAAAGTTCTAAATGAATCTTCTGTAGTAGCCAGCAAGGCACAGAAACTAACGAATTTATGTTGGGGTTTGTGGGGTCATCCAACCTTTAATAGCCTTGATCTTGGAGGGGTCAACATGTATCCCCTTCGTGCTGACTACATGACCCAGGAACTCCACCTTTCGAATCCAGAATTCACATTTCATTAACTTCGCGTATAATTTCTCTACCCTTAAGGTTTCCAAGACTTGACGCAAGTGTTGGTTGTGATCTTCCTTACTCCTCGAATAGACTAGTGTATCATCAATGAAGACTATAAAAAACTTGTCTAAGTAAGTTCGATCCACTCGATTCATCAGATCTATGAATACTGCGGGTGCATTCATTAGACCAAAGGGAATCACTACGAATTCGTACTGACCGTAGCGAGTTCTGAAAGCATTCTTTGGAATGTCGGCTTCCTGGACTCATAGTTGATGGTATCCTAATCTCAGGTCAATCTTGGAGAAGAAACTAGCTCCTTGGAGTTGATCATAGAGGTCATTTCATCGGGGTAAAGGGTATCGGTTTTTAATGGTAAGTTTGTTTAATTCCCTGTAGTCTATACACATGCAAAATGATCCATCCTTCTTTTTCATGAATAAGACCGGTGCTACCCAGGGTGAGAAGCTTGGTCTGGTAAAGCCCTTATTGAGAAGTTTGTTCAATTGACTGGATAGTTCCTGCATTTCTAAAGGTGCAAGACGATACAGAGATTTAGCTACGGTGTAGCTCCAGGGATCAAGTTGATTCGGAATTCGACTTGGCGTTCAGGAGGAACTCCTGAGACATCTTCAAGAAATATATCAGGGAAATCACGGACTTCAGGAATATCCTTGATGTTCTTCACTTCTTGTGTTTTATTAACTATGTGAGTTAAGAAGGCATAATAATTTTTATGAAGATACTTCTTGGCCTGGATGCAAGAAATGATTTGAAGATTTTCACTGGGTTTGTCGCCATAGATAACAAGGGATTCACCATTTGGTAAATTGAGGAGAATGGCCTTTTCGAAACATCGAATATCAGTATGATGAGGAATTCACCAGTCCATTCCGATAATGATGTCAAAGCTTTTTATGGACACGGGCATAAGATTTATTTGGAAGTAATAGACGTTTAAAGTAAGTGTACACCCTATGTATATATCATTTGTGCTCTCAGTCTTGCCATTAGTCATCTCTACAGTGTACGTGTCTTCTAAGGATTGGGGATTTTGTTTTAGTAGGTGTTTAAATTCATGGCTCACGAAACTTCTCTCCGTATTACTATCAAAAAGAATGCATGCATAAGAACTTTTGAGAAGAAACGTATCGGTCACCATGGTAGCCTCTGCCATTGCTTCTTCATGGCCAATTGCTAAACCTCTTCCTGTACCCCCAACATTCTTCGTCTTTGGGCAGTTTCTCTTGAAATGCCCAATTTCGCCACACTTATAACAATCTTGACTAGTTCCCGTGGCTGGGACTTCAAATATTGGTTGTGCGGGTGCTTTACAAAAGCGGGCAGTATGCCCCTTCTTATTGCAGTTTTTGCAGTGCATTTCCTTGAAAACTCCCGTATGATGAAAGTTGCATTTATCTCACTTTGGCAAAGTTCCAGTATATTGACTCATGGTTTTTGGAGTAGTATAAATTGTGATAGATGTAGGAGTAGGAACAGTAGTTGGAACAATAGCAGTGTGTACTACCATAGTTTGTTTCTTTTTAAATGGTTCCTGTGATGACTACCCTTTCGTTTATTCCAGAATTTCTTTTTACCGTCTTCTTCTTTGGGCTATTCAGGAATAGATGGTGTGGAATTTTGAATAACTCCATGATCTATTAATGTATGTGCCAAACGTTTGGCACTATCGAAGGTAAGGGGATTGGCAGCTAAAACATTCCCTTGAGTCGGGGGAGTTAATCCCCATATATATATATATATATATATATATATATATATATATATATATATATATATATATATATATATATATGTATATATATATATATATATTCCCACTTTCTTGTTCTCCGGGGTGGCCATCCCAGAAAATAGCAGAGCCATGTCACTAAACCTAGCAGTGTAAGCAATGATACAGATCCTTTCATCTTTAGACCCCATAGTTCATGTTCTAGTTTTTGCATTTCGCCCCTCAGGCAGTATTCAACTAGCATTAATTCTTTCAAATCCTTCCGACCCATACGGTTGGCTATTGGAAGAGTCAGGGATTTGACTTGGCTATTCCACCAAGTAAGAGCTCTATCTGTAAAAGTGCATGCTGTAAATTTCACTTTACTAGCCTTCGGGCATGCGCAAATTTCAAATATTGATTCGATTTTCTCGAACCAACGAGTTAAAACAATGACACCTCCCGTGCCATCAAAGGATCGAGTTTAGCATTGGTGAAATACTTGTATGAACATTCCTTTGGAGGATCATGATTATCCCCATGATTAGAATGATGGGCACCATTATCTGCCTTACTGTTGCCACTAGCATTGATCTGAGTTATTACTGCCACCACAGCAACGGCTACTGCTGCTTAAAAGACAGCAGTATCATATTGTGGAGGTGGCGGTGGTTGAGGATTTGGTGGATTATTGTTCTTTCTGTTGGATTTTTTTGGAGGCATATTTTATCTATAACGTTTTTAAAAAAATGATGATAAGTACAATATCATATGTCAGGTGAAATTGTATAAGACATCTAAATTTTAATTGCATTAATTCCTGACTGATATAGTGTTCTATTAAATGATAAAGGGTTACTAATATAAGTAAAAAATCACTAACTTCATTTATAGTAACATTTGTAATTAATTTTGAACATAATGAGTCTGTTTTATTCAATAAGATGGTTATGAAAATTGTAATAACTCTTAATGGAGTAAAACACTTTATATTATACATGAAGTTGGGAGAATTCGACCAAGATATAGGTGTATATTACATTATCAAAAAGGAAAATTAGACAACATTACTACCTATGAGTAGTGTATTCACTTAATCGTAGGATATAGTAAAAAGTAGTATATACATTTGATATTTTAACTTATATTTAAAATAGAAAGTATAACTAGCGTAAACACTACATGTGGTAAGTACTACGCCGGTTGCCGGATTCTGCTTCATCTTATACTTTCCAACGCTTTTTCTTATGCATCTTGATGATCTTTCAATTCTCTTATTTCAAATTGACCCGCATTGACTTGCCTTTGAATGGCTTCAGTATGATTTTGGGTGTCATCCTGAAGTTCATCAAGACAAATGATATCCGCGAAGTTAACCTGCGTAATAGCATCTACTTGTAGGATTCGGTTAATCAAAATCCTTGATTGATCGGACTGACGGGCTATTCGATTTACTATAATCGGAAGAGATCTATCAACTTTTCCTCATCTAAAGACGTTATAAAAACCTCTTTCCATTCCATAAGTAGGGCGTTGGCCATCTTGCCGACTCCAGTGGTTTATATATTCGCCCCATTCTAGTATAGGTCCTACAAAATCTTGTCTTCCGAGAGGTTGTCTATTTTGAGGTGGATTGTAGACTTGTGGCTCTGTGTCTGTACCAATTTACTCACTATCACTAGGTTCAAATGGTTCCTCATCTGAATCCCCATTCCAACCTGCATCTTGTTGGTTGTAGGGATCTCCAGGTAAATTGTATTCAACCATATTATATGTACTAAAAGTAAGGATAAGAATAGTAAAATACTCTTATAGTATTTTATTTTTGGTTTTTATAGGTTTTGTCTGTTTTGAGACTTATTGCAATACAACCATTACTCCCAAACACATGTTGGTTATATCTCAAATAAATATAGTTGATCAGGCTATATTGATCCCAGATATGATTACATAACTGTTCAGGTTTAACTGTAGTGTTCAACATCCAAATACTTTTGTATCGTTCTTACTGTAGCATTGTTTCTTGAATATATATGCATGTTAGTATACCTTTTTATAAAATACTTATAATTTTTAAAAGTATACTTGTAGTCAGAGCTCTCAGCCCCAATGTATTTATAGTTTGTATATATTTTATAAATTGATATACTGAGTTACTATAAACAATGCTCCGATACCAATCAATCACAACCCCAAACCGGAACGGCAGAAACGTTCGGGGGCGGAGGACGTCATGTTTAATATCACAACAAAGCACAATACTAATCATAGTACAACATTCATTACAGTCATGAAATATAACTTTACAATTGTGTTCAACTTATTGTATGTTTGACACAAAAAAGTATAATTTACAAACATAACTATATAAAACTTTGTCTTCCTCATATCCTGCTGATACCTGTTTAATGATTTCCTGAAAATACAAGTAGTTTTGAAAAGAGTGTCAACATTTAAGTTGGTGATTTCATAAGTATGAAATGAAAATATTGTGTAATTTGTTCTCTAAAATGTAAATATGTTCACCCAAAAAATCCTATATTTTCTGTAGTATATGTATTTGTATTCTGAAATAGTATAGTTTTAAATTCCCATAAAACTATGAAAAGTATGTTTTCTCTGTACTAGAATAGTATTCCATGTTTGTACTTGTATGTAATTGTAATTAATGTATTATATTTTTAATTTATTAAAACTATACGAAGTTGCTTACTTATTCTTACACTATTTTATTCAATACCAAATTGTGAGTTATCATAACCATGCTTGATGACCTAAGCCTCGCCTGAAACACAACATTCTTCATGCGTTGTAATATGGTACAACAATTTTCATCCCAAGTGTGTCGACTTGACTGTAGCTAACAGTCGGGTGTGGGATTGTCAGACCCGTATAGATCTATACACAAGTGTCATGCTCTCCCTCCAGGAGACTCTAGTTATAACTTTCAGGAGTTTTGTTTTAGCACTTAAATAAGTACTTGAAGCTTGTCTCACAAAAGCTATATTTTCAGTTATGTGTAGAATAATGATAAATATCTTTGAAATAGATATATTGTAAATATTTCATAAATTAAATTAAATACAATTTATATAGTTATTTTCATAGTTACTCTGAATATCTAGAAAGAATATGTAGTTCCATAAAGTGTATTGATAAATATGCATGAACCATAAATTATACCTATTATAATTTACACTATACTTCCGAGGGTTCGGATTTAGAAACCGAACGACTCTATTTTTGCTGACTTCTGGCATCTCGGGGTGTTATGTGAGTGTTAGATATGATATCGGGGCTTTGGGGGGTTATAATTAGGTTTGTGGAGTTGAAAATATTGAAAAAAATGTGAAAATGATCTAAAAGTGGAGAGGGAACCGACTAATCTTGCGTATATATATAGGCCGAAGCCTCAGATCCGAAGGGAGGGGGGAGAAGGGACATGTGTCTCGGTTCGCAGATGGTCACGAGGCCGAGCTCGGAAGAAGCCAGAGCGATGCCACACGTCGGAATAGGAGTGGGCCACGCCTTTGGCCGAATCAGGAAGCAGACACGAGGCGATACGCAGCAAGCTTGCATACGAGGTGACGTGGCCGGCTACAAACCATGCGAAATTTCTCGGTTTTCAAGGATTTTTCGGTTTTTGTGCCTAAATCTTCCGAAATTCATAACTTTCGCATACGAGCTCCGTTTTTGATGTTTTTTATATGCACGCATAGTTGAGAACATAATCTACAACTCTCGTTTGGACTTCGTCATCTAATTTTGAATTTATTTTTAATATTTATTATTTTTAAGAGACTGGGATAGGAAAATCCGTTAAAATTTCATAACTTCTTCATCCGAAGTCTGTTTTCATCTGTCTTTTTACCGATGTACTACTATTGATAAGACCTTCGATTCTCGTTTAGGTTGTGTCTACTAAATATCGTTTAGTTTTTATTTCGAATTTCTGGTTGTGTACTACTATATCGATTCTTCGAAAAAATCATAACTTCTTCATCCAAAGTCAAATTTGGTCGTTCTTTTTAAAGACATTCACGTTTTAACATATACTAAAACTTTCATTTAGATAGTTACGGATATAAATTATTTCATTGAAAACTTAATTCTTACGCTTACAATGTTTTGCCGGTTATAACTCGGATTTGGTCATAACTCCTTCGTTATAACTCGGATTCAGGATTTCTTTATATTTTTGGAATCCATGATACGATTTCTACCACTTTATTCATCGCAGACAAGTTTATTTAACATTTCATTTTTGAGGGTCGATTATGTAATTGTACATAGTATTTAAAAATTTCTCTTTATTACTTAAAAAGAACAAGTTACAAGTTAATCTATACTAATACACTGATTTGAAATAACGGGTTGCTACATAAAGCAGTTACACCTTTTCATGAGCTGACAGTTTTCTATTGGGCCTTTAATGAAGACATTATAGGCATGGGAGTTCATGGCTAACATGGGCTGACAGACATTAAATTTGTGAACGGTGGTTTCTCTCTCCAATTATTCCAAATTGGTTCAAATTCAAATTCAAATTGTTTGGGTATCCAAGACTATATAAAGCTAAAAGTTGTACGTTTTGATCTTTAGTCTCATGCACCTTCTCAAATCCTTCTTCAATTCTCTTAAATATTCTACAATTCTGTGCAAGTTCCACTACAAATGGATTCTTCTGAGAAAATGTCTTTTATGGATCAAATTGTCTCTACTACCATGATGAAGATCAAAGTAAATCAGAATTTAGTGGTTGATTTAGAAGCATTCAATTAAAACCCTATCATTTTCCCCTTGATTGAATGCTTAAGATATTCTCCATTGATGATAGCTTTAACAATGTATGAGATGGTTTCTCTATCTCACTTATCTAATGTGTATTCTACTACTATCGACCATAGTAATCTCGATGTGGTGAATTTTGAAGTTCATGTGCACAAAACCTCGATTTCCAAGGCAAACTTTTGCAAAGTGCTAAGGCTTTCTACCTCGTCGATGTTATTCATCCGAATTCTATCACAATTTCTCATCTCCTTATCATGTTTCATCAAATAAGGTACAACTATAATCTTTCTCTATTATCCAATTTCAAGAAGTCTGTATTACCACCTGCTTGGAATGCATTGTTTACCATTATGTTCAAATGCTTATCGGAAAGGATTATTTGTTCCGATAGCGCAAGCATGACTTTTTATGCTTTAATGTATGGGTCATTTTCTGGAGAAAATGTTGATTATGGAACAATTATTTGGTCACAGTTTACTCAAAGTGTAAGTTCTAACACCAAAGAAACAAAAAAATTCGTGTGCCATATTTTGGTCGATTGTGGTTCGACGAGCCCTAAACCACTACAAAGTTCCTGAAATGACAGATGCAATGGTTGTTGATATTCCGAAAATGCACATAACTGCTTTTGTCACCTCAGATCCAAAGATCTTTACTTTCATTGGTTCTATTCCAAAAGTCATATTGGCTAGCTTTCCTGCTTATAATGATATTATCAAGGCTTATTGAGAAATTTCAAACTTTAGAAGTAGAGAAATTCCCGATTCTCTTCAAAAGGCTGTTGAAACATTTTGATATGTCAAAAAGAGGAGGAAAGTGAAAATTTCAAGCTACTAGAGGTGTGTGTAAGAAAAAGAGACAACAAAAGCCAAAGTATAAGCAAACTATCATTGATGAAGATTCTGATGAACAATGTAAAAGCAAAGCTATGGGAGGAGATTTCTTTTTTCATGAAGATGATACGGTACATACTTCTAAAATCCCTTTTAAGACTTCTGAACCTATTACATCTACCGAAATTCTGAAAGTTTCTACACTGTTATCGACTCCTCGTAATTCTGATGTTTATGAAAACATTTTTAAAGAACCCATCATTAATCTTTCTCAAACTACACCACCACTACCACTTTTGAAATCAACATCGGTTACGATTGAATCTTCCATTCCACCTATTTCGAAATCAGTTTCAGAATCAACATTCACTATTTACACTTCTTTGCCATTTCAGATTCCAATCTCTACAGAATCAACCATAAGTTGATATGTATCAACTGCATCTCCTATCATTGATACTCCACCAGAAGCTCCTACTTTTGAATCCAACAAGAAAGAGAGTAGGACTTCAAACACATCTGGAATCACATGTTAATATTGGTGTAACTTTGGAATGTCCATCAACATCAGTTCTTCCTCTATCTCCCAGTTCAGATGTTGATTTTATTCTTGGTGATGAACTAGATTCATTAGAAGATTTTTCTATTCCAAATTTTCACTTTTCAAGTTGAAAGTGATAATGAAGTTGGGTTTTCAGATCTAATCTCTAGTGTATAATTTCATGAGCAAAATAAAAAGACTGATCAGATTTTTCTTCAAATGAATGCTTTCTTTACCATAAATTGGCAGAATATGGTTACTTCTCATCAAGCAACCATCAAAATGTTTACTAAATGAAATGCTGATATTTTTGAAAATCAAAAGAAGTTAGTCGCTAACTCGGCTAAAAATACTGCAGATGTTGAAGCCAAAATTGATAAAGTTGTTTTTGATGTTAAGGAGATAACTTCTAATATGAAAGGCTCATGGCAGATTTCAAACTTCTTATGATAAGTGTGTTGTGGAAGTTAACAAAGTCATTGAAGGATTTTGCTCATCCCTTCAAACTGAGAAATGAGCTCCATCTAGCCTTCAGTATAGACATCAGCATGATAATGCAGATCATCACATGTCTAATGAAAAATAAATTTTGAGGATGTAAACTAATCTTACGTATGAAAATAAGATTATGGATGCTCATGTAGAATCAACTCAGAAATTGAAAGTTCAAAAGGAGCAGCTGAAGCACGCTATGATTGAACTCAACAAGGTGAAGGATGAATTGATTATTCTTAAGGGTAAGAATTTCCAAATCAATTATAGGCTAGTTAAAATAGTTGAGAATAAAGATGCTCCGTAGGCTAATTATACTTCTCAAATGATTGATGCGAAAATGAAGCTAGTTATTTCCAAGTTGAATGAATTTTTGAATGTTACACGTAGCCTGGCTACCGCGCAACAAGGGGAGACAAGGAAAAGGAACAAGAATCTAATGAAAACGATTTTCCAGTTCATGATCAAATTTTGGAAGTTAATTTGAAAATTTTTGTATGAGAATAGTAAAATGGTTAAAACAGAAGCAGCAAAAGTTGTTCTTGAAAAGCAAAGTTTGAAGTGGAAATTAAAGAATCTCACTAAAGTGAAAAGTAGTCAGAAGGGTAATATATCTTCTAGATCAAGAAAAGAAAAAGTAAACATTATTTCGGAACATGGACATGATTTGAATTCGAATTTTCAGAAAGTGAATTAAAAGAAATGAAGAAACGTGATAAACAACTTGATGAATTGATTTCTATAAAGGAGAAGATTGAAGCTGAAAAAGCAACTGAAAAGGATGTTAAGGAGGCACTTGATGTAAAAAATGATGGGTTTTGGTCATAAGACATCCTATGTGCTCATACAAACCCTAATGCTTGGATCTAGGTTTCTCTCTTGTACATGCTTTGAATCCAAGACTATAAACCCTAGTTCTAGCATTCAAGTAATCATATTGACATAAGAATGAGTTTATAATGTTACCTTGATTGTTATGTAGCAATAACAATCCTAAATCTCCTTGAATTGACTTTGGAATGCTTAGAGTCACAAGTGTCACTCCTCTAATGGCTTACAAACACCAAGAGCAAATGGAGAAGGTATAAAGAGAGAGGAGAGAGGTTAGAATTCGTCCTTAGGACTCCTTGGGAAGGGATACACGAATTCATGAGCCAAGGGGTGTTTATATAGGTGTAGAGATAGGGTTTCAGTCATTATCCTTATCTGGTTGGTTATCCACAAAACAACCCCTAAGATAATCCTTGAATCCTTATCATAGTCGAATTCTAAGGCCTTATCACCTCAAATTCGTTCACCATATATTTAAGATAACCCTTACCTTATTTTGTAACTATCACATAATTACAAATCAGCCCCTCTAGTTTAATTAATTACACTTGATCACAAAATTAATTCCTAATTAATTATTGACCAATATTAATTAAACAAATATGATTTCTCCTTTAATATATTATACTTATAACATATTAATAAATCATAATATCCTCTCTCTCTTTATTTATTTCTCCAATCAAGTTGCTTTGGTGAAGGCAACCCAAAAGGACCATGCACCATCGGGTCAAGTACATACCAAAATAGTCTATGTTACATGGATTAACTATAGATCTGATTCAAAAAGAAGCCATTGACAATTCGGATCTATATTACTTAGAGCCTCGGACTTTTATTGAAGTTAAGAATGAAATGGATTGTCAATTTACTTTCCAATAACTGCTAAGGCCCTTTTTCTTTTAGATATTACATTCTTAAATCCTTATGATTGGATATCATTCTTTAATATTGTTTCAAAGGATGATGTGAAGTAGGAGCCGTCTTGCAGTTTTTGAGAAGAATGATTGAGGCATATAGCCTTCAAATTTCAAGAATGGATATTGAAATTGAAAAAATGTTCTCAATCAGAAACCAATTTTGAAACTATTCCCATTTCTTGATGAAGCTAATCAATTTAAATTTGGATTTATTGAAAATGAAAAATGGGGAATGACTTACAAGATGAAGGAGAAAGAAGAGGTGAAGCATTACATGTTGTTTTTAAGGGAAAAACATTTGTATTTTACTTCTATGCCGAATCAAATCATTACAAAATCTGGAGCGAACAAGTCAATTCATAAGGAGATATAAAGTGTATTTCATATATTAATAAGTCGTGGATAATCATTTAGAAGACTTTAACAAATACTACTCTGACTGTGTTTAAAACAATACAGAAGATGGAAGAAAAGACCACTGCGAAAACTTGAAACAAAGTGGGAGATTGTTGGGATTGGAAATTAGATTGTGTCTAGTTATAAGCATCTATAATGTTTAGTGTCTTTTCTTAGATTCCAATTTTGGGTGTTGTAATTATGGTTTCGAAATCTTATTTAATCTTAGCTTAGCAGTTCTGAACTGTCGACTTAGGATTCCTTTCTAGTGCTTATTTGACGCCTATATATAGGAGCATTAGTTAGTAGAGAGGTAAGATCTTTTGACATAGAATACTTTTGCACAATCTATTGTAAAGAATTGTTAGCTAAACCTCTAATGAAATTAGATCTTATTTACATCTTTGTGTTCATCCAAATCATTCATATCTTCAAATGATGTTTTCATCTTAGAATTTATCGTTCCTAAAATTCTATCAAAATTATTTCATTTTATGCAACCACGAGGCTTCCAGAATGCCTAAGAAACCCTCTCAAATTGTCCATACCATGGAGGGTTCTAGAATTACTTCTTTTGTTCAGTTATTGAACAATTACTCTTCACCACTTGCATCTTTAATTAATTCCAATTAATCCTAAATTAATTCAAACTTAATTCTGATTATTAATTAATCAATTATAATTGATTTCACATTAACTTATTAATCATATAAATTAACAAATCATTATTTAATAATAGATATCATATTAACTTATCAATCACATAATAAATTAACAAATCAACTGTCTACTTCCAATTAATATATTGATAATATAATATAGTAAAAAAATTATTTTACCATAATTTCTAAGTAGTTTATTAATCATATAATAATCTAATAAAGTATACTTCGTTCTTCTAATATCATTTCAAGTTACTTCTGGTCATGAGGGCAGCCCAAAAAGGATTTTGCTTCTAATTACAAGAATATATCAATTTATTTACTGGCTTAGACACATTAATCCAATAGTCGCCCACTTGGATAAGTCTATAACTATAATTGCATGTATATACCTTGAACTAAACAACAAAGAGTTCTTTCCAAAGCCATTTTTGAACTCTGATTCAAATCAAATGGTGGCCATAAGATAACTGATCAGCTATTCCTTCATTCTACAAGATATCTTATGAACTGAGTCACAAATTAAATGCTCAACCTCATGCTTATTTGTTCTGCTTCCCGATTTCCTGATTTATAATCAAACTTCAGACTTCAAAATTGAACACATCAATTCAGTCTGGACTGGGCGCCTGGTTTTTTATAGATCAACTCAAATCACGGAGGGGCCCACATATATCGCTTTTCTTTATTAAAAAAAAGGAACGAATTACATTAACTATATAGTCATACAATTTACATGTCAAATCACACATGGAATAAACATTTATAACATCCAGTTAAGAGATGTGTGTGAGCAAACCAATTTACAACAGATCAGTAAACTATGAACTATATATCTCTTCTTTAAGAATAGAAGATATTGGGCGTGTTTGGAAAAAATAGCTGGTAACGAGTAGCGTATAGCGTTTTTCTATACGATACATGAAGTAGCTTTTGGGTTTGGATAATTTTATTTAAACTAAATGTTACAAGCTTGTAGTGTCAAACAAGGATTTCTGTTCAAAATGGAGCGTTTTTTCAAACACTAGAAGCTAGAAGCTCTCAAACGCTCTGTGTCGAACACGTCCATTGTCATCTTAGAATTACTTGTTATTGCATCCATGTAGTAATCTCTAAGTGTGGGTTTACCCAATACCTAAAATCTCTATTTTCAAAGTTGTCATGAATATTGTATCACTTCTAATTGTAATGTCTTAACCTCAATTGACAATCTACAATCAATTCATGAATATCTTAATTCACTAGTTACTTCCAAAAGTATGAACGACTGTGGAATTTTGAATAATATTAATTACTCAGGGAACTAAAACATGTGAATTGAAACACAATAATAATTTAACTAACTATGGCATCATATCTATTGACTATAAATAAATCTTTATTATTTAATCACCATAAAAAATTATGAATTTATTCATTGTATAATGTTTCGAGTAATAAACTAACCACTTTAATTAAATAACATCAGTAATGCCATGCTATAAACATTTTTATTGTGGCTCTCGATGGTCCTTCCATTGTGAGCATATCAACTGGTCATTAGTCTAATGATTCTTAATTCACAATTCCAAATTCTTATCACTATCTAAGATGTAGTGGAATTTCATATTTACACGCATTGTCTTTCTATTATGTCAAGGTTCTGAAGTCAGAGAGATTGAGCCTTCGACATTTCAGAATATTCTATTGGAACTTGTTACTAGAAATAATTCAATAGTTATGAAGTTTCAAATTCAAGGAACACTCCTTGAACACTTCTCTTGTATTAAAGTTTCCAACTCACATGTAGATTTTGCAAACATCTCCCATTATGGAAACATTTCCATATTCCTACATGACCATCAATTTTGGACAAGAACCATATCAATCCAAAACGTTTCACTATGATCCTTCCCAAATAATAGCATACTTCTAACTGTCCATAAGCAATTAATCTTCGGAAAAGCCTCAGAATATTCTTAATGGTTTGTTTAATAACTCTAGTCACATGAAATTATAATCCTTTTCATACAATGCTAAAAGCTTTTGACTCATATTATAGCATATGTAATCAATCCTATATCCAAAGCATATGGGACTTGACTCATATTACAAGGTTCTAATATATGTTCAATTATTTGTTGTAATATTTCCATATACAGAATCTCCAATGTTAAAACATTTCAACATGCTATTCATATATGCCTTTAACTAAGTTATGTTAAACTATAAAATCTAAACCTTTAGATTCGTAACGAAGTATGAGTTCCCTCTCCCTTAAGTCCACTATAGCGAAACAACTCCCAACTTTTGCAACTTGCAAATTAGGGACATTGTTCCCTATAAAGAGTATTGTCAACATGCCATACTATGTATAACAATTATACTCCCACTAGCTTTGACAAGTACTCATAAATCAATTGGACTTCTAGTAACCAATACCTTTTAACTTTCTCATGGAAGTTTAGATTCCTATTTCATGATTGCTTCGCCAATCCTCTAATTAGGCTTCTTAATCTTATGCTCTTTGTTTGGATAGGGTATGTGTTCAAACTCTTACAGGACGTGATAAACATATCTCGTAAAAGTCTAAACAATTCATTGGAGTTCCCCCACAATTCGAAATATGAAAAGGGATGTCGTAATCATATTGTGATTTTAAGAATGCAATTTTCATAACTAATATCCATATAGATCAGATCTTCAAAATCTATTAGTGAAAGTATTTCATCTTAACCATATACATGAATTAGAGTGGAACCTTTTCCATTTAGATTTCAAGGTGTATATGTTCCTATCTATGTGAATCTTTCAATTCCAGCCTACAGTCATAAAACAAGGTTTAGAACAAACCAATATCTCATTTAGTTCTCCTTCATGGAGTGAACTTTGCTTAATCTAAATTTATTGCCTTATGGAAGCTTATTAGGCCCACCAGTTCTTCCATGTTGTTAGTAACTCACCTATATTAATCATTGTATTTTCATTGACCAACATGCTTAGTCATTTGTAGTTAAATGAAGAACATGGAACTCATAGGCATTTCCAACTCACCTAAAAGTGTACAAAAATTATAATGTGTCATAAACACAACATGTTATCAACCTAAGGTCACGTTCTAGTGATAATTAAAAGGATCATTGTCGGTTGACTCTTGAAACTCTCAAGATCAATATGAATCACACTAGCTTCTTAACATATAAGTTTTCTCTAAAAAAGCAATCCTTGAAGAGCTAAAACCAACATTCAAAAGTTCGTGCTGATTTCTGACAAGAAAACACTTCATAGAATGGTTCTCAAGTTATATTTTGTTTCTCGATCAACGAAAACATCACAACTCCAATTCTAAATGTGCTAGAGTAAGAAAACATTATTAATCTACATTTTACGAGGTGATGTTATCCTTCTTAGTTTTGAAATGAGTTTCAAGATATGATTTACAGTTACTAGAGCATGGCTCTAAAACTTTGATTAGAACAAAGTATGACTTGTCTATAATTAAACCATTTCCAACAATGTTCGATTCCTCTTCTTAGTTATACAATTTCACTAAGATGTTCTTGGAGGATTGATTGTGATATAATTCCACAACAACTAAGATAATCATAAAACATGATACTAAATCACTCTCATTTCTTTTCGGATTGGCGAATCTTTTATCTTTCTGCCTAATAGATTATTTCATTCGTTCTGCTACTCATGAACTTTTCAAAAGTATCAGAATTCTATTGAATCATATAAAAAACCATATTTACTAAAACATCAGTACATCATGATGAATAGAGGTATTGTCCCTTGTGGTGGATCTAAAGAGTCCATATCAACATGTACTAGATCCATTAGTCCTTTACATACCTCACATAAGTGTCTGAAAAATGAATTAAGTCATAATTTTTTAATGAACAAGATTCTCATATATTATATAGTTTGACTTGTACAACACCAAGTATCTGTCTAATTGTTGATGAGATTACTTTTCATTTGGTCAGTTATGACAATTCCACAAGTGATACTATATGAATTAAATCCACAATTAATATTGCTACATTAGAAACATAAACAACACTTTCATTAATGTCATTGTAAGGAAATAATATAAGGCAACTACGTAAACCAAAATTTCGCTTTCATTAAAATAAATGAAAAAATTGGAACTAGTCCATACAATGAATTGAATGAAAAACTATGTTTCTAAACATCTACGACGAGTAATAACAATCTATTAAATTATCCTAACTCCTCAGCAGCTCCAGATTTTAACCATTTTACCATGTGACGAAAGTCCACTTCCCATGATCAGATTTAGCTCACTACGTTTAAGCTTCCTTCTTTTTTCCAGATCCTACAATACCGTCAAAATGTGATCATCACATTATGTATTAAGATTCTAAGAATATGAACTTATGGAGTTACATAATGAATGTACCTAAAGTAGGGTCATAGAGTCACATGACTTAACTTTACTATCTTTAAGATCGTTCAAGTAGTTTGGGAAACTTTGCTTCTAACGTCCCATCAATTCGCAGTAGAAACAAATGGACTCATTAGGGTCAACATGTGGAATGATCTTAGAAAGAGCCTTTGTATTTACCATATGATCAAACAGTTTAACCTTGGACGATCCCTTTTGGTTGGGAATAAATATATTTTCCAAATCACTAATGTTACCATTGTCAATGTCCATGGAATTCTTAGAATTAGACCCTATAAGAATTTATGCTTTAGTTGTGTTCTTAAGCATTTTTGCAGCAACCATCAACATATAAGTCAGATCAATTAGGGTCAAATCGAGATTCCTCATATGAATGTACTTAAAGAACTGACCATATGACTCAGGAAGAGAAAGAAGAACCAAATCAATGGCTTGTTCCCTTGGAAATACGACACCTATCATATTCAATTTGTCAATGTACGACTTTATTTTCAGAACGTGCGCAGACACAAAATTTTCATCTTCATGTTTACATGTAAAAAGGGCTTGAGTTGTATCATATCTTTTGACTCATGATGTTGGGAGAGTCATAGGAGGATGAAGTGAAAGAGTTCAAGAAGCATGATGTCCAGTTCCACTGTTACTCGAAGAAGAGAAAATATTTTCACTTTGATCTGCATATGGAAGACCATCTTCAAAAAATTGAGGAAAACCATTTCCATAAGACAGTGAAGACCATCATTGTCTCCATTTGACATATAATATTGGTAGAATAGAGAATTCAAGTTAGTTGATTTTAATTCTTAATTATTAAAAAAAAAAATTAAGGCTAGGATCCATATTTTCGATTCAAACTTTAAAAGGGGATGCCATAATAAATTTCAAATCTATTTTAGGTAGGTAAGGCTTTTACTAATTTTAACCTTTTGAAAATCCTAGATCTTTTGAGATCCATTGAATCTTATTAATGGCATGTTTAATCTCGAATTATGCTCTCACCTTTTGTGACTGGGATGTCGAGGATCACAAACGAGATGTGAATAACCATGCAAACCCCCTTGACAACCTCAAGGTCATTTATCATTTCAAATTGATGTGCTGGTAAAATACACATGCACCATCAACAATGATAATTTTCGATTTGTCCATCACTCAACTTTATAGTCCCAAATTAGTGTGTCAATTAACCATGCACGCTCCACTAACGACATATAAATAGTGATGTTCATTTTCATGGATTGGCATACACTTCACATGTTTCCTAAAATATCTAGAGTGGGATTTTAAAATTGGGTTCTAGTACATTATAGTGTCATACTTTCAATGAGGTTATTGTTGGGTTTTAATATATTACAACATCCTATGGTGCACATGCAACCCTAAATGCTTTGGATCTATGTTTTCTCTAATTATACATGCAATATTGTTTCCAAGCATTAAGCCTACAACCATCATACAATTGACATAAACAACATAAAATATGAATTAGGAGTTTACCTTTTTATGTAGCTTGTAGAACTTGTTGTATTTGGCCATTAAGAACTTAGCACCCCAAGTGTGATGCCTCAACCGGTTCACAACACACCCTTGAACAATTGGATGACTTGAGAGAGGTTTCTAGGCACACAAATCGGCTATGGTTCTCCAAGAACACATCATCTCAACGATTTTAGCCATGGGGTCGTCTAGTGTGTGTGTGTGTGTGTGTATATATATATATATATGTAGGAATCCAAGAGTCATGGATTAAACCGTAATCCATACTATTGGGTTATGATTCATGTTTTGTGTGGGCTAACTCTTTATGGAACTAACATAAACTTAGCCCATCATGGATCAATAGTCCAAACGGTATATATATATATATATATATATATATATATATATATATATATATATATATATATATCATTGATTTACATAATCAGCCTCCATTAATTTAATTAGTCTCATTTGATCACTAAATTAATTCCAAATTAATTCTAGTTCAATACTAAATAAATAATATGATTTCATATTAATATATTAAAACTTATAATATATTAATAAATCATAAATAACCTCTCACTCAAATATCCATCCACAAATTGTCCTGGTTATGTGCAACCCGAATGGACCATGCTAGTCTCGGATCAAGTACATACCAATTATAGTTATAGGCTTAGACACCTAATCCAATAGTCTCCCACATGGATAAGTCTAATAACTATTATTGCAAGTTCGACTCCAAAAATCCCGACTAGCAATCGTAGCTACTAAAAGCCGTTGTCGAACTCTGACCTAGTCAATGACACGTTTATTAGATAAGGAATCATATATTCATCAATTCTACAAGATATCATATAGACTGAGACATGGATAATAATCATTCTCTCTGTCCATCTGTTGTTTCCCAATTTCTGATCTATGACGACTGACTAATTGAACAAATTAAATCAGTCCAGGCTTGGCCAAGCGCTTAGGGTTGTCATAACTAAATCATCGAGGGGCCTACATATATCGCTTTTATCCCTATAAGGTTAAAATGAATGGATAAACTTCGACTCATATGTTGGTTTGTACTTACTAATTAATTCACACACAACAATATGTTTTATAACACCAAGTTACTAGTACGCTTACATATGTCAATGTGCAACCGACTTGTAAATTACAACTCACGTGTCTTGGTTTCAAGAATATAAGATATTAACTTCTCACTAATCACTCATGATAAAATCCATGATGTGATTCAGATAAGCATGGGTATAATCCAATACTCAAAACTTATGAACACTCATGAATGTTGTAGCAAACTTGTGTTATGTCTAAACGCCTTTAGACAATCCACATACCCATTCATGACAGTCTAGCTTCAATACCTACTTCCAAAGTGTGATCGATTGTGGATAGTTTGAATAACCTATTTATTCTGGATGTCAAAACATGCAAAGCGAAACACAATAATAATCGAATCCAATATGGTCTCAAAACGTTTGATTATAAATAAAACACCTTTTATTTAGTCACCATATTGATTACACATTATTCATTGTATAATGTTTCAACTAATCAACTTAATACTTGAATTAAAACAATAGTTATCCCATGCTCCAAGCATGCACACTATGTTTTCCGATGGTCATTTCTTTGTAAAATAGATCAATTAAAAACATCTTCGATGAAACTCATTTAACAATTCCAAATCCTTACCGTAAATGTAAGAATACCAATTCTTGCCATTTACTATAATATGTTAGATTCTAAACTTACATGCAATGATCCTCTTGTAATAACTATGCATAAAAGTCACAGAGACTTCGCAACAAACATTACAAAGTATTCCAATGGAGATCAATTTCATGGAAACGAAGTCTCATATTCAAAGTACATTTCTTTGAACATCCTTCTTGGATTAATGTTTCTAATCTTGCATAAATTTAAAGAAAAACTTCCACTTATGGAAACATTTCCATATTCCTATTTTGACTATCACTTCTGAACAAGAGTTACCTCTTCTCAGAGTATGTCAACATGGTCCTTCCGAAATTTACACTATACTTCCAGCTGTCTATAAGCAACCAATCTTTGGTAAACCTCAGATTGTCCTCGACAATTGCTTAACCATTTTAGTCATATCCAATTCTGGTCCATTTTCCCTCTTAATGCCCTAGGCATTTGGAAAATTCAGAACATATAAATATTATAGCATATGCAATCGACCCTATACCCGAAGCATATGGGATATGATCCATAATATCTCACATAAAGACGTGATACTTTACCAGTCTCTTGCTATAATATTTCCATATATATAATTTCCTTATGTTGTACCATTCCAACATAGCATTCATATATTTTTTTTTACTATACTTGATTAAAATCTCAATCTAAGCTTTTAGAATTGAAATGAAGTATGAATTCCTCTCCCTTAATTATAGAAAAACAACTTTTTAAACCCTGAAACATTGCGATTTGAAACTTTTGCTTTCTATAATTAAGATTGCTAACTTGCAACACTTACCATAATAATTACGCTCCCACTAGCATAATAATTATATTCTTATTTGCATAACACTTACGCCCCTATTAGCTTTGACATGTACCCAAAAATCAATTGGACCTCTAGAAATCAATACTTATTGACTTTCATTACCAAAGTTCGTATTTCTGATACAAGATGCTTTGATAAGACTTTATCTAGGCTTCTCAAAGTCATACACCTTTCCTTAGATAGCTCGCATATGTGTCTAAACAATTTTAGAACTTACAACAATAAGTCTCAAATGTTTAGACCTTTGCCATTTCTCATAATTTGAACTATGAAGAGGGATGTCGTAATCATAATCGAATTTGAGAATGCAAGTACCACAATTTCTATCTCCTTAGAATCTACTTAGTGAAAGCATTTCCTCACAATCATTTTCATGAAGCGGAGAGAAACCTTACGACACTTAGATTTTATGGTGTATGTGTTCCTATCCATGTGAATTTGTCAAACCATAATTATAAGACAAAGTTTGTGACAAATCCAAACTCATATGGACTAAAATTGTTCAATCCTAATTTCTTGCCACTTGGCAGCACAAGGACCTGCCATTGCTTCCATATTGTTATGAAGACAATTGAGAACTCTCAGAACTCACATGCATATAGTCAACTTTAACTGGAATGGGCATAGAAACAAGAGTATGTCAACACGATAGGTTACATACCTCAAGTCATGTGCTAGTGATTAATAATAGGTTTATTCTTGATTAGTTCTTGAAACTTTTCAAGATCTTTAAGACTCCTACTGACCTCTTGATGTATTAGTTTCTCTTTGTCAAGAACATTCCTTTACAAACAAATATTCAAGAGTTAGTGATGTTTCTTATCAAGACAAACAGTTCTGACAATTGGTCTTAGTTAATCTTTGTTTTATCTGAAACATCACAACTTACCAATTTCAAATTTACAAGAGTAAGTAACATTTTACTCTACATTTGATAAGTGTTATAAACCTTTCTTAAGATTATGTCACTCAAGGCTCGATCTTTGAGAATGACTCTAAGACTCGATTGGTTTCATCTTTTTGATTTAACCATTTCAACAATTCACGATTACTCTTTTTAGCCATAGAAATTCACTATGATGTCCTTAGAGGATCAATTGTGATATGGTTTCATAATCAGTAAGATAATCATAAAACACGATACTCAAGTGCTCTCCCTTCTTCTCAGATTGGAGAAACTTTTATCTTTCTGCCTAATTTGATTCTTCTTATTTACTAGCTATACATTAAAACTTTTCCAATGATTCAGAATTAGATTAATCTTGTAAGCATAACCATATTTACTAAACTTTAGTAAATCATGACGAATAGTCTTGTCGCTATTTGTGGTGGACATGACCAGCGCACAACTAAGTGTACCCGATCCCCTAGTCCTTTACTTGACTCATATATACATGTGAACAAGGAATCACTCTAAATTTCCCAAACAAGAAGGTTCTCATCCATCACACAATACAAATTGCACGATCCTAAGTTTCTGGACAATTGAAACTTAGGTGATGAGAATCTTTCCTTATTTGCTAAAATTTGACACTATCACAAATGAAAGAATCATATCCATTTTCCAATATTGCTATCAATGGAAACATATAAGCAACAATTTTTTTCACAAATTCCATTGTAAGGAAATTTAAAATAATATAAAATTCAAAATTTTTCTTTATTTATAAAAGTCCGGAAAACTTGTCCTTACAATGAAAATACAAATGAAGACTATGTTGTTATCTATTCCTAAGCAATCTATCATAACTCTTAAGTAGCAGCTCAAAATTCTGATCATCGAGCCATGCAATCCAAATACATCTCTTCGCGATCAGAATCAAGTCACTCTTCCTTTAAGCTTCCTTTCTTTTCTTCAATTCTACAAAATATCAAAATGTGATTACATTAAATCATGTATTAAGAATCTCCAAATAAGAACTTAATAGAGTTAGATGGTAGGCCTACCTGAAGTAGAGTCAAACATTTTGACTTTACCATATCTTAGATCTCTCAGGTAGCCAGGGCAGCTTCGCTTCCAATGTCCCTCTAAATGCCAATAGAAAGAAACGATTTCTTTCGCATTGGAACATGAGACAATTTCAGACTTAGCCTTTCCCTTTCCCTTTCCCTGGGAAAGAGAAATCTTTTCTGGACTTCCAATGTTTACATTGTCAATGTCCATCGAAGCATGTGAAATAAATTTGCTTTACCAGTGTCCCAAATCATTTCTGATTCAACAAGAATTAGCAAATAGGTAAGATCGATAAAGGTCATGTCATGATCTGTCACATAGTATTCTTTAACAAACTCACTATATGACTTGGGAAATGAATGAAGAACCAAGTAAACAGCCAACTTCCTTGGGAACATGACACCCAACATTCTGAGCCTGTCAATATGCAACTTCATGTCCAAGACGTGAGCACATACATACTTTCCATCTTCATGTTTGCTTGCTAAGAGGGCTTGAGTGACCTTGAACTTTTCAAGTTTTCGAACATGTGGGTCAGGGAGAATTATTGAAGGAGGTGGAGGAAGTGAAGTATGATTCCGGGGAACATCATCTTCACGAGGAAATCTTTTTCTAAAAGATTCGGGAAGACCATAGTTGTCAAACTAGACATCTACAGGGAGAAACTCAAGTTTAGTTGACTTATGTCCTTAATATGACACCCAAAATGAAATATTAATCCTAGAACCCAACACAATATTTTAAAAATTCGGAAGAGAGATGTTGTAATCCAACTGCAAAATATTTGAAGGTAGGTAAATGACGATTTACCAATTTCCACCATGAAAAACGAAATTAATTATTAAGTTTTAAATGAATTGAAATTCCTAGATCTTTTGAGATTCATTGAACTTTTCAATAGCATGTTTAAATCACAATTATGCCTTTCAAGTTTGTGACTGGGATGCCGATGATCACAAACAAAGTGTGAATAACCACGCAAATTAGCTTAGTACACTTAATGTTACAGATCACCTAATCAATGTGTTGGTTAACAACACATGCTCCATTGATCTATGATTAACATCAAACTAACCTTTGCCACACATTTTTAGCCCCATATTAGTGTGTCGGTTAACCACACGTGCTCCACTAACGACTTAACAAGGTGCAAAGTGCAATTTCATGGGTTAGCACCAAATTCACATCTTTCCTAAGTAACTAAGATTGGGAATTTATAAGTGTTTAGTTACTTGGTATTTTCATTATACTCATAATGAGACTTAATGTCCTGTCCTACCCGTTTGGCTAATGACCCTCCACCAGTAAAGCAAACGGTGGGTGAGAGTGGACACCCATTAAACCACAATTTTATGGGTAGTAACCTTATACCCCCTTATAGACCGGCTTCGTGAATGAGGCCTACTAACGGTAAGACCAACTTTTTACTTATACATATAAGATATTAAACTTTTAATCTACTCTTCTAATAAAACAGTACTAAAAACGCCACTTGGCAGTCCCTTAGCCACTCCACCTTACGTTTTCCTGCTCATATATTATAAGTGAAGTTCCCAATTTGCCCTTCTATTTGAAAAAATATTGTAAAACAGCAAACATGAATTATGAATAAGTAAATACATAAATATGTAAATCAGGAAATAAATAAGGAAATTTCAGATTTATTTCTGTCGAAAATTCCATATAGTATGAATCCCAAAAAATCAGCTAATCAATTTAAATTCCATATAGTATCAATCCCTAAAAACCAGGCAATCAGTTTACACATAGATGATATATTTCAATACAAATTGAGAAGTCAATACGATTCCTGTTAACGTGATTTATTCAATACGATTTCAGAGGTCACATATTCATCGTTAGGTCACATTTCAGAGTTCACATATTCATCATCAGGTCAGCAAAACTACACTCTTCTTTACCTTTTAGATGTTCTTTTTTCATCCACATTCTTATTCGATTTCAACCCACTTTTCATTCTTGATTTGTGATTTATTATCATGTTAACCATTTCGATTTCAACCCACTTTACATTCTTGATTTATGATTTATTATCATGTTTAACTATTTCGATAAATATCAACCAACTTTCACAACTTTTTCCTCTATTTTTTTTATCTATTATGTATAACATCACTTTTAACTTTATTTTTGACCTCTTATGTATAACAGTCTTATACATTGGTATTTTTGCACCGAAAAGATAAAAATTGCATAATCATGTTCACAAGTAAAAAACATCGATTCTGTAAAGTAAAAAAAAGGAAACACATGTTATATTTTATAAAAAAAAAATGAATCTTAATATTATGTTAACATCATGTGAAAAGAAGACGTCAGCAGTCTTCTCTGCAAGTTTTAACATAAGTAAAATGATTAATCTGTTTAAAAATACTCTTTTCCTTATTTTTTCTGTAAATATGTTTATGTGCTTATACTTCACTACTTTTCTGTTTCATCAGTTTTATCTTTTGTCTTCTCTCTGTTATGTATAACAGAAGAGTTTTTGATACATATGTTTACAAGTAAAATAATTAGTTAGATATATAAATCAATATGCGCTTTACATAACAAGTTTATATTTGTGCTAAATGATTCCATTTATTTACCTGTTTATGTGCTTATATTAAAAACGATTACTCTGTTTAAAAATAATTTTTTCCTTATTTTTTCTATAAATATGTTTATGTGCTTATACTTCAATACTTTTCTGTTTCATCAGTTTTATCTTTTGTTTTTTCCCTGTTATGTATAAGAGAAAAGTTTTTGATACATATGTTTACAAGTAAAACAATTAATTAAATATATAAATCAATATGTGCTTTACATAACAGTTTTTTATTTGTGCTGATTGATTCCATTTATTTACCTGTTAATGTGTTTATACTAAAAATGATTTTACTGTTTAAAAATACTATTTTCCTTATTTTTTTTCTATAAATATGGTTATGTGCTTGTACTTCACCACTTTTCTGTTTCATCAGTTTCATCTTTTATTTTTTCCCTGCTATGTATAAGAGAA
Organism: Lactuca saligna; assembly: GCF_052625555.1. NCBI lineage: Eukaryota > Viridiplantae > Streptophyta > Magnoliopsida > Asterales > Asteraceae > Lactuca > Lactuca saligna. The sequence goes on from NC_136425.1 coordinate 54,883,718, forward strand.
AAGTTTTTGACACATATGTTTACAAGTAAAACAATTAGTTAAATATATAAATCAATATGTGCTTTACATAACAGTTTTTTATTTATGCTGATTGATTCCATTTATTTACCTGTTAATGTGCTTATACTAAAAGCGATTTTATTGTTTAAAAATACTATTTTCCTTATTTTTTCTATAAATATTTTTATGTGCTTATACTTCACCACTTTTCTATTTCATCATTTTTATCTTTTATTTTTTCTCTGCTATGTATATTTGAAAACTTTTTGACACATATGTTTACAAGTAAAACAATTAACTAGATAAATCAATTGGTGCTTTACGATTTTCTTTTTTATATTTGTAACTTTTTGTTAAATTATACAATTTTTTTTTTAATTTGCAAGGTACAATGGAACATATAACTCCTGTAACGGAAATTGATTCAATCAATGACGATTTCACAATTAAAGTTCGGATTATACATCTTTGGACCACTTGGGTTGTGGTGACATGGTAAGGCATGTGGAAAATATGGTGGATAACCTATTGACCCATGTTCAAATGCTGGCACCACTCAGCCCTTGTGGCCATGGAGGTTCGCCTGCAGTGACTCCAGGGAATGAGGCAAAGCTTTATGTTTGCAGTGGGGGATTAGTCGGTGCGCGAAAACTGGCCCGGAAACCCTCGTTAGGCAAGTTCCCTTTCCAAAAAAAAGTCAAAATTTAATGCAAACGACACATACTCCATAGAAATGATTCTGATGGATGAGGAGGTATAAGATGCATATATTCAATTATTATTTTTGTAAAATATTATTAATATTCATAAGCCATTATATTTAGATGTTTTTTATTTGTTTATTTTTTAGGGAAGCAAAATTCATGCATCTTGTGTGAAGAAATGGTTTTCAAAATTCCAAAGCTATCTTAAAGAAGATAGTCCAATATATGTTAAGAAACCTAACGTAGCACCAAATACTTCAAAATTTAAGTTTGCTCATCCGGAAAGTAAACTTACCTTTAACCACGATACAACTGTAAAAGATTGTGACAACTTTTCTGCATCTGCACACGGCTTTGATTTTGTTGACTTCAATACTATCATTTCAAACAACATGGAGGCAAAGTCTTTTGGTCAGTTCATTTAATATTAAATTTTATTATATAACATCCTACTTTCTTTCTTTGGACTATAAATTTATCATTTTTATTAACTTAATCCTATACTTTGTTGCTCTTGTAGATATTATTGGACACATTTTTGAATATGGTCGTATGGATACCTCTGAATAAGATAAATCACAACACAAAATGTTGTTGCATCTTCAAGATATAGAGTATTCAACTTTATTGCAAACAAATAATACAAATTATTTCATATTTTCTACAATATTCTTTATTGTTTCAGGGATACTAAGCTTAAAGTAATTTTGTGGAGTCAGAATGCATACTACATATCTGATTTTCTTGCTAACAGTAATAGCCTTGCTCCAGTTGTTGTTATTGTTCAGTTTGCCAGAGTGAAGTTTATTAATGGTTTGTAATTATTTTCGTCAACCATTTACTAAAATTCAATATATAATTAAATAATAAATTTTAATTTTGCAGGTCGTCCTTTTTCATCCACCTACTTTGATGTTAGTAGGTTGTTCATAAACAATGATATCAATGAAATTAAAAGCAACAAAAAGAAGTATTTTTGTTTAAGCTTCACTTTGTATTTTCTAATTTTTTTTTCATACTATAATAAATAAAATTCTTTTATTTGTTATAAATGAACAGATTGGTTTCTGAACAATCAACAACTTTCATCAAGTGGAATCAAGATGATTGCATCAAAACAAGACGGGGAACACGATGACTTTATGAAAAATCATTTGTTTTCAAACATTGATGATGTCATTGAACCTTTCACATTATTTTTATAGTTCTTACGTTAATACACTTTTATTTTTAGTTTTCAAAATTGTAACAAAAAAAATAGTATATTGTTATAACGAACTAACATACACTTTCGCAATATAGCATTTATTAACATTGAACAGTATTTAAATTTCAAGGAAAAAACGGTGATTATTGTTGGTACTGTTAAGGGAATACGTCAAAACATACGTTGGTATTACCTTGCTTGTAGCAACTGCAAAAAGTCAGCAAGAGAAAAATCGACTTCTACCGATAAGGTTGACGGTTCTCATGAAGTGGCCGAAATCGTTACTTATGAATGTACTAATCAAATATGCAAAAATATCAAAATTTCGGTTATTCCAAGGTATTACATATTTATTCCACATAATAACGATTTATGTTTATCATATTTGTGTAATGTAATATAATTTTATATTTTATTTAGATTTAAAATCCTACTTCGGGTTCAAGACAACACAGGAACCTTGACTTTAACCTTATTTGATCAAGAAGCAAAGAAGTTATTCAAATACACAGCTAAAGAGTTGTATGATAAAAACAAGAATGTATTATTTCATAGTTGTTAATTACTTATTAATTTTATACATTATATAGTTTACATACATATTTTCTAAGATGATTTATTTATATTTTAGCTTGGCAACAATTTGGATTTGTATCCAATGGAGTTGAAGGTTGTGGTGGACAAAAAATTGGCAATTATAATTGATATTACAAGTTACAATGTGGATAATAAAAGTAACATTTATGGGATAACAAGATTAACTGAGAATGCAGAAATAATTGATGAACTGGAAAAAAAGAATCTTATTCCACAGGTTTTTTTCAACACTTATATTTATTTCTTACCACATTCACCCAACTATATCTTAATCTATAGCATTTTGTTTTGATATTATGATGCAGCCTGCCAATTCTGATTCATTCATGATTGGTTCTTTGGATATTGTCTCCCAAGAGACCAAAGTTCTTAAGGTTGTACTTTTAAAATTATAATGTCTCAAATATTTCGTTTTAATGTGTGACAACTAACTAAAAAATACAATAGGATTCTTTTTTGCAGACAGGTGAAAATTTAACACCGTCTGCTATAGACAAGTCAACTGCAACAAGTCCTATAAAGCTGATTTCCACACCAAATGAGTTGAAAAGAAACCTTGCTACATCCATAGATCTTGATGAAATGGATAATTTGTCTACTTCTAAAAGTACTCGATTGTCACCACCAGATGAACAATCAATGCCTCTTTTGGTACCCAATAAAGAAAAGTAAATTGATCTTACTTCTACAAACAATCTTTGTTCGTTATCATTTTGGTTTCCGCATCATAGACTCCTAAGCCGTTTGCATTTTTGACTTTGTTGTTTTTGAATGTTTTTTACTTGTCATTTGATGGTTTTCATATTTGTTTCTTTGAAGTACATTGGGTTTTTTTATAGGTCATATAATGTCCTTTGTTGTTTTATTTTGTTTTTGGTATTTGAACAACTTTTTTTTTAGAATACATTGCTTTATTCTCACAACTTATTGAAAAATTACATTCTTATTTATTATTATGCTGTTACTTATATGTTTACTTTTACATATAAATTTTGAATAACTTATTATAAAGCAAGTTTAAATTCACGGTTTCTTTTACCAAAACGTAACATTTGTTTTTCACCAAATTCAAGTATTCCTTGGCCGAAAAGAGACATAGGATTGAACCAAATGGTTGTTAGTTTAAATTTGCTACTTTATATTGATGTTAATATTACTTATTGTTATTATTCAAACAAAGTCTTTGTTTTAAGGTTTAGTTATTTTGACATTTGACTATTAAATCTTTTACGGGTAAAACCTCAATAAATGGGAATGACGACATGAAAAGAAAATGAAGAAAAAGATAATAATATTTTTATTAAAGTTGTTACGCATATTCTAATTAATATGATGAAATAATTATTGGTTGGCCGAAGGAGACATATGTGTGATGGAACCAAAACAAACACATAAGATGTTTATAGGATTAAGCCTTAGAAAATAAATGTTGGTTAAACGTAGGGTGAATGTCTGCCGGTAGCGTGACGACATCCGGTTAAGACTAACGCCATCAAGGTGAGTTTTTTTCGTGTTTTGTGGTTGCTCACACATAAATGTTTATCATACGGTTTATTATGTGGTTTCTGTTTATTTATTGATAGTATGTTTTATGATATGTATGGTTGCGTACGATTATTATTTTTGATTTGTTGTCTACTGTGTGTGTGTGTGTTTTTTGGGACTTGTTTAGTGGGAACGGGTGGGGTGTTTAATCGCCATGAGCATGACGGATGTGTGTGATCGGCGGGGATGGGAATTGAGATTTATACTCATTTCTTTGGATATTTAAAATACTTGAGTACAATGGATGATAAGTTGTCTCAAGGAGAAGGGAAATGAATCTTTGGTTCTTTCTCTGGATAATTAATCGTTCCCCTAAATTATGGCATCGGGTGATATATTTGTTGTATGATTTATTGAACATATAAGATAAAACTGTTTGTTCTTTTAAGTGATGAACATGTATGTGCAACACGAACTCACTAGGCCCTAGGCTTACCCATTTAGATACTTTAAATGTGCGCAACCAGGAAACTATTTAGCAAGTGGCAGGAAAAAAGTTCAAGGAGAAGGATTGATCCAGAAGTCGACAGAGGAATTCCGCAAAGACGTAACACCCAACGTTGTTTAGTTGAAGACTTTGTTTTATTTTATTTTGTTTCCGCTGTAGGTTAGTCTATAAGTAAGTGCTTAATTGATCTTGGGAGATGTTGGAACGATTATTTGTTATATAATCTATATATGAAAATTGGGGTGTTACAAGTTGGTATCAAAGCGTTATTTAAGCATATTAGGTGTTTTCATAAACACTTAAGCTTAAACGGAAGGAACGAGAGGTAATCAAACGACTAAACTAGATCACATCTCGTGTGTAGGTATCATGTCTTCAAGGATATCTGGAAGGTTTGCTAGGGTCACCCCGGTGGAAGAACAAATTCCAGTTGGAGCTTAGGTTAGAGCACCTAGAGATGTACCGGAAACTCCATTGATACCTAATGCGAGTCGAGGATGTCGCCAAGGAAGAGAAGGAGGCAAGGGTAGAGGAAGAGGGCGAGGAGCTGAACAACACCGATAGCTACACCGTCTGGCCAAGGTAGCTTCGGCTCCCACCGCGGTCGAGGCCGAGGTCTAGGTCGCGGAAAGGGCCGTACGACAAACATGATCACTAGAGAAGAGTTGGTTGATGAGATTGCTCGGGCGATACACGCTACCTTGCCAGATGTAGTTGCTCAGGCATGAGAAGCAATAATGGGTGAGTATGAAGGTAACTTGGGTGGAGGTGAAGAAGACTACGAGTAGAGTACACAAAATATAAATCGTGAACCAAGTATTACACAACCCTCAAGGCATCTAACAACCACGATCGGTGGGTTTGTAGTTACAAGATGTTCATGAATTGTAAGCCACCCGTATTTAATGGAGAAATCGATCCCGTTTTGTCATCAACATGGATTATGGAGATTGAGGGCACATTTGATACTAGCAAGTGTGCAGATGAGGACAAGGTGATTTATGCTGCGACAATGTTAAAGGGGGAGGCAATACATTGGTGGGGCATGGTGAAGGAAGTTAGGGGGCGTGAGGCGGCCAAGAACATGTCATGGGATGAGTTTTTAAGAATCTTTAAAGAAAAGTTTTACCCTCGAACAGCGGTAAAACAGTTAGAGGAAGAATTCTTGAAACTGGAACAAGGGAATATGACTGTGAGGGAGTACACCACTAAGTTCACGGAGAAAGCTAGGTTTGCCGAATTTTACGTATCTACAGAAGAAAGAAGGGTGGAACGCTATATTTGGGGATTGAGAACAGTTATCCGTGAATTTGTGCAAATTCAGAAACCAAGTACTTTCCAGTCTGCTGTAGACGCCGCAGAAGGCCGAGAGCGGGAAAAGAATCGTCAGGGTGAGAATAAGGATTTAGGAAAAAGGAAGTTGGAAAATTTAAATACAGACTCAAAGAAAGGCAAGACTTCTAGTTCAGATCGTAACTATGAGCAACAGTCTGGGATAGAACAATGTACTATATGCAAACGGTTCCATAAAGGGGAGTGTAATATGAACCAAAGAACTTGCTACAAATGTGGAAAGATAGGACATATCGCTTCAGATTGTAAAATGGGGAAGGTATGTTATGGGTGCGGGGCTCCAGATCACATCAGGTCAAACTGTCCTCAAAGTAAGGGTAACAATAATCAACGCATGATGACAGAGAAAGGGAATTGGTCGGGAGATGAAAAGGCAGATATGACAAGGACAAAAGGAAGTGTTTTCCAAATGATAGCTCAGGAAGCTCATGATACCCCGATATAGTGGCATGTGCTTTCTTAGTAAATATATATTATGGGTGCTATTGGATGTGGATGCAAACATTTTTCTTTCTTTGCTTTTTGTAAGTGCCTAGACTGGAATGTAAAAGTTTCTCTAGAAATAGAGAATGATGATGACCATTGGATAATAATAAGAAAGGATTTTGATTATTGTTTGATTGAAATAGACAATTGTTTGTACCTCTAAAACTTATACTTGTAGAACTATGAGGTTTTGATATCGTGATAAGAATGGCTTAGTTGTCGAAAACCATGCTAACATAAATTGTAGTAGGAAAATTGTTCAGGCGTGGGTACTACATAGGAGAAGATTATGTGACAAATATACCATTGGTAAGGGAGTTCTCGAAAGTCCTAGAAGGATGAAAGGATTTATTTAATAGTTGCATAACCTACTTGAAAAGGATGGAACGTTGTAGATGTGCATGGATTACCAAAAGTCAAAGAAGGTGTAAGATCTTTACTGATTACGGAAGGTTAACGTTGTCACTTATACACTAAGTCATAAGATAAGGAAGGAATCACGTAAGATTCAAAATGATGAGAATTTATGTAAGCATCAGACTACTGGGTGAATTGAAGAAGAGTTGGAAAGAATCCATAGTAGAGGATAAGTGGAAAGTTTTTAGATTTGTTTAGCTGGTGTATGATGATAGATTTAGTGGGGACATGGGTGTTTGAGAGTTGGGAACATAACGGGTGTGTTGTGACCGACGGGGATAAGATTTGAGATGTTACTCATTTCTTTGGATATTTAAATGCTTGAGCATAATGGATGTGTTGTGCGAAGTGGGAAGGGAAATGAATCTTTGGTTCTTTCTCTGGATAATTAATCATTCCCCTAAATTATGGCATCGGGTGATATATTTGTTGTATGATTTATTGAACATATATGATAAAATTGTTTGTTTTTTTAAGTGATGAACATGTATGTGCAACACTAACTCACTAGGCCCTAGGCTTACCCATTTAGATACTTTAAATGTGCGCAACCAGGAAACTATTTAGCAAGTGGCAGGAAAAAAGTTCAAGGAGAAGGATTGATCTAGAAGTTGACAGAGGAATTCCGCAAAGACGTAACACCCGATGTTGTTTAGTTGAAGACTTTGTTTTATTTTATTTTGTTTTCGCTGTAGGTTAGTCTATAAGTAAGTGCTTAATTGATCTTGAGAGATGTTGGAACGATTATTTGTTATATAATCTATATATGAAAATTGGGGTGTTACAACCGATTTGGTTAGGGCAATAATAGGTTATTTGAAAAATACCCTTCTTCCTATTTCTCATACCTTGAATTTTAGATGGGTAAAGTTAGGTTAAGAGAGGGGTTTGATTCGGTGGGTGCCGATTACTTTTCCCAATATGTATAAAACGTACAATATCAATAATTTGTTTATTATTTATACCAACAATACTAAAGCTACATTTCTATAATTGAAATTTATAAACAAAAATAAAATTTATAATGTCTCATAATCAAATATAATATTTTTAAAATATTTGTATTGTATTGTTTTATGAAAACATTTTGAAAAAAAAATGGTAAAATTATGTTTTATATTTATTTAGTTATAATATGAAAATATTATTATGCACCCAAATTTCGAGGATGCTCATACTTAAAAACTTTTGTGCAACATATTTCAAATATATGTCAAACAGTAACGTCATGTTTGTTTCTATGTTAATTTTTATTTATTATATTGTGCTTAATATAAATATTATTTGTTCATATTTTATTTTATCAATGGTATATAATTATAGGATACATACTTTTTATATTAGGGTATATAATAAAATACAAAATATTTAAATGTAATCATATTACAATAATTAACCGACTTATATATTTATATAAAACAAATTGTAATTATATGTCAAATATTGGCAAAACGTTAGTTTATATTTTATTTTCTTCGATTTAATCATATTCTTTATTGTGTATCATCTTATCTTATAAATTAATTGTTGTTAAAACAAAACTAAAATCGCCTTGATACAACTGCATAACATTGTGAAAACTTTTTTTCGATCAACACAAGTCTTCGATTTTGTTAACTTCAATGCGATCATTTCGAAGAATATCCTGGAGTCAAACTCTTTTGGTTAGTTATATTTTTTAATTTAAAAATATTCGTTATTGCCTATCATCATATTTTATAAACTAATGTTCTTATTTGTTCATATTCTAGACATATCATGAAGTCGTTTGATTTTAAAAAAAGTAGAAAATTAAATAGGTTTTATTTAGATAATATAAATAACATTAATTTGTCTATTACATCAATCCAACAAACGTCAACCGCTACAAATGTTATTACTTCACCTTACAACGTTATGTTTTTTCTTTAACATTTTTTAAAAGTTTTTTTTACAAAGTTTTTAACCTGTAAATTAATCTTTTAATAACAAAAAAATATGACCATATATTTACATAAGAAGAAAAAGGAAATAAATTGTTTACTTCATCGATTGTTGAAGATTCATCATCTGCAATATTTGTTAACAACGGTTACAAATGTACATTTCTTATTATTATTATTATTATTATTATTATTATTATTATTATTATTCATATGCAATATTATGAAAAATTATTACACTCTTATACATTTTGTATCATATACTTTAATTCCTGATGCAGAAACAAACAATAATATGTCCTACTTGTTATCAAAAGAATGAAGAAGACGGAGAAAATTATATTTGGATAAGAAGAGATCGAAAAAAATGAACAAAAAATCCAGTGTTTTCAATCCATCTACTTCACATGTTTTAAAAAAGACATATAAATGTAATTTTCATTTTTTCAATTCATTTACCTATATGAAAAGGATATACATTCTCATCATTTTATATTATTCCCATGTACTAATATAAAATGTTTTATTCTAATTTTATTTTATAATATATGTCTTCAATGTTTATAACAAGTTGTTTTTACTCATCAATCAAAGGGCGTTGTTCATCAAAATGAAAATGTCAATTCCTATAAATCACGTGGAAACCAAAATACACCGCTACCATTTTCTTCTACATATATAAATGTTAGGACTCCATTATCTAACATTTCAAATGGTAACAATTTTTGTTTTCAAAATATACTTTCAACCACTTCCTAATAAATTTATATATCCTTACTACTTTTTTTTCAACTAATGTTAGTTTCAATGACTACGCAACTTCAACATTACCAAACAAAATACATTACTCTGTACCTTCTAATGGTATGACGTCTACAAATGCATCTACAATAACTGGTTCTTCATCATCAATCAAGTTAAATCCAGGATGTCATAAATTAAGAAGGAAATTAAAAGATTTATCTCCTATTCCATTGATTGATTTGACAGCAGATGTAGAAAATATACATGAAGTCATTACTGAAAACCTAATACTTGATATCTCCAAAGGTAATGAATATAATACCCATTTTCTTTTTTTCTTACAACTCAATTACCGTATTATATATACTTATAAAATTAAATATTTTACTTATACCGCTATATTTTATTACAAAATATTTGGATCATGGTGATTAAATTGTTGTATGTTAAACATGTCATGCAAAATTATGGAAAAATGAATCCATTAGAGGAAAACAAAAAGGGAACACAAATTATTCATTATGTTGTGGTTATGGCAAAGTTCAACTACCAAATTTAAAGAACGCACCACCAACTTATGAAAGAATGTTTCGAGCAACGGATTCTAAAAGCAAAAACTTCATGAAAAACATTCAACGTTACAATTGAATGTTTTCTTTTACGTCGATGGGTGGTAAAATTGATTATTCAATCAATAAAGGGAATGCTCCATACATTTTCAGACTTGGTGGTCAAAATTATCATAGTATTGGAAGCATTTTGCCACCAAATGGATCGCAACCAAAATTCTCTCAGTTATATATTTATGATACCGAGAATGAAAATTCAAATAGACAAAGATGCTTTGGGTATATTTCCAAAATTCTTATTCATACTTAATTTTAATCTTTTTTTTACCTTTTTTACTAATATTATGTTTATATTCAATTTTTATAGTGGGGAAAAGCATCAATCTACATCAATCGATAATAATATTATTGAAGATTTGAAGGTGATGTTAAATTCAAATAATGTCTTGGTTAGCTCTTATAGGATGGTAAGAGATACTTTTACAAAAAATCCTCAAGTTGATTTGAAGTTAAGAATTATAGGGAAAAGGGATCGAGATGGAAGGACATACAACTTACCAACTACTTCTAAGGTTGCCTCTTTAATTGTAGGTGACATTTCTGATTCAATTGAAAATAGAGATATCGTTGTTCAAACAAAATCGGGATTTCTACAACGTATCAGTGAATTGCATCATTCTTACCTTCCTCTTCAATATCCGCTACTATTTCTATATGGTGATGATGGTTACAGCGTTGATATTCTTCATAGAGGTGTTACATCTACAACAAATAGCAAGCGCGCGAAATGTACAATGAAAGAATTTTTTGCTTTTAGGATTCAAGACAGGGATCATTCGTTCTAATTGATTCTTAATTCAAAAAGGCTTTTTCAACAATTTTTGGTAAATGCGTATACGATGATTGAAAGTGAAAGATTGTATTACATATGTAGCCAACAACATGTTCTTAGATGCGAGTCTTATGAGAATTTACGTAACCAAAAAGCTCAAGGAACTACAAATATCTCCAACATCGGCCAACGTGTGATATTACCTTCATCTACTGGTGGTGCGCGCTATATGCTGCAAAACTATTTGGATGACATGTCCCTATGTAAATGGTTTGGATATCTTGATTTCTTCATAACCTTTACGTATAATCCCAAATGGCCTGAGGTTAGAAGGTTTCTTAAGGATACTTCACTTCAACCAGAAGAAATACCTGATATACTATCTAGGTTGTTCAAGATCAAACTTGATGCATTTATTAAAGACCTAAGGGAGAATCACATTTTCGGCATAGTTCAAGCAGGTATTTCAAATTATGTTTCTTCATAATTGGTAAAGTTTTATGCTTTTTATTATATATTTATTATATTTTTTCTTACGGTATAATCATATTTTATTATTTTGCAAAATATTATGAAGTTGTTTATACAATTGAATTTCAAAAAAGATGTTTGCTGCATAGTCATATATGTTTATTTATGCATTCTGACTACAAGCTACCCACTGTTGAACTTATCGATCCGATAATTTCCGCTGAGATACCAAACATAGACGAAGATCCAGAATTGTTTTCACTTGTGAATGAGTTCATGTTTCATGGTCCATGTGGAGCTGAAAATATCAATTATCCATGCATGATCGACAAAAAGTGCTCAAAAAACTTTCCAAAGAAATTCTGTAATCATACGTCTGTTGATCAGAATGGTTTTCCATTATATAGGAGAAGAAACGATGGTCATTTTGTTGAAAAATCAGGTGTCAAGTTGGATAATAGAAATGTTGTTCCCTACAACAAATATCTATTGAAAAGATATCAGGCACATATTAATGTTGAATGGTGCAATCAGGGTTCATCTATAAAGTATTTATTCAAATACATAAACAAAGGACCTGATAGAGCTACAGTTGTCGTTGTACGAAGCAATAATGACTCTGATACTAATGATGCAGTCGATGAAATAAATGAGTATTACGACTGTAGATATTTATCTGCAAGTGAAGCATCATGGAGAATTTTTAAATATGATGTTCATTACAGATATCCTTCTGTGGTTAGACTTCCTTTTCATCTTCCTGGTCAACAACAAATTGTATATGGGGAAGATGAAGAAAATTGACGATGTTCTCGACAAACCTTCTGTTGCTTTTTCAATGTTCACAGCTTGGATGGAGTGTAATGTAGTTAATCGTGATGCACGGAAACTCAAGTATGTTAAATTTCCTACAAAGTTTGTTTGGAAACGTGGTGATAGGATTTGGAAGCCACGGGAAGTAGGAAAGTGCATTGGTAGAATTCATTCGGTTTCACCTAATTTAGGGGAAGCTTATTTCTTAAGGATTTTGTTAAGCAAGGTTAAAGGTCCGAAATCATTTGAAAAAATTCGCACAGTAAATGGTGAATAGCATTCTTCTTTTAGAGATGCTTGTTATGCACTTGGTCTATTGGATGATGACAAAGAATACATCGATGCAATCAAAGAAGCAAGTCATTCTGGATCAGGTTTTTACCTACGATTCTTATTTGCTACATTGTTGATGTGTAACAGTATGTCTAAACCGGAGGTTGTTTGGTAAAACACATGGGAATATTTGGCAGACGGAAATTCTTTATAACCAACGACAGAGATTCAAGTCTCCAGGTATTAATTTTTTTTATGATTATTTATTTAAAAAGTCATTTATTTTTTAAACATACATTAAATAATATTTTAATTATAAATAATTTTTTTTAATTATATTTCTAATTAACTTGATTTTTGTCGTGCAGACTTATTACTCAATGAAGATTAGCTTAAAAACTTAACTGTGTTCGAGATAGAACAAGTTTTACTTCAAAACAACTCCAGTCTCAAAAATTATAAAAACATGCCTATCCCGGATGTTGATTCTGTTTCTTCTTCAAACAATCGACTTATCACCGAGGAGCTAGATTATGACATTCACGTTATGAAGACTGAGTTTGATAGTATGTTTCTTGCATTGACAGATGAGCAATGTCAAATTTTCCTTGATATCATGAGTGCCGTTAAAGAAAATAAAGGAGGTGTCTTCTTTCTTTATGGTTATGGTGGAACTGGTAAGACTTTTTTATGGAAAACAATATTTGCAGCTATTAGATGCGCTGGTAATATTGTTTTGAATGTTACTTCAATTGGGATTGCTTCATTATTATTACCCGGAGGTAGAACAGCACACTCTCGATTTATAATTCCTTTTGAACTAACAGAAGATTCTTTTTGTAAAATAAATCGTGATAGTGACCTCGCTGGCTTATTGAGGAAAACCTCATTGATAATTTGGGATGAAGCTCCTATGGTCCATAAACATGCATTTGAAGCTTTACATCGAAGTTTGAAAGATGTATTTAGGTCTGAAAATTCTATCAACTCAGATATTCCGTTTAGAGGTAAAGTTATTGTTTTTGGAGGACATTTCAGACAGATTCTACTTGTTATACCGGGTGGAAGTTGACAAAACATTGTTAATGCTTCTTTAAGTTCTTCATATTTATGGCCACAATGCAAGATACATAAATTAACAAAAAACATGAGGCTAACTATTGGAAGAGATCAATATGATATAGAAAAAATTAGAGATTTTTCACAATGGTTGTTGGATATAGGAGAAGGAAAACTTGATGGTATCAACGATGGAGAGACGGTTATTGACATTCCATATGATATTCTCATTAATGATCCACATGATCCTATAGGTTCATTAATCGAGTTCGTATATCCTTCAATTTTGGAAAATTACAAAAATACAAGTTATTTTCAAGAAAGAGCAATACTTGCTCCAAAGAATGAAGTGGTTCAGGAAATAAATGACCATTTGCTATCAAAGTTTCCAGGATATGAGGTTGAATATTTAAGTTCAGATAGTATATGCCAATCTGAATTTGTCCATGATCAGTTTGATGCAAATTTATATTCACATGATTTTTTAAATGGTCTGAAAGTATCCAGTTTACCAAACCATAAGTTAGTTTTAAAAATCGGTGTTCCGGTTATGTTGCTGAGAAATATTGATCAGAAAAATGGCTTGTGTAATGGGACAAGACCCCAGGTGATATCATTGGGCAAACGTGTTATTGAGGCACGTATCATATCTGGGACTAATATTGGCAACCGCACTTTTATTTCAAGAATGTCTTTAACTCCATCAGAAAAGAAAATTCCTTCAAATTTCGAAGAAGATAATTTCCATTGGCTGTATGTTTTGCAATGACCATTAATAAGAGCCACGGATAATCATTATCCAAGGTTGGTTTGTTTCTCAAAATTCCCGTGTTTTCACATGGCCAATTGTATGTTGCCTTATTTAGAGTTCAAAGCAGAGACGGATTAAAATTATTAATTTTAGATAAGGATGGTACTCTCACAAATAAAACTTCCAATGTTGTTTATAAGGAAGCTTTTGGGAATTTATAAACATTATGTTTCTACCATCATTTATTTTGTTTTTGTGTATCACACTTCATTTCTACTAAACATTGTATTTGATTTATTCATGTTAATTACAATATCAGTATTCTTAATTTCTACTAAACTTTGAAATCTTTTTTTTATTACACAATCAAAAGTATAATTCTATTTCAATTTCAATTTATCACCCGTGGATTTCTACGGGTTTAAACCTAGTATTATAATAGAATAATGGTGTATTTTAAACTTTTAAAATACTAAGTGGTTTAATCTATTAATTAAACTATACTCTTAATTTAATTAAACTTAAACAATGTCATCATGGAATTATTAATTCTCTTTTAATTAAACACTTTAATTAACTATTAATAAAGTCCATAAAAATGTAATATGAATTATTCAAAACATCAAAATGCTAAAACAAAATTAAAACTATTTAATTTATTATTAAGTTATGAACCCATGAGTTATACTTTTGAAAACTTTTCAAATAACTTTAGTTTTAGAATTCAATGTCTCATAAAAAATCTTTTCAAATTCCAAAATTTGAAGACAAGTTTTTGTAACTCTTGAACACTTTTAGAATTCCATAAAAGATACTTTTCGAGTTCCATAACACAAGTGTAAGTTATGAAACTCTTCAAAGCCATTTATAACAAATTTTGTAACCTTTGAAGATTCTTGGAATTCATAACCTAAAGAGTTAATAAATGAGACTTTTCACATCCATAACTTATGGAAGTTTCAAAACTCTTAAGATCATAACTTTTAAAAAAGACTTTGAGTTCCAAAATTTTATGACAAAATTTGTAACTCCTTAAAAACATTTAGATCAAACTTCTAAAACAAATAAATAAGTATATCATTCTATCGTTTAATAAATTGATCTAATTCAACTCTTGTAGTAAAATGACTCAAATTATACAAATAAATAGTTTTTCATAAATAGAGTAATTATCTTAAAATTTCACAAACTTCATGTTTTTTTTCAACTTTGAAAATCAAACATTTGCATCAATATAACATAAAGCAACCCATGGCTCTACTACCACTGTTGGGTTTTACTATACTACAACATCCTATAATGCACATACAACTCAAAATGTTTTGGATCTATGTTTTCTCTAACTATACATGCAATATTGTTTCCAAAGCATTAAGCCTACAACTATCATACAATTGACATAAACAACATAAAATACTAGTTAGGAGTTTACCTATTTATGTAGCTTGTAGAACTTACTGTATTTGGCCTTTAAGAACTTAGCACGCCAAGTGTGATGCCTCAAATAGTTCAAAAAACACCCCTAAACAATTGGATGAATTGAGAGAGGTTTCTAGGCACACAAATCGGCTATGCTTCTCCAAGAACACATCATCTCACAGATTTTAGCCATGGGGTCTAGTATATATATGTAGGAATCTAAGAGTCATGATTTTCATTTCCTTTTATGCAACGAAGAGGCTTCCAGAAACCTTCCAAAACCATCCATACCATGGAGGGTTCTAGAATTGCTTCTTTTGTTCAACTATTGAACAATTACAATTCATCATTTACATCTTTAATTAATTCCAATTAATTCCAGATTAATTCTGATTAATAATTAATCAATTCTAATTGATTTCACATTAATTTATTATTCATATAAACAAATCAATTATTTAATAATTGATCTCATATTAATTTATTAATCATATAATAAATTAACGAAGAAATTGTCTGCTTCCATTTAATATATTAATCATATAATATATTAACAAATCGTTTTTTCACAATTTCCGATTACTTTATTATCATATAATAATGTAATAAATTATAATTCTTTCTCTTAATATCATTTCAAGCTATTTATGATTATGTCGACAACCTAAAAAGAAGTTTGATTCTAATTACAAAAATATATCAATTTAGTTACTGACTTAGACACATTAATCTAACAGTAATCATGGGCTAGGCTGTGCTGTTTGGCATCTAAAGTGCACCCAACCTAGCCGCTTAAGCTTATACATCCTAGCCCTTCACGAGTTGGGTCTAAACTTGGTTGGCCCAAGACATGACCATCTCCTCATACACATCGATCTAACTTGATCGTCAGAGTCTTCTCCTTAGTTACATAATCTCTGAAACGGTGTAATGGTTGTGCTCTCACTATTACCAAAATTGGTAAGAAACTTTGGATTTTATCCACATTTAGACAATCATTTTTTTTTTCCGTACATATTTAACAAGTAAATTTGTTTGACATGTTCATAATAAGATAATATCAACGGTAATTATAATTATATTATCTTATTTTTAATAGGTAAAACAAGTAGAATTATCAAACCTATACCGAAAAATAAGATTATCTAAATATAAACAAAGATCAAAGCTCATTATCTTCCTAGTTCATTACCCTCCTTTTAAACATACAATAATGTCTTTTTATGTTTGGTTGCTTGTCCTTCCTATGACCACTACATCAAAACTCAAATCAACACATCAACGACCTACACCAATGACCCACAGCCATTATTTGCATAAAACATAAGTCGAGTGGCTTATGTCTTATGACACATTAATTAGCCATAGAAAACATTACAATCATATAAATCAACAAGAAAGAACAAAAAAAAAAGGGGAATGGAAATGCTTGAAAGTCGAAAGTCAAGCACGCATGGAAAAAATGAAGAAGTTGACACCATGAAAAGTTCGTATGCAACTTCAAAAAAAAAGCCAGACTTAAATCGAATTAACCCTTTGTGCATGCCTTAAGATAGAAGTGAATGTTTATACATAAAAAAAATTACTAAAAAAATAGGAAAAGGAAAAAAGAGAGAACCGCGAGAGAGTTATGAGTCACAATGCAGAACCCATTGATTCGACCAGTCCCCATCATCCCCACTCTGCTCTCCAAACACACACATACACACACCAGTTGCCACTCACTAATCACAATTTGTATTTATTCACCTGTATTTTAACATAAAAACACAATTCCACTAGCATACTTCCTATACCCTATATCAACTTTCTTCAGAAACCTAGCTCAACTAACATGTCTTCCATCCAAAAAGCTTAAGTGAATCACATGAGATATATCATAAAAAACTTATTTACTATTCTTATTTATTATCACATTTAATCATTACTTACAACACGTTTTTGACACAAAGAAACTATATATCATTAGTCAAAATCCATAGAAATCAAAGAAACTATATAGCCTCATGAAGTCTCTTGAAGAGTTGAAGTTGAGTAAATATTAAGTTTTGATTCGAATAAATCTATAAGATTGTTGGAGCCAATGCAACAATCATTACCTTCGCCTCTTTTCCCTTTCTCTTTTCTGCTAATAAAGTTGTTAATATCGTGTGAAGTGTTAAATTGAGATGTCTTAATCACAGCAGGTTCCACAATCTCTCTCTCTCTCTCTCTCTCTAGAGGGCTGGCTGGCTTTTGCTTTCAATGTTAAAACACACACTCACACACTCTCACACCCACACAGAGACCAACATCCTACTTTTCTTCTTTATTTTTCCTCTCTTTCTTAAAACTTCACCTTTTCAAGATACCCTAAACATAAAAACCATATCACGTTCCCAGAAGCTCTTATTATTAGGTTTAAAACATAAAGAAACTCACACCCGTTTGAAAGAATTACAGATTCGAACTAATTTGGCTCAACAGTAATGTTGAGATTGATGAGTTAGTTGTTCTTGTTGGTTTTCTTTTTAAACGATTATCTTTTTGTATCCTACGATGCGTCTTTGGTGGGTTTTATCCATTTAATAAGATGAGTGACAACAAAGGAGGAGACAAGTCCAAGAAACAGAAACATTCTACGCCTTCTCCTAAAGAGAATCCAGTTCAAGAATCCCTAGAAGATCCGTCGGTCGCCGTCGTTGGCCCTACGTTTCTCTCTCCACCACTACCCCAGCCACCACCGCCGCCACCGCCTTCTTCACAGCTTTACATCACGACAGAATCAGTCGTCAATCCCAAAAGACCTAGATACACTAGCGCCACCGGCCAATGGAAGCTCTTACCTTCACCATCGCAAAAACCGATCCCGATCAATGTTGTTGTCGCCACCGAGAAAACACCGTCTCCGTCTCCGTCAACCAACCAACCACCGCCGGCTCATCCTGTTGTAGCGGCAGCTTCGTCGTCGGACACTACCTCATCCCCTTCACACTCCCCCCGCCCTTCCGTCTCCGGCCAAGAGACGAGCAAATCGGAGAACGAACAGCAATACACGCAACACCAGTTACGAAAAGGCAAATACGTGAGTCCAGTTTGGAAGCCGAATGAAATGCTGTGGTTAGCGAGAGCTTGGAGGGTTCAATACCAAGGTGGCGGAGGAACTCCCGGGTCGGATCATGCATCGGAGAATTTAAACCCGATTACGATCGAAGGTAACGTGATAACGCCAACTCCACCTTCTCAGCTTCAAGGAAGAGGGAAAACTCGAGCTGAAAAAGATCGAGAAGTTGCAGAGTTTTTGCAAAGAAATGGCGTAAATAGAGATGCGAAAACTGCTGGGACGAAATGGGATAACATGTTGGGAGAATTTAGAAAGGTTTACGAATGGGAAAGAGGTGGAGAGAGAGAACAAATCGGGAAGAGTTATTTTCGACTCTCACCTTACGAAAGAAAATTACATCGTCTTCCTGCTTCTTTTGATGAAGAAGTATTCGAAGAGTTGGCTCAGTTCATGGGGTCTCGAATGAGAACTCCATCGAATAGCATTTGTCGAGGTAACTCCCCGTTTCTTTTAACCTCCGGCGATCAAGAAACCCGGTTAGCCGTCGTCGACACCAAATCTTCACCTTTCCCTCCGCCTTTCCGCGACGACGATCTCCACTTCTCCTCCGGTATGCTCGTTATTATTTTATGTGTCTCGATCAAAACTTATAAGTGGTAATTAATCAATCAACAAAAATTCTTACGAAATTGTACGTTTGTGTTTTAGGGAGAGGTGTAAGTCGACATTTGATAAGTGATCAAGGATATATCCATGGCGTTCGAGGGAGTTTATTAGGGTTAGAAACTTCTCCGGTCGACGTAGTCGGCGGAGGACAATACGAAACTTCATCGACATCAACATCAAAGGAGCTCCGAAGAATTGGTAAAGTACGAATGGTGTGGGAAGAACTTGTGAGCTTATGGGCTGAAGATGGCGAACATCATAGAGGTAGAGTGAAGGTTCAAGGTACAAGCTTTTTAAACGCAGATGAACTCACATTCTTAGATGATGCAATGGTTGCTTGTACCTTAGAAGCTTTTGAAGACGCCAATTCCCCTCTCAAAGGATTTTCTGTTGATCGTTTTCTTCCTGGGCAACAAGTCAAAGTGTTCGGCAGACGAAAGTCAACTTATTCAGCTCCTTCACATCATAATAATTCTGGTAATAAAAACTTTAAATTATCGTTCACATTGTTACAAGAATTTATAATTTTAGTCAATTTTTTTTTTTTGTTTTCATGTTTAGGTATTGAAAGAACTCAACCTCCTTCAGAGCCCTCAATTAGATGTAAGATAATAATTTTTTCACAATACCTCTTTTAATAAGTCTTCAGTTAATGTTCTTTAAAACCTAGACATAATAAAGGCAATAATGGTAGATGGAAGAACAACAATGTTTGGAATGTTTAAACATTGTAACATGCAGTTATAAATGTCAACTAATACATTGTTATTCGTGCAGCTTTAACATCATGGGAGTTTCAAGATCCGACGGAGTATTATTTGGGTTGTCTTCGTGTTCCTCCGCCATCGTTACCAGGTTTGATCGATCTTCCATGGTATTTACAAGAACCACCGCCGGAGGAGCTCCGATTCCCGATAAGAAAGGATTTGTATCGAGATCTTCCACAAGGAAAAGAAGTTTTCTTTACGACATCTTCAGAACCCTTGGATTGTCGATCGATTACGTTGGAGATTTTAAGCCCAATTGTTCGATCGAACCCTAGTCTCACAATATCAACAAGAGAATCTTTCATTGGGGTTTGGGACGATTGCATTAATAGGGTTATATTAAAATTCATTAATCTTGAAATGGGTTTCATTCGAAAACCTACTCAATTGATGTCGTCTAATGATGTCTCACAAGATCAATGGCCTAATGTAACTGGATTCGTGAGGAATTTTTGTTTATGGAGAGGAGAAGAAACTGATAGATTGAGAGAAGATAATAATCTTGATCCTTCTTCGTTAATGGTGCAGAAACTGTTATGGAGTTACTCGGATCTTCCTTATATTTTAGGTTATTACGCTGTTGGGTATATCGTCACCTTTTGCGCATTAAGTCGAACACATGATAGGCTTATCAGAACTGATCTTCACACCATTGACTTATCAACACCTGGAGATCGAATCAAAGCTTTAGTCCCTTGTTGGAGGATCGCTGGGTTACTATCGTTATTGGCTGATCGTTGTGCTAACGTTCAACAGATCAACAAAGCTTTTCCATACAGCGACTTTGAAAGAATCGATCTGGGTAATGGCAACGTAATCGAATTAACACCGAATTACATGACGCGAGTTTTCTCCAGCAAGAGAAAGTGGGTTACAGTGAAAGAGATCTACGATTTTCTCGATCATCGGATTCCACATTCGGAATACATCTGTCAATCATCGGAGAGAGATTTGAGTTTAAGTTTTAAACCAAGAGGATGCAAGTTAAAGCTTGCAAACATGGAGCAATTAGTAGAAGCTCTGAAACACGTAACAAAAGCGTTGGTGGCGTTACATGATCTATCCTTCATGCACAGGGACTTAGGTTGGGACAAAGTGATGCGGCGAAGCGACAGAGAAAACGAGTGGTTCGTGATCGGTTTCGACGAAGCGGCAAGTGCGCCACAAATATACCCACCGCAGCAGGAAGGTGTGGCGGCGCCGTCGAAGACAACGACGGTGGTAGGAGGAGGAGGGGGGAGACACGCGCCGGAGATGAAAGGTAGAGGAATGCATGGAGTGAAGGTGGACGTGTGGGGTGTAGGTCAGATGCTGAAGACATGCGGGTTGGTGGGGTTACCAAAGGCGCTGAGGGAGTTGCAGAACAGGTGTTTGGATCAGAACCCAGAGCAGCGGCCCACGGCGGCGGACTGCTATCACCACCTGCTTCAGTTGCAGTCATCAATGTCAGCCGCCGCCGGTGATTACTGAAAATAAAAAAGAAAAATGGAAATGGTAGGTATTTTAATTATTATATACCCTTTTGACAGAATACATACACAGCAACATATTCAGTTATGAAATTGGAATTGAATTAATCGGGGTGATGGACACAGATCGTAGTCGTAGTAGTAGTAGCACCAGCTCCCCTCATTATGGGGGCCAAAAACAAGACAACAAAATGGCCTGCATGGGTTTCGTAGGAGTGCAGTAAATAGGCCACAGGGTATCTCTTTTAGGTTTTTGTTGGGGTAATTTGGGTATTTCACTTGTTTGTATCGACTTTATTCAACCTCATTTCAACTTGTACTAGCGATTGCTTTGGATTTGTATAATTTAATTTTTTTTAAATAGAAAGATTGTGGGTTTTGGTTCAATGATAAATATATTTTTTTGTCGAAATTACTCTTAAAATAGGTTTTCAATTTATGCAGTTGATAAAATAAGATGTTTTTTTAATCAACATTATTTTATATTATACAAAACTTGTGAAAAAAATAAAATAAAATAAATACAATATATGAATAAAATGAAAACCTATTTTATATTATACAATATATGAATAAAATGAAATAAATACAATATATGAATAAATGAAATAGTACACAAACTTTGATAAATATGTTTTTCTAAACAATTGTTTTATAATATACAAACTTAAAACGTTTGATGTTTGCTAGTTGATGGTCCAAAGTTATTGAATAATCGGTGGAGATTAATTTAGATGAATTAAGCGTGAACAATAAATTTTTAATTCATTGAATTTTAGCAAAGTTACATATAACTAATATCATAACAAAGATTATCAATATTATTATTAATATTATAACAAAGATTGTAAATATTACTAATATCATAATAAAATATGTTAGAATGATTAATATAACGTTCATAACTTATTAGATAGTTTTTATTGAGACAAAGCTTATATATAACATTTCATCGTTATTTGCTTTATTTATTTTGTATGTAGAGATTAATCATTACACATTTGAGTCAATCAGGTAGTGCCTACAGATTAATCGGAGATCTAATCGAGATTTTTACAACACCGATATCAAGTAGTTTTGGTATGTAGTAATTGACTTAAAAATGAAATTTAGAGAATGTTCAATGGAAATTATTTTATATTTATTATTATTTGTTTTAGTTTATTTATAATTTATTATTATATGAGTTAATAACTTATTTGTTTTTCTATATTAATTAAACAATATGTATTGAATAGTAATTTGTTGAATGTTCAAAATTTAAATATGACAAATCATAACGAAGTTCGTAAATATCATTAATATAATAACAAAATTGGTTAGTATGATTAATAAAACATTAATCACTCCTCAAATAAATTTTATTGAGATAAGAATTATTTAAAGTGTTAAAATTTCATCGTTTGCTACTACTTTGTTTATTTTGTAGGCAGAGAATAATAATTACGCCTTCTAGTTGGTCGAGTAGCATATAGAGATTAATCGAGACCTAGTAGTTTTGGTATGTAGTAATCGACCTAGAAAGGAAAATTAGAGAATCTTCGATGCAAATTCAGATAATCTTCCATGGAAGTTTATTTTATACTTTAATGTTTAATATATTTAATCCCTAACTAGATGGGGAACCCCCACATTGCGGGGGTCGGATGCGATAATTTTTTTCGTTGTTTGTTAAAAAAAATGTTTATAGTTTGAGTTGTTCATTCGTTCCATCTTTAACTGATATATAAACAAATAAATAAATAAGAAATAAAAAAATCATCAATGAATGTGTAAGCAAAACTAATAAAGTGACAATTAAACGAAAACATAGGAACCTATAATGCAACAAATAACCAAAGGAAGTAGAGGGATCAAAAATGACAAAAATGAAGCAACTTTAAAATGACCAAAATATAGTTGAGGGACCATTCCTGCCAAAAAAAATATTAATATGACTAAATACTAATAATATGTAATAAAAAGCGAGGGTTATGAAAAATTCAAACGAAAGTTAAAGAGTTGTTTATGAACAAAAGAATAAAATTGAAGGGTAAATATTCTAACATTAATTGAAAAAAGAAATTCCAACCAATCACAACAAAATACTATACCTGCTAAAAATTTTCATACCTTTAATATATATATATATATATAGATATATATGTAAGGTCCAATATGCTCCGCAATCAAGAATATATATATATATATATATATATATATATATATATATATATATATATATATATATATATATATATATATATATATATATTTTGTTCAATTGTATTCTTTGTATGAATCATTTTATGTCAATTCATATCATATTCATATTAGAAACAAATTGTTTATGCAATGTCAGATTTTTAGCAAATAATCTCTTCAAAACTAGAATGTGTTTGGTACGGAGCTTTTGGAAGTGTTTAGGTACTTCTAACTTTTGACTTTTGATAAAACACTTTAGTTTAAATAAAAAGTTTTGTTTGGCAGTATAAGCGTTTAACTTTTAGTTTTAACAAAATGCTCTGATTCTAAAAACTAATTCATGTAGTGTTTAACAAAACGCTTCTGAGCTTTTGAAATCAATTTCCATAATTACTCTTCAAAATATATTTATATATTTATTTATTTTTAATCGATTGTCCTTTTATTTAATTTTATATATTTCAAAAGCTTCCAGCTACTTTTGTCAAACATTCATATAACAAATAAAAGCTACAGTTTCCCGCTACTAGCTACCAGTTATACGCTACTAGTTAGCTGCTACGAGTTAACCGCTACTCGCTTCCAGCTAACAGCTACTTTTGCTAAACACGTCCTAAATAGTTTAGTTATATTTGAGTAGTAAATATTAATATAAGGATTTTATTAAATATAAAGATAATATATAAGATTTCTCTCTGTCTGTCTGTCTGTCTGTCTCTCTCTCTCTCTATATATATATATATATATATATATATATATATATATATATATATATATATATAAAGATAATATATAAGATTTCTCTCTGTCTCTGTCTGTCTGTCTGTCTGTTTGTCTCTCTCTCTCTCTCTCTCTCTCTATATATATATATATATATATATATATATATATATATATATATATATATATATATATATATATATATATATAGAAAGAGAGAGAGAGAGAGAGAGAGAGAGAGAGAGAGGTGAGTTCAATTGAGAAAATAAAAAAGGTTGAGAATGGGGGAATCATTCTCAGCCACTCATTTTATTCAAGCATAAAAAGACATGGTGGCAAACTTGTAAATATGAGAACAACCTTCAATCTCAAATACGTATCTGTAGTTCAAACCCATTCATCGTTCATCTTCCAAATTTCTTCTCCAACTTTCAACAATCATCCAGATTTCTTCAATTAAACCATAATCAACATCATCGAGTGCTAATCAATCATCGATCTTCGTCAATAATCAACACGATTCAACAGTTAACAACAAAAATTCGTTTTTGGTTCTTTTAATTCAACCTTCAATTGTGCTTGAATACGATCAGATCTTCAACATCTATGATTAATTATACTCCCAGCGTTATTAGATCAACATCATCGATAATCAACAAAAATCCACTTCATATCAATCATTCAACATCGATTATCAAATAAAACTTGAAAAGTGAGGTTAGAAAAATATCAAATCGTTTTTTTTTTTTTTTTTTTTTTAATTTCATATAATTCTCTATCAATCTACTCTTTTGTAGATTTAAATAGTCAAAATATCATGTTTCTAACATTTTTAAAAAAAAGTTAAATTGTATTCACTCCAACTGTTTGATAAAACAGTATATTCACATATGAATATTACAAGGTATTTTCACAAATATATATAATTTTTATATGTTATTCACATATGAATAACATACAGACTTGCATATTTGGTTTTTTGTTTTAATAATCATATACTGAGAAAACATATTCATATGTGAATATACTGTGTAATATTCATAAGTGGATATATCATCTAATATTCACAAATGAATATACTATATAATATTCACATGTGATATACCGTGTAATAGTATGTAATATTCAGATATGAAAATATTATCTAATATTCATAAGTGAATATACTATGTAATATTCATAAGTGAATGCATCGTCTAATATTTAAATATGAATATACTATGTTTATTATATGTTATATTCATATATGAATAATACTTAAACTGTAAAAAAAAAATTAATCATAGTTTTTATTCATAACTGAATAACGAATGTACTGTAGTAAAAATCTAATTCATTTTTATTCACTTATGAATAACGATAACTGAAATATAAAAAAAATAAATTTTTTATTTTATCTTAAAACTATATCAATATGGATGTCTATTTATAGAGAATAAAAAATCATAAATTTTGTATATTTAAAATCATTTTTCGATAAAAATAGCTTCTTAAAAATAAAAAAAATCGAAAAAACTATGTTTTTGTAGAGATTAAGGTAATGATTAGCATAGTTTAAGGAAACATGTTTTGTTCGAAAACACATGTCTATTCCTTTCCCATTTCTGCTGGTACGACGAAGGCTTTTGCGGCAAAAATAAATGAGTGGCTGAGAATGATTCCCCCATTCTCAACCTTTTTTTTATCAATTGAACCCTCCTCTCTCTCTCTCTCTCTCTATATATATATATATATATATATATATATATATATATATATATATATATATATATATATACATATATATCTTAATTACTTTATAAAACATTTTTGGTCAAATGCTGAATTTTAAATCGTACAAACATACAATGCATTTGTACAATCAATTTATGCATTACAAAAAGAGTAGAGTACATATGGTCAACAGTTGAAAAAGTCAAATTTCTTATCCCCTATTCTTAGGTTATTTTGATCCGGTTCATTCCTTATCTCCGTATTTCCCCAAATCTCGCAATTTGTGTTCACAAATCTTTGATATATATCGCTGACATTTCTATTTCTAGGGTTTAATTAATCTTTCAGCATTCAATCACCATTGTCACACCGGTCGTTTTGCATGGATAAACGGTTAGTGTGTGTGTGTGTATATATATATATATATATATATATATATATATATATATATATATATATATATATCCTAATTAAAAACACATAATCACGAATTCAACAATCTTTTGGTCAAATATAGATATTCACTACACCTAAGAAAACAATCCAAAGGAAACTTTATATTATCTATCAATTATATATTAATATATTATAATTGTTGTAGTTTAGATTACTTTTGTCCTATCATTAATCAAATTATCTAACATAGATACATACTAGATACATAATAGTGATTAAAATATTAACATTCTTTTTATTAAATTTGTGTTTTCTTTGTTTTTTTTCCCATAAAATCGATAACGATGTTATTAATTACAAATAATGAATAATATAATTGATATTTTGAAATGATTGAAAATATTTACTCATACTTCATGATGGGTTTTATAAAGAGAACACTATGGACTATGATAGGTTGATGTGATATTATTTGATAATTTTGAGTATAAGGTAAAATATGATGTTTGGTATCTTTATAATGGGAATATGACTTATCAAGGTAATTAACTTTTCGGTATGTTCACATCTGGGTAACTATCTTTTTTTTGTACATATCTAGGTAACAAACTTTTTGGAAGTGTTCACATATGACTATTATGACCTGCTATAGCAGGTTAAATCCTAGATGTGAACGCTTTCAACAAGTTTGTTACCTAGATGTGTACAAAAAAAAATAGTTACCCAAATATGAACAAACGAAAAGTAAAAATTAAATTACATGAATGGTCCCTGTGGTTTGGGGGAATTTGTGGTTTTGGTCGCTAACTTATTTTTTTTAACTTAAATGGTCCCTACTGTTTATTTTTGTTGCGTGTTTGATCACCGTCTTACCTAAAAATACTTTTGTGCCCTTATTAATTTATTTTTTTAATTAATTTTCTTATCTATGTATTTATTTTTTACATATTTAAAAAAAAAATAAACCACACATATTTGTATCTCCTCGGATGATCCCTACTATTTATTTTTTAATTAATTTAATTTTTTAACTCGGATGGTCCCTACTATTTAATTTTGTTACGAACTTGGTCTCTGTCTTACCTAAAAAGACTATTGTTGCCTTGGTATTTTTTTAATTAATTTTCTTATTTATGTACTTATGCTTTATATGTTTAAGAAAAATTAGTAGACCTCACATATCTGTATCTCATCACCATCCCATCTTTCATCCTTCTCAACTTTTATTTATTTTTCATCTTTAGTGATATCGACGTCTTCATCATCACTTCTTTTTTCGGTCCTTCAACTCCGTCGAATCAGCACCACAACCCACTAAAGATGAAGAGACAGTAGGTTATGGTGTTGGTTCACTAGAGTTGAAGTACAAAAAAAAATGATGGTGAAGACATCGATGTTACTAAAGATGGAAAAGAAATAGAAGATGGGGAGGAGATACAAATATGTGTGATCTATTAATTTTTTTGAATATGTAAAAAATAAATACATAGATAAGAATATTAATTAAAAAAATAAATTAATGAGGGCACAATAGTATTTTTAGGTAAGACGGTGACCAAACGCGCAACAAAAATAAACAGTAGGGACAATTTAAGTTAAAAAAAATAAGTTAGCGACCAAAACCACAAATTCCCCAAACCACAGGGACCATTCATGTAATTTAATTTTTACTTTTCGTTTTGTTCATATTTGGGTAACTATTTTTTTTTTGTACACATCTAGGTAACAAACTTGTTGAAAGCGTTCACATCTACGATTTAACCTGCTATAGCAGGTCATAATGGTCATATGTGAACACTTCCAAAAAGTTTGTTACCTACATATGTACAAAAAAAAGATAGTTACCCAGATGTAAACATACCGAAAAGTTAATTACCTTGATAAGTCATATTCCCCTTTATAATTTCCTACGGTAAATATTTAATGTTTGGAGCGTATGATTAATCAATACACAAAACTTATTCCGAAAACCCATGTTAAAAAGTTCTATTTCAAAACATAAATAAATAAATAATTGTATTTAATATGATAAACCCAGTCGTATTGTTTTATGAATGATGCATGTATGTCATATAGGGATGAGCATTGGAACCGATCTGGGAACCGAACTTGATAAAAATAGGAACCTGATGGTCGGTTCTACTGGTTCCGCTTACTACCGATTCTTGTCACGTCTTCAATGTTGGAACTGGTCATTGAGAAATAACAAAATACAGTTCCGATTTTATCTGGTTCTATTCGTTTTTGGCGGTTCTACTGGTTCCCGATTCAAAAAATCCATAAGAATATCATCCTGATCCCGACTCGATCGGTTCTATCTGGTTCCGGCCGGTTCCACGGTCAAAATGATCATCACTAATGTCATATTAAGTTGCTAACGTTATTTATGGAAAGAAGAAAATATATCTTAGATTCTTATATTAAACCAATTTTTGCATGCATGTCATATTAAGTTTCTAACGTTATTTATGTGAAGAAGAAAAATATAACTTAGATTCTAATATTAAACCAATTTTGGTAGGTCAATTGTTGTTGGTTCAATTGTTTTTTTGATAAAACCGATCTCTGTCATTCAAAATCATAAATAGACAAAGATCTGCTTTTAGTTAACGCAGTCAATTTGTCGGGTCACAAACCGGTTCAACTGATCGGGTCGACTATTAAACTGGTTTTCTTTGTTAGTACAATGGCATGTTATATAATTTTAGAGATTTTCAAACATGTGTCCTAAGAACACATATATGTAAAATTCGTTAAATATAAAAAATATTCTTCATAATTAATGTATTTTTTATTTATTATGATAATGTTTTTCATAATTATTAATTTTTATGTGTGTTCTTAGGACATATGTTAAAAAAATACCATAATTGTATTCTTATAATATTTGTTTTCTTTCTTAATGCAATGACATGTTATATAATTTTATTCTTATAATATTTGATAATGATTATATTTCTGAAAAATAAATTCGGAATATTGTCCTAAATTATTTTTCATTACTTTCTAAAATAACAAAACGTATTTTCTTTTATTATAATTAGTTTCTAAGAATTCATGGTACTTTTTTTAAAGTTATAATTTAACTTATTTTACTAGTTTTTATTTATTATTATTATTTTTTGGAACGGCATAATTTTATTAAAAACTAGAAAGGAGATAGAAAAAAAAAATTAGATCAAAATAGTTGCCGAAATAGGATTATATAACAACCCCCTCTGGCATGTATCACAATATTGTCCGTTTTGGGCTCCCGATGCAAAAACTTTCCAGGGGGTCACCCATCGCCAGATTGCTCTCACCCGGGCATGCTTAACTGCAAAGTTCTTATGGGATAAGCTGCCCTCACAACTTTAAAACGCGTTATAACAAGGAAGGTCTCCAACCCTTATAAGGAAATGCTTTGTTCTCCTTCCAAGTCGATGTAGGATCCGGTGCTACCTAACTTCACCCCCATTATAGAGTTCGATGTCCCCGTCGAACACATCGACCCTTGCCCTAGCTCTGATACCATTTGTAAAAACCTCCTCTGGCACGTATCATAATATTGTCCGCTTTGGGCTCCCGGCGCGAAAATTTCCCAGGGGGTCACCCATCCCTAAATTGCTCTCACCCGAGCACGCTTAACTGCAGAGATCTTATGGGATCTGCTACTCTCATGGCTTTAAAATGCATTGTGACAAGGAAGGTTTCCACACGCCCTATAAGGAAATGCTTCGTTCTCCTTCCAATCTGATGTAGGATCCGGTGCTTCCCACCTTCAAAGTCTGCAACTTTATGTGATAAACATGTCTTGGGAAGCTTGATCTGCAATATAGAGCTTTGGAGTGGCTTAAAAAGTATCTGAATAGGAAAAGGACTGAAGGGACTCTATGAGTTGCATGACCAACTCGGCGAGTCCGATGAAGATTGTCGTGCAAGGATTTCTGCATTGGAGTCGGCGAGTCAGTAGGGTGACTCGGCGAGTCAGATAGTATTTTCCCGACATTTTGATATGCATAAACTGGGTGAGTTGCAGGGAAACTTGATGAGTAACCTGGGGATTTCACGACTTCTCGAGTTTAGGAAGGACTAGACGAGTCGGTGAACTGCACTCGACGAGTCAGGTCAACATGGATTGTTAACCTTGACCATTGACTTGGACTTTGACCAATGGTTGACTAGTTGACTTTTTGGGGTATTTTGGTAAATTGGAAATTTATAGAAATGGACTTATGGTAAATATAGGTGGCGGAGTTCGTGGCCGTGGTTTGAGAGTTTGAGTTTATCACTTCGATTTGACATTTGCGAGGTGAGTTGTCCTAACTATACTAACAGGGTCGAAGGCACCAATATCGACCCTTTTCGGATCTGTATCCGAGTTATTGTACGTTATGCTTTATGATATGTATCCTGGTTATAGGATGATTGCTATGTTAGAGATCGGTTAGATCAGTATCCTGGTTATATGATGGTTGCTATGTTAGTGATCGGTTAGATCGGTATCCTGGGTATAGGATGGTTGCCATGATTAGTGATTTGTTAGACCTGCATGCTTACTTGTTTATATGTATGTGCACATGTTTGGTGGTTTGGGGGAAATGGGTGAGGAAGGTCCTGTTGTGTGCAGTAGGCCAAGACACCATGGGCGGACCGGGTAGACTGCAGGCTCGGGCCGAGAAAATCTAGTTAGGTTGAAGGCCCAGCGAGCAGTCCGGACATGTTGAAGACCCCGACAGGGAAGTCTAGACGTGATGAAGGCTCGGAGAGTGGTCCAAATAGACTAAGGGCCTGGGGTGGCGGTCCAATCAGACTGATGGCTCAGTATGCATGCCATTTGCTTATACGTTATGTGATATGGTTATATTTTTATCTCATTGGTATTTTGGGAAACTCACTAAGCTTTGGGCTTACAGTTTTTGGTTATGTTTTAGGTACCTCTGATTATCACGGGAAGGCGAATGCATGATCATACAGCTCCTCGTATTTTGTGTTCTCATGATTTGATTATGGGATACTTTGACATTATACTATTTTTAAAACAAGTTTTGTAATGATTAATGGTTTTGAAATAGTTTAAATTTGACATGATTTTTATGGATGTTATAGATTATGAAGCCAAGAAGACCAACTAAGCTTGTCTTTTCTACTCCTATTCGAAATCCAATAAAAAGACTTAACAACAACATCATCAAAATAAAAGATTTCCTAGGAATAGCCGCTCCAAAAATTGTTGCATGTCTGAAATTCCAAATGCACCAAAACGAAATTAAAATCATTGCATCAAAAGCTTTCCATTGACCAATTCTCCAAGGACAAGACACCCTCCAATTGATAAGAGAATCGACAATGATCTAAGAAGGAAGATCAACACCCACCAAACAGCAATACGAGACCATAAGCTAATCGAATTAGAGCACTCTACAAAAATATGAACAACAGTCTCCACCCTAGAAGAGCAAATGGGACAAAGAATGGAATCTACCAAAATACCCTTATGAGATAAACACTCTCTAGTAGGGATACTAAAGGGACTAATCCTCCAAATAAGAATATTAATCTTAATTGGAATCCAATTATTCCAATAATTAAAAGGACCACCAGTGAAGAGCATAATATCATCCAAATATCTCCTTGCTGAAGAAACTGAATAAGTATCCGAAATATCAAGAACCTAGTACAGTCAATCTGGAACTGACTGGAGATGAAAGTCCTACAAAAGTAAAGTAAAGTTGTCCCATTGTTCCTGCTCCACACCTCCTTTAGGATTACGTCTGAAAGTATTAAACCCTAAACCCATAGGTAACCTTTCACTAATAGAAACATGTTTGTGCAAGTCTAGAAGATATACTCTAGGAAAGATGGAAGACAAAGCATATCACCCCTCCACACATCATGCCAAAAAGACGTAATTTTCCAATCTCCAACTCTAATAGGGAAAAAAGAATGAAGGTCAATATCTTTTTGTATCAAGTGGGAGAACATACGAATAATCCCAACCCAAGGTGCTGTCCCACTAGTAGGAGAGTTCAAATTCCTACAAGCACCATCCGACCCATAAATAACTTTTAGCACTCTAACCCACAAAAGATCAAGGCTCTAATAAAACCTCCACCACCAACGAAATATCATACACCTATTCAAATAGAAAAGACTTTTGATTCCTAATCCTTATTCATCCTTTGAAGATAGAACTCTGTCCCACCTAATCCAATGCATCCGACGTTCATCCCCATCTGCACCCAAAAAAATCTCACCCTCAATCTCTCTAACTCCTTCAAGACTAAGAGAGGGGGGGGGGGAGTAAGGAAAATGGACATCATGTAGCTCCCCAAAGAACCCAACTCACACTTCACTAGCATAAGACGACCTCCAATAGAAAGACTCTTAGTCTTCCAATTTGACAACTTTGACGGAAATCGATCAATGATGGAAGCCCAAGTAGAAATCCGAGTTATAGTATGACCCAAAGGAATACCAAGATGCAAAAATGGGAGGTTTAAAGCTGCACAACCTATATTAGTTGCCAATGCAAGAACTTGGGAATATGGAACTCCCACACCTATCAATTTGATTTTTTCCAAATTGATTTTCAGACTTGATGCCAAGTAGAAACACCTAAGAATACGAATAAGTCGTTCCATAGTTTCAGGATTCCAAGAAGAGACCAACATAACATCGTCCGCATAAAGAAGATGAGAAATCTCAATTCCTGAAATAGAAATACCCTTGAACATATTCCCCATCCTAGCCCTCATCAAAGCAACGTGTAAACCTTCCATAGCGAGAATAAAGAGAGAGGGGGAAAGTGGATCACCTTGTCTCAAACCCCAGTGCATTTGGAATTCTTCTGTCAGGGAACCATTAACCAAAACTAAAGCCCAACGTCCGCTCAGACAGTGGATTTTCGTTATTAGGCCTTGGTTGGGCCAAGTCCTTGATATCATCAAAATTATTTAGAGAGTCAAATGTCGAATTCTCAAATCTTTTCAAAACTTCTGATTTGTTCATTTTTTGTCAAGGTGTCATTTACAATTTCAACTAATTCATTTGCATCCAAGCATTCATCAATTTTCATTATACCATAATTATAAGAATCATTTGGGACTTTGTCATATTCTGATATATTCTTTTCACATTCATAGGAATCGAATCTATTTTCTCCCTTTCAAAAGCTAAAAAGGGTAAAGCGTTCCTATGATGTTCTTTACTAATATCCGACGAATGCTGTAAACAGTTAATTTTGCATACAAACTCTTAGCAGTATTATAACAAATGTTTCGTTGTTTATGCAAATCTTTATTATCAGATATTAGATTATATCTATCACACATTACATGTGTCAATTGTAAGTCTAACTGATCTATAAAAGATTTCTTAGTCTCTAAAATCCTCAGTGTCTCTAGCAGTTGTATACTGGTCTTTTTAGCAGCATTACTAGCAAATTAAGCAAATCATTAACATAAGTAATTGCATCATCAAACTCAGATAAAACTGAAGTGTAAGCATTAGAAGGAATGTTAAAGGATTGTAAAAGAGAACATACCTACGAAGTCA
Organism: Lactuca saligna; assembly: GCF_052625555.1. Lineage (NCBI taxonomy): Eukaryota > Viridiplantae > Streptophyta > Magnoliopsida > Asterales > Asteraceae > Lactuca > Lactuca saligna. The sequence goes on from NC_136425.1 coordinate 54,917,822, forward strand.
TGGGTGACTTGTGAGTACATGTTGAAACAAAGCACTTCCCAGTGACTTTCTCTTCCTCTTCTTCCTCATACTTTGCGAACACAGCCTCATGTGTAGGGTTTCACATTTCTTCATCATCAGAACCTGATGACCAAATTTGGTAGGTTCCTTCTTCGTCATCCATACCCCTGGCCACAAGTGACATCCCTTTTGCTTTTGCTCTTACGTCCTCCAATCTTTCTATATAGTATGCTTCGTCATTGACCCTGTTCTTCTTTTCATCCCTTTTCCGCAACATGCAATCATTGGCCATATGATTCACTCCATTACAGTAATGATAGTTGAATCCAAAGTCACCTTTAACCTTTTTCTCCATTTTGTGTCTTCATATTTGATCTCCTTCTTCTATGCTTTCTTCTCTTTACTTACTATTTTTCTAGCAAAACATCCTTGCGCATCACTTGCTCGAGACATTGCATTAAAAGGCTTTTTGAAAAACTTCTTTACCCGATTGTTTGAGTGTAAAGTTACAGCTTCGTCGTCAGAGTTGACGATCAGGCCTTCATCTTCCAAGTTCTCATTCTCAACTATTTCTTTTTCAACTTCTCATCCAACAACTTTCGAAACAAGAGCAAGTGGACCACCAAGACTGATCTTTGATTCCTCAGCAATTTCAGTCACTTCAGATTCACGTACTTTTAACACATCGTAAAGATCATTTTGTAACACCCATAAAATTTAAGCCAAATTAAAAAATTTTAATTCATTCAAAAACCATTAAGTTCATACATCTTGTTTTCAAAGTAGTTTAAACATCAGAGTATCCCCCAGAACCATATCATATAAGTCATAAAACACGAGGAGCGGTACAATTATGCCTTCGCCTCACCACGATCTCCTGAAGTACCTGAAACAAAACACTGAACTGTAAGCCCGAAAGCTTAGTGAGTTACCACCAAAATACCAACCACACATAAACATACTCATAGCATATCACAAATTTAACAGCCATGCACATCGGGTCTACTGTGTGACTGGTCCGCCCGCCCCAGGCCTTCAGTCCACCTAGTCCACCCTCCGAGTCTATCCATGTACATCGAGTCTATAGTGTGATTGGTCCGCCTGCAATGGGCCTTCAATCCACCTGGTCCACTCTCTGAGTCTACAGTATAATTGGTCCGCCCGCACCGGGCCTTTAGTCGGCCTGGTCCACTCTCCGAGCCTCGACACATCTGGTCCGCCCTCTTGGGGCCTTCAGCCTAATCCGGACCGCTCGCTGGGCCTTCGGAATATCCGGTCCACCCTGGGTATGTTGTCCTACAACACAAAGTAGGGCCCGCCTCAACCCAACCCCCGTTAAACAACCATGTGCACATAAAACAATTAATCACATAACAAATACTTAACCAGACAAACAGTCTAACAGATCATATAGCATATCAACATCCTAACGAGGATTCTGACCTAACCGGTCACTAGCATGACATTATCCTATATACCAGGTACTGACCTTAACCAGGTCACTAACATAACATTATCCTAAATACCAGGATGCAGATCTAGCAAAGCAATAACATAACAAACAATACCTAGATTTCCATCCGATAAAGGGCCGGCCTTGGTGCCGTAGACCCTGTCGATATAGTGAGGATAAGACCACACTGCTCCGACCACCGACATCAACTTCACCACAGAACACTACCAAAGAAACAATTCCATAAATACCAAAATTACTAAAATACCCTTGGAAGTCAAACTGGTCAACTCTTGGTCAAAGTCAAAGTCCTCAGTCAAAGTCAACCTCCCTGGTTGATTCTACTCGCTGAGTCAACCCGTAGGCTCGTCGAGTTCCTATACTCAGAAACTCCCATAACACGACTCAACTCACCGAGTCGCCCAAAGACTCGTCGAGTCCAACGATCTCGGAATTCCATCTTGTCCAACTCACTGAGTCGCCAACCGACTCACTAATCCAAAGCTTTAACCAAAAGAGGTTGGGTTCTGTGACCAGACTCGCCGAGTCCAAGGCAATCTTCAACTGACTCGCCGAGTTGTTCTTCCAACTTGCCGATTCCATGTTTATGTTCATACAACTCATCGAGTACACCCATGTGACTCGCCGAGTCTCTCTAGCTCTCAATCCAATCAAAGGCTTTTCGAGCCATGCAGGGGCTCCAAACCATAGATCCACTATTCTACTATCTAACCCTCACATAAAGTTGCAAACTTTACGTGAAACCAAGGAGATATAGGCCCAAAACACACTATGGCTAGGTTTAAGGACTAAGGGGCTTCACCAACAACTCTTAAACAGAAACTTTATGACATTATGGACCATCACAAGCCTAGATCTAGAGTAGCAACCTCAGATCTAAACTCCAAACCCGAAATAGATCTCAAACAAGCTAAGGAACTCCCAAAACAACCACCAAGGATGAACCAAAAAGGAAATAACTTATGATAATGGCTCCTTACCTCTGGGATGTGCCCAAACTGATGTAGATCCCAGATCTATACAAGCCTCTTGATGCTAGCTTCTAATTTCTCAAGCTCCTTCCACCAAATTCCTCTTCCAAGCTCCAATCTCCTCAACAGTGAAGTCTCACACGAAATTAGGGTTTTCTGGAACTCTCTGGGGGAATAGGAGGCTGGGAGAATGACATAAAGTCCTTTAAATAGGGTGCAAACCCCAAGATTAGTGTTTTCTCATTCCAGCACCAACTCTTTGAGTCCGACTTCCGACTCGGCGAGTTGGTCACTTAATTCGTGACCCAAACCCGCTCCGACTTGGCGAGTAAGCGTACCTACTTGTTGAGTCCCTTCTTCGAAATTACACTTTAAACCCTTAAATCATACGTCTGAAAATCGCGATGTTACACATTTAATGAGAAATAATCAAAAATTTACCGTGTCTTTATCATAAGGCTGGCATTTCTCCATTCTTTTCGAATACTGATGATAAAAGTGAGATCGAACCCCATTATTGACCTTATTACACCATATCTGTTACACTTGAATATGAGCTCATTCAGACGATCATGAAAAGACTCAATTGATTCTTCTTCCTTCTACTTAAACTCTCCTAACTCCAACAGACATTATTTGACTGAACATATCTTTGTTTCCTCGCTTCCTTGATATTTCTTCTTCAGTGTATCCCCAATCTCCTTTGAAGTTTTACAACTCTGCACATAATTGTATACGATTGGTGGAAGGGCACCATGAAGTTCTCGCATACATTTCTTTTCATTTTCCAACAACTTCTCAGCCTATTCTATAGCATTTAGATTATTAGAAGAAGTTCCAATACTTTTTACAACAACAGGAGGACGAACATCACCGATTATGCATTTCCAGAGCTCCTCATCAATTCCATTCAAATAGTCCTCTATACGATCAAACCATTGATCATAAAACTCAGGAATTAGCATTGAAAACTTAGTTGAAGAACCAAGAAGATGAGAGTAAGATGTTATGGTGTTCATGTTAAAATTCGCCATTGTTGTACAGAAGGTTTTTGAGGAAAGCTTCAAAAATTGAGATCTAAAAATAAAAACTATCATAAATTGACAATGAATACTCGATTTGAACAATAAAAGACAGAATCGAATCAAAACAGATGATCTATAAAGATATTCAGATTCAAAAGAGCGGAAAATTTTGAATCTGGAACGAGACTCAAAAACTTTTGAAATCTAAAGAAAATCATATCAAAAACTATAGCATTCATACTCTGATACCAAATGTAGTTGTGATTTAATAGAGTATGAAATACGAGATCAGAGTTATGTAAGAATTATGAACACAAGATCTAAATAAAGTATGTTTGGCTCGATTAAACATTCTGGAGTACAGAGAATATTCAAAGAATACAATGTGAATGATGAAGCTACTCTCTAACTCTAGTACTCCTCCCATATATATAGGGATTACGAAAACATACAAAAAATATAACGAACTAAGACACTTACGTTTCGAAACATAATGCCCTTATACTAAACAATGTACGAACAAGCTTCGACACTAAAACAGACTAAGGCACATTTCAACACCTCACAATACTTTCGAACTCAACAGTCGAGCTATAATCACAAATACATCCAGGTTATTTGAGTTTGCTAGGAGGGTGGCATGATGTTTAACTTCCCTAGGAACGAGTGCATAACATTCCTCGAATTTTGGAATCGAATCCTTGCTAACTATTTCATATGTAAGTTTTTCGAATTATTATCTAAACCAGTGACAAAAATATGGAGTCTTAACCAGTCAATTGCCCTATGATAAGTTGTAACATCATCAAGGTCTATCATGACCGGCTTATCACCATGGTCTAACTCAAGAAAACTTGCGCTCAGTTTTCCATAATATCCAAAAAGTAGTTTACCGTTTTGTTTGGATGTAATTAAATGCTTTCTGGCTCGACGTAAAAACTTGCAATGGTCGCTTCATTCATAGAAGACTTTTGACATTATACTCCATATTTCATATATTCAGATGGTATACGTAAGCCCCTTTTCATGATATATGTAGTCATTGACATGAGTAGCTACTTTTTCAACTTATGGTTGTCGGCGTACCATTTTTCATATCCTTCCGCAGTTATTTTGGTAGGATGTGTTCTTCCTCATGTATAAGAAATCTTCTCTCATTTGTTAGGTGCATCTCCATCACAGTTTGATTCGATGAGAATGGTTCTTGCTTTAACGCACTTTCTGAATGCATGAGAACAAGTATGTTTTTCCATGTTGATGTTGTAGATCAAGATTTTTCATCGGTCATCGTTGCATATTTGGAGAGGCAGTAGGAAATGGGCAGGGTGGTGGCTTGAAATGTATAAGATTTTACTGGATTTATAGTTTTTAGAGTGTAAACCTGGTGTGAGACCATCTTTAGAGCTTATTTTCATATATTAATCCAAAGAAAAAAAAATACAATAGAATTGATAAACCAATTCTTGGGAATAAGGAAATCAAATCCCTAATATGTCTCTCATATAGATTTCAATCTACGCAAGTCTTTTATTTAAAAAACGAATCTCTACATGGGTAACTCAACCCTGACATACCATATTTAAAAATTTCAGTTATCGGAATTTTTTATTATGTATATCAGATATCAGATTAGTGTTTCGGCATAATAAACCGGTCAACGGGAACAAAATACATAGGTTTTAATCCTTATTATTTTATCTGCAGGAAAAGATTCTAATTTGACACAACTTGGTCTAAGTAGGTATCTAATCTAAAGAAATGATACAAAAAAGTGGAGTGCATTGCACACAATTAAAAAAGTAATCCTGAGAAAAAAGTCCAATAATTTTTCTTTTCCCGTATATATTCAAATTCATCACGTATGCTATATTCACACCTTCTAGCTCAATCATGGCCGGAGAAAACCCACCAATGATAGCACTCAATTCCGACGGTTCTTACACTCGCAATATATCCTTCCCATCATCCCATCCCACACCAGATAAAGATTCCGACACTCCAGTGCTCAGCAAAGATGTAATCATCAACTACATTAACAAAACCAGTGTTCGAATTCACATCCCGAAAGAAACTGTAATCTCCATGGAAACTCCTTTAAAAAAGCTCCCTCTCATCGTTTACTTTCACGGTGGAGGCTTTGTTCTCATGAGTGCAGCTTCAACCATCGTACATGATTTCTGTGACCGTCTGGCGGCCGACCTCCCTGCTGTGGTGGTGTCGGTTGACTACCGCCTAGCTCCAGAAAACCGCCTCCCAGCAGCCTACGACGATGCTTTGGAGGTTTTGCTTTGGATCAAATCAGCCCAAGATCCATGGTTGACCAATTACGCTGACGTGTCGAATTGTTACATGATGGGCACCAGTGCTGGCGCAAACATAGCATACCATGCAGGTGTACGTGTATCACACCGACTTCACGAGCTTGAATCATTGAAAATCAAAGGATTGATCTTGCACCATGTGTACTTCGGAGGGGAGGAGCGGACGCTGTCGGAGATACAGCTGGCGGAAGCCGGGCAGTTGACTCTAGCAACTTGTGATTTCATGTGGGGTTTGTCGCTGCCGGTTGATGCAAGCCGTGAGCATGAGTATTGCAACCCGATGGCGGGTGGTGGTATGGATGATATAAGTCGGATCAAGGAGGTGGGTTGGAGGGTGATGGTGATAGGTTGTTCTGGTGATTTGTTAATTGATCGACAAAGGGAGTTTGCGAAGACTTTAGAGTTGAAGGGTGTGGAGAATAAGTGTTTGTTTGAAGAAGGTGGTGACCATGGGATTGAATGCTTTGACAAATCGAAAGCCAAAGATTTGTTTAAGTGGATTTCAAGTTTCATGTCAACTAATGAGACCTAGTGAGTTCTTGCTAGAAGATGAAAAATGAGGTGATTAGAAATAAATCTATGCAAGTTGTTTCGGTTCCTAAAATTAAGTGTAATTGGTAAATATGTTATATTACGATGTACTTATTGATTCAAGCGTAAGACACATCTTTTAAAAATAAAATCAATTTAGCCTTGGGATATGCCCTTTTTGACAATTTAGAGTGCATCTCACTGTTCTCACATCAAATTTAAGTTTATGTTTGATTTTAAATTCTTGTGGACTTTAGCACTAATCATGGATTACTTGTTTCTTTAATTATTTGAACCATTATATAGCCATAAATTATGATTTCTACAAGACTTAGGAACTCCGCATTTCCGCATTTCATCCCGATTTTCTTTTTTGTGCAGTTGATGTTGCATCGGGCTCAACAATGGGTAATTCTAAATCCACGAATTGAATTCCAAATGCACGAAGACACGTTTGATTTGATATACATCACTTAACAAATTTGACTATTTTTAATAATATTAAATTGAATTTGTATGGACGGTTGAAATTAAAGAAGATGTAAGTTTTCAAGTTAATACCTTATACTTGTATTTATTTTAAAATCAAACCTTACACTTTTTAAAACTTATATATATATATATATATATATATATATATATATATATATATATATATATATATATATATATATATATATATATATATATATATATATATATATATATTATAGACTGTGATTAGTTTCTACATTGTACTTCAAAATATTTAATCTTTTTTTTAGAAACATCAGAATCGCACATATATAAGTTTGCTAAATTTAAAAAAAAAAAACAATTTTTTTTTTTAATTTATAGAGATCTTAATAATTATAAACAACAAAACATAAATTTGATTTTATTAATTATCAGATATTATAACTGTAGAATTGTTACAATTATTGTGTGTTGCAAATGGAGAAATGTAGGAATTCAGGCCAGCAGCATAAACAATTTCTCATCCAGCAGACCGTGATGATCTGTTGTGATGCCAAAGTAGTAAAATAGTAGGCATTAGATATACTCCATGTAAATCAACCTTCACATAATGATCACCTCTAACAAGAGCAATAACAACAACTCTATGAGTTGAGATGTTGTGGGGACCAAGCCATAGTGGAAAACATGTTGATGGACTATCTTTGCTTAGAAAAATAACTATTACATTATACTTGTTAGCAATGAGAAAGCTAATGACCGGCATAATCAACCAACGATCTTTTGGTGCGAAATGTGATCCATTGAAATTCAATGAGTGATGTATGGTGTTTAAATCGTAATAAAAAATCTGTGCGTACTCAGCTGGGTGTACTAATAACTCATTCTGTAAATCTAAGCGGATTTGACGCCAATTATCTTCACCATAACCGAGACACGCAGCTATTGCACGAAATCCACAATTTCCATCTCCCCTGACGTTTTGTATGTTTGTGACATATGGATGAAATTCATACGGAATTTCATTCATAAGTGGATCTGAATTATACATTACTTGTTCTTGGTTGAAGTACGAGCTATGCATCGATTGTTCCTGATTAAAAGTTGAGTTGAACATTGGAGGTTCTCGGAACGAGTACGTACTGTGCCTATCCGGTTCCTAGTTTAGATAAAAAAAATTAGACCGCATATAATTAGGCGTATAAGTAGAAATACTACGTCGAGACGGATATTGAGTTGGTGACGCTTGATTCGGTTGATCTTGAGGTGGTGGATCTTGAGTTGGTGGGTCCTAGTTTAAATCGATATGGGTTTTCTTGAAAAGTTTCTTCTTTAAGGAGGGGCGCCCACGAGTATTTTTATGAGTAGCAGGTTCAGAAACTGAAGTTGTTGACGGCGTGATATCATTTAATAATAATAATCATATAATAATAATAATAATAATAATAATAATAATAATAATAATAATAATAACTAGAGGTGTGCCGTCACTTCGCTACGGGTCAGGGAAAGTTGGGCAATGTAAATTGTCAGCAAATTGAACCTCAGATTTGAGGGAAAATAAAGTATGTTGCCCGTATTGTTAAAAAGAGTAAAAGTACATCGTTATTTACTGTATTTCGGCTTTTCAATTAAGAATAATGCCCTTATAAGAAAATATCATCCTATTCTTGAAAGATAAAGAGAAAAAAACCCCACCAAATGAAAATCAATCTAGAAAAAAGAATCACATTAAGAAATGTTTCATTTTCTCAAGGATACACATTAGGCTATAGATAACAACCTACTTTTTAGCAATGTCAAAAACAGATTTGTTTGCAGATAAAAGTAGCATATCAAACTTTACATCAACTAAAACCACAATCACTTTTAAAAAAATTAAAAGAATTTCCCATATTAAGAATATCTTCCCATATTAAGAAAAATACCCAATTAATCTTGGTAATAAATAGAATCAAAAATATATCGAACAAAAGAGAATTACAAAGAACCAAAAACATTCTAGAAAGGCTTACACAAGATGAGCTTCAAAAATTCCTAACCTTGGAAGCACATTCTTGAAAAAAAAAAGTATCAAATCTTTTTTGTGTGTCTCTTCAATTAAAATGAGGGGTATAAAAGTCAAAAACATCTTTTTTCATATGGATGAATAAAAAACATAGCTGGAAATATGAAATATCTCATCCTTACTTAAAAAAGGTAAGAGAGTGATTTGCTTTTGATTTCTTGTTTGTGCAAACGGCGAAAATGCCCGTCTAGTCATAGAAAATAATATATAAATTAAAGAAACATGCACAAATTCTGGAATAAGAACGTGAAATTTTGGATCATTGGTTGCGTAGTCGTAGAAGTTATGTAGTATGGAGTCATAAATAGGAGGTAATACATCTGCAAATGAAAAAAAAAAGATTAAATAATGAAAAATTAAAAGTAATTAACCAATCTAACATGTATTGTATGTAAAGAAATTGAAAGCATTGCCCTTACGTCTCATGCATATTGGAATTTACATATTTGCTCCCCTACCTTTGGCCTTTTATCATAAAAAAATTAATAATCCATATCCAAACACTGCAGCAAAACCTTCTTGCATTAATAGGTTAAACAAATTGGTATTACTTTTGCAGATTGTAACATGTAAAAAAATTTGCAGCTCAATCACAAGTCTCATAATACAATAGATAATATTTCCTTGATTTTTGAAAAAAATATAATCATAGATTGTACTTTTTTTGGTTTAAACCATAATGATAAATTTAAAAAAAAAAAGTAAAAAAAAAAAGTAAAAGACATGATTACCTTGATTGTCAAATGTTTTGGGTACTACAATAAAAGCATAATACATGTTTCTTTAGTTTGAGGAATATCCAATCCCAAATAGCTTATTATTTTTTTTTGACTAAAACACCAAAATACCATTCTCATGCCTATTGAATGTAATAATGTTGAGATATATTAAATGTCCTCCACTTAACCGACACACTACCATTAACTTCATTCTAATAGAATCAATGATTCCATTACATACCTTGAGTTTCTTCTTGGCTTCCTTTTCAATAAAAAAAAAAACTTGTTGGATGTAAGGTAAAATTAGTACTAAATTCCAAACAACCATGGTGAGTCAAAGTAACATGATGAAGAGTACTTGGGTCAGGTATTGTAGCTAAGGAGCAATAATTTTAATATATATAATAATAATAATAATAATAATAATAATAAGAAAGGTTAAGTACACCTATCCATAATATGTATCACCTATCCATTCTTCCCAACTTGTCATTTAATAAAATCTATATTTATAACAAATATCATATGTTTGCTTTTAAGGAAAGTTACTTTCAGCAAATCGCTTTCAGTTTACCATATAAGAAATACCAATCCTTTATATATAGAAAGAAATTGTAACCAAATTTTCATTTTTATCCCTTCTATTTTTGTTAATGTTTCTTAGTTTGTATTTCTTATTTAACAAATTAATTTTTTTCTAATAATATTTAATAATATTCATTATTATTCTTCTTGTAAATGTATTCATGAGATCATTTTAATTAAACAACTTTTATGAATAAGTATTATGTTTGTATTTGTTAGTTTTCAAAATTAATAAAGTTTTAAGGGTTTAAGATTTAAATTGATAAAATCTAGGGTCTTTTCTAAAACTACAATGTAAACGGAAGGAATAAAATTGTAATATTATATTTTATCGATAAAATCATGGTTGTCAAAATCGCGATCCTGATCGTAGGATCGTACGATCTTACGATCCTAGGTATGAAAAATGATCCGGATCGTAAAATGATCGAATTTGGGGTAGGATCGCAGGTAAAATCGTAAGATCGTAGGTAGGATCGTAGGATCGAGATCCGATCCGATCCTACCATCCATTGATTTTTTATTTTTTTTTGCAAATGAATTTTTTTTTTCCATTTTATGTCTTTTACCCTTTACCAATCTACCATTTATCATTTTTTATTGTGACTTATAATTAATATTTTTAAGTTTTTATAACTTTTGAACGAAAAATTAAATGTTTGAAATATTTTTCATGATTAAATATTATAAATTAAAATTATATTCTATTTTGTGGGATCTTAGGATCTCGATCCCGATCTTGTAAACCCAAAAACGATCCTAGGTAGGATCCCGATCTTGACAACCTTGGATAAAATGATTATTTTATGGGCACACATATTAATACATTTTATCGGCACACATATTATTTTAATAAAGTTATAAATTGGTCGATCAATATAAATTTTGAAAATAATAAAATATATTATTTTCATTAAATATCCTTACATTTATATTTGATTTTCAAATCAAAACTTATATTCCGCCGCTTCGACCGGGGGTATAACAGTTGTATGGCTTAAAAATAATTGACAAATTACTAATACATTATAATAGAACCCTTATCAACATTTGACGATAATAATAGTTCATAAATCAGTTCTTCTGCTTCATTTGTGTACATTGGATGGATATCCATTTCGAATGACGATCTGTCTTCGAAAAAATAGTTACATACTTTCAAGCTATTATTTCATGTACTTCATTTGTCTCCATTGGATAAATATCGTCTCTCTAAACATAACACAGAGAAAAACATACATTTAACAAAAATACAATAAAAAATAAGAAATATTAAGTACAAATACCTCATAATATGTGTCACCCATCCATTCTTCCCAAATTGGTTGGTTATTAATAATACGAATTTTGAAAATAATAAAATATATTATTAACGTTTTGATGAAAAATAAATTTACTAAAAATGGTTAAAATACATAGTAATACTAAAAATCAAATATAGAGCCTTAACATTTTAATTGATATTATTTTGAAAATATTTATAAGACTAATCGTATAGTTTTTTCAGACCTATATATACTTTTAAGAAAATAAACCAATACTACCCTATATAATAATAATGAAATTGCAAACCTTATAATTATTAAGATTAAGTTTTCATCTATATATTTGAAATGGATAATAATGAAATTATTGGAATTCGAAAGAACAAAAAGGGTGTGTTTTGTAATTTATATCTAAGTGAAAGGGATTAAATTAGAAAAGACATAAAAACAATTGAAATAAAAAAGTGATGGGACTGTTTATAATCAATACTCTAATAATGACTTATACACGAATTTAATCGTGCGAATAGGAGGACCCCTCAACAATATGGCTTGGCAGATGTCTCTCATGTGTTTGTGATAAGGGAAGAGAAGGCGACTCTCCCCCATCATTTGACTTGACCCCTGCCTCAGGCATTGCTAAGTCTGTTAAGATGATTAATGCATTTGATTTTCTGTGGCACACATGGATCTAATCAAGATCTAGCCCTGTCCCTTTGCTTTCACTTTTCTTGCTCACGAATTCTATCTTGTTTCTAGCCAACCAAGCATATGATAAAATTTAATTCATTCAGATTCCAAACCATCTCCAATTAAGTCCTTTCAAAGCATTATGCAAACAAAACTCCCCAAGAGATGACTTGAATATAATCCTTCCATTGTTTGATATTTCCACTATTCCCTATGGTAACCACCATGTCCTAATGTAACCATCCGAATTTCCCTTTCTGTAATTGAGGTTAGTTTCCCTTACACCCTTTGGTTAAGTTAACCTCTCATCTTGCTTTAAATCATGTTTCGGGAGCCAGAGTGTAAGAAAATGATTATTGGTCTTGTCTCGGGACCCAAGGATCATTTTCAGTGGCAGAACCAGAAACTTTTGCTAGCACAAAAAAAATATCGATAAAAGATAATAAGATAATTTTTTTTAATTACAGTTTCATTAGAAATAACAAAATAGCGCAAAGTCTTATATAAATTACATTTTTTAAAGTTGTCCTCTACGATTACTCATTTTTCGAAAATGCTCTATCACACGTTCGATCTTGAAGAAGAAGAACAAGGTGGTTTTGGAGTTTGTAGGTTTTTCTCTAACGGATTTTTTTGCGTCCAAGCTCCTCCTAGATCTTTATTGGGCATAAAGTTCATGCCATTTCGCCTTAATGTTGGTTTATGTTTGTTATGGAGTCATTTGTGGGTCTTTTGAGGAGAGTTCTTGGAGTTTAAGAAACTCTAGAATTACTGCTTATGTTTTGGACTATTTTTGGACCATTTGGTCCAATAAAGTTGAATATTTGCAATCATTTCAATTTGTACATGTAGTATTGGCCATTTGGTCCCTTAAGAAGTTAAGGTTTCATATCTAATTGTTTTGGGGTTATGGAATGGAGAAGGTTGGAAACTTTATGCATGTATAGCACTAATCGATCCAAATCTACGCTTAAGAGCTCTGGACTTTAGGGTTAAAAGATTAATGGAATAAGTTGTTGTGGAAATTTACGACAACACGGTGAGGTATTGGCCATGTCACGATGGAGTGCGAGTACCACATTTCTTTTGACCGTTTTGACCACGACGCGATTAAGGGGTTTGGAAGCGGCATGTTGGTCGTATGCTGGTTGACCATTGACTTTTTGACCAGTTTGACTTTTGGTTAAACTATGTTGGAATTGAGTGTTTGGATGCGGTAAGTCTCAGTTTGGCATTAGGTAACTTGGGTTAGCTATTTTGTTGCTGAGATTGCTGTTGAGCTTCTATTTATTAGATCATGTGACTTTTCTCACTATACTAGGTCACACACTGGGTATGATGGTATGTTAGATTGTCATTGTGACTTTTGCATGAAATATTATAGGGGGGGCATAACAATAGTATGAATGATTATTGTAGGACCATAATAGGAAAGACTACATTGGGAATGTAGCAATGAAAGTGATTGTAAGACTATAAGGGACCATAGCATTAAAATTGTTTGAAATATATATATATATATATATATATATATATATATATATATATATATATATTCCAAACCATTTCATGAGCATTAGCAACCCACATGATGGAGCACCATGAGCCATAGTGGAGTATCCTGATGCATAAGTGGCACATCATAAATACTAGTTGCGTATCCACCAACATGTTGGACCATCATGGTGTATTGCATGAGTGGTTCATCAAGGAACCAAATGGTCCACCTTGAACCAAGATGATGCATCAAGCATGATGATGGTGCATCTTGTGAAAGGAATGGTGCATCCTCTTACAAGGATGGAACAAGATCCTCATAATTGTCACATTAGAGTTCCGATATGGCGCGTAATATTTAAATGATGCATTTTCCTTCCAAAGAGGATCATATCCTTCTCATGTGGTGTACCATGCTTCCAAATGGAGCACCATATTTCCTAATGGTTCACCATGCATACTAAGTGGAACATCTATGCCTATATTGGTATAGTTAGGATGATACATCCATGCACCAAAGGTCCTCTATTCCACTAACAGGTGTTCCATGCCCTCTTTTAGAAGATTTGTTGCTTTGTCACTTGATCCATTCCTTTTTCTGATGATCCGCTTCCTTATCAGATGATTAGTTTGTTTGTTACATGATCCATTAACCCCAAGTGCTTCATTTGGTTTCATGTGCTCCATTGAAATCAAATGCTCCATGCGAATTTTCCAAATGCTCAAGTAACATATAACAGACTAGAGTAATTACAAATTCAATGAAGAATTATCGGATAGAGAACATTTGAAATGGGATTTAGTCATCATTACAAATTCACCCATAATGAAGACTAAGAGCAAAAACTAGAAATGGGCTTTAGTTATTAAGTTTTGAATTTTATTTTTAAATATGTTTCAGTTTATTTATGTTTTCGAATAATTAATGCAAACCAATCTTCTTTTTGTATATTCATGTTTTTCTTTAATAAATAGGATTCATAAGTTTATATGTCTATATTTTACTCATCATTGGTCAAACATATTAAAAGAAGCTCAGAATCCAAATGAAGGGTCAAACCATTACAAAAAGAAGAAAAGTATGCTTAGAAGACTAAGAAGTTGAGAGTTTAATGAACAAAAAAGTCTCTACGATAATCACATCGAGAACAAAAACTATCGATGCACATCTATTATGTTTATGAGCAATTTGTGTGCCACGAGTTCCAGATCTCGTCGAGATTATTTTCTGTGATTAAAAAATTTGAATTTTCAAGAACATTTTATTGACTCTCTCATGCAGAAGTAAAGATGGAGACAATTGAGAAACTAATCTCGGCACTCTTTCTAGGGGATTTTATTAAAATTTTTACTTGTTAAATTTTCGATATACATTGAAGGCGTTCCATAGTTTAATTGTTGGGGACCAAACTGATTGCCATTGACAATAGATTATAGTATTTATCAAACTTCTTAAATAATAAAATTTCTTAAACAAAAAAAATCTTAATTAAGCATGTGAATTTTGAAGGATAATGTGAAATAATTTCGTAGGTTATACTTAGTAAATATGTTATAGTATATTTGTGGCTTTCTAGCTTTACTGACATCATGAAACAAAAATATAAACTTGTTTGGTATGTAGGATGTTATATATTTGGCATTGTTTGATGAAATGTACTCCTACCTAAATATATATTCTAAGTAATAAATGTTGATGTCAAGTTTCCATTTAGGATTGAAAGAAAGGAAAGAAATTTCTAAATATGAAATATGGAAAAACTAAAGAAATTTATGCATGTGCTCAAGATTAGAAGTCAGTATGTGGTCTTTACAGTTTGAGATAGTAAACCCTTAAATAAAATTAATAAATGTTTTCCATGATCCATTTCGTAATGGATCATTGGTTAGAATTTTTGTTACATGAAATATATTGAAATTGATGGACAAATTTATGTACCATATGTAATACAGTTTTACCAAGGAGAAATATATGTACCAAGGAAATGTGGTAAGTGGTATCTCAAATAGAAACATTATTCTGGGATACTATCTAAACTATGGGAACTTGATAAAATCATCATGAGGTCCGGGAGTTCTTTAGAGTATATTCGAAGGGATGCAAAAGTGTGTATTGCTCATATTAAGTGGTGATCTATGAAGATTATGAGTATATAAAGTTAGGAAAGTTATTAAGTGTAGACAATGTTGTAAACCTGGTCAACTACTCAGTGAGTTATTTAAACTCAACCTTCTTCCAAGGTGAGTTCCACCAACTCAACAAAAAAGCTTGGATACTAGTCAAAACTGGTCCAACTTAATCTAGATCAACCTGTAAACTTGCATGATATAGGTTAAACCAAAGCTAAAATTTAACTAAACCAATAAAAGAGTTGTGGTATGGAAAACCATCTAAACCAGGTTAAACCATACATGAAATGGTTTCAACAAATTAGCTTGAACCGAAATGAGGTGTTAAGGAAAGTGAGATCAACTATTTATAAGGCAAACACTCTACTTTTCTTCTTGCATGCATCGATGTCGAAGCGTATTCCTACTAAAGAAATGCCACAAACCCTTGTTGATACGAAATAACTAAAAACACATATGCATATGTTTTATTCCTTAATTTAAAGTCTATATCTTGAGAAAAAACTTTAAAATGTTGGATAAAATAATCTATTTAGATAATTATATTTTGTATATATAAAATGAATTTTCAAATATGTGACCTAAGGGCACATATAAAAAGCAATAAATATGAGAAACATTACCATAACAAAAAGTGAAATGCACAAATTATAAATAATATTCTTTGCAATTAATGCATTTTAAATTTTTCAATAAGATATATTTCATATTTAATTATTGTAATATTCCCTATAATTAATACTTCTTATGTGTCCCCATAAAGCACATGTTGTAAAATCTCTATATAAAAAATAACTGCCTTTTCACCTTTAGAACGTATAAGAAATATTAATGTTTTTATCACTATTCAACTGTATATTTAAGAATCTTAAACTAACACTTAAACAATATTAGAATACACAAGTCTTATATTTACTTATTATAACTTTAAACTAATAATTAAACAACGTTAGAAACAATTTAACATTTGAAAATGTGACATTTGTTGGCAGTTCACCTAATTTTGTTATAATTTCAATAAAAAATGATGACTTTAAAATATATTTTTTGACATATATACTCCCATGTTGGTTGAACATGTACCAAATAATGACTTCTACAACCTTGAGTTTAGACACATATATACGCATACAAGCTATGTATAACTGGAAAATTTTAAATTAAAGGTTATCATAAATATTTTCTTATTAATTAAACGTTATTTGCTCGAGGACAAGCAAAAGGTAAGTGTGGGGAATTTTGATATGTATGAAATGATACATATTCTAAAGGATATATTTAATACTTATCTACATAATTTTGTTAAAATGATACTTAGTTGTTATAAATTTGTATTTTGCAGATAAAAAGGACCAAGCGGTGAAATTAAGGCAAAAATGATATATCTTGAACATATTTTTATAGCTTGAAGATTAAGAAAGGCTGCTGTTAATTTACTCGAAGATAATTCTAATGAAGTAAAGCATTTTGAAGATATTTTATGAAATATGTAGATCGGTTACAAAACCTTATAAATTAAACTCAAATTACTTCCATCAGAGAGAGAGAGAGAGAGAGATGTGGTAGAAGAGAAGGAAAATTATTCAGATTTGTAGAAGTTTTAAACAAAAGGAAGAAGATGGATGCCTAAACCCCTAGTTTCTACTCCTTTAAAGATTGAAGACTAGTTAAAGAATTCCTTCAAGCATTAGTTTGTTTTACTTTAGTTAATATAAATTTTATTTCATTTATGGGAAAAGACCCACGTAATTTTGTTTAGATATAGATGACTATTATGATTATGGTTTAATTCGTTTAAAGGATTTTGATTGAAGTTTAATTGATTATTTTTATGCTCAAATAAAGACCCATGCATATTAATGTTGATTTTGTTATGTTTATATAGTTGACGGCATGATCTAAGATTAGGTTCAGATTATGTATCTTGTACCATGATGTTTTTTCTAACATTAGTGGCCCAAAAATCCTTTAACGAGGTAGGAAGTAGGACTATAGGTCGGTCGTATCTTTTTTGGTAGACAAATTAGAATCTTTGGATTAACGACTTGACCATGATCTAATCAATCTAAGAATCAACGAATTTTTATCAGAACTTCGTTGCACTTTGCATGACAACTTAGTTATTTTATTTTGTTTTATTTGCTACACTTCGATTCCCTTTAAGTTAGACACCCTTACCTATTCAATATATACAGATCTAGCCAAAATATGATTTCCAATGGATGAAATCAGAGGGTGTTACTAGTTTAAAAGGATTAACAACAATTAAGGGAAGAACACTTAAAACTTTTGAAGATCAAGATGAAAAAATGGATGGTAGTTTGGAGAGAAATCAAGTGTTCTTGAGGTGAAAGTGCAAGAATGAAGGAAAAATGAAGGATAACACTCTTATGGAGGGAGGTGTACAACCCAACATGGGTGTACGGCCGTACACTCCCTCAAATGGAGTGTAGTGCTCGATTTTGGTGTTAGAAGTGTAAGCGACTCAATCCTATACTCAATGCCTGGATGTACTGAGCTTTGAACCTTTGAAGGGATCTAAACAAAGCTAAATGATAGTAGAAACGAGTCAGAAACTCAGTTCAGTTGACTGGATGGGATTTACAAGGAAAAAAATTTCGGGTTATCACAACAAATATCCCCGTTAGTAGATGAGTGTCTACAATCATGTCGGCGCCTTCCTGTGATCTTGAGATGTACCTGAAACACATTTACTTCAACACTGTAACCACGACGATAAGTGAGTTCTCCAAAATACCACATACACAAATAATTAGCCTCTTATGGTTGTATCACAATAAGGACCCTCCGGTCATGTGTCTCAGGGAAGACCCTCTTGTCTCACGTCTCGGTATGGACCCTCCGGTCATAACTCAATATATACACAAAATAATATCACATCATAAGTCACAAAGATAGAATGCATAATAACAAATATCTAAGTATAAGAAAAGAAGACCCTACAGTCAAGAATACTAATAAGAATATCCGATCAATAATAGGTATAAGACCCTCCGGTTACACATAAATCACCACACATGTAAGTATAGTGAGAAGACTCACCTCCCGTAGCACAACAAATAAATCTCGCACACAAATTGTCATTCTATACTCCGCCTAAAACATCACTAGAAGGCCCACTACCACAAAATATTGAACCGGAGATCATGGGTGAAGAATATGCACAAGGCTACAACACCTCCGGTGTAACACTCTAAAAATTCAAACCAATTGAAACTTTTCAAAAACAACCCAGTTTCGTTAAATTATTACAAAAATGTTTTCAATACAATTATTATCAGAGTCTTCCCAGAACCGTATCATATAACATAAACATGAGGAGTGGTACGATCACGCCTTCTCCTTGCCACGGTCTCCTGAAGTACCTGAAAAACATTAAACCACAACTGTAAGCCCGAAAGCTTAGTGAGATACCCCCAAATTACCAACCACATATACCACGCATAACATACCATAACCGAATAGAACAACCATACACTTCGGGTCTACTGTGTGACTGGTCTGCCGCACCGGGCCTTCAGTCCACCTGGTCCACCCTCCGAGTCTAGACATATCCTTCGAATCTGCAGTGTGGTTGGTCCGCCCGCACTGGGCCTTCAACCCACCTGGTCCACTCTCAGAGTCTAAAGTATGATTGGTCCGCCCGCATCGGGCCTTCAGTTGGCCTGGTGCACTCTACGAGCCTCGGCACGCCTGGTCCGCCCTTGTGGAGCCTACAGCCTATCCGGACCGCTTAAAGGGCCTTCGGGATAACCGGTCCGCCCTGGGTATGTTGGCCTACAGCACAAAGCAGGACCCGCCTCAACCCAACCCTAGTCAAACAACCATGTGCACATAACTATACAATCATATAACAATTCACATCCAATCAAACCGATCTAGCAGATCACATAACATAACATACTCTAAACAGGATACCGACCTAACCGATCACTAGCATAACATCATCCTATATACCAGGATACTGACCTTAACAAGGTCTCTAACATATACCATCCTAACTACCAGGACGCAAACATATCAAAGCAACAACATAACAACGATACCCGGATTACAATCCGATAAAGGGCCGGCCTTGGTGCCTTAGACCCTATTGATATAGTGAGGATAACTCACCTTGCAACTGCTGACTGAAAAGAAAAGATCACGCTGCTCCAACCTCCGACATGAACTCCACCACTGATAATACCAAAAGACTGAACTCAATAAATACCAATAATCACCAAAATACCCTTGGAATTCAACTGGTCAACTCTTGGTCAAAGTCAAAGTCCTCAGTCAAGGTCAAACTTCGTGACTAACTCTACTCGCCGAGTCATCCCGCTGACTCGTCGAGTCCTCATGCTCTGAAAACTCCCATATCGCGACCCAACTCGCCGAGTCGCCCCAAGACTCGCCGAGTCCCACGAACTCTGAGTCACCTCCAGCTCAGCTCACCAAGTCGTCCTTCGACTCACTGATTCACAGCTCAACCAAAACGGTTAGGACTTCGCGACCAGACTCGCTGAGTCCAAGAACAGACTCGTCAAGTCTAAGGCCACCTTCAACAGACTCGCCGAGTTTTTCTTTTAACTCGTCGATTCCCTGTCTATCTTCATCCAACTTGCCGAGTACACCCATGTGACTCGCCGAGTACACCCATGTGACTCGCCGAGTACCTCTAGTTCTTAATCCATACAGTGGCTTTCCAAGCCATGTAGGGGATCCAATCCATAGATCTACCCTTCCACAAGCTATTCCTCACGTAAAGTTGCAAACTTTACGTGAATCCAAAGAGATCCAAGCATAAAACACTCTTGGGCTAGGGTTTAGGACAAGAAGGCTTCACTAACAACTCTTGGGCATGAACTTTATGGCTTCCTAGACCATTACAATCCCAGATCTGAGGTAGCAACCTCAGATCTTACACCAAACTCGAGATGGGCCTCATTTATGCTCCAAAACCCCCCACAATTGATAAATCTAGATGCACAAAAGCTCAAGAACATATCTCTTACCTCCAATGCAAGCTCCTACTGGAGAATGAACCAAATCTCTGCAAGCCCCTTGCTCCAAATCTTCTTGCTCTTCAATTCCCCTCCAAGATTTCCTCCTCCAAGGCTCTAATTACTCACAAAGGAAAGCTCACACGAATCTAGGGCTTCTGGAACTCAAAGGGAAGGTAAAGAGGCTGGGGAAAGGGTATTATGTTCTTTATATAGGACTCAACCCCCGGGATTAGGGTTTTCTCCTTACAACACCAACTCACCGAGTCCACCCATGCGACTCACCGAGTTGATCACTTAACACGCGACCTGAAATGAGACTCAACTCGCCGAGTCTATCCATCGAATCGCCGAGTTGACCCTCTTATTTACACTTTTAGCCCTTCAACTTTATTTTTGAATTTCCGGGATGTTACAATTCTCCCCCACTTAAATTAGGCTTCACCCTCGAAGCCTGCGGTAATACAAACTCCAGAAACTACTTTCGCAATGCACCACTAGGCATTAATCCAAACCAGGTTCCCCAAACACTCCCATCGAAACCCGAAACCCAACTCTTCCCCTGCTGTGTCGTGACCACCGCCTCAAGCCGACCACCAGCTTCATCACCTTATAACCACACTTATCAACCAAGTACCACCCCATGATACTTCACTCGTTCCAGATCACAACAATCAATTGACTCTTACGAGTTATATATAACACTGAACCACCAAAATCCAACCCGGTACCAGTTGCTGGGAGTCATCCCACTTCCCTTTTCGAATCCAATTCGTTCCTTCCCGAGCTGATAGGATAACACATCCTTCAGCTTTAGAGCAAGTCCCATGAGTTCTTCTCCACCATCACATACACATGCTGAACTAGCTCTAGTATTCTGGGGTTGGGAAAACCCGACGTACTGACGACACCTCCAAACATCCCCCAGGATGAATTACCGCTACATGCATAATTTCTTGTTCACACCAAACTGGGAATCCAAGGCTCCATCCTTGCATCCTTTCCGAGCCTCTTTGGCTCTACACCCTCGGAATTACTTCTGTGTCCTCCGCAGACATCCAACCCGGATGTGATTCCATACCACCGGCGCAAACACACTGTTCAATAACCATGCTTGGAACACCTCAATCATACCTCCGTGCTACTGCTTTCGCTTCCGTGAACTTACACTCCCTCTCGGAGCTACATACCTTTCCCTGTCCTTATTCAAGGAAATCTACTTGGCCGCTTTGTCACTACAACAAGTGCTACGGTGCTCGGCCAACGCTACACCATTCCTTTTTTGCAAAACCGCTATTCTATGCACCACACATGCTTTAAATCTGCTCGCAAGGACTCTCGAGTCCATGCACTACGTTCCACTAATCATGATCAATACCCGGGGCCAAACCTTCTGATGCTATCACATCGCAACATACTTATTCCATCTCCTCATACAGATCTATCAACACATGCAGAGTCTTCAGCATGACTGGACCGCCTTACCAGGCCTTCAGCCAATCTGGACCATTCTCAGGGTCTTCAGCCTGTCTGGACCGTCCTCCAGGGTCTTCAGCCTGTCTGGATCGTCCCCGAGCCTTCAGCCTGACTGGTACGCCCACCGGCCTTCAGTTTGTCCGGACCGCTCGACTAGCATTTATCATCCATTTATCATCCCAAATCATCCCTTTGGAAAACACTCCCATGCATACTGTTCTAGCCCTATAGGGATTCCAAACTCTATCTCCATCCTACATACTCAATCCCGGCCTGATCCTAGTCCTTCCACAATCAGTCACCCTTTACAAAACCCTTGGTCTATATCCCGCCCTGCTTGCCTGTCACTTGCTCAAACCAGCCTACGCTCTTGGCTGACAGAACTGCTGCTGAATCCCAGACAGCTAATCAACCTCTCATGCTTGTCGATCTTCCGGAGAATTTTCCAATTCTCCCCACTTAAAGCTCTGACTATCAACCACCAGTTGCCATAACCGACCTCCCTTGACATCCCTACACAGCACATTCCCTTACACGCGAACCGATTCCCACTATAATGAACAACCTTCACAAAATCCCATATCAATACTGATCATCTCGGACTTGAAAGAAGTCCGACCTTCAGCTAACCACTCTTCAGACTGTAGATGCTACCCAACATTCAGACCAAAAGCCTGATTTCCAGCTAATAATCCCCATGATAATAACCAATGAAACTCCCAATACCAAAAACCTTAACCATGCCATAACCCTCAAGGAACAACAAATAAAATACCAAAAATCACACAGCGAGACTAGCAGATATACAATACTCCATAATAATCACAAGATAACAAAATATCAAAAGGGAAACATACTCGCAGATGCATCCGGCCCTGCCCTAACCTCCTCTGATGTAAGCTGAAAAGCACGACCCTGAGCCCTCAGGGGCTCTGATCCACCCTGACCTCCACCCATAATCCTCAATGTGGCCGGTGCTGGAGCCTGCACCGACCTCCCAACCAGTTATGGATAGTTGGCCCTCATGTGACCAACCTGATGACACTGATAGCAAATCCTCATATCCCGGACTGGAACTGACTGACGACAATCCCTTGCGTACCCGCACTTGCGGCACACACCACTGGATCTACAAGCTCTGGCATGACCCTTCTCGCACTTCTCACAAGTGCGACTGCTCTGATTGCTTAAACTGAAATCAACGGTCTTAGACCGTTTCGGCACCGAGTGCGACTGTGCCGGAGCCTGCCTCTGCTCTCTCAACTGTAACTCGATCTCAAACTCCCGCCGCCTAGCAGCTTCCTGCAACTCCATCAATATCTCGCACCTCTGCGTAGACACAAACTGCCTAATATCCCTCTTCAGCATACTCAGATATCGGGACATCTAGGCCTGCTCAGAAGCAAACTTAGGGCAAAACATCACCCTCTTAGTAAACATCCTGGTGATCTCTGTCACTGATTCTGTATCCTGCTTCAGCTCCACGAACTCTTGAGCCAACCTCTCCCTCTCAACCCGTGGAACATAACGGGTACTGAACATTTCCCGGAACTGATCCCACGAAACCGCAGCTCGATGCGCATCCTAATATCACCTCGTGGTCAATCTCCACCAATCCTTCACCTCGAGCCTCAACAGGTTCAGAGCACACCTCACTCTCTGATCAGCAAGGTATAAACACGTGAAGAAACACCCTTCCACGTCTGACAACCATCTCATAGCGACAATCG
Source organism: Lactuca saligna (assembly GCF_052625555.1). Lineage (NCBI taxonomy): Eukaryota > Viridiplantae > Streptophyta > Magnoliopsida > Asterales > Asteraceae > Lactuca > Lactuca saligna. The sequence goes on from NC_136425.1 coordinate 54,941,766, forward strand.
GGTCCTAAAATCCATCGAAGGTAGGGGGCTTTGTATTATCAAAGTCCCGATACTGAAAACCTCTAACGGATCCTTCCCCTGCCGCTGCTACAGCCGTTGTAGTTGCCGCGGCAACCGTCTCTGTAAGAGCTGCATAACGCTCATCAAAATACTCAACCATAACGTTCTTGATCTACCCAAACAGTTCCGGCAACTCAGCCCGCAACATTGTAGCAACCTCATCATGCAGGATCTCACGAATCCTAGCATCCAACTTGTCTGTGCTCATCTGTCCGATAACCTCGGGTGGTGCTGACCTACCCTGACCGCCCTCTCTTGCTCCCGATCCTGATCAGGATCTGCTCCCAGCATGCCTTGTAACCACCATACTGAAAGAAAATACCGCAGACATCAGATACATACCACTACCCCGGGAACCGACTCTCAACACCGCCCTAGGGGCCGTGACTTCCTTGATATGCATATGGGTCCTGTGCTTTCAGTAGTACGGGCCCATACTACCTTCCACACCTACCCATTTATACCAAGTATCACCACAACACCCTAGAGAAGAACATGCATACCAAGCACTCAACCCTCACTCCTAGAGGAACACTGGAAATCTCATACAGAAAGAAACCCTAGGCTAGCAGGCATCACAAATCAGGCAACACTATCATGCAATTCCTGAAGATCCCTAGCCTAGTACTAGCATGCTGTTCTATCATAACACATAAATAAATAACTTGCATGGTATTTTGGGGCTACTTACTGGCTCCGGTTGATCGTACCTCCGCGTCCTCTTTTACTCATTTTGAAAACCATTTTAAATTCTCTTTTGAAAACTCTCCTTGATTTGAGACTGGATTCACACGAATGTTCCTCCAATTCACTCAAACCAAGGCTCTGATACCAACTTGTAACACTCTAAAAATTCAAAACAATTTAAACTTTTCAAAAACAACCCAATTTCGTTAAATTATTACAAAAAGGTTTTCAATACAATTATTATCAGAGTCTTCCCAGAACCGTATCGTAAAACATAAACATGAGGAGCGGTACGATCATGCCTTCGCCTTGCCACGGGCTCCTGAAGTACCTGAAAAACATTAAACCACAACTGTAAGCCCGAGAGCTTAGTGAGATACCCCTAAAATACCAACCACATATAACAATTCACATCCAATCAAACTGATCTAGCAGATCACATAACATAACATACTCTAAACAGGATATCGACCTAACCGGTCACTAGCATAGCATCATCTATTAAACCAGGATACCGACCTTAACCAAGTCTCTAACATATACCATCTTAACTACCAGGGTGCAAACATAGCAAAGCAACAACATAACAATGATACCCATATTACAATCCGATAAAGGTCCAGGCCTTGGCGCCTTATTCCCTGTTGATATAGTGACGATAACTCACCTTGCAACTGCTGACTGAAAAGATAAGATCACGCTGCTCCAACCTACTACATGAACTCCAACACTGATAATACCAAAAGACTGAACTCAATAAATACCAATAAATACCAATAATTACCAAAATACGCTTGGAAGCCAACTGGTCAACTCTTGGTTAAAGTCAAAGTCCTCAGTCAAGGTCAAACTTCCTGATTGACTCTACTCGCCGAGTCATCCCGTTGACTCGTCGAGTCCCCATGCTTTGAAAACTCCCATATCGCGACCCAAATCACCGAGTCGCCCCAAGACTCGCCGAGTCCCACGAACTCTGAGTCACCTCCAGCTCAACTCACCGAGTCGTCCCTCGATTCATTGATTCAAAGCTCAACCAAAACGATTAGGACTTCGCAACCAGAATCGCCGAGTCCAAGAACAGACTCACCGAGTCCAAGGCCACCTTCAACAGACTCACCGAGTCCAAGGCCACCTTCAACAGACTCGCTGAGTTATTCTTCCAACTCGTCGAGTCCCTACCTATCTTCATCCAACTCGACGAGTACACCCATGTGACTCGCCGAGTACCTCTAGTTCATAATCCATACAGTGGCTTTCCAAGCCATGCAGATGCTCCAATCCATAGATCTACCCTTCCATTAGATATTCCTCACGTAAAGTTGCAAACTTTACGTGAATCCAAAGAGATCTAAGCATAAAACACTCTTGGGATAGGGTTTGGGACAAGAAGGCTTCACTAACAACTCTTGGGCATGAACTTTATGGCTTCCTGGACCATTACAATCCCAGATCTGAGGTAGCAACCTCAGATCTTACACCAAACTCGAGATGGGCCTCATTTATGCTCCAAAAGCCCCACAATTAAATCTAGACGCGCAAAAGCTCAAGAACAGATCTCTTACCTCCAATGCAAGCTCACTGGAGAATGAACCAAATCTCTTTAAGCGCCTTGCTCCAAATCTTCTTGCTCTTCAATTCCCCTCCAAGATTTCCTCCTCCAATGCTCTAATTACTCACAAAGGAAAGCTCACACGAATCTAGGGCTTCTGGAGCTCAAAGGGAAGGTAAAGAGGCTAGGGAAAGGGTATTATGTTCTTTATATAGGACTCAACCCCCGAGATTAGGGTTTTCTCCTTATAGCACCAACTTACTGAGTCCACCCATGCGACTCGCCGAGTTGTTCACTTAACACACGACCTGAAACGCAACTCAACTCGCCGAGTCTATCCATCGACTCGCCGAGTCGACCCTCTTATTTACACTTTTAGCCCTTCAACTTTATTTCTGAATTTCCGGGATGTTACATCCGGAAGACGAAGACGAAGACGATGATGAAGAATATGATATTGATGAGACCCCTTGTTATTTGGGTGGCGGTTGAAGATGATTTAAGTGAAGGCGACACGAAGTGGAAGACCACAAAAACTATTTCTATTTGGCTAAATGTTATAATGCCAGTTTATTATTATTATTAGTTAACTAGTTTGAAAACTCTTTCTAATTCGACGTTTGATGTACCTAGTTAAAAATTTTAAATAGTGTAAATCTCGAATGGGATAAATACTATTTAATAGTGATTTGAATGTGAATATTTATTTAATATTATTTAAAATGTGATTTAAATTAGAATATTCAATATTGCTTATAATAGAGAATTATATGTATCAATATTAACCCCTCATCAATTATTAATTGTTATATTGCATCATACAATATATATATAATTCTCTATTATATATATATATATATATATATATATATATATATATATATATATAAAATAGTGGAACAACATATAGGATATGTTGTTATTCTATATGTTCTATGTATTTATACGGTAGCATTAATAATATGAAAAGTAGATCCTAGGGTGCATGTACACATAGATAAATTTATAATTTTTTCCCGCTACCTAGATAGAGTGAATTGATGCATAAAAAACGCAACAGTGGTATCAGAGTCATATGTTCATAATTATTTGCACCCTTCTTATTCATTTGATTTGTAAATGTTCCCCCCCCCCCCCCCCCATGTGACTCGCCGAGTACCTCTAGTTCATAATCCATACAGTGGCTTTCCAAGCCATGCAGATGCTCCAATCCATAGATCTACCCTTCCATTAGATATTCCTCACGTAAAGTTGCAAACTTTACGTGAATCCAAAGAGATCTAAGCATAAAACACTCTTGGGATAGGGTTTGGGACAAGAAGGCTTCACTAACAACTCTTGGGCATGAACTTTATGGCTTCCTGGACCATTACAATCCCAGATCTGAGGTAGCAACCTCAGATCTTACACCAAACTCGAGATGGGCCTCATTTATGCTCCAAAAGCCCCACAATTAAATCTAGACGCGCAAAAGCTCAAGAACAGATCTCTTACCTCCAATGCAAGCTCACTGGAGAATGAACCAAATCTCTGTAAGCGCCTTGCTCCAAATCTTCTTGCTCTTCAATTCCCCTCCAAGATTTCCTCCTCCAATGCTCTAATTACTCACAAAGGAAAGCTCACACGAATCTAGGGCTTCTGGAGCTCAAAGGGAAGGTAAAGAGGCTAGGGAAAGGGTATTATGTTCTTTATATAGGACTCAACCCCCGAGATTAGGGTTTTCTCCTTATAGCACCAACTCACTGAGTCCACCCATGCGACTCGCCGAGTTGTTCACTTAACACACGACCTGAAACGCAACTCAACTCGCCGAGTCTATCCATCGACTCGCCGAGTCGACCCTCTTATTTACACTTTTAGCCCTTCAACTTTATTTCTGAATTTCCGGGATGTTACATCCGGAAGACGAAGACGAAGACGATGATGAAGAATATGATATTGATGAGACCCCTTGTTATTTGGGTGGCGGTTGAAGATGATTTAAGTGAAGGCGACACGAAGTGGAAGACCACAAAAACTATTTCTATTTGGCTAAATGTTATAATGCCAGTTTATTATTATTATTAGTTAACTAGTTTGAAAACTCTTTCTAATTCGACGTTTGATGTACCTAGTTAAAAATTTTAAATAGTGTAAATCTCGAATGGGATAAATACTATTTAATAGTGATTTGAATGTGAATATTTATTTAATATTATTTAAAATGTGATTTAAATTAGAATATTCAATATTGCTTATAATAGAGAATTATATGTATCAATATTAACCCCTCATCAATTATTAATTGTTATATTGCATCATACAATATATATATAATTCTCTATTATATATATATATAAAATAGTGGAACAACATATAGGATATGTTGTTATTCTATATGTTCTATGTATTTATACGGTAGCATTAATAATATGAAAAGTAGATCCTAGGGTGCATGTACACATAGATAAATTTATAATTTTTCCCGCTACCTAGATAGAGTGAATTGATGCATAAAAAACGCAACAGTGGTATCAGAGTCATATGTTCATAATTATTTGCACCCTTCTTATTCATTTGATTTGTAAATGTCCCCCCCCCCCCCCCCCCCCCCCCCCCCCCCCCGTCGTTGCATCTCGTCGTCCGGATCTCGTTGCCATGGAAGCGAAATGCGATGAACAAAATTTAGCCGTTGCCATTATACCTTTTGATAACGGTCAATTTCAAAAATAAATAAATAAATAAATAAAATAAAAAACTTATTTTTTTACGGTATATATATGTATACATATACTTTATTTCAAATTTTTATATACCTTTCTCTCATTCTCTCTATATCTTATACACTTTTTTCATTAAAATTTCAAAAAATGGAGCAAAACCCAAACACCCCCCTCCATCATCAAACCGAAACACAACCTCGCCTTTCAGATTTGCGGGGTATGAAAATTATTTCAACCTTTTGTCGTCTCAAGGTTCACCGCAAATACCATACCAAGGTGTCGCTTTTAATCCCGCTTCACCGACACTATAATTTCCCAACTCACCTTACGTTCAACAAAATCAATTTGGTCAAAACCCAAATTTACAACAAAAACTTTTCTCTACTTTTGGTTCGATGCAACAAACAACCAATCAACTGCCGTCTACAACACAACCATCAGTTCAAGTGGAAGCGGGAAGTAGTAAGAGAGGGAAAGGGAAAGGGAAATCAAAAGGGAAATCAGTAGCGGTAGAATCAGAAAATGCAGACGTTCCACAATGGTTGACACCGGAGGAGGAATACGTTTTGACGGCGGCTGGGTGTGCTACTTGAAAAAACAAACTTCGAGAATGAAATGAAAAAAGGAGCTTATTGGGGGGCGGTGCTCGACAAGTTTCATGCTATTTTAAAGAAAAATCTGTATCGCAACAACGACATGTTGAGCAGGAAATGAAGTATGATAACTAAGCGGTGCAGCAAATTCAACGGTATTTACAACCGGCTTGAGGCGCAACAACAAAGCGGAACCAACGATTTCGATTTGTTCAAATCAGCTAAGGAACAATATCTGGTCGAAATGGGTCATGTTTTTTACTTTGAAAAATCATGGGAATTGTTGTGAGCGGATCCAAAGTGGAATAAAACACCTACATCGTCGGAGGTTCAATCCAAAAGGTCTCGCAATTCTAGCTTGGTCGACGTGTCGGACGCACGGACTAACATCGACCTAAATGCCGATGACGATGAGATCCCGAATGATATCCAAGAGATATCCCCACCACGACGACCGCCCAGACGCGACAAAGCGAGGTGCACTGCAAGGCATGCGGAGGAGGTGAAGAAGAGACCAAAATCTGCGGCGGAAATGAGAGTCAAATTTGACGAACACAATTTATTAATAAAAGAAAAAAATGAGTTGAAACGTCGTCATTTGGAGTTGCTAGAAAGATAGGCACGAGAGAAGCAGGAACAAAAAGAGAGAGAACTAATGAGTGATCAATTGTCAATTCTTCGGACAAACGATGAGAGTTTAGCATCTGCTGATCTAGCGGTGCTACAAGCGATGAATGAACAAATTAAGAAAAAAATATTTGGGTTAATTAGGATTGGTGTGGTTTTAGTAGTAATTTGAATGATATTTTAGTTATTAATTTAGGTTTAAAATTATGTTTTTTAATTGTAATCGGAATTTTAGATTTAAATATTATACCTTTTTTTTTTTAAAAAAAAAAAATTATATGTTTTATAAAAAAATATATTAGTTATTAAAAAACACAAAAAGAAAAGAAAACGAAAGACAAAAAAAAGTAAAAAAAAAAAGAAAACGAAATAGTAAAAAAAATAGAAAAATAAAAATATTTATTTTTAAAAAGTTGGTGTTGCATCTTGTTGTCCATTTCTCTATTAGTCCACTTGGTGTCATAACACCATTAGCTTAGGTGACATGTGAGGTGACACAACTTGATGTTGCACCTTGTTGTCAACAGCCAATGCTCTTAAGTGTTGATTGAGTCCACTAATTACCCAAACCACAAAGTAACTACACACATATTTTTTACCTTGTTTCACCGCTCTTAATGCCCCTATAAATATTGGTGGCGGACAAACTTTAATAAAAAATATAGCCTTGCTTAACCCCAGAAGACTGTAGTTTTGGATGAAATCAACAAAATTCCAATAAATTGTTTGACGTTTATATAACCCAAACATGATCAACACATTAATGTACCTTGTGAGGAGGGCATCGACAGGGACAACTCTCGTGATGCTAACATCCAAATATATAATAGTTTACCAACAACAATTGATTTCCCCTACAAGTAATGAATTAAGAAATTGTATGACTTCTAACTTTTTAGCATCTATTGAAATTTAGGAACCAATATAGTTTATCGTAGTTGAATGAAAAGAGTCCTCATTTTTTGGTGCTACTAGTCTTCTTGATTTACTAATAGTTCAAGCTTTTATTGTAGCCTCAAAATGAATGTCTTTTGTTGGTGACAATGTAATATTGACACCGTGATCAAAACTCTGCTAACCATCAATGGAAGTAATTATATGTTTAAGGGGGTTACTTAGGTAGTGTTTGTTTTGGAAGTGGTTAAATATCTTTTATCTTTTTCCAACTTTGCGGAAGAAAACGTGCACTTGCGAAACGTCTACCTGCCAGAAGGGAAAAGTGTTCAAAAAGTATTTTTGTAGAAAAACAAACAAGACCTTAATTAATGTGAAACAGATTAAAAAAAATATAATTTCACTTGAAGGCCAACTAGAAACGGTTGAACAACAAAATTGAAAACCGTATTTTGTTTCCTAATTTTTTGTTTTTTCCATTTGTTTATTTATTTATTTTTAGTTTTTTGTGTTTATAACACAATATAATACCAACTTAGATTTATTGAAGATAAGTAAATGTTGGAAACTAGATTTTGGTATAATTTAAAAAAAAAACAAAAAGTTAAACTAAAAAACCGACTCACTTTAGTCTGATTATGTGCATTATTGTTCACCTGTAAACTATTCCTTCTCATTTGACAACTTTCTCCCAACAGCCCATTACACTTCGGACTAGAATTACCCTGAGGCCTCAGTATAAGAGAAGACATACTTAGCCTACAACTAACGAGCCCACTATATGTGTGTTGGTCCACAACGCTTTCAATCTTGGAAGATAACAGATACTTTTTTTGTAATTATAGTTTATTACCACGGTTTTCACTTATAAAATAACAAAACGTCCTTTTATTATATAACATGAAAACAAAAGACAAAGTTGCATAATTCTTGGGAAATAATACAGTAGTCCACTAGTCAAATCATGTTAAACACATTTAGACAAATTTGATTTCAAGCAAACTGCAAGTATATTAGAAAAGGTCGATTTCTATTTTAGTTTGTCGATCTTTTGTTTATGGGTGGGCCAATGTATCTTGTCGCATAGATTGACAAAAACCAATGTCTATTTAGTTTGTAGGGTCTCTCGTAAGTTAACATGCGTTGTAACTAATCATATTTTGTAGAACCGAAGACAATTTTTCTGTACATTTCTTTTGGATTTTTATTGGAGTTATAATCTTGCTACAATTCAACATGGTTTAAATAATCTCAACCAATTACATGACAAAATTTACTTAATTATTAGAACATTATTATATTAATAAATTTATGATTGTCATTGCCAAGAAAACAATGAAGAATGTGCTAGTAGGGATACAAGATTAAAAAAAAGGTATAGATGTTAAGATAACTCCTATGACCTTAAAAAAATACAAAGTTTTATCTTCCTTGTAAAGGGGATGCTTAAGTATTTTAAATGTATTTAACATCAATATTATTGAATTATATGTTAATTTTGAGGAATACATGTCTTATATACTGGACGTAATTAATAATGGCTATTTCTTCAAAATACATGTATTCGTGTTGGTTATGACAAAAATTAAATTATTTGGACACTAAATGTTGAAGTAAAATTATTAAAAAATACATAGTCGGTTGGGCAAATACGACACAAGTTTTGCCAGCTTACAAATTTCCAAATCTATCACAACTCATATTTATTCTCCAAACCACAACATGTACAATTGCACATAACTCCACTTCTATTAGATCACAATCATTCAATAAAACAAAATAAATAAGATCAAGATAACCCATTTTTTAATCTTAAAAATAATTAAAATATTAATAGATCGAACCCGTACGTATATATTAAAAAATAATTTAGGAATATACATTTTATCATAATATTAGATTTTCAACAAAATAGAAGGATCTTATGAGATAGAACAACTAAAACATGATTCAAGAAAAAGATCAATTAACATAAGGCTTTGTGCAGCTTGTGCTAAAGAAAAAGGTCGGTCAATTATATTTGAAATTTGGCTACACGATGAATTCCAATTCATGGTTAGATGAATAAAACCCAATACCCGATATCGACATAATAAGTGTTTGAACTAAATTGAGAGTCGTTAGGCCATGCAACCTATTGTTACGTTTATGTACATAATAAGGTTGGTAGCTAGTGTTTTATTATACTATCATTTTTTTTAAGTCCATGAATAAGAATATTTTCTTCTGTGTCTGTGGATGTATGTCATAATTCAACTATGTCAAATATTATGCATTCATTTATGCATGTGGACGTATCACATTGATCGAAAAACAAAACGAACAATCGATTGAGAGAAGCCATCGAGACTGATGTAGATTAACCACTTTAGAGGCATTAATAACTTGAGTTGGTTAACCCTTCTTCTGTGTTAATTCGCTGCTTCTTGGTTTTGATGGTATTTTTATATCATTATTTCTAGTTGAAGTTTTTTTGTTGGATTAATATAATGGTGGATCGATGTACTTAGAAGTTATTATAATAAATTCAGTGGAGTCACAGTGTCTAACCTAGTTGTGGTGACAAAATTAACATGTCAAAAAAGTTTGGTTATTTCGTGACATATTAGTTTTATGGTTTTTGGCTTTTTTATTTTATTTTATTTTTATTTTGCTTTTTTGTTATCTTAGATCTTATACTTTCATATAAATTGTTAAATTAATGTATTAAAAACGTAAGATATATTATGGTATCTATACAAAAGATTTTTTATTTGTTAAGCACCTCATGATGTATATGATGCAACTACATATTGAATTGGTTTAACTCAAAAATGTCCATTTATATATATATATATATATATATATATATATATATATATATATATATATATATATATATATATATATATATATATATATATATATATATATATATATATATATATATATATATATATATATATATATGGGATCACCCATGAATAACCTTTGAAACTAGTAGGTAAGTTTATTAAAATATTATATTGAAACTGTTCAAACGTAAATATTAATTTATAGATTATTGGGTGAGTTACACTACTAGAAAACTAAGTAATTACATATAGCAGAATTGGTAGGAAATCCGTAGAAACAAGACGGTACCTATATATTACCTACAAAAAGAGGGTTGTAGAAAAACCCTCGTGGGTAAATTTTTCCTACAAATTTACCTACGCATCTCCTACGGAATTTTCTATTACAAATTTTACTACGGAATACCTACATAACAAGATAACTATGGAACACCTAAAAATTATCTACGAGATATTTACCTACGAAACACCTACAGAATACATATATATTATTTTCTTACATAATACATACAAACTAATTTTTTTACAGAATACCTACCAACTATTTTTCCTACAGAATACCTAGCAACATCTTTTTCTACGCAATACCTCCAAGAAGCTTTTGCTAAAGATTACCTAGAGACTTTATTGAATTTTATTTCCACATAATACCTACAAAATATTTAATTCCTACAAATTTTCTGTGATTTTTTTAACTGTTTTTATTTCTATATTAAATTTGTAATTCATATAAAATATTTATTTCCTGTAATTCAGTCAAAAATCTATTGATCTATTAAATTTATAATTTAAAAAGTATCCAATTTTTTTTCTAAAAAACCAAATAAATAATTAAAATAATAGTAAAATGCCATTACATTCATTAACATTAAAATAGTCAATAATATACCATTTATACATTCAAATATACAAAATATCATTACAATACCATGGCAAAAGCTAAGAACTACTCAATAACATAACATTCATTAAGTGTTTTAAAAAAAAACTAAGTACTACTTGGTGGATAGCCGGGCGGATTGATTTGTTTCATAAAGGTCATCAATTGTCGTTGCACTTGCAATTCCATTTCATTTCGCATTTGTTGCATTTGCAAATTTATTTCACTTTGCTTTTTATCCATGGCTTGTTGCAAGTTCGACACTTGTTGTCGCAATTCATTTATCTAAATATACCAAGACAAACACATGCAGTTAGTAAATGTAATTCAACTTTAAACCATGATAGCAATATACTTTACTTTTAATTCAATATAAAAATACACTACTCATAATAACAATGTATATTGTTTTTAATATCAATAATAATAACTTTTGATATGCATAATAATAACATACTATATTTTTATCCATTATACCATTGTACTTTACATTTCCAATCCATAATATCAATGTACTTAAATTATTATCAATAACAACAATTTACTTTACATAATATCAATAATAGCAACATAATAATTTTCACCCTTTATAGCATTATGTTTTACCTAATTTAATAATAGCAACATACTATAATTTTCACCCCTTATAACATTATGTTTTACCTAATTTAATAATAGAAACATACTATCATTATCAACCATAATAAAAATGCACTTTACCTGATATTAATAATGGCAACATATTTCACATCTCACTCGTAACAGCAATGTACATTTCCAATACCAACATATTTTTTCTAGCCATATTAGGTACCTCTTTACTTGATTTTTTTCTGTATAATATATCATGCAAATAATTGTACCTCCTTTTGTGACTTTGCAAAGTCATCAGAAGCTAAAGTTAACTCATTAGAATATGCACTCATCATCAGAAAGAGAAGATCCGAGTATCATGCCCTATAGACAAGACCTTTTTGTTTCCTGCCTTTCCTAAGCAACTGTGTTTGGGTCCACAATTCAGGATCGTTCACATTATCTTAAGTCGAATCATCACCGTATTTTTGAGATAAGACTTTGTTATATAATTCCTAAAATATACCAAACGAATGCTTTATCATTATACTAAAAAGTAAAAACTAATATTAGTAAATATATAAAAAGATAAAGACAACTTACGATCACCACCCTAGATGTCTCATTCACAAAATACACTGGCACCTTTTTATCTCCCCAAGAATCTATTTTCTTTGATTTAGCGGTAAAGAGTGTCTTATAATAAAGATCAATGAAGAAGGGGTCTTCACCCGTCAGCTCTTTCTATATAAAGAACACAATATAATTGATGTAATTAGTGTTGAAAGAAAAATGTATCACTAAAATCTATAATTATGATTACTTACCAATTTAAGACGGTGCTCCTCAAATCCAATGCTACCACCCGCATGTCTGGCTGCCCCCCCCCCCCCCCCCCCCCCCCGAATTAGTGTTACTCATATGTGTCTCATTTCTGTAATATATATATATATATATATATATATATATATATATATATATATATATATATATATATATATATAATACAAACTAAAAAAACAAAATAAGCAATAATGTATTAGATTGCTTACCCTAAACAAACATCACCAAACATCTGTATTTATTTTAGCAGGATTGTACTTTGCAAGAATCTTAAAATTATCATTAATCTTTGCGATAACATGCCCACCTTTTCTTGCAGATTACCGATGGTTCCATGACATCCTTCATTCTACCCCTGTAGCGATCTTTCAACGTATTCTCAAATCCTTCACGAATTCTTCCTTTTTCATTTGGATCCCACCGGTATTGAGTCTAAAAAAAAGTAAAAGTTTAAAATGCAAAATAAGAATGAATAAGAAATAGATATTAAAAGTAGATATTTAATATATTACCCTGAAAAACTCAAAAATTTAAGTGACATCTTTCTTTGAAATTTTTCTATAAGTAATCTAAGGTTCATTAATAGACTACTAAAATATCTTTAAGATCGCTCGATGAATACTTTGTCTCCCAAACCTACAATATTGAAATAACCATATAAGGATGTTTATAACATCAACAATCATATATATATATATATATATATATATATATATATATATATATATATATATATATATATATATATATATATATATATAAGACTTACTTGTACCCCTTTTGTAAGGTCCTAAAATGGATCTTTACCAATAATCAAGCAATCAAACAATCAAATTGAATAAAAATTGGAATAAAAAAACAGAATTGAAACAAGCTTGCACACACTTTTATTGCTTAAAACGTCTGGTACAACTTGTTCTCTATAGTCGTGAACTCTCTGGTATCAACAACCAATAATGACCTAGATAACCTCTATTTATAGGGGACAATGACCGCAAACAAGACATGGACCGGAAACAGGGTTTATGATCGTAAACTAGTTTACGACCATAAACTGACCACAAACCGTGAATCGTAATTTGACCTACTATTACACCACAAAATACTCAAAAGAACTATTACAACTGAAAGCCTAGACCAAACCATTAATTGAGCACTTCAATCTCCCCCTTGGGTTGGGGCTAGCTTGGATTCAATCTTTGTCGACCACCAACACATCTGACTTCCCCATTTCTCCGTTCCACATTCGCTTGTTGATAATATCTACAACCATCGACGTATACTCTTTGGCAGCTTGCTCAAAAATTTCCTCGGCAACTTTAATTTGATGAAGACTCAGTTGATGGATATCCCATTTTCCAAACTGGAACAGATCTCTCCGGTTATATACACGAATGCATCCATATTTAAGCTTGATGATAGCGGAGGCTGTAGTTTCATCAAATACCCAGTAAAGCATGGAGATTAAGGATCCATCTGGATAGTTTTGAAGCACCGGGATTTGCTTAAACTGACTGGTAGCAGGCCACATCACAACTTGAAGTGGATGACTAGTCTTCGGATCAATCACATCAGTATATTGCTTGATAATAGACTCTGCAGTCTTCATTGCTGGAAAGCCTTTCTTCACTTGGTCTTCCAAGAAGAGCTTGAAGTGAGTTGCCTTTGGATCTTGTGATGGATTTGCAAAAGGAGCTTGAGATAACTCTGAAAGATCAACCCTAGTCCAAGAATGGAAGTCATGAAAATCTTTGTATAGTTCTGTGTTGCCAATCTTTCTTCTCACAATCCACATATTTAACATGTCATGAAATCCCCAAGAAACAATTTCGGATCTATCACCGTATGTATCTCTAAAACGTCTTTCTTCGAGATCAGTAACTGTGATTTTTGGTTGATCTCCAGGTGCATTTAGATCCGAGCTCTTCTTAAACAAAAGTTATCCCTTCTTAGTAGATTCAACAAGTCTAGCACATTTAAGAGCGATGATGTTAAGAGCTTGAACATGCTCTACTTCAATGCAATCCACAATGCGGTATGATTGAGCAGATGGTAGTACGAGCAGAGGATCTTGAGATGGCATAAACATATTCAATTCTTCAACAGAGGACTTAAACTTGTCACCAAGTTCTTCTGTTAGTTTCTTTTTCAAATCAAAATAACAAGCTATAAGGAGACCAAAGTGAGTCTGAAGATTAGAGATCTGCTTAGTCTATAAAGTCTTATCTTATTCAAGATCAAAAACTTGAGTCTTGAGCATGATATTTTCACTCATAAGATCAACCACCTTATTGTCAAGCTCAATGTTCTTTTGATTTAGCAAACTTATTTTTTTTGAAGCTCAACAATAGAAGGATTGTCTTTTCCAGTGATACCTTCCCTAAAAGAAATTCCTTTGGCTGTAGGAGAAGGCTCTGAACCTTGTTCCTGAGCCAAATGCAGGGCCAGCCTTACGGAGGAAACATCGAGATCTGGCTGGGGAGGAGATAATCCTATAGGAATAGAAGATCCGCCAGCTTCATTCGTGGTGCTAGGACCTTCACTGATAGATTCTGATGAGACAATTATAGGAGTGGTGGTTGGAGGAATTTGGAGGTCTTGAAGTATATCAGAATCAAGAATTCCCTGTCTGCGATCACGTCTTCTTCTTTTCAGAGGAGGTTTAGAGGTTTGGGTTGTTGTATGATCACTCTAAAGTGGTTTTGTAGTAGGAGAAACAATGTCAAGGGGAGGATTCCCTGAAACCGTCACCATAGCAGTTGTTGTTTCAACCACTTGTTTGTCAAGTAGATCAAGATCTTCATACAAGTCAGTTTCAGTCATACTCTTTGAGCAACATCATCGATATTGTCAAGTAGTTAGTTGAGATTTTCAGTTGACAAGTAATCTTCATTGGTTCCAAAATTCACCAGAATTTCATCCTTATCGAAGCCAGTAAGATCAAGATCTTCATACAAGTTAGTTTCAGTCATACTCTTTGAAGACCCTTCATTGTAATCACTTTGTACTGGAACTGATGTCAGATCATGTTCCTCAGCCACAACTGCATTGGGAACTACTGTATCTTCTCTTTCTTCGTCATATTCTGACACCGTGATAACTTCATCTTCTGAAATCACCCTTTCTGAAGAAGCAGGATCAGAGGATATTTTATCAGACGATCCATGAGACTCAGAGCTTTCGTTTAATTCAGCAAATTTTCCAAACTTTACAAGCGGATACAGTCCTTGGAAAATCACTTTACCCTTGCGATTTTGCTTGATGAGTCCAACAGTGTGAGGACCTAGTGACTTCATATCATGAGTGTCACCCTCCTTGACCATCTCAAGAAATTGAATGTTAATAAACATTTGGATGAACCTCGGATACATCAAGAAAGTATCTCAGGTTATTGCGTTGATGTTCACCACGAACTCATCCAGGATAAACCTCGAGAAATTGAAGTCTATCCCTGCCGCGAGAGACGCAATGGCTCCAGTGTTCCTTAGAGAGATCTCATTAGCGCCGGACCTCCTGCCAAAAATACAACTCACAAAGACATCAGCCAAGAATCTCCAATATGGTGGCATAAGCTTCTTCACTGTGGGAGGAAAAGTGCCTTCATAACCCATCTTCTTAAGTACCTTCTGGGCATCTTCTATCCCAATTTCAGTAGGAAAATTTGGTTGGTCATCAATCAACAAAGCTTGTCTGATAAATTATTCAGTAATCACAATCTTGCATCCTTTCACAACTGCATCAACAGTAACTGCTCTGTCATTATCTCTTTTCATTTTAGGAGTCTGCAAGAATTCCCTGATTATATCCCGATAAACTACAGGATTCACAGTGATGGCAGAAGCCAAGCAACAGTCTCTCAGCCTGTGGATCATTGACTTGAATTCTCTATGTGCTGCACGAGGATCAGCCAGCAGGATAGCCAGGTTGTGCATATCCACAACTTTCAAGTTAACATTTGATATGCACTAAAATGAGCCAAATAAGAAAACAAAGATATTTGAGCAATTAATGTTATAAGTTTTCTTAACTAATCGATTTAATTTTGGCCCTAAAAATCATTTTGACCAAACTGGAGTTTACGGTCAACCTAGGGTTGACGGCCGTAAACTCGTGGCCATAAGCTCTGGGCCGCAAACGGGGTTTACGGCCGTAAGCTCCCTGGCCGTAAGCTTCAGTCGTAAGCTCTGATAAATGATTTTTCTTCGATTGAAGCCCCCAAACCCTTCGATTTGATGAGATAATCACATATTCATAGTCGGTTTTGACCTACCTTCAAGATTCACCCAACAATTTCACAAAAACAAGAAAAAAAAATTTCGAAGATGAGAGAGGGTTTGTGGCCGAAAATAGAAAAATGAGGAATGGAGGAGATTCCGGCTGTAAACTCTCAATTTATACCCTGTTCAATTTTACCTGTCTTCCACACAGTATAATGCACAGTCCAAATCCCAAATATTTAAAAAAATAAAACTTTTTGAGGATTTAAAAAAATAAAATTAAAATTAAAAATAACATAAACTAAAAACAAAATAAAAATAAAAATAAAATAATTTCAAAAAATTTAAAATTTTGACAATTATAAATATAAATAAAAAATAAAACTAAAAATAAAAAATAAAAAAATACAATAAGACTAAACTTGCCTCAACAAACACTGAATATAATTTTGTGACACAAAGATCAAAGTTGTTAGATAGCCTTAATCCACTTGTTGATACCTTCACTTTCATGTCAATGTCTGGTCGATCGTCGGTATTGTGATCCACTTGAACACGAAAAATTGTGATAAATTTGGAAAAGATAATAAAGACAAGACATTTTTATTCCAATTTTTTTTAAAAAATTCCTAGAAACCATTTAGCTGACGACTACCAGGGATATTGTTGTCTACCTAAATTGAGCAACGAGATCTACAGACAACATGAAATTGTTCAATTTTAATTATACTAGAACATGTTTCCCGCTTCCTGATATGCTCCAATAATCAATGACTTCCAGAATACTCCTTACATCAGGTGAGTAGACAATTATTGAGAGAGAAGATAGATTTAGAATACATATGCTATACACCCAGGTCGGATCTCTTCCAATTTTAGAGGGATTAAAAAAAAGATTGATGCATATACTGTGTACCAGGTCGGATTGTAAGTCACGCAAAGGAGACAATATATGGCTAATAGATAGAAAGAATTGCATAGATAAAGGATGCAAAAGGATAGAGTTGCGTATGTTACAGTCCAGGTCAGATCTCTCGATCACCCAGACGAGGCAACCTATGACTAATAGACAAAAAGAAAGAAAATAATCTTCTACATACCTAATTTATCGGAATTCCCCAGTCACCCCATCAATACCAGAATTAAGGACAGAATCCGCACATCGACGAAAAGTTAATCCACAGTTCTAGATACGAGCTCTTTTAATGTGACCAGTAGGTTCCCATCAAGTGATATTATCAACATATTTTTGATTTTTTAATTTTTAATGTTTTTGGATTTTTGAAATTTTCATTTTTTTTGTTTGGTTTTTGTTGAATTCTCCCCATAAATTTGTGCATAGGAGAGAATGAAAACACTAAAATGCGCAAATTTAAACTATCCTAACCTAAAACAAAAAGTTAATCCTCAAAATGAATCATTTTCAAAAATCCCACAAGCACATCGAATCGAGCTTTGTTAAAAGGCTTGGTGAACAGATCTGCCACATTATTAGCAGTGGGAACCTGTTCTAGCCGGATGAGCGAACGCTCATAACAATCTTTGATAAAATGAATCTTGATATCAATGTGCTTGGTTTTGGAATGTTGGACATGATTTTTAGCAATTTGAATCGCAGCCTCTTTATCACAGTAAATGGGGGTTTCTAGATAATTCAAACCGTAATCCAATAACTGATATTGGATCCAGATAACTTGAGAGCAACAAGCAGATGCAACAACGTATTCCGCTTCCGCTGTTAAGGTTGAGACGGTATGCTGTTTCTTGCACTGCCATGACACCAGCCTGTCTCCAAGGAATTGACACCCTCCTGAAGTAGATTTCCTATCAAGCTCATAGCCTCCATAATTACTATCAGCAAATGCATATAAATCAAATTCAATATTTTTCGGGTACCGAAGACCCAATTTTGGGCTTCGTTTGATATACCGAAAGATTCTTTTGACAACAATAAAATGTGAAAGTTTAGGATTAGCCTGATAACGTGCGCATTGACAAAATGCAAACATGATGTCTGGATGGCTTGCAGTAAGATACATCAATGATTCGATCATCGATCTGTAGTGAGTCTGATCTACGGATTCGCCACTAGTATCTGGAGTCAGCAGGGGTCTTTCGGCCATCAGCGTCGATGCAAGTTTTGCGTCATGGAACCCGAACATCTCAAGAATATCCTCCATATACTTAGCTTGATGGAGCAGGATTCCGGTTGAATTTTGTTTGACCTGAAGCCCCAGAAACATGGTCATCTCACCCAATGAACTAATATCAAACCTCTTTTTCAGAACGCCTTCAAACTCTTTGCATAGTTGTGGATTGGTAGACCCAAAGATAATGTCATCAACGTAGATCTGGACTAGAATCTGATCGTTACCACCATGCTTGATGAATAAAGTTTGATCGATAGTGTTACGAGAGTATCCATGCTCGAGCAAATGCTTTGTGAGAGTTGCATACCACGCTCGAGGAGCTTGATGCAATCCATCCAAAGCCTTGTCCAACTTGTAGACATGATTAGGAAACTTCGAGTTAACGAATTCGAGTTAACAAACCCAGGGGGCTGAACAACATAGATTTCTTCCTTCACCTTGCCATACAAGAAGGCTGTCTTGACATCCATTTAGTAAACCGTGAAGTTCATGTAGGAAACATATGCAAGGAAGATACGAATAGCCTCCAAGCGATCTACTGGAGCATAAACCTCAGTGTAGTCAAGAACCTCGATCTGTCTAAACCGGCAAACCACCAATCTTGCTTTATTGCGCACTATGACTCCGGAATCATATTGCTTGTTTCGATAGACCCAACGTGTGTCAAGAAACTTTTTTCCCTTCAGTAACTTAACCAATTTCCAAACCCTAAGCTTCTCAAATTGATTCAGCTCCTCATGCATAGCATCTACCCTGTTGGGCTCATTCAAAGCCATTTCAATGTTCTTAGGCTCTATTTGAGAGATAAAGCAAGAATAGAGACATGCATTAACATCTCCATTATGACTTATAGTTTTAACTCCATCTCCCAGCTGACCAATGATGTTTTCGATCGGATGATCGCATTGAATTCTTGAGGGTAGTTCCATAAAAGTTAAAGTGAGAGCGGAAGCATCTCTAGACATGAACTCTCTTTCAACAAGAGTAAGAGGTGTAGCATCAGCACCAAGAGTATCATTTTGAACTGGATATTTTGGACTACCTAGTGGAATAGATGTCTCCCCCTCAGGTGAAGCTGATGACTCCCCCTCAGGTGAAGTAGAGGACTCCCCCTCAGAAGGTGAAGAGGATTCTGTTGGAGGTCTGTAAACAACTTCTTCGTCTTCGTCTTCAGAAACAATCTTCAAACCAGAGGAAGACCGAGATGAACCATCTAAAGACACATTAATGGACTTAAAGAACGATGTGTAATCAAATAACCAATCAGGGTCCACTCGTGAATCCGTTTCATTTCCTCCAGCCAGCGTACATCGAAGGATTCTACAATCTGCTTTGTCTTCTTAATGTAAACCCTATACGCGGTGCGTGCAACATATCCTACGAAATAACAATCATCGAATTTGGTATTGAAATTTGGGTTGGACTCCAGGTGAAGAAGGGTGCAAGGGAAGCTAAATACGCGAAAATGACTGACAGAAGGCTTATGACCATATAGAATTTCGTACGGAGTCTTCATCTGAGCTTTATTGATTAAAACGCAATTTTGAACGTAGTTAGAAGTGTTAATCGCCTTAGAAGAAAACAGGTAACTTGGAGTCATATAGCATCATCCTCGCAGCGTCTTTCAATGTTCTATTTCTTCTCTCAGCAACACCATTTTGTTGAGGTGTGTGAGTAGAGCTGTATTGACGCATAATTCCCTTTTCTATGCAAAAATGATCAAGAACATCATTCTTGAATTCTGTTCCATTATTAGTGTGAAGCGCCTTCATCCGGTTGTTGGTTTGTTCCCAATCAACACTATGAATTTCTTTATCAGATCAGCAACCCCAACTTTGTTGGATAAGAAGAAAACCCACATAAAACGAGAGAAGTCATCAATCACAACCAGACAATACGAATTTTTGTTGATGTTGAGGACCTTGATTGGACCAAATAAATCCATATGTAATCAATAGAGCACCTGACTGATTGAGTTAACATGTTTTGGCAGGTGTGGTTTTCTATGATGTTTTCCCTGGGCGCATGACACACACTTCTCAAAAGTTATAAAATCTCTCACAGGTAAACCATGGATCATCTCATTCTTCGCAAGAAAATTTAGGTTCTTGGCGTTAGCATGACCAAGTCTTCGGTGCCAGAACATTGCGTTCTGTTGTGAGACCTTCGAAAAGAGGCAAGTGACTTGCTCATGAATGTTGCTGTTCATATCAATAATGTAAGCATTTCCATCCCGATTTGATGTGACAAGAATCCACTCTTCTGGGATGACAATGCCTGGCTTGAGAATCATACACTCTTTGTCGGTGAAATGAGTAGAATATCCTTTGTCACAAATTTGTGAAACACTCAACAAGCTGTGTTTTAACTCGAGAGCAAAGTTAACATTTTCAAATCTTAGCACTCCATTTGTAACGGTTCCTCTCTGAGTGATCTTGCCACCTTCTCCGCCCGCAAAGGAAACATATCCCCCATTAAAGGATTGGATGTTGCTTAGTTGGGAGATGTCTCCTATCATATGACGAGAGCAGCCGCTGTCGACGTACCAAGGTCTGACGACATTCCTCCGCAACTGTCCTTGCAAAATGAGCCGGATCATTTAGATTTGGGAACCCAGGTCATCACTTTCCTGGGTTGACCCTTCACTTTCTCTGATTGATCCTTTAAAATTTTCAATTTTGAATAATCATTTTTAGTTTTTTCAGAGGATGGAAATGATTGATTGGAAGTTAATTTGGTCATCCATTAATATTTGGGTTTCATAACAGTCACAGGTGGTTTTGAAATAGGTTTCTTATCAGTTTGTATTGAGCATCTAGATGTTCTACCAGAATTGGTTGAAGATCCGGAACTGCTCTTTGACGAAACCGATCTTGGCGGAGCCTTGTTCGGTTTTAGAAAATAGTTTGTAACGTTTTCATGAAACACCTTTTTGTTCTTTTGATAAACTGCCCTTTTTCTACTTCGATTATCCTTCCAATCATCACCCTGAGAACGAGTTCTGGAGGACTTTCTAGTTAAAGAGCTTCCTCTAGATTTGTTCTCTCCTCTTGGTGACATATAATGTACAAAAATCCTATTTGGACAATTCTTAGCTATATGTCCACGAATACGACAGTTAAAACAAATATATTTATTATTAAAACGCGTACTGCTTTTCTCAGATTTATTTTCCTTCCTGACATCCTTATTTTTCCCACAAGAACATGTATAAGAAGCAGGTTGTGAGATAAGTGAGGGTGCATCGGATGGTGTAACTTGTGGAATTCGTGTGTTTTCATCAGAAGCACTACAAACATCAGAATTATCAAACAATTCGTCAAACACTTCAAAAAAGTTTAATTCAGTATCAGCAGAAGCATAAGTATCATGAAAAACATTGTCATTTTCAACATTAGAAATAATAAATTCTTTATTTAAAACTAAAACTTCAGGTTCAGACTCAGTTTTGTTATCAGAAACAGATCCGTCAACTTCATGCTTTGACTGATCAAAGGATTGATCTGCAGGCGAAGCAGAATCGTTAAAACTTTCAACATCAATAACTCGCCCAGAAACAAAACCTGTTGGCTTGCCATAAACCATGAAAGATTCGTTGGCAATCTCCTCATCAGAGACAGGGTGATACTGATAATTGTGATCGAAAGGAGGAGGCACTTTATCGTATCCTAAAGCCTTTTTCTGGTTTTGTTTGAATTACAGGCAATGGTCAATCATGTTGGCAACTACCTCGCTTGATATATCATACTTTTTAAAATGAAAATTTGTAGTTTCAAATTTGTCTTTTAATGTATCAAGCTCAGTAATTAACTCAGCATTCTGTTTCTTGATATAGTCATAGTTTTCTCATTTGTTACTGTAGTCTTCCTTAAATCTCCTAAATCCTTTATTTTTGTTTCTAACTAGGCCTTTAGGGGTTTTTGTCATTTTCTAAGTTGATAGCCCTCATATCTAAGGTCCTCTACTTCTCTACGTAATGATTCTATTTCCTCACAAAGAAGTTTAACATAATCATCACATGCCTGAGAACAAGAAGGTAAACTTACCTCACTTTTCTTGGGTTCAGAAGTAGAAGATACCATTAGTGCAAACTGCAGCTCCATCATCTTTTCTTCTGGATCAGCTGCAACATTCTTCATGGGAGCTTCATCATTGACTTGGGCCAGCGAGCATTCTCAGGTTTTGAAATGTTCAATGCTTGAGTCTGGTCCTCCCATTCAAATGACTGAGCAACCATAGCCTTCTCACCGTTGACATGAGCACCTCCCCAATTGTTTCCCACTGCAACCATTATCCTATCATTGTTCAATCTTCTATCCAGCTTCGGGTACTCAAGAGAAAAATGTTCTGGCTCGTGAGAGTTGAAACAAGGCAGCTTCCCTTTGTTGAACCCCACCTTTTTGTTAGCATTCATAGCCCACTTGTTCTTCCCAGTATTCTTGGCAAACTACTTAGCTCTGAATACTGCCATAGCTATCTGCCATGTGATGTTCATCTCTTCCACATCTTCTGGATGAATCTAATCCAAATCAGCAAATGAGAACTGAGGTGGAAGATCTCCAGCAACAAGATCAGTATAGTAGTTTACTAGTCCTACGACAAAGGCAAGATTGTCATCACATTCCTTTGTGTTTGAGTAAGAGGCCACAACTGGTACATTGGAGGAAGGAGCAGCTTGAGAATTGACATGCAGCTGGCTTTGCGATTGAGACATTGATGATGTAGTAGCAATGATTGGGATCTGAGATTGTTGAACAACAAATGCTTGACCTGAAGAAGGAATGATTGATGAAAGAGCGTTTTTGGAGGAAATTCTGAGATTTGCAGTCGAGTACGAATTCACATGGTTAATCTTTCATTGTTTATCATCAATATAACAAGATTTGATGATCGCCATTGTTTCAGCACGAGTCATGCGATTTAGATCCTTGATTTTCTTAATAACAGCTACATTCATCTCCCATGACTTTGGAAGAGCATGCAACAACTTTTTTTTATCTCAGATTTAGTTAAGAAGATCCCATCTATATTCATTTCGGTAGTGAGAGTTGTGAATCGCTGCAGTGTTTCTCCAGGAATGTAGTTGAACATGTTAAACTTTTGACGTAGCATATCCTGGCGGCTTTCCTTCATGTCTTCATTACCTTCATATACCTCAATCAAGGCTTCCCACAAAGCTTAGTTGAAGTATATTCTTTGAAACCTTCAGCTATATCAGGAGATAGAGCCATGGTCAAAGTGGCCAATACCCTTTCCTATTCCTCAACGTTCTCAAAGTCTTCATCAGTATAGTTCTCAACTGCTTTGTTAGTTACTTGTCCCGCAACAATGGTGGTAATTCAGAAAGGACCCTTGATGATGCTTCTCCATACCTTGAAGTCTTTTATTTTAATATACTTCTCAATCCTGTATTTCCACTCAGGAAAATCATCTGCAGACAGAAGTCTTGGAATGTGTGTAGTTGTGCCCATGACAGAATCCAACTCATGATGATGTGTTTGGCTTTACGAATCCATTAATTATTAAGTTTTAAGGCAAAGATTTAAAACAAAATTGTCAAAAATTCAATTTTTGGTCAAAACTTGAGTTCACGGTCAAGATTGGGTTTGTATTCGTATACTCAGTTTACGGTCGAGAGATTACGGTCAGAGTGTTTACAATTTTTGAAGCTAAGTTTACGGTTATTAAAGATACACAAATTATGGTTTTTGAATGTTCTTGAGTTTACGGCCGTAAGCTTATTGCAGTAAACTCCCAGAAGTTCATGAAAACACAATTTTGAAGAGGATTCGATCCCTTTTAACAGCTAAAGTGCCAAACCCAATCTTGAACAGTGAAGAAAACGGCCAAAAACTCGATTGTAAGATGCTTTGACACCGGTTTTGCTCTGATACCAATTTTAAGGTCCTGAAATGGATCGTTACCAATGATCAAGCAATAAAACAATCAAATAGAATAAGAATCGGAGTAGAAAACATAATTGAAACAAGCTTGCACACGCTTTTATTGCTTAAAACGTCTGGTACAACTTGTTCTCTATAGCTGTGAACTCTCTGGTATTAACAACCAATAATGACCTAGACAACCTCTATTTATAGGGGACAATGACCGTAAATAAGACATGGATCGGAAACAGTGTTTACGACCATAAACTAGTTTACGTCCGTAAACTCACCATAATACCGTGAACCCTAATTTGACCTACTATTACACCGAAAATACTCAAAATAACTATTACAAATGAAAACCGAGGCTAAACCATTAATTGAGCCCTTCACATTTCGTGTGATAAATGGCCTATGAGAGCAATTCGAATTTGCATCATTTGATCCACCATGTGTACCCGGATTATGGGGCGTCTGAAGCATTGGTGACTGAGGCTCATGCACAGACTCATGGCCATGCTCAGGCTCATGTTCATGCTCAGGCCCATTATAGAAAAAATCACTAGCAGGCTCTTCATTGTTTCATATCATCTCATAACCATATGCAATACCCTTCCCAACATTTTGTACCACCCCTATATCTATTATAGCATTAGTCAATCCCATTTGCGTATTTATGGCACCCATGCTACTACTCCCTGAGAATCCCGACCTTGTCGTCCTAACTGAAGTGCGTGAAAGGCCACCTGGAAAAGGGATGCTTGGAATGTCATTAGGGTCGGACGATGACCTGGATGTCGGTGATGAACCAACCAAAAAAGGGTTTTGTTGAAGGCCACTAATGTCAGGAGATGACAGCCCCCCCGATACAGAACCTCCTGTAAAAGTGTTATGTGGAAGGCAAGTAGGATCGGGCAAAGGCGTTGGCCTGGCTCCCGATAGAAAACCACTGCGTGGACGGCCACTAGGGCCAGACAAAGTTGATGACCTGGCTTCTGCTACAAAACCACCTATAAGAGAGATGTGTGGAAGGCCACTAGGGTTAGACAACGTGGATGGCCTACCACCCGATGGAGGACCAACCAGAAAGAGGTTACATGCTAGGCCTTTATCAGACATGCTTTGTTTATAGAACAAAAATAGTCAAATATATTAGATGATAGTGAAAAATAACAAATAGACTAGCATATACATACCATATTATAAATATAAAATAAAATGTGATAACAAAAATATTAAAGTGTGTATACCATATAAGATAAAACAAAGTTCCTAGCATTCGTCCTTATTTGGATCAAAGTAGTCAAAATAAACCGGTTCATCTCTATCGTCTTCATCTGTATCATCTTCTTGGTTTCCCGCTTCAGAACCCTCACACCCACCAGAAGATATTTTCTCAAAGTTAGTTATATTTGAGGCTAAGCTCAAACGTTCAGTAACATTTACTTCATTCGATAACTCAAACCGCTCATGAAGATGGAATAATCCATTTGGTTCTATATTTCCATCAAGTGCAACTTTCGTTTCAGCTTCGGTGACTTCAAATACCCCTCTTGGTTTTGTCTTGACAACCTCCCAAAGATCTTTTGTTTCCTTTGTCACCATAGGATATGGTGTATAAAGTACTTGTTCTGCTTGTGATGCCAAACAAAAAGGGTCGTTAGTTTGAATATGAGACTTAGGTTTAACATCAAGCAACTGATTTTTGTTAACTACTACACTGCATATATTATCAAACCAAGTGCATTTGAATAGTACAACAGTCGAGCACCCAATTCCATAATAGTAAATATCTAGGATCTTATCCAATAAGTCGTAGTAGTCTGACTCTTCGCCATTATACGTCTCCCCCCTCATGTATAGTCCATAGTTATTCGTTGCACGCCGTTTACCATATTCTTGTATGTGGAATTTATAACCACCTACAAACTAGTCGTGATAAGACCGAGAATCCTTTGAGGGGCCATTTTCTAAAGGTTCTAAATGTTTAGCACTTCCATAGGTTGAGTCCCTCGTTACCTAGATTAAAGAGCATATATGCAAAATGTTTGTTGAAAAAAAAAACAAAAATTAACAAGTATGATTGAATTTGTTTTACTTTGTTACTATTTAAACCATTTTGTAAAGTAATTATCTCTATGTATTAAATTGTTTCATTTTGATATGATGCTTAGGCTGCTCGATTAAACTTTAGGATGAAAGGTGCAACTTTTTCAAACTTTAGTAGGATGTAAGTGTGTGCTTTGTGAAGTTCTTCATGTTTCAAGAGTCTTTTCTTTCCACCCTTTTCATGTAATCTTCTTGATGGAAAGGAAAATACGCTTAATAGATCTCCACTTGAAGAATTTCCATGTTCTGGTGCGAAATTTCGTGGCTCTTGATTATGGCGTGTCTCAACCGTGGGGGCAAAATATAAAGAACAACAAGTAGCGATTTCATTCACTAGATGTTCATTAATGTTTGAACCTTCAACCCTTTCTTTGTTCCTAATTATTCTTTTTATTATGCCCAACCTCCTATACTTAGAAATTATCAAAAACGTGTTATGAATACTAAATGTATGATTAGGTGTTCCATGGAATCAAAGAAACTTGGAGGGAATATTTTCTCCAACTTGCAGATGGTTTGAGCAATAATGTGTTTCATGTTGTATTGATGAGATTATTGCGCTATTAGATCGATAGATTCTAAACAGATAAACAAGAATAAAGCAATCAAAGAACACAAGAATGGATCAAAAGATGTCGAATGATTAATATCTCACACCTCAGAAGAGCTTGATGAAGAACTTCGACTGTAGAGGTATACTTAGGGTTACAATGCAAAAGCTATTAATGAGAATGTTAACCTTAAAGTTATACCTACATGCATAATATATAAGCAAACCCTAATGCTCCAACCATGGTTGGAGAGGCCCAAACTGGGTAATTAAAATACTAACATTAAGCCCATATGATGGAACAATCTAGACCCAAAAATCCCCCCTTTGCGTCAATAGAGGCGAGAGATTAGTTCAGTTGATAAAGAGCAGACTTCTTCACTGTCTTGAACACCTTCGGTATAATGGAAAAAAGAGTATGACGAAAAGTTATATACCACTGAAGCATGTCAGAGAAGTTTTTCTTATCTGAATCACTATTCTGTTTACACCTTTGAGTCATATCAAGTACGTGCTCCAAGCAGGAAGTGGAGAACAAATGTTTGTCAACTACAGAGAAAAGGATTTTTTCACCTTCGCCTCTTGTAAACATAACAATATGATATGTTAGATCGATCTTTCCCATCTTCATTTTATTAAGATCACTCGGCTTCCCGATGGGCTTCACATTCGGTTTCTTCCTCAAAACATTTGCAACCTCCTGATCCATCTTAGCAACTTCATGGATGTAGGAATCCAACATTCTCTTAATGTGATCGAGGATTGGCTCATACTACTGTTGATTAGTAAGCAGAATGTTGAACAGCAGAATCCAATCGTATGGGTTTAGATTTGGAACATCAGCTGAAGAAATCATATGAACCGAGTTATTAGAACCTCGGGTAACCCTGAACTTCACATTGATAAATTTACCAGCAATAGTCGGTTTCAATACCTTGACAGAGGTTATTTTCTGAGCACTCCATGTCAAGTATTGAGGTTGAGCAAATTCAAGATAATAATCGATTAGATCTTGATGAAACTGTGGGTGAGGAGAAGGGACTTCAACCATTGGATCAAAACAATGGAACACAAATGGCCTATTAGTGATAGACATGTGAAAATGAGACTCCCTCATGTTTCACAATCAAACGAGGCAATAGGTTCCAGTCAGTGAGTGTTGGGAGACTCAATCGCTTCTTTGATTAATCTTTCCTGGGTCCAAGTGGGAAAGAGAGTATGCTTTCAAATCAGAGCATCTTGAGCTTCTTTCTGCTTTCGCTCTTTCTCTTCTTCATCTCTGGCTATTCTCAAATTTTCATCAATCTCTTTATCCCTTTTCTTCCTCTTTAAAGCCTCGACAATAATTTCTTCTTGATCTTCATCACTTCTTCCACAACACCCTTCAGTTTTTCCTGTCCACCAGAACATGAAGCTACGTTAACCTTCATTTTGGTTTGGATAATGACTGTGGGTGGAATTGGAGGATTTTGAGCAGCTTCTCCCATTGTTGCGGAGTGACCACGGGCTCCGTAGCACCCTAGATCTGACTCAATATCTGAATAGTAGGAAGAAGTTTAGCAGTCAAGTGATTCCAAATAGTAAGGGTGAGAATAGGATCATGAGCATTAACAAGATTACTGAGAATCAAGAGAACACCCCTAACACTACTTTTAAGAACTTCCCGCTCAGTCTTGAGTGATGCAATCTCCTTCTGGGCTTGAGCAATATGAGTAGACTGGACTTCAACTTATGTAGTCTTTCGAGCAAGTTCGTCCATAATCTTGTTTTCCAAGCCCAAGTCAGCCTGAAGCTTATCAAAGCAAGAGTTGACCGAAGTGAGAAGAGAAGTGTGATCAGCTTGGAATGCAGTTCTAATAGAATCAAACTTTGTTTTTTCTTCTTGAAGGGACTTGGAGAGAGAATCAATGGAAGCATTAACCTTTGCAACATTGGAGTCTACATGGCCTTTGAATGATTCCAAGAAATTCTTTGAATCATGAATAAGATCTGTCACTTCAGTTGTTGCTTTCTTGCAGGAAGATGTGGAAGCATTCACAGACTTTGTAGATCTGTCGATTGAATTTGTATATTGTTGAAGAGTTGTGTCAAGAAAAGATTTTAAAACCACATATGAATAAGTTGCCGGAGAAGCAAGAAATTTGTCAAGCTTATCTTTAAGACTCTTCCAATGGTGTTTTGTCACCAAAGAATCATCATCATCTTCACTTGGAATCCGATAAGGACTGTAATAAGTGGAGTAAAAATCAAAGTTTTCACCTGCCAGAGTAGGCTCAGAGTCTGCCGAAGGAGATGGTGAGAGAGGTTTGGTGGTAACAGGGGTTTTAATGCCAATGGTATGTGCCCCCGTATCAGATACGTTGACACTCACCGAAGGTCTAGTTGTTGTTGTTGTTGTTGTTGTAGCTTGAGAAAAGATTGGAGGTGGTAGTGGAGCAGTAGTAATAGGTTGAGAAGTGACAGGTGGTGGAATGGGAGCAACCGAGATTGGTTTTGTGGTTTGTTTTGAAGAAGGAGGAGGAGTAGGAACATCAATATTTACCTTAGGAGTTGGAGACCGAGGAGGAGTCTTTCCTCTTGGTTAGCCTTTGTGTTGCACCTCCTCTTCTTCCTCCACTAATTGCTCCTCTTCATTGGAAGTAATAGGCGTCGGTGCCTTCGGTCGCTTTGCCATCTTCTTGATCTTTTTCTTTTTGGGAGCGGAAGGTGCATCTTTATCAGCATTACGATTTTTATGAAATGAGGGACCTTTGGTCTCGGCTTTCTTAGACTCTGATTTCTTCCCCCTCTTGGTAGGTTTGTCAGCAACATCTAAAGCAGTCTACATCTTAGGAGTGAGTTGGTGTGGACCCGAAGGAGTCAATTTCTTATAATCGTCCATGACTTTACTTTCACTAGAGACACATCGGATCATCGATTCAAGAATAGAACCGATGTACATGAACTTTGTAGGGTCACAAAAAATTATATTGGTCGTGTGAAAAGTAGCAATAGAAGACAACAGAGCATCCACCATGACAGGAATCTGAAAAGTCTCAATGGCTCTGCAAGTGACTAATGTCCAAAAACAACCGTGTGAAATCTCAGAATGTTTGGATGAGGAGTTGAGACTCTGCACTAGTTGTGACCAGATTAATGAACCATAATCCAAATGGATTCCACTGTAGAGACGATAAAGAAAGGTCATGAAATCTTTACTCGCCTCATCCGACCCTATAACCCTTTCTGCTAACCCCTTGTAAATAAGTGTGAACATACCATTCCATTGATGTGGTAAACATGACTTCTTGAATTTCGTCACCATAGTAAGAACGTCTGTGTATCCCAGGTCATGGAACATCGAAAATAACTGAGTTGTTGTGATGAAATCCAGAGAGATGACAGAAGCATCTGTAGCAAGCCCTAGTAGTGAATAGAAGCATGCTTTAGATACAGATGTCTTGTGATTAAAGATGTCGAAGAAGATCCCTTCCTTGTGTTTGTTGTAGGAAGCAGTGGAATTGACATGTGATAGAAGGTACATGGGAACTTATTCGACTTGTGTGAGAGCAATCATCAATGGAGAATACTTGAGACACTCTACAACATGAAACATGTACGAATCATAAAGGAAAGGATTTAGTTGAATAACCAGATTCTGATTGGGTTTGATCATAAGAAAAGATGATGAAGCTATTTGATCTTGAAGAGAGGATGATTCTACCATTGTTGTAGTGAAGAAGAAGATGAACAGTTGTAAATTGCGTATTGTATTCAAGAGAGATGTTTAAGAAGGTAAGGAGGTATAGTAGGTGTGAGAACCCCTTTTTATACCGTTTCCAAGAGAGAGAAAGTATCCGCTGTGTTGATGATACAATCTCTAAAATGCCGCTTGAAAAAGCGCTATTTGACAGCTTGGTTTCCCTAGATATACGTTAGCAGGCGTGGGTTTATGAATCGTTTCAAATTCATGCGCCCAATACAAATTCTTATTCTATGAGTCATGTGGAATTCTTATTCAATTATTGTCTCTTCAATTTTGAAAATGCTTCAAAGTCAAATACAAGTAGCTACAAACTAGACTCATCCGTTCTCTTCATGTTATGCAATCTTCGCTCCTCCATAAGAAAGTAAACCACCATATATGTAAGAACCGAAAGAACAAATCTGAAAAGTTCCATTAGTACCAAAAACAAGAGTTTGGAAAATCATAAAGATCTTCATGCAAGAGTGTGCCAAAGAAAAAGAAATAAAGCAAGATGTGTGTGGGATATAAGTGATGTCTTTGAAGACATGAAACGAATGATCCCGGGCACGAATCTCTTCCTTGAAAGTCAACAGAGATTGAGAAGTGTCTTTTTGGTTTCCTGTGAAATACGATAAAATGTTTGTTAAGAAACATTGAAAGATATATTTTCAAGTATAGGCTTTAGTGGGTGGTTTATCTTCAACCGAACTTCGATACTTAAAATAAGACTGAAAATAGGATGAAGTACTTGTGAGACCGATGTGGTCTATTGAACAAGTAGGTTGGGGAATATATTTTGTGTCTAGATAATAAGAATTCTCAAAAACAAAACTGAAACTGGATCTTATGGGTAGACACGTCTTGGTGATAGACAATGTCATAAAGATCATGCAAAAATTAAAAGGAGATTTCTGGAGGTACAAGATATAGCTTGAACATTTTAGCATTCACTGTCAATTCATTCAAGGTGTTGGACTTTGGGTCTCACTCAGCATGTGGTGAACGTACCTAAGATCATCAACACAGATGTTGTGTAACTATAAACCTCAATGGTAATTGTTGAGTGTCTCAAGGGTTACCATTGTGGAGCGAAAAGTGATGGAAAAAAAAGAGGTGGTTAAAGAGCCGAAAGTACCTCTGCTAATTAAGAATGACAAAGCAGAAAACTCTTAACTTATTGTGAGAAGAGTAAGGTAGCTCGTGACTTGAGTGAATTTAGCAGCCTAATTGGGAATAAACGATAAGTGTCGATCAAATCATTAAGGCTTCACTCAGAGTCTAGGAGGCTTCGGTGTACATACAACATGCTTCTAGGGACACTTAACTAGTACAAAGATAAGAGTGTTAAACGTGCCCCAACTCCAATTGGAATTGAGATAGCATCTATGATCGTCAAACACACAAAAAAAAAAAAAAAAAAAACGAAACGAAACACAAAAGAAAATATTTTTGAAGTTTTGTAATTTTTTGAAAAAGAATATGGGTAGAAATTAAAATATTTTTGGAGTTTTTGGAATTTCTAAAAAAATAATAAAAATAGAGAATAAACTATTTTTGGAGTTTTTGGAATGAAAATAAAAGAGAAATAACAGGTAAACGAAAAGATAGACAAGACATACAACCGGAACCAAACTTCATAAAGATCAAGCGAAATGGGCCGAGCGTTTAGTTCATTTCGTTCCCTAAAAATTCCGGAACCGAAATAGACTGAGCGTTCTCTATATTTCGCTTCTCCAATTTTTAGTGAAACGGAAGGGGTTTCGATACCGACTCAGCTTCCATCATTCCGAAGCCTTGTAGAATTTTACTGAAGCTTGGTTCCGGTAGGGCCTTAATGAAGATGTCAGCCAGTTGATCTGAGGACCGAATGAAGTGAACTTCAACGTTACCGTCTTCCGCATGGTCCTTTATGAAGTGGTATCTTAGTTCAATACGTTTAGTCTTCGAGTGTTGCACTGGATTGTGACGAATCGTACTTTCTGAGTCACACTAGAGGGGAATCTTCTTCATGCTTAAGCCATAGTCTCTAAGTTGGCTTTGTATCCACATGGATTATGATGTACAGGATGCTGCAGCGATGTACTCAGCTTCAACTGTGGAAAGAGACACACAAGTTTGTTTCTTTGATTGCCAGCTGACTAGTTTACCATCGAGAAACTGGCACCCACCAGTTATGCTCTTTCGGTCTAATCCATACCCACCAAGATCAGCGTCAGAAAAGGCTTGAACAATGAAACCGGATTTACAAGGATAACAGAGACCGAGAGACGAGGTTCGCTTCAAATACTGGAAGATTGTTTTCACTGAAACCATATAAGGTTCTCTTGGGTTAGCTTGAATCCTGGCACAATAACAGACAGAAAACATTATGCCCGGTCTACTAGCCGTTAGATACATTAGTGACACTATCATTTGATGATAGAGACTCATATCCACAGCCGGTTTCTCAAGAGATGGAGTTAGCTTAGTGACAAATGCCATTTGAACCTTTAATTTGGAATCTCCTGTCAAGCCGAACTTTGCCAATAGTGTCTTTGTGTAAGATTCAATCCAAGGAAAAAGTTAATCAGACCCATTGTGCTCATCTCAAATTTAGTCTCCATCAACTTCCTGAATTCAGTTGTTAAGCTAAGATTCGTGGAGCCGAAGATGATGTCATAGACATAAATCTAAACTATCATTAAGTGTTCACCCTCTTTCTTGTGAAAGAACTTTGGGTCAATCGAACCTTCTTTGAATTTTGACATTTTGAGAAAACATGTTAGAGTTTCATACTAGGCTCTTGGGGCTTGTTTCAAACCATAGACTGCTTTATCCAGTATGTAGCAGCGATCAGGATACTTATCGTTCACAAATCCGGGTAGTTGTTCAATATATATACTGTTTGTTCTAGTTATCCGTTCAAGAAAGCACATTTTACTTCCATTTTGAAAAATTTGAAGTTTTTATGTGTAGCATATGCCAGAAAGATTCTCACTGATTCCAACCTTGCTACAGGAGCGAAGGTCTCTTCATAATTTATTCCTTCTTCCTGACAATATCCTTTCACCACGAGCCTTGCTTTTTTGTGAATTACGTTACCTTTTTTTTTATCAAACTTATTTCTAAAAACCCATTTTAAACCAACTAAAAATGCATCCTTTGGTGTGGGAATCAGCCTCCAAAAACGATTTTGTTGAAACTCAAGGAGTTCGTCTTGCATAGCTTGCACCCAATCAGAGTGATCAATAGTAGCATCTACCGTTTTGGTTCAATTTTGGAGATAGACAAATTAAACATGATGAATTCTACTTGAGATAATAAAGCAGCTTGTTTCACCTTCAGTTGATAGCGTGTGAGAACTCCCTCAGATGATTTACCAATGATTTGAGTTTTAGGATGATACTTTGTCCATTTTATGAGAGGAGGGTAATTTTGGGTCGTAGGTAGGATCCAATTCAGCATTAATTTGTTCTTCAGGTTCTGATTGATCACCTTCGTCATGTTTATTGTCATTCTCCCACTCAAATGGTGAAGCATACCCCATATTTTGATCAGAATTCTCCCCCTCGGTTGGACTTTCATGGGTTGAGGTTTGTGATCGGTTCTCCCCCTGGAAAGGAAATTCGGTTGTTTTGGTGCAGACGACCCCTCCCCCTGGAATGTAGAGCTTTCTTTTGGAGGGTCAGTTGAAGTTGGAGGTTCGCTTGATTTGTTAGGTACGATTGGTGTCTGCTTGTCGACTTAAGGTTCGCTTTCCATATCTTTTTGCAGCTTCATCGATAATCTTCTTCAAGTGGTTGATTTTAATATCAGCTGCTTTTACTTCCGAGTGAACTACCTTTTCTGCTTCATCAAAAAGTAGCATGTGTTCTTTAAATAAATTGGAAATAGGAATCGAGACTTGACCTGATTCTTGAAAGATTTCCTCCGTTATTCAAATAAAAAGTAGCATGTGGTTGATTTGTTAGGTACGTTGGACTTTCGCTTGTTCGAATCTTCTTCAAGTAATTATCATCAAATGTAACATAGTAGGTTTCTTCAATCTTCTTTGAGCATTTATTCAGAACCCTATATGTCTTTGAAGTAAGTGAGTAACCAAGAAAGATTTCTTTGTCAGCTTTTACGTCAAACTTGCCTCGGTTCTCTTTCGAGTTGAAAATAAATCATCTTGAACCGAACACGAGGAAAAAATTCACATTAGGCTTGCGATTATTTGAATCTCTTATGGTGTGATGGAAAATCATTTGCTGAGGAAGGTTCGGTTCTGAGTTTAACATGCAACAACTATTGCATCTGCTCAGAAGTACAGTGGAAGAGAAGCGAAGGTCAGCATGGTTCGGGCTGCTTCACACAATGAACAATTTCTCCTTTCAACGATCCAATTCTGTTGTGGAGTGTAGGGAGCAGAGAAGTTGT
This sequence comes from Lactuca saligna, assembly GCF_052625555.1. NCBI lineage: Eukaryota > Viridiplantae > Streptophyta > Magnoliopsida > Asterales > Asteraceae > Lactuca > Lactuca saligna. Next base: position 54,977,044 of record NC_136425.1, read on the forward strand.
GAGTTACTTCCTTTTCAACCAGAAACTCTTCAAAGTCTTTTTTTTTGAACTCTAGACCATTATAAATTCTTATATTTCTTACCTCCTTTCACAATTGCAATTCCACTTGCTTGATAAAAACCTTCAGCTTTGGAGTCGCCTATGATTTCTGTTTAAGAAAGTAAACCCAGTTGAAGCGTGAAAAATCATCTACAATTACAAGTAGAAACTTACTACCACCGATGCTTTCGATACCCGAAGGGCCACATAGGTTGATGTGTAGTAGTCCAAGAGGTTCGATGATTTTTCTATTGATACGAGAAGGTTGACTCTTTCGACTTTGCTTGCTCATCTCACATGTTGTGCACAGATGTTCCTTGTCAAATTTAAGAATAGGAAGTCCACACACGTGATCCCCAAGCACCAGTTTATTAATATATTTGAAGTTCAGGTGCGAGAGTCTTCGGTGCCACAACCAACTTTCATTTGATTTCGCCTTCGTTAGGAGGCATACTGCTGCCTTTCCTCTTATTGGGTTGAGATTCAGAGGATGCATCTCGCCTTTGTGCATGGATTTCAACAAAACTTTCTTAGTTTTCTTCTCAATGATCGTTGAACCATTGTCATCGAATGAAACCTTTAATCTAGTTCCCACAACTAGTTGAGAGACGCTAATTAGATTATGCTGCAATCCTTCCACGTAAGCAACTTTACGAATCTAAAATTCGTCGTTTGTAATCATCCCATGTCCTTTGATTGTGCCATATTAGTTGTTTCCATATTTTACACATCCACCATCCTCAAGGGATCGGAAATCCCTAAGCTCTTCCCTCCTTTCTGTCATGTGACGAGAGTAGGCACTGTCAATATATCATTCGTCGTCAAACTGCTCATCATTAATAACCTGTAAAAATTAAGCAGATTTAGGAACCTAAAGTCTCTTGGGCCCTGGTGACTCTTTTGCATAATAGGGAATTGCAGCAGAAAGATCAACCAAATATGTTCTTTTTATTAATGTGGTTTCATCTTTTCGTTTGATGGTGTAAACTTTGATTTTATTTTTATCTTGCTTCAATTGGGGTGTGTTATTGTTATTTGGTTTTTTAGTTGAGTTTTTCTTTGGATCCCTAAGGTTAGCTGACTTTTTCTTAACTTGAGCTTCATTATTGGAGACGCACTTTCCCTTTCCTTTGATATTCTTCACCGGGTTTGGTTTTGGTTGTGAGTGAGGATAATGGGATTTAGGACCGAAACTTAACTTTCGGTTCTTGGCGTAGTAAGAGTTGGGACCGAAACTTCATTTTCGGTTTTTCTAACTACATGTGTGGCAATGCTTGCATGAAGTAGATTTGTCCCTTGATTTTTCATTTACTTTGGGATTGGATGCCTTTTTAGAGTGAGAATAATTAGGGTTTTAGGACTGCGAAAACTTTTTTTTATCTCATTGATATTCTTCTTGTATCTCTTGTTCCTCTGCCTTTTCTGTTCAGTGAGTTGCTCTTGATTCTTGTGAATGTTCGCTCTAGTTTTCGGTTTCTCAACATGCTCTCCGGTTTTTGTTGAAGATATGTAGATGCTTTCATTGGTTCGTTTGGTATCCCTTTCGTGCCTGTTGAACTTGGCTTATCAAAACTTGAAGATTTGTTGATGGGTTCAGCCACGTATCTACCCTTGACTCTTTATGAGGTTTACTCCGATAGGCCAACCGTTTCGTCTGCATTGTCAATTGGAGCAGACCAGAAGAAATTATCTCATCCTTCATCATTATCTTTATCTACCATGGATACCAATTCTGTCGTTTGTTACTTTGTTACTCTTTTAACGACATATACTTGGTTCGGCACTATTTTTACCTTTTGATAAACAACCACCTTTTCTTTGAGGGTCTTGGATTTGTCCTTAGATAAGCGAGCGAACTCAACAGAATTTTCAGTAATGAGAGGTTTCGCTAACTCAGGTTCGCTCTTAAGAAATTCTGAACAATCGACCTCATCTTTTACTGAGATTTTTCTCATCTCATTGTCACTATCAAATTCAGAAGTGGTTTCTAAATTCATTTGATGTTGTGAACTTAATTTGGCTTTTGATGAGTCAAACTTTTGTATGGTCTCCGTCTTGATTGTTAATTTGTCATTTTCGTCCAGTAAATTCCTAAGCATGCATTTATGTTCTTTGGATTCAATAAAGGTCTCAATTTTTTCTAGTCCTTATTTGTAAGTTTCTGAAACCTCATATGATGGCACAATGGATTCACATTCAGCAATGAATTCATCTTCCTTAAATTCAAGCAAGGGCAAATCATTTTGTGAATCTTCCTACCAATCTCAGTCTAAATTCAACTGAGTGATGTTTGCGTATTGAAGGGTTCAATTAGTGGTTTGGTCTAGGCTTTAATTTGTATAATGGTCGTTTTAGTCATTTGGAACATTTCGAGGGTGTTTGGAGAGTTTACGGCCTGAGCATGTGTTTACGGTCGTAAACAGGTTTATAGCCATAAAACCTGTTTACAGCCCGTGTCCCCTATATAAAGGGTTGGTCCTTGTCATTTGAAGTTGTTGATGCCTTAGAGTTCATGGTCACTATAACAAGTTGTACCCAATGTTTTTTTAGTTATAAAGCGTGTGCAAGCTTGTTTTTCTTCTTCTTGTACTCTAATTCTTGTTTCTTTGATTGTTTGATTGTTTGATCACTGGTAAGATTCGTTTCTAGGACCTTACAATTGGTATCAGAGCAAGGCCAGTTTCAAAGCATCATTAAATCGAGTTTTCGGCCATTTAAACTCATACTCTTCACTGTTCGAGATTGGGTTTGGTATTTTCATTGCAAAAAGGGGTCGAATCTGCTCTAATTTCATGTTTTCGTGAACTTCTAGGAGTTTACTGCCAAGAGATTACGGTCGTAAACCCTGTTTACCGTCATAAACTCAAGAATCTTCTTGGATCGTAAACAGAGCATCTTCAATAACCGTAATCAGTGCATCTTTATTGACCATAAACTACTAGACCATAAATTACTGGACCGTAAACTCTTGGACCGAAAATCTGACCGTAAACTCAGTTTACGGCCGTAAACCCATCTGAGCGGAAACTTATTTTTGACATTTTTCTTATTTTACTTTTTTACTTTAAAATAATAAAGAAGATGGATTCTCAAAGTCAAACACATCATAACGAACTAGATTCTGTTATGAGCACAACCACACGTATTCCAAGAATGTTGTCTGCAGATGGTTTTCCCGAATGGAAATACCAGATTGAGAAGTATATTAAAATGAAATACATTAAAGTTTGGAGAAGCATCATCAAGAGTCATGTCTGAATTACCACCATTGTTGCAGGACAACTAGTTGAAAAAGCAGTTAAGAACCATACTAATGAAGATTTTGAGAAAGTTGAAGAACAGGAAAGAGCTTTGGCTAATCTGAGCATGGCTTTATCTCCTTATATAACTCAAGATTTAAGAGAATATACTTTAGCTAAAGCTTTGTGGGAAGCCTTGATTGAGGTGTATGAAGGAAATGAAGACATGAAGGAAAGCCACCAGGATATTCTGCGACAGAAATTCAATATGTTCAACTATATTCCCGAAGAAACCCTGGAGGCACAACTGCAACAATTCACAACTCTCACTACTAAGATGAACAAATCTGGGATCTTCTGGACCAAGTCTGAGATAAATAAAAAGATACTGAATGCTCTTCCAAAGTCTTCGGATATGAATGTAGCTGTTTTTAAGAAGACCAAGATACTGAATGCTCTTCACAACTTTCATCAACCACTTCTTCCTCAGGGCAAGCATTTGTTGTTCAACAACCTCAGATTCAAACCTTTATTGTTGCGTGATGCATGCCTCACTCACAAAGCCAGTCGTATGCTACTCCACAAGCTGTCCCCTCTTCTAATATGCCAGTTGTGGCCTCTTCCACAAACACAAAGGAAAGTGATGAGAATCTTTCTCTTACCACTGGACTTGTTAACTGCTACTATGCCCTCTTAGCTTGAGAGCTTCCACCTCATCTATCATTTGCTGATCTGGATCAGATTCACCCAAAAGATGTGGAAGAGATGGATATCACATAGCAAATAGGTATGCCAGTATTCAGGGCGAAGCAGTTTGCTAAAAAGATAGGGAAGAATAACTGGGGGATGAATGCTGACAAGAAGGTAGGCTTCAGCAAAGGGAAGCTGCGCTGTTTTAACTGTTACGAGCCGGGTCATTTTACTCGTGAGTGCCCGAAACCAGATCAAAGGATGAACAATGACATAACTACGGTAGCTGTGGGAAACAATCGTGGTGGTGTTGCGGTCAACGGTGAGACTGCTATGGTTGCTCAGTCATTTGACTGGGAGGACCAGATTAAGGCTCTGAATATTTCAGGACCTGAAAATGCTCACCTAGCCCAAATCAATGATGATGTTCCCATGGAGAATGTTGCAGCTGCTCCTAAAGAAAAGGTGATGGAGCTGCAGTTTGCACTGATGGTATCTTCTACTTTCGAACCCAAGAAAAGTGAGGTAAGTTTACCTTTGTTGGGTCATAATTATTGGTTTATACTTCGTTTTCCTAGGAAAATATATTTTTTCTATAATATAATATGTAATATTGTGGCTGAGTACGGTTGCACATGTGTGTGCGGGCGCACACCCTGTGTATGGTCGCACACGCATGTGCAGCTGTACACTCGTGTACTACTGGTGGCCCATGTCTCATATATATAGGGTGAGGAGTGCATGTGAGTGTAAGGCTAGAGAAGAGAGAGAAACTAGAGAGGAACTAGTGTGTGTGTGTGAATCTCTTGTAAGGATCATTACTCATATCATCAATACATTAGATTCATCTTAATTTTTCTTCTTCTTCTCTTCTATTTGATCTAACATTATCCAATTGATTGGGATTCCGCACCATCAATTGGATCTGATTGATACACAAACAATTTTGGGAACTTACAATTGGTATCAAAGCAAGGTTGTATCAGTCAATTTTGTCAGATCTGGAGTTTATTTGATCTTATTTTGAAAAGATAATTGGGATTTTGGATAGATATCTGAAAAATAAGGGGGGTTTCTTCTTTGAATTTTTTTATAAAAACGAGTTTTTGATCGAGTTTTGGAGCAAAAAAGGGTGAAAAACGTCGTTTTTTTTGCGAATCTGTTGAAGGTGTGCGGCCCAGAGTATACGGCTCAGTGTGCGGTGTTGGATTACGGCTTGGAGTGTGCGGCTAGGTCTTTGGTTCTCAGTCTCGCCTCGGAATCCACGACTCAGCTTCGCTCTCGGCTCAACAACGTCCGACTCGCATGCAGCTTAGTCTTCATAGCAGCGTCCAATAAAAAGGGACACGAAGTTTGGGTTGCCGGGGATCGAACCCGGAACCTCTAGATTCAAGTCAGCGCGCCTTGCCAACTCGTCCAACAAATCTTTTGTGACAATCCTTCGTTTTTTAAAAACATAACTTCGTCTTCTCAGTTCCAACTTTCGAATTTTGACATTTTAAACCCCAAAAATTCAAATTTTATTTTTATAAATCCTTTTTCAACTCAAAATTATTTATTTTCATTTTTTACTTTTATTTTTTACTTTTGACTTTAAAATTTTGACTTTCACCTTCAAGTTTGACCTTTGACTTTAACCTTTGACATTCTCGTTTGACTTTTAATTTTTCAAATTTAGTTTTTCGGTTTGACTTTTAAGTTTGACTTTTGAGTTTGATTTTTTAAAATTGACTTTTAAGGTTGACTTTCTCGGTTTTTAAGTCAAAGGGCAATTTAAAAAAATAAAAATAAATAAATAAATAAAAATAAAAATAAAGTAAAATAAAAAAATAAAATAAATAAATAAATAAATAAAAATTAAAAAAAATGAGTTCCACATCAATTTCGGTAAATGAAGTTTCATATACTCCATCTTGTAAAGCTACGATTAAATTTTTCGCAAACAAATTGATTTGCTAAAAAGGGAAAATGAGGACCTTAAATATGAAGGTCATACTCTAAGGAAAGGTCAGAAACTCTTAAAAGCACAACTAGAAGCAAAAACCAAAGACCTTAAACGCAAACTTGATGTTGTAACTGAAGAACTTGACGCTTTGAAAATTAAGTGTGGAAAAACAGATATTAGTTTCAAAAATTAGATTGCGTCAAGTAAGATAGTCGAGTCCTTATTTGAAAACCAATTAAAATTGAAAGATAATCAAAACAAGGGTTTAGGGTATGATTGTGTTCCTCCACCTTTTAATCATAACTACACATTCATCCCTATGACAAATGAAGAAATTGACAAGGAGGCACATCTCCAATATGGGAAACATGTTGCGGTTGTGCCAGAAAAGGATGAAGTGAACGTTTCTAATGATTCTGTTACATGTGTAAGTAAAGTAGCAGAAGATGAGAACAAGGAGAAAACTATTGAACAATCCACTGACTCCTTGAACTCTGAATCTATTGCTTCGAACTCAGTTGCTTCTGATCAACCTGCTGTTGGTAAATACAGGCCACCAAATCATGTGTAACAACCGACTTGCTGCAAATGTGCATGTGGGAACAACCAGAGACAAGGCATAGACAAGCCACCAGGGGCAGGAAGAAACAACTTCACAGTGAAGAAAAAGACTTGTTTTCACTGTGGAACACCTGGACACATTGCCAGAAATTGTCCTAATCGAGCATGCGTTCCCCACTATGCAAAAGGTTGGCAAAACGCGCCAAGAAGAAGATACCCCAAAAGAAAACCCTCAAGGTCACGTTCAGACAATGGTGACTGGAATGCCACGAAGGCCAAAAATCAATCCCACAAGGTCAAGAATCCAACTCCCAAGGTCAAGAAGGGAATGTCCGCCAAGAAGCCAAATCCAAGATATGCTCCCGTGAAGCCAAAATCAATGTCATGTCAATGGCCGACATCAATATTAAAAGAAAGTACTGAGCCACCCATCGGATCGAAAAATAAATGGGTTAAACCCAACTATCAATGGGTACCGAAGGTTCAATCTCCCCAATCTCCTAATGCTTCTAACGTTTCTTCATCTTCTGTTTGTGATAAACATGATATGTCTTGGGAGAGAGTTCCTTGCACTGATAACAAAGGTCAACCCAATTTCAAAATGGACTGGGTTCCAAAGACCAACTGATCTCGCTCTGTGTCGGAGCAGCTATGGAGGCATATCATCAGACTTCGTTTTGTTGATAATGGATGCTCCTGGAACATGATAGGAGCATCTATGGAGGCATATCACCGTACGTGTCGCTAAACCTTGCAGCCTCGAGATCTGTTACAGTGATTGTGGATTTGTTCCCAGGTGTATTTTTATCAGAACTCCTATTGAATAAGGGTTGTCCCTTCTCAGTTGCTTCAGCTTGTCTATCTCTAATTATCTTTGCAACATGAGGAGCATGTGCAGGTTCTTCTTCGAAGCGATTCACAACCCGTGAGGAATCAGCAGTTGGCACAGCGATGGGGTGAGCCTCAGAGTGAAGATTAATTCTATATTCATCAGCAGTAGTCTTGTACTTAACACCAAAATCTTCTTCAAGTTTCTTCTTCAGATCAAAGTAGCTGGAGGTTAAAAGATTGAAGTGAGCTTGCAGCTCAGAAATCTGATTGGTCTTGGTAACTCCATCTTCTTTGAGATCAGAGACTTGAATTTTGAAATTTGTATTTTCACTTAGAAGATCTTCAACCTGGATGCTAAGCTCAATGTTTTTCTGATCAAGCATATTGACCCTTTTATGAAGTTCTTCGATTATAGAATGTTCATCCTTAGTCTGACCCTCATTAAAAACGATCCCTTTCGCCTTAGAAGTAGTTGCAGCGGTTTGCTCTTGAGCCAAAAACTGAGCAAAACGAATTGAAGCTTCTTCAAGATCTGCCCCTGGGGGAGAGAACCCTGGAGGTATAGAGGAGCCACCAATTTCAAAATCGGCACTAGGGCCTTCACTAAAAGGTTTTACGGTTACGACAGCTAGAGTAGTAGTTGGAGTAGTAGACATGCCTTGAGAATGACCATAATCCAAAAGCCCGACCCTAGGATCTCTTCTTCTTCTTTTTGCTGGAGGTTGCACAGCCTGGTCAGTTTGTTGATCCTCTTGAAGTGGTTTAGATATAGGCAATGCACTGTCAAGGGGTGGAATCCCTGACACCATCACCATAGGAATTGAAGAACCAACCACTTGTTCTTGAGAAACGTGGGCTGAATCAAAAGCGCTTTCCTATTCCCTTGTATCCATTGCTGGGATAGCAACATCACTGACATTGTCTAGCAAAGTATTGAGATTTACACTTGTTAAGAAGTCATCATTTCTTCCAAAAGTCTAAGGAATGTCATCTTGATCAAAGCCGGTAAGATCAAGGTCTTCAAATTGACTAGGCTCGGCAGTGTTCTTAGATGATCCTTCATTATAATCTCCTTCAACTTGAACATTTTGTAGGCTATGCTCCTCTACAACTGTTACAACATGAGCAGTAGTCTCTTCTTCTTCATGATCCTATACTGTTACAACATCTCCTTCTGAAATAACCTTTTCCGATGAAGTATGCTTTAATGAAATCTTGTTTGACGATCCATGAGACTTGGTTGCTTTGTTTGGTTCAGAAAATCGTCCAAACTTGACCAATGGATACAACCCCTGAAACACCACCTTCCCCTTGTGGTTTTGTTTAATGAGCCCAATGGTGTGAGGAACCAAAGACTTCATATCAGTGTTTCTCCATCCTTCACCATGTTGGGAAATTGCTTGTTGATGAAGAGCTAAAAAAATCGAGAGTACATTAGGAAAGTATCCCGAGTAGTAGCATCAGTGTTCACCACAAACTCGTCCAGAATAAATTTAGAAAAGTTGAAACCGATCCCTACGGCAAGAGAAACAATAGCGCCAATGTTTCTCAGGGATATCTCATCGGTACCTGACCTTCTGCTGGAGATACAACTCACAAACACGTGGGCTAGAAATCTCCAATAAGGCGGCAGAAGTTTCTTCATTGTTGGTGGAGAATCGCCCTCTTATCCCATCTTCCGTAATATTCTTTAAGCATAATACCAATATCCATGGGAAAGGTCGGAAGGTCATTAATCAGCAAAATCTCTCTCACAAAGGTCTCATCGATAACAATCTTGCATCCCTAAACGATTTCACTTACAGTGACAGCTCCATTATCGTCCCTTGTCATCTTGGCAGTTTGTTAGAATTCCCAAATGAAGTCCCCATGAGTCAACGGAGCATCAGCGAGAACCATAGCCAGATTGTGCATATCTGCAAACTTTAAGGATGCCATCTTATCTGCACTGAAACACACCAAGTAAGACAAATAATGTTTTAAATAATTTAATTTAAGCCCAATAATAAATTAATAGTTCTTTTATTTAAAATTGAAAATATGGTCAAAGTCCAAGTTTGTGGTCAACGAGGGTTTACAGCCGTAAACCCTTGACCGTATGCTAATGACCACTTGGGGAGTTTACGGCCGCAAACACCTTACGACCGTAAGCTTCGACCGTAAACTCCGAAACTTCATTTTTGTCGATTTCAGCCTCAAAACACGGTTAATCACAGAACGAAATGCATATTCCTGGTCGAAAACGCAATACCTTCAAAACTATCGGATTAATTTCGCAAAAATCGATGAATTTTTTTTCGAGGAGAGAGAGTATGAGAGAGTTTGCGGCCGGAATCAAAAAAATGATAAAGATTCCGGCTATAAGCCTCCTTTTATACCTACTTTTCATTTACCTGATAACCGTACAGTATAAGGCAGGATCCAACACAGTCCAATATTTTTCAAAAAATTTAAAAACAAATCTTTTTGAGGATTAATATTAAAACTAAATTTAAAAATAAAATTAACTTTGCAAAATTTATAATTTAAAATAATTGTTAGACTTTAACAGTTAACAAAATAAAATAAATTAAAATTAAAAGAAAAAATAAAAATAAACATTAAATTAAATTAAATGCAACAAAAATATAAAACTTAAAAAATTAATTACTGAGAATGAATTTGTGACGTTGGGATCAAAGTTGTTGGACAACCTTATTCCACTTGTCGGTACCCTTATCTTCACGTCTTCATCTGATCGATCGCCAGTATTGTGGTCCTCGATCGCCAGTATTGTGGTCCACTTAAACACGAAACATTTGTGACAAGATTTGGACAATTTACCAACGACATGACACACACATATATATGATTATAATTTTATTATCATGATTGGCCCTAATTCTTAAATAATTTTTCTTATGACCATTTAACTGACTACAACCAGCGATATTGTTGTCCACCTAAATTGAGCAACGAGATCTACAGACAACCTATATGTGTTCAATTTTAATTGTACAAGAACGTATTTCCCACTTCCTGGCATGCCCCAACCATCAAGGACTTCCAAAATACTCCTTACACCAGGTGAACAGACAATTATTAAGAGAGAAGATAGATTTAGAATGCATATTTTGTACATCCAGGTCGGATCTCTTCCAATCACGCAAAGGATGAAACATATGACTAACTGAAGTTCTAAAGGGAATGAGAAGAGAACGTTGCATATACTGTGTACCAGGTCGGATTTTGAGTCACGCTAAAGACACAGTATGTGGCTAACACATTGAAAGAATTGCATAGAGAGAAGATGCAGAGAGATAGAATTGCATATGTTACAGTCCAGGTTGGATCTCTCAATCACGCAGAGGAGGCAACATATGACTAACAGTCAGAAAGAAAGAAAATAACCTTCTACAAACCTAGTTTATCGGAATTCCCCAGTCACCCCATCCAATCGGAATTAAGGACAGAATCCGTACATCGAGGAAAAGTGAATCCACAGCTCTAGATACGAGTTATTTAATGTGACCGGTAGATTCCCATGTATATCTCCCTGCTCAACCTATTCGAGCGTCGTGATGTCAGGCTAAACGGATCTAACTAGGTTAATGTTTGTCAAGTCCTTGAATTCATTAAGTTCAATTCTCCCTAGTCAGGTCCATTTAAAATCTTTCGTGCCTACCAGCGCATCGAGCAAAGAGCGCAGACGATTCAACTTAGGTACGTTACGCAGATTCAGATTGCCCGTTATCACTTGCTAATTTCATTTCGCATCACAACACCTGCAAACATTACTATCAGCAATATATGTTTTTTTAATTTTCTGGATTTTTTAATGTAGTTGGATTTTTAATTTTTATTGTTTTTGGACTTTTTGATTATTTCGCCCCCTAAATGTGTGCATGGGTGAGAATAAAATAAATAAAAAATAAAAAGAAAATAAAATGCGCAAATTTAATCTATCCTACCTAAAAAAAACTTAAAATTTTGAAGAATTAAGAAAAGAAATAAAAATAAAATAAAAAACTTAATCCTCAAAACGAATCATTTTCAGAAAACCCACAAGCACATCGAAACGAGCTTTGTAAAAAGGCTTAGTAAACAGATCCGCCACATTATTAGCAGTAGGGACATGTTCCAGCCGGATTAGTGAACGTTCATAACAGTCTCTAATAAAATGAATTTTAATGTCGATGTGCTTGGTTTTAGAGTGTCAGACTGGATTTTTGGTAATTTGAATGGCGGCCTCATTATCATAGTAAATGGGGGTTTCTAAATAATTCAAACCGTAATCCAACAACTGATGTTGGATCCAGATAACTTGAGAACAACAGGCCGATGCAACAACGTATTCCGCCTCTGCTGTTAAAGTTCAGACAGTATGTTGCTTCTTGCATTGCCACGAGACTAGTCTGTCACCTAGGTATTGACACCCACCTAAGGTGGATTTCTTATCTAGCTCACAACCTCCATAATTACTGTTAGCAAAAGCATATAAATCAGAATTCTTCGGATACCAAAGACCCAATTTTGGGCTACCTTTGATATACCGAAAAATTCTTTTGACAGCAAAAAAATGTGAATGTTTAGGATTAGTCTGATAACGTGCGCATTGACAAACTGCAAACATGATGTCAGGTCGGCTTGCAGTAAGATACATTAGCAATCCGATCATCGATTGATAATGTGTCTGATCTATGGATTCTCCATCAGGATCTGGAGTCAGAAGAGGTCTTTCAGCTATTGGTGTTGATGCAGATTTAGCATCGTGAAACCCGAACTTCTCAAGAATATCCTCCACATACTTGGCTTGATGTAGCAAGATTCTAGTTGAATTTTGTTTGACCTGAAGCCCCAGAAACATGGTCATTTCCCCCAACGAACTCATCTCAAACCGCTTCTTCATTACACCTTTGAATTGTTTGCAGAGCTGCGGATTGGTCGACCGAAAGATAATGTTGTCAACATAGATTTGCACAAGTATCTGATCATTACTGACAGGTTTGATAAACAAAGTCTAATCGATGGTGCCACAAGAGTAACCATGCTCGAGAAAATGCTTTGTCAGAGTTGCATACCACGCTCGAGGAGGTTGATGTACCCCATACAATGCCTTGTCCAAGTTGTAGACATGATTAGGAAACCTTGAGTCACCGAACCCAGGGAGTTGATCAACGTAGATTTCTTCCTTCACCTTTCCATACAAGAAGGCAGTCTTGACATCCATTTGATAAAAGGTAAAGTTCATGTAAGAAGCATATGCTAGGAAGATACAAATAGCCTCCAAGCGAGCTACTGGAGCATAAAATTCAGTGTAATCAAGACCCTCGACTTGTCGAAACCTGCGAACCTCCAATCGAGCTTTATTTCGCACAATAACCCCTGAATCATCCTTCTTATTGCGATAAACCCATCTTGTGTGTTGAGTCTATTGGGTTGCGTCATGGGATCGGTCCATAGCCTAGTTTGAATGCCGGTGTTGGGGCTGTCAAGCCGTGCATAATTTTGTATTCGGGTTTAGTATATAAGCTACATGCATGCAGACTTAGACTTTAGCTTTTTGATTATTTTTGTTTCAGATCTACTGTAAACCCTAGCTCGCCTCTACATTGGAAGTTCTTTATCGAGCTCTACTAAGGGGTGACTTTGTTTGAATCATAAGCATAAGTTTTTATTCTGTTTTGTGTTCATACTCATATTATTCTTAAACTGTTTGATTACTTTTGTTGTACTTGTCAAAGATCTAATCGATCTAAGAGTTTATAACTCATCAATTGGTATGAGAGCAGGAGACTGTGTAATCTATACACACCTCTTCTGTCGAAGGAGCTCATAGGGTTTTAATTCCCCATTAATTGATATTAATCGATCCATCAATCTTTATTGAGCTATCTCATTAATTGTTAATCCAACCCTTTCGAAATATTACAATCTAACCTTTTACAGGTTATCGATAAAAAGTATTTACTATGTCCATGGACGATTCACAGACCAATCCGATCAATATTTCCAACAGCACAGGATCTACAACAAGAATACCGATCTTGTATACGCAAGACTATGAAGTCTGGACGCATCATTTCGAAGATTACGTGATTGGATCGGAGGACAATGGGTATCTAATCGGGGAAGCAATCACTTCAGGCCCCTTCGCTCATTCTAGCACATCAAAGATTGTTAAAACGCAGAAAGAATACAATCTGCTTATCAATGACGTCAAAGACATTCCTCAGGACGAAAAAGAGAAGTTTCAGTGCAACATCAAAGCTCTAAGGATGATATGGTTTGCGCTGCAATCGGAGACGTTTCGTTTGGTAAGTTCTTGTGCTACAGCTAAGTAGATCTTGGAAATATTGAAGGAATTACATTCCACAGATGAAGATCTGGAACACTCTATTCAAACCCTCCTGGTATCAGAGTTTGGCGACTTTAAGCAAAATCCTGAAGAAAAAGTTATCCAAACTTTCGATCGTTTCAATCATCTTTTGAGTAAGATGATCAAGCATGGGATTGAAAGAGAGGTGATTGAACAAAAGGTCACTTTCATGAATGGTCTCAGACCTGAATGGATGGCCGTTGTGTCCACTGTCAAAGCTCATGAACAATTCAAGTCATACTCTCTGGCAAAACTTATGGGTATTTTAAAATCCCATGAGAATGCCTTATTGAAGGAAATGAATGTAGTTTCGGGTCTTGGTTCCTTAGATCTTGTCTCAAAAGGAAAGAGTTTGTTTGAAGAAGAAGAGGAATTAGATCTTGCAGATTTTGTCTAACTGGCGAAGAATATGCAATGATGGTGTCAAACCCTAGAAAATTCATCAAGAAGAAATTCCCAGCCAACAAGAACTGAAACTGGCAGGGAAGTTATAGCGCCAAAAAAATCAAGGAGGAATCGAATATGGGATCAAAATTGGAAGAGTCAAAGAAGGAAGCTAAAATTAGAGGCGACTCAGGATTTGACTGTCATTACTATGGAGGCAAAAATCATTTTGCTGAAGACTGCATGCTGAGAAAGAAAGAAGAGAAGAGGTGAAGATGACGAGGAAGCGAACCTCCTAATAGGATTGGAGGAGATAAAGAAAAGAAAGTCTACTATTAATAACTCTACTATAAATGCTTTAATTGTGCAGAGTTCAAACAACAGTGATGAGTTTGGAGGTGTGGAGGTCTGGTCTACAGATTCGGAGGATGATGAAGTTAGGAAGCCTAGTCATGGAAAAGCTATGATCGCAAAAGCAGAGCAGTCAATGGGAAGATGCTTTGCAGTGACCAAGGGTGTGTCCCAAATGAGAGGATACACAACTGATGGGGGAGTTGAAGAGGAAATAGAACGAGAGGACAGATGTTTTGCTGCCAAGCCTGTCAGTGTTCAGATCAACGAATGTGATGAGTTGATAAAAAAGGTACAAGATATTCTTGCTTCTCTAAAAATACCTGCTAATAATTATGAAAAGGAATTAAATAATTTGAAGTCAAAATTCTCTAGCATAAGTAGCAGTCTCACCTAAACCCGTGTCACGAATTCTAATCTAACTGATCAAATCAGCAGGATTTCATCAAAGAGTGAGGAACGAAGAATGTGGATCGAGCAAAAGGAAAAGGAATTAATGAGATCTAAAGATGATTCTATTTATTTACAGAGAGACAATCTTAAACTTCTCAAGCAGAGAAATGTTTTTTGTTTAATTGCCAAGAGACTTTATTTTAACATCACTCAGTTGCATCTTGATTGTGAAATAGGGAAGAAGCTACATCGTATGATTTCACTTTTCCTTGAATTAAAGGAGGATGAAATTAATGCTGAAGCCTAAACTTGTGAAAGTGTTGTGTCATTGGACGAAGTGTCCCTTGCATACAAAATAGGTCTGGACAAAATTGAATCCTACATAAAGTACAAGGACCACAAGGATATGCTCAAAAATCTGTTAGATGAAAATGATAAATTGAAATTGAGAGCTGAAAGTATACAAAAATTTGACTCTTTGAATGCCAACTTGAGTTCAGAAAACAAAATTGATGTTGAAAATACATCTGAACTTAATGAGGATGATGGCATGAGTGAAATTTCTATAGAAGATTTGGTAGACTGTTCTGAATTAGCCAAAAACAAACCCAAGTCCAATAAGAACCTTCTGAAAACTCTGTTGAGTTCGCTCGTTCCTCTACCAACAACTCTAAAGCCCTCAAAGCTAATGTTGTTGTGTACCAGAAGGTACATACCACTCCAAACCAAGTCTACACAATGCAGGGTATCACTCCACAACAAACTACAGAACTAACCGATATGGTAGAAGAAGATAATGCTGGTGGATGCGATGAATTCTTCTGGTCGGCCCCAATCGACAACGCAGATGAGACGAAGGGTCTTTCCCAGAAAACCTCATGGAGAGTAAAAGGTAAATACATACCTGGACCGCTAAATGAGCCTGCAAAGTATGATGTGCCGAGTACAAGTGGAACTAAAACTCCTTTAGATGAACCAATGCAAACCACTAGTGATACTTCTTCAGCAAAGAATGAATGTTGTGCTCATGCTTCTAAAAGAAAGGCCAACATTCATAGAAATCCAAAACAGGTCGCTGATCGAAAGCAACAACGAAATGTAAGGTACAAGAAGAATCTTTCCGAAAGAAAACATTTTTGGAACTCTCAGAATCCTGATTTTGTAAGGATTGAAAAGAAGCAAAAGTTAGAAGAAGACGAAATGAACCGAAAAGGAGGTTTTGGTCCTTCAATCAACAGCAACCGAAAGGACGGTTTCGATCCTTCGACCAACTGGAACCGAAAGGATGAGTTCGGTCCTTCAACAAATAGGAACCGAAAGGGTGGTTTTGGGCCAACGACTAAAAACAACCGAAAGGGTAGTTTCGGTTCATAATCCACCAACAATCAAAAGGGCAGTTTCGGTCCCAAATCCTACTACAACCAAAAGGATAGTTTCGGTCCATCTTCCATCAACAACCGAAAGAGCTGTTTCGTTCCCTCATCCTATAACAACCGAAAGGAGAGTTTCGGTTCCTAATCCAATGGCAAACGGAATACCAATTTCGGTCCTCAAGCCTACAAGTCTAATCACAAAAACCAAG
Organism: Lactuca saligna; assembly: GCF_052625555.1. Classification (NCBI taxonomy): domain Eukaryota; kingdom Viridiplantae; phylum Streptophyta; class Magnoliopsida; order Asterales; family Asteraceae; genus Lactuca; species Lactuca saligna. The sequence continues at coordinate 54,993,417 of NC_136425.1, forward strand.
AACCTAATGTCTCTTCTAACTCCAAATCTCTAAATTCCGTTCCTTCTGTCAAAAACCCTAATTCTCCTAAGTCAACAAAAATTAAAGTTTTCACCATTAAAAGAAAATATGAATCAACTTTAATTAAACGCACATATATGGTTGATATTTCTCTTACAATACCATGTCTTGTAAAAGGCTCACAAGGACCCAAGAAACTTTGGGTTCCTAAATCTGCTTAATTTTTTGTAGGTTATACGTGACGAACAATTTGACGAAAAATGGTACATTGATAGTGGCTGCTCGCATCACATGATAGGAAGGAAGGAGGAACTAAGGGAGTTTCGCTCTCTCAAAGATGGCGGTATTGTAAAGTATGGCAACAACTCTTTTGGAACTATTAAAGGCTACGGAATGATCACTAATGGCAAATTCTCTATAAGGAAGGTTGCATACGGTGAAGGGCTCCAACACAATCTCATCATTGTATCACAACTACTGGTTGGTACCGGGCTAAAAGTATCATTCGACAATGAAGGCTCAGAAATTGGCGACAAGAAGTCAAGCAACGTTCTATTAAAATCCAACCGAAAAGGAGAAATGTATCCACTGAACCTCAATCCGATAAGAGGTAAACCAGAAATATGTTTACTCACAAAGGTTCACTCCGATGAAAGCTGATTATGGCACATAAGACTCTCTCACCTGAACTTCAAGGACATCAACAAATTAGTTTTAGGTGATCATGTTCGAGGGCTGCCAGTTCTGAAATTCGATAAGGAACATCTCTGTGTTGCATGTGAAATGGGAAAGCAAAGTCAAAAAAAGTCATCCTTCTTTTATCAATACCAAGGTAATAGAACCACTGGAATTATTGCACATTGATCTATGTGGTCCCTCCTCCATTGAAAGCATTAGGAGAAGCAAATACATTCTAGTTATTGTGGATGACTTCTCGAGGTTTACGTGGGTTTTCTTTCTCAAGCAAAAGTCTGAAGCAACTCCAAAGCTCATGCTCTTCATTAAACAAATCGAGATGCAACTACGAAAGGTTGTTCGTAATATAAGGAGTGATAATCGCCTAGAATTCAAAAACAAAGAATTTGAATGCTTTCTCGCTGAAAAGGAGACGACTCACAATTTCTCAGCACCCTATACTCCGCAACAAAATGGCATTGTTGAAAGGAGAAATCAGTCACTGTGTGAAGCTGCTCATACCATGTTATGTTTCGCGTCCTTGCCATTGTACTTCTGGGCTGATGCAATCGTGACTACATGTTATACTCAGAATCAATCACTCTTCAATAAACGACTCTCATTTACTCCTTACAAGATCCTGAACAATCGAAAACCAAACATGAAATTCTTTCATGTCTTCAGTTCAAGATGTTTTATTTTCAACTCCAAAGTGAATCGAAACAAGTTTGACGTCAAGGAAGATGAAGGAATTTTCTTAGGCTATTCCGTGAACTCCAAGGCATATAGAGTTATCAATAAACGATCGAAGAAAATTGAAGAAACATATTATGTCACTTTTGACGATAGTTATGTTAACAAGCTGAAATCAACAGCAGATGCATCATAAGATATATTTTCCAAGAATGGCCAGGTCACCGTCTCCATCTCAAATCTTTTCGACCAATTCATGCTCGATGAGCCTCAAAAGGTGATTGACTCTGAATGAACTGCCAAAGACAATGTAACAGCCCGAAATCTCAGGTATTGTTAAAATTATGTTTTTGGGGTGTTCTAAGAGGGGACTCGGCGAGTTGGAGCCAGACTCGCCGAGTAGGATCGCAGACCTGGTCGCGGGTTCGCGACTGGACTCGACGAGTCCAGATATGGACTCGGCGAGTCTGCGCTGTTTAGCGAAAACCCTAGCCGTTCAGATTTGGGACGTATAAAAGGGACTTATTGGCCGTCATTGTTCGTTTTAGCCTTCTGAGAGGAACCCTAAATCGATTGTGTGCATCTAGAGCAAGGTTAAAGGCCATTGGTGATTTTGAAGGAGTTGTTGTGCAAGGAAGAGAAGGGCTTGGCTAAAGGAACAGCAAGGGAGTCACGTTCTGAGGATTGGGGACACAGAGAGTACATCATCCAGGTAAGAATTCGAGTATGCTCTGCTATGGTGATGTGTTTAGAGGATTAGGGTTTATGGAACCCTTTTTGTGGATAGATTGAATGTTACCCTAGTCCCCCAAACGATTGTAACCCTGTGTTGGGAGCTTTGGAGGTCCAGAATGTCCCATGCCTGTGCATTTCGGGAAGTGATGAAGTTTTTGGATTGAAATCCTTATGCCTTAGGTCAATATGTAAATTATAAGTCTTGGGGTGTAGCATGAGCACCGAAATGAGGACCTTACGTGATGGACCAGTCTAGGAAGGCCATACCTATGAATGGTCGGAGCAGTTCTGACCTTAGGAAGCAGTTTGAGCGGCTGCATGGCATGGACTCGCCGAGTCCGATGAACAGACTCGGCGAGTAGCTTGAAGAATAACTGGGACTCGTCCAGCTGTTCTTCAGACTCGGCGAGTGGAGTCGGGGTGGCCCCACTATTCTTCCAGGAGTAACTCATCGGGTCAAGGAGGATACTCGACGAGTACAAAGGGAATCTTAGAGGATTGGAGGACGACTAGACTCTCCGAGTCGCCAGGGTACTCGCCGAGTCCGGTCGAGTTGACCGTGGACCGTTGACTAGAGTTGACCTATGTGTGATTTCTTAGGGTCAGTTAACTTGGAAGATAAAAGTGTTAATAAGAGATATATGATGTTATAGGTAGTTTGTAGCTCGGCGGATCGAGTACGAGTGGTTTCAGGAGTTGCTAGCTTTCAGTATCCACGAGGTGAGTCTTCTCACTATACTGTACCCGGAAGGGTTTGACTGTGTGACCGGAAGGTCGGATATGATATGTGATATACGTGCTATATGTGGTAAGTTAATTGTTATGCGTGCTATGTATGTTATATGGGCTGGAAGGCAATATGTTATGGGCCGGAAGGCAATATGTTATGGGCCGGAAGACGATTATGTTATGGTCCGGAAGGCGTTGTGTTGTGGACCGGAAGGTCAGGGCCTGGAAAGGCGTATATTCGTAAGTTGTATATTGGGGAACTCACTAAGCATTTATGCTTACAGTTGTTATGTATGTGTTTCAGGTACTAGCAAGGACCGTGGGAAGGCGCCGGCGTGATGTGTACACACTGATTGATGTTTTGAGATCTTGGGAATTCTATGAATTTTATTTTGACATAACACTTGGAATAATTATGCTTGGTTTGAATGAAAATACTTTATTTTTTGAAATAAAAAAAATTGGTTTGAACATTTGCGTTGTTACAATTGGTATCAGAGCCTTGGTTTGAGGGATTTGGGTGCACCTTCGGGCGTAACTGAACTCAAACCGAGGATTTGAGAAAAACTTTTAAAAATAAAGGCATAAACTTTTATAAATGATTTTGTGGTAAATAAGAAAGAAGCCGTGTGTACGATCAGTCAGCGCCCGAACGGTAAAGATCCCCAAAATACCTTACAATGTTATGTTATGAGATGAGTTATGATATGAATTGTTATGCATGCTAGAAGACTAGGTACTCATGATAGGACTAGAGTGGCTTGATTTGTGATGCCTTAGTCTAGGGAGTTTGTCGATATGAGATGTTTGATAGCGTGTAGGTAGATAGTGCATATCAAAAGTAGAGTAGTCACTAACCAGGGTTTGGGGAGGAAGATTTGGGACGAATGCTGATACGGTGTGGTCGGTAGTATTGGGCCCGTACTACCGAGGACACCGGGTCAGTGGGAGACCCAAGTAAGAATCCCTGAATATCGGAGACTGAGTAGGGTTGCGTTATCGAGTGCGATTGTACTTGATGGAGTCTCTGATAGTTTTATGTTGTATTTCAGAGACATCATGGTTAGACCACGCCACGGGGTGAGTTCGAGCGGTGTGAGTGATGAGGAGATTCGTCAGATGATTCAGGAGGAAGTAGCTGCGGCGATCCGGGCTGAGATCCCGGAGATGTTTGGGTCCGTTAAGACCACCCTGATGGAGACGTTTGAGGAGCGGTACGCCGCACTGACTGAAGCTGCAACCGCTGCCGCTACCGCAGCAGTGGCCGCTGCTAGGCCACAGGGGGGTGACTCGTTGCTATTCCGGGAATTCAGCAACACGAAACCACCTGAGTTCGATGGGATGCAGGATCCGATTGCTGCGATGAGGTGGATCGCTGATATTGAGGGGTGCTTCTACACTTGTTCATGCCCGGAGCACCTAAGGGTACGGTTCGCTTTGAATCAGCTCCGTCTGGGAGCGAAGGATTGGTGGAAGTTCCTGACGGCGAACTTCACTTTGGCAGAGATTGCAGCAGTGACATGGGAGAGGTTTACTGCTATGTTCAGGGACGAGTACGTTCCCCTAGTAGAGAGGGAACGATTCGTTCAGGAGTTCTTAACCCTCAAGCAGGGTACTGATTCGGTTGCGGTGATCACGCGGAAGTTTCATGAGAGGGCGATGTTCTGCCCCGAGCTGGTGTCCACAGAGCAGTCTTGGATGAGCCGGTACTTGGGTGTTTTGAAGAGGGATATCCGGGAGTTTGTGTCGAACTCCACCTATCATACTTTTGCTGAGCTTCAGGCGAATGCCAGGAAGCGCGAGATCGAGTTGGAGACCCAGGCCAGGGAGGAGGCCGAGTCTCAGCAGGTGGACCGGCGACCGGCTCAGTCTTAGCCGGCAGCCAAGTGGACCAAGTCCGCCGATTCGAGGACGGGAGGTCCGAAGGGCCGCACTTGCGGAAAGTGCGGCAAGGGTCATGATGGGGCGTGTCGAGCTGGTGTTTGCTACAAGTGTGGCAAGGAGGGACACATCGCTAGGGATTGCCCCAAGGGGTTTATGGTTTGCTTTCATTGCAACCAGACAGGCCATCGGAAGGCCGAGTGCCCTCAGCTTCATCAGGGATCTGCACCTAGTGCCACGTCTACTGAGACTCGACCAGCGAAGGTCGAGGCCCCGAGGGCTCGCGGGAGAGCCTTTCAGCTGACTGCGGAGGAGGTCCGCGCTGCGCCCGATGTTGTGGCAGGTATGCTGTAATTCACGTATTTGTTTTAAAGTCGAGGTGTTATGCTTATGTTATTATATGTGTAGGTACTTTCCTTGTGCACTCTGTGACTGCTCTAGTGTTATTTGACTCGGGTGCGAGTAGGTCCTTTGTATCCTTAGCTTTTAGTCAGCATATCAGCGTTAGTCGTGAGTCGTTGAGTCGGCCTCTGAGAGTTTCTATAGCGGCCGAGAGAGTGATTTGTGCCACGGAGGTTCTCCGGGGATGCGTGCTAGAGATTTTCGGGGTTGAGTTCCCAATTGACCTGATTCCTATTGCGATGGGTGATGTCTGTGTCATCGTGGGCATGGACTGGTTGAGCCGATTCGGCGCTGTCATCGACTGTGAGTGTCAGTTGGTGACTATATGAGACCCTAGTGGGGGAGTTCTTTCGGTGTACGGTGAGGGTACCCGTTCGGGATCAGCTTTTTGTTCGGCCGCTAGGGCGAGGCAGTGTCTACAGTAGGGCTGAAAGGGTTTTGTGGCGTATGTGATGGATACGCGGGAGGCTTCCGAGAGACCGAGGTAAGTGGAGGAGGTCCCAGTGGTGCGTGAGTTTCCAGATGTTTTCCCCAAGGAGCTACCGGGAGTACCTCCTGTGAGGCAAGTAGAGTTTGGTATCGATCTGGTTCCGGGGGCCGCGCCTATTGCTAAGGTGCCTTATCGTCTTGCACCTCCAGAGATGCAAGAGTTGTCCTCGCAGCTCCAGGAGTTGCTGGGGAAGGGATTCATTCGGCCGAGCAGCTCACCGTGGGGAGCACCTATTCTGTTCGTCAAGAAGAAGGATGGTTTGCACCGGATGTGCATTGATTACCGGGAGTTGAACAAGTTAACGGTCAAGAACCGTTACCCGTTACCGAGGATCGATGATTTATTCGATCAGTTGCAAGGAGCATCTTGGTTTTCCAAGATCGATCTGAGGTCAGGGTACCATCAGGTGAGAGTGCGGGATGAGGACGTCCAGAAGACAGCGTTTAGGACGCGATATGGGCATTATGAGTTTGTGGTGATGCCTTTCGGGCTCACCAATGCCCCGGCTGTGTTCATGGATCTCATGAACAGGGTATGCAGGCCGATGTTGGATCGGTCAGTGATTGTATTTATCGACGACATCCTAGTCTTTTCGAGATCTAGAGAGCAGCATGAGGAGCATTTGAGGGAGGTCCTGGAGGTATTGAGGTCGGAGAAGCTTTATGCAAAGTTCTCCAAATGTGACTTCTAGTTACGGGAGGTCCAATTTCTAGGACATATTGTTAATCAGGAAGGGATATTGGTCGATCCGGCCAAGGTTGAGGCTGTGATGAGTTGGGAGGTGCCGAAGTTACCCTCTGAGATCAGGAGTTTCCTTGGGTTGGCAGGGTACTATCGGAGATTTATCAAGGATTTCTCCAAGATCGCAGTGCCGCTCACCAGATTGACCCGGAAGGGTGTTGCATTCTCATGGGGACCCGAGCAGCAGACTTCCTTTGAGACACTTCGCCAGAGACTCCGCGAAGCCCCGGTATTAGCTCTCCCGGAAGGGATGGAAGATTTTGTTGTATATTGCGACGCATCGATTTCGGGACTGGGTGCAGTGTTGATGCAGAGAGGTCATGTGATAGCATATGCGTCGAGGCAGCTGAAGCCTCATGAGGCGAGATATCCCACGCATGATTTAGAGTTGGGGGCAGTAGTGTTCGCTCTCAAGATTTGGCGTCACTACCTGTATGGGGTTCGATGTACGATATACACGGACCATAAGAGCTTGAAGTATTTGATGGATCAGCCCAACCTAAATATGCGTCAGAGGAGGTGGTTGGATGTGGTCAAGGATTATGATTGTGAGATCCTGTACCACCCGGGCAAGGCTAATGTGGTAGCCGATGCATTGAGCCGCAGGGCGGAGAGCACCCCATTGCGAGATGTATGTTTGAGACTGACTGTGATGACTCCAGTATTGGATGCTATTCGTGGGGCACAGGCCGAGGCTGTGAGACCAGAGATGCAGAAGAAAGAGCGGGTCGTTGGGTTAATTTCAGAGTTCGTTAAGGATGGACGGGGACTTCTGACGTTTCAGGGTCGGATTTGGGTACCGTTTGTGGGCGGTACGCGTATTACTTTGATGGAAGAGGCTCATAGATCGAAATTCTCAATCCATCCCAGTGCTACGAAGATGTATTTGGATTTGAGGAAGGAGTATTGGTGGCCCTGTATGAAGAGGGACATCGCATGGTTCGTTGAGAGGTGCTTGACCTGCCGTAGGGTTAAGGCCGAGCACCAGAGACCGCATGGCAAGTTACAGCCATTGGAGATTCCTGAGTGGAAGTGGGAACAGATCACTATGGATTTCATCACCAAATTGCCGAGAACTGCCAGGGGAGTTGATGTAATTTGGGTGATTGTGGATAGGTTGACGAAGAGTGCACACTTCCTTGCCATCAGCGAGAGTTCATCAGCGGAGAAGTTGGCGGAGATATATGTGAGAGAAGTAGTATCTCGGCATGGAGTGCCAATCTCGATTGTTTCAGACCGTGATGTGCGCTTCACTTCCAGGTTCTGGAAGAAATTCCATGAGGAGCTGGGTACTAAATTGCATTTTAGTACCGCATACCATCCCCAGACAGACGGTCAGAGTAAGCAGACGATTCAGACGCTAGAGGACATGCTTCGAGCGTGTGTGTTAGATGTCGGGGGTAGCTGGGATGCGTATTTACCCTTGGCAGAGTTTTCCTACAACAATAGCCATCATTCGAGCATTGGTATGCCACCTTTTGAGCTGTTGTATGGTAGGAGGTGTCGGACCCCCATTTGCTGGGGAAAGGTGGGACAGAGAGTAATGGGCAGTACAGAGATCGTGCTTCAGACGACAGAGCAGATTCAGCAGGTTAGGCAGAGGTTATCGACCGCCTAGAGCCGACAGAAGAGTTATGCGGACAGACGCCAATCCGAACTTGAATTTCAAGCCGGCGACTTCGTTCTCCTGAAGGTCTCTCCTTGGAAAGGAGTGATTCGGTTCAGGAAGAGGGGCAAGTTGGGACCCCGGTATATTGGGCCATTTCGTGTAATTGCAAGGATAGGCCGGGTAGCCTATCGTTTGGAGTTGCCAGCAGAGTTGGGGCAAATCCACGACATTTTCATGTGTCACAATTGAGGAAGTGCATAGCCGATGAGTCGGCAGTGGTTCCATTAGAGGATATTCAGGTGGATGCGAGCCTAAATTATGCTGAGAGACCAGTGGCCATCAGGGATCGGAAGACCAAGGTTCTGAGGAACAAGGAAGTACCTCTGGTGTTGGTTCAGTGGCAACACCGGAAGGGATCGGAAATGATTTGGGAGACGGAAGGTGAGATGCGGGAGCAGCATCCGGAACTATTTTCAGAGTGAGACTTCGAGGGCGAAGTCTAATCCTAGTGGGGGAGAATTGTAACAGCCCAAAATCTCAGGTATTGTTAAAATTATGTTTTTGGGGTGTTCTAAGAGGGGACTCGGCGAGTTGGAGCCAGACTCGCCGAGTAGGATCGCAGACCTGGTCGCGGGTTCGCGACTGGACTCGACGAGTCCAGATATGGACTCGACGAGTCTGCGCTGTTTAGCGAAAACCCTAGCCGTTCAGATTTGGGACGTATAAAAGGGACTTATTGGCCGTCATTGTTCGTTTTAGCCTTCTGAGAGGAACCCTAAATCGATTGTGTGCATCTAGAGCAAGGTTAAAGGCCATTGGTGATTTTGAAGGAGTTGTTGTGCAAGGAAGAGAAGGGCTTGGCTAAAGGAACAACAAGGGAGTCACGTTCTGAGGATTGGGGACACAGAGAGTACATCATCCAGGTAAGAATTCGAGTATGCTCTGCTATGGTGATGTGTTTAGAGGATTAGGGTTTATGGAACCCTTTTTGTGGATAGATTGAATGTTACCCTAGTCCCCCAAACGATTGTAACCTCGTGTTGGGACCTTTGGAGGTCCAGAATGTCCCATGCCTGTGCATTTCGGGAAGTGATGAAGTTTTTGGATTGAAATCCTTATGCCTTAGGTCAATATGTAAATTATAAGTCTTGGGGTGTAGCATGAGCACCGAAATGAGGACCTTACGTGATGGACCAGTCTAGGAAGGCCAGACCTATGAATGGTCGGAGCAGTTCTGACCTTAGGAAGCAGTTTGAGCGGCTGCATGGCATGGACTCGCTGAGTCCGATGAACAGACTCGGCGAGTAGCTTGAAGAATAACTGGGACTCGTCGAGCTGTTCTTCAGACTCGGCGAGTGGAGTCGGGGTGGCCCCGCGATTCTTCCAGGAGTAAATCGTCGGGTCAAGGAGGATACTCGACGAGTAGAAAGGGAATCTTAGAGGATTGGAGGACGACTAGACTCGCCGAGTCGCCAGGGTACTCGCCGAGTCCGGTCGAGTTGACCGTGGACCGTTGACCATAGTTGACCTATGTGTGATTTCTTAGGGTCAGTTAACTTGGAAGATAAAAGTGTTAATAAGAGATATATGATGTTATAGGGAGTTTGTAGCTCGGCGGATCGAGTACGAGTGGTTTCAGGAGTTGCTAGCTTTCAGTATCCACGAGGTGAGTCTTCTCACTATACTGTACCCAGAAGGGTTTGACTGTGTGACCGGAAGGTCGGATATGATATGTGATATACGTGCTATATGTGGTAAGTTAATTGTTATGCGTTCTATGTATGTTATATGGGCCGGAAGGCAATATGTTATGGGCCAGAAGGCAATATGTTATGGGCCGGAAGACGATTATGTTATGGGCCGGAAGGCGTTGTGTTGTGGACCGGAAGGTCAGGGCCTGGAAAGGCGTATATTCGTAAGTTGTATATTGGGGAACTCACTAAGCATTTATGCTTACAGTTGTTATGTATGTGTTTCAGGTACTAGCGAGGACCGTGGGAAGGCGCCGGCATGATGTGTACACACTTATTGATGTTTTGAGATCTTAGGAATTCTATGAATTTTATTTTGACATAACACTTGGAATAATTATGCTTGGTTTGAATGAAAATACTTTATTTTTTGAAATAAAAAAAAATTGGTTTGAACATTTGCGTTGTTACAGACAACAAAGTTGATAATCTAAAAGAAGTTATAGAAAATGCTGCTAAGAAGATGGCTGAAAATCAATCCAAAGACACCGAAGGCGCAAACGCAAATGAACCTTCTCATGATCATCCTACTGTCCAGGGGGAGGGTTTGTCTACTCCTTTTGATCATCCTACTGTACAGGGGGAGGGGTCGTCTGCTCCTCATGATCATCCTACTGTCAAGGGGGAGGGTTCGTCTACTCCTCACGATCACGGTCCTTCATTCCAGGGGGGGAACTCATCGCCAAATTCTTTTAGCTCCACTGAAATTCCAATCAATGGAGAAGATACAAATGCTAGTCCTGAACATGGTTTATTCTTCGAGGGGGAGAACACCAATGTTGGTGATGATGACATCATGTCTGAACTAGGGGAAGAAGTAAATGCTTAACTGGATCCTATTTATGATCCAACGTTTCCTCCACTTGTTAAATGGACCAAAGATCATCCGCAAACTCAGATTATTGGGGAAACATTGGAAAAAGTGTTAACTCACTCTCAAATCAATGCGAAACAGGTTGCATTTTTTTCAAAAGTAGAATTCTGCATGTTCAACTCATTCGTCTCTAAAATTGAACCAAAAACTGTGAACACAGCTCTTTATCATTCTGACTGGGTTCAAGCAATGTAGGATGAGTTAAATGAGTTTGAGCGGAACAAGGTATGGTGTCTTATTCCAACTCCTAAGGATGCTTCGGTTGTCGGTCTCAAATGGGTATTCAGGAACAAGATGGACAAGGAGGGGAATGTCATTCGTAACAAAGCGAGGCTGGTCATCAAAGGATATTGTCAGGAAGAAGGAATTGATTATGAAGAAACCTTCACTCCCGTGGCAAGCTTAGAATATGTTCGTATCTTTCTTGCGTATGCTGCTCACAAGAACTTTAAAGTCTAGCAAATGGACGTCAAATGTGCTTTCCTCAACGGTGAACTTGAAGAAACTGTATATGTTGAGCAACCGCCAGGCTTTGTGAACGAGAATTATCCAGATCACTGTTATATTCTTGACAAAGCAGTATATTGTCTTAAACAGGCTCCCAGAGCATGGTATGAAACCCTTACTCGTTTCTTAAAAATGTCTAAATTCAAACAAGGTTCGGTTGACCCAACCTTCTTTCGTAAATGAGAAGGTAACCACCTTATGATAGTCCAAATTTACGTTGATGACATCATCTTTGGCTCCACGAATCCTAGCTTAACAGCGGAATTCAGAAAGCTGATGGAAACTAAATTTGAAAAGAGCTCAATGGGTCCAGTTAACTTTTTCCTTGGTTTAAACATTACACAGTGACCCGTAGGCATTTTTATCAATCAGGAAGCATATACCAAGACTTTGCTAACCAAGTTTGGAATGATTGGAGACTCCAAAGTGAAAGTGCCTATGGATTTTGGTACTAAACTCACACCATCCTTGGAGAAACCAACAACCGATGTAACCCTATATCGGCAGACGATTGGATCTCTGATGTATCTCACAGCCAGTAGACATGACATCATGTTCTCTGTCTGTTACTGTGCACGATTTCAAGCCAACGCTCGAGAACCTCATCTTCAAGCAGTGAAGAACATCTTTTGATATTTGAAGCGAACCTCTTCTCTCGGCCTATGGTATCCAACCAACTCTGTATTCTTCGTTCAAGCATTTTCAGATGCAGATCTGGGTGGTTATGGATTGGATCGTAAAAGTAACACAGGAGGATGTCAATTTCTTGATGGAAAATTAGTCAGTTGGCAATCAAAGAAATAGACATGTGTTTCGTTATCCACTGCAGAAGCCGAGTACATTGTTGCAACATCTTGTACATTTTAAGTCGTATGGATACAAAGTCAACTCAGGGATTATGGGTTAAACATGAAGAAAATCCCACTATATTGTGACTCTGAAAGCGCAATTAGGATTTGTCACAACCCTGTACAACACTCCAAGACGAAGCATATAGCTCTGAGATATCACTTCATCAAAGATCACGTCGAAGATGATAACGTAGAAATTCACTTCGTTAGAACGACTGATCAATTGGTAGATATATTCACGAAGTCCTTACCAGAAGCAAGCTTCAATAATATTCTACAAGGTCTAGGAATGATGCAAGCCGAGTCTGTACCGAAATTGCCTTCGCTCTCCTAAAGGTAACAAGCGAAATTGAGCGAACCAAAATGAACCGAACGTTCGGTCTATTTCGGGTTCAGTCCAATTCGGGTTCGGTCTATTTCGGGTGAAGTTGGTCCATGAACCGAAATGAACCGAGCGTTCGGTCTATTTCGGGTTCGGTCCTTCTGAACTTGTTCATTTTTTTAAGGCATTTTCAATCGTAAATAGTTTTCCTAGTTAGGAGTCCCTAGAAGCATGCTGCTCTATGTTGACTAAAGCCTCGACAGATTTTGAGTGAAGCCTTAATAACATGATATATACCAATCATGTTTTCCCAATCCAGGCTATGTGATTCACTCTAATCATGAGCTACCTTACTCTACTCACATTGAGTTTAGAGTTTTCTACTTGGTCCTTCTTTTCTTCAATGCAGAGGTACTTTCGCTTCTTATACCATCTCTATCATCTTTCTCTATTATAATTCGTTTCATCAATATAACCCCTGAGACTTTCAGTCTTAACCACTGAAGTTTATGGTTATACGACATCTGTGTTCATGATCTTAGTCTCATGCTACTATGTACTAAGTGAAACCCAAAGTTCAATACCACTAATGAATTGACGGTGAATCTAACGATTCAAGATCTTACTTGTTACCCTATGAAATCTCCTTTTTCTTTTGAGTGATCTTTATGAGTTTGCCTTTCACCAATGCTTCTCTAACCCTAAAAGATCCAGTTTTATTTTATTTTTGAGATTTCCTCTTTTCCTTGTTACTCTAAAGTTTATCCTACCTACTTGTTCAATAGATCATAATGATCTCACAAGTACTTCATTCAAATTCCGTCTTATGTTACGTATCGAAATTATGAATTGAAGCAAAAGCCACCCCTTTTATCCTTTAAAAGAAGCCTTTCAAAACTTCTCAAAAAGTTATTGATCGTTATTCCATGAGAAACCAAGCAAGCAATTCAATGTCTCTCTTGACATTGAAGGAAGTGATTTCTACCCAGAATCAGTTGTTTTATGTTAGATTTAGACATCACATATAATCCCTAAAACATCATTTTATTTCTTTATCTTTTACACCCTATGCACGAAAATTTTAATTTTCCAAATTCTAGTTCTGATTTCGATTGATCATTAAAGCACTACAGGTACAGAGATTCAAGTGTCATACGAAACGATTGGGTTAAAGTGGACGCTGACTCAGCAGCTATCCAAACGCTTGGAGATTTGAAAAAGTGGATTTTATGAAACGGCGTGAAAAAGGGAACGTTTCTTTCTCTCTCTTGCATCATCCTCGGCACGCCAACTATAGACCCATCAACTCAGGTGCTACTTATGAGATTTTCCAAGATTTCAGCCGAATTTTTCTCTCCCCTCAGTGTACCTATAAAAGGAATTGGAACGGCACACTCTCATCCTTTATCAATTCCAAAATTCTCTCAAAGAAACCTGGTGATTTTCTACAACTGTTCACTATCTTCTTCAAGCAACTTCAATGGCAGACTCATTCTCAGTTCACGATAGCTCAGTTCGTCAACATCTTCTCACCATCAAACCTCAACAGAATCTAATCATCGATCTTACGCCGTTCATCTATGAGCCATATATGATGTACATGGTTGAGTGTCTCAAATACTCACCACTCGTCGAAGCACTAACTAAAGTTGAAGTCGTTCCCATGTCATGCTTGTCTCTTGTCTACGGTTCTGCCTTCTATGACAGAATCAGTGAACGCATTCACTTTGAACTTCACAATGAGAAGACTTCCATCTCCAAGAATCGATTATGTGCCCTAATCGGTCTTACTCAAGATTCCTCTCAGGTAAATCCCGACTCCATTACTACTAGTCAATTATTTTCAATGTTCTATCAGATGCGGTATACTGAAACCCTAACCACCATTACGAAGTTCAAGAAGTTCTGCCTTCCTCCCCAATGGAATGGTATTTTTACATTATTATTCAAGGGTCTATCTAAGCGAAGCGCCGGCTCTGATGGTGCAAGTAAATCCTTCATGACAGTACTATACGGGTTGTACCACGACATTAACCTCAATTATGGGACCATCATATGGAAGCAGTTGGTTCAAAGCCTGTTTTCTTCATCCAGGCATTCTAAGATCTCCTGTGGGCGTTTCTAGTCTATTATCACCCAATGGTCAATGGACCGCCTTCGTGCTCCAATAATGGCGGATTCCCTGCTCTCATCCATTACTACCTTTCATATGACGAAGATCATTGTTACTGATCCATCGAAGTTTTCATTTATTGGCTCTATTCCTGAATCGATGCTCAGTTGTATTTCTGCATCGAGTAATATTCTACAAGAATACAGGAAGCATCCGTCGGATGGTCCACTAGAGCTTACGCAGGCAATGGTTCGGTCAATTGAGGAGGCTGGCAAGCTAGCCAAGAGGGGAAAAAAGCCTGAAACACAGAGGGGAGAACAGGTCTCCAAACAAACGAAGGGGAAAACCCCTAAGAAGCGAAAGACTGATAAAGTTGCCCCTTCTCAGGTTCAACCTAAAAGGCAAAAGAAGCCGACTCGGAGACTAATTCTGCAATCTTCAAGTGATTCAGAAAATGTCCCTCCTAAGCACAAACACGCTCCTCCATCGGAATCTGAGAGCGAAAGCTCAGAAGAAGAGGCTTTGAGCCGAGGTGATACTCCACCTCGCTCTCCAACCCCAGACATTCAAGTTCGCTCCAATCCCCCTTCACCTATCCCTATAACAATCCTAGTATTCACCTCTCAACCATCCACTATAATTCCCATTCCCACTCCCATATTCACAGATACTACCACTACCACACAAACTCACTCTATTGTTCCTGAACCTCCAGTCACAAGCGAACCTCTAGTCACAACCGAACCACAATTTCTAACCGAACCTCCACCTTCTTCCAAGCCTTTATCTCCTATGCAGTCTGCTGAAACAACTCCTATACTGGGTGGTGAGGATTTGGAGTTTGATTCCACATACTTCAGTCCTTACAGAGTACAGAGTGATGATGATGACGATGAGCCAGTTACCAAACGTTATTTAAAGGTCATCAATGAAAAGTTTGACAAGCTGCTTTCCTCCTCTTCCTCTACATCTGGTGCCTATTCTGAAGCTGCCTTGAAGGCTTTATTCTCCTCAGTTGTCACCGAACACAGAACTTCCTTGTCCGATGCAACCAAGGCAATTGCAGCCTCCACTTCTCAATGTCAACAGGCCTCCATTGCTGTTGATGCTTCCACCAAGGAATGCAAGGATGTGACCCCAAAAGTCGATAAACTAGTCTCTGAAGCTCACATATTTTTAGATTCGTTGCAGGGTGTTGCTGCCAAAAATGCTAAACTGGTCAACTCTTCAGTCGAGAACCTTCAAAAGTCCGTTCAAGCTGAGCGCTCGAACCTTGAAGCAGCACGCCTAGCCATTCAACAAGCCAACGAGAAACTCCATGCTAATGTCCACGATCGCTTAACTCAACTAGAAGTGGAGTTAGCTGTGGAGAATAGAATTATCGATGAGCTTGACCGACGTACCTCCCAACTCAAATTGCAAACTCAGAAGCTGCGTTCTACTAAGGCTGCCCTTAATGACCTCAAGTCAGAAAGGGAAATTATCAGGAGTTCTTCTGGAGATGTTCACTCAATCCTTCTTCATCTTGTTGAGCCTCATGATCCGGTCATCACTATCACAGTGAGACGTCATTTGGCGGAAAAACTCAGACCGACATTGGATGTTCTTAGCCGCATTGAAGGTGTTCCGATTACTGGGGTCCAACCAAAACAACGGGGAGAGAAAGTGTCATCGCAACCTCCTCCTTCCGGATCAAAGCCATCAACTGGACTGTTTGCTGGACCGAAGGTTAATGTAGCTTCGGTCAGCAACAAAGACAAAAAGAAGAAGAAAATTGGTGATGATGATACAGACAATGAAGATGATGTATATGCTAAAAATCTACCAAATTCCTTCTAGAAAGTTAAATCTTCAGAAAAAGAACTGGAAGAAAACATCAAGAAGCAACAAGCCGAGTTGGAAATGAAGCGAAAGGATACTGAGCTCCTTGAAAAGAAAAAGTCCCTATTTCCCATGTGGACAAAAGAATCGCTTTAGAGATGTGTAATTGACAAGCCAACTGTTCTCTGGCTTGAACCAAGAATGTCCTTCGGTCTTGACAACTCCAAGGATGCACAGTTCGACATGCCAATCACCCGAAAGGCATTCATCTTCCACTGCTTTAACTCGACTGTTGTTATTCCTTCTCCAGACGCGAAGGTAGATAGGGATCTTCTAGAGTTTTACTTGGAGTTTGCTCAACCCCAATTCCAGACCTGGAGCTCAAAGAAGATAACCACGATCAAGGTAATGAAGCCCTATTCAGCAGGGAAATTTATTAATGTCAAATTCAGGGTGACTCAAGGAACCGAAGGCTCAGTCTAGCATTTTTCCCTGGCTGATCTACCAAATCTCAACCCCTATGACTAGATACTCCTCAACAACATTCTTCTTCTAAATCCTCAGGAGTATCAACTAATAATCGATCATGTCAAGCGTATGCTTGTTTGCTACATTCATGAGGTAACGAAGATGGACCAGGAAATTGCCTCTGTCACACATAAGCGACCAACGATCAAACCCATGGGCAAATCTGGCAATGTCAATACCATGATCCAGGGGAAGATAGATTCAATGTATCACACGGTCATGTTTCTCAGGGGCGAAGGTCAAAAATGTATGTTCGCCCTTGTTGATAAACACCTCTTCTCTACATCTTGTCTTGAGCATATCTTGGAGATTATACAAAGGTGTGACTAGAATAGTGCTGATGATAAGAAGCTTTTTATTGACATGATAAGGTGGTACATTCAATTCCGACAGACTCTTATTGCCATTATTCCTAAACTATTTAAAGTTGTAAAGACAGTAAGGCCTGCTCTAAAGAAATAATCTCTCACCCCAGTTGATGCAAATGGGGAGATTGTTGAGTCTATTGGGTTGCATCATGGGCTCCGTCCATAGCCCAGTTTGAATGTCGGTGTTGGGCCTATCCAGGCGTGCATAATTCTGTATTAGGGTTTAGTATATAATCTGCATGCATGCAGACTTAGACTTTAGCTTTTTGATTATTTTTGTTTCAGATCTACTGTAAACCCTAGCTCGCCTCTACAGCAGAAGTTCTTTATCGAGCTCTGCTGAGGTGTGACTTTGTTTGAATCATTAGCAAAAGTTTGATTCTGTTTTGTGTTCATACTCAAATTATTCTTAAACTGTTTGATTACTTTTGTCATACTTGTGAAAGATCTAATCGATCTAAGAGTTTATAACTCATCATTGTGTCAACAAACTTCTTGCTCTTTGGTAACTCAACTAACTTCCAAACATTGAGTTTTTCAAATTGATGTAGTTCTTAATGCATTGCATCTACCCAGCTGGGCTCATTCAGAGCCATTTCAACATTCTTGGGCTCTATTTGAGAGATAAAGCAAGAGTAAAGACAAGTACTAACGCCTCCATTCTGACTTCTGGTTTTAACACCGTCGCCCAGCTGACCAATGATGTTATCGATCGGATGATCGCGTTGAATCCTTGAAAGTATCTCTTGGCTGATATCATTAAGAGAGACAGGAAGAGTGTAAATGTTGACACCTCCTTCATTTGTTGAATGATCCGCTCCAGACGGTTCTGGTACAAACTCATTTGAAATAATTTCAGGAAAGAGTAGTTGCATAAAAGTTGAAGAGACAGCGGAAGCATCATTAGGCATGAACTCTCTTTCTATAGGAGTAAGTGGCGTAGTTTCAGCATCAAGAGTATCATTTTGGGCTGGAGATTTAGGACTATCATGTTGCACAGATGACTCCCCCTCAGGCCTAGCAGAGGACTCCCCCTCAGATGGTATAGAGGATGCAGATGGAGGTCTATAGAAAATTTCTTCATCTTCATCTTCAGAAATATTCTTCAAACCAGAGACAGATCCAGAAGAGCCACTCGAAGACACATTTATTGATTTGAACAGTGATGTGTAATCAAACTACCAATCCGGACCTACTCTAGCGTCCGTCTCATTTTCTTCCAACCAACGCATGTCATAAAATTCCACAATCTGCATTGTCTTCTTATTGTAGACCCTATAGGCGGTGCGAGAAACATACCCTAGAAAGTAACAATCATCAACTTTGGCATTAAACTTCGGGTTGGTTTCTAGGTGAAGAAGGGTGCAAGGGCAGCCAAATACACCGAAATGACTGACTGAAGGCTTGTGACCATATAGAATCTCATACGGGGTCTTCATCTGAGCTTTGTTGATCAACACATAATTATGTACGTAGCGGGTAGTGTTTATCGCCTCGGGCTAAAAGAAAACTAGTAGTTTTGACTCACACATCATCATCCTTGCAGCGTCTTTTAAAGTTATGTTTCTCCTTTTAGCAACATGATTTTGTTAAGGTGTGTGAGAAGAGCTGTATTGATGCATAATACCCTTTGCTGCACAAAAATGATCGAGAACAGAATTCTTGAACTCAGTTCCATTGTTGGTACGAAGCACCTTCACCCGGTTGTTAGTTTGGTTCTCAATCAATACAATGAATTTCTTAATAAAATAAGCAACTCCAGCTTTGTTGGATAGAAAGAAAACCCACATAAAATGAGAGAAATCATCAATCACAACCAGACAATAAGAATTTATGTTGATGCTAAGAATGTCTACTGGTCCAAAGAAATCCATATGTAGCAATTGAAGCACCTGACTAATTGAGTTGACCTGTTTTGGCAGGTGTGGTTTTCTATGATGCTTACCTTGGGAACATGAAACACATTTTTCAAACGTGATGAAGTGTTTGACATGAAAATCACGGACCATCTAATTCTTTGCAAGACGATTAAAGTTCTTGGCGTTAGCATGACCAAGTCTTCTATGCCACAGCATTGCAGTTTGTTCAGAGATATTTGAGAAGAGGTACGTAACTTGTTCTGGAAGAGTTCTATTCATATCAATGATGCATGCATTCCCATCCCTTTTAGATTTTACAAGTATCCACTCTTCTAGAATGACAAAGCCTGGCTTGAGAATCATGCATTCCTTATCAGTGAATTGCATAGAATAGCCTCTATCACATATTTGGGATACACTCAATAAACTATGCTTCAATTCGGGAGCAAAGTTGACATTTCAAAACTCAACACCCCATTTATAACAGTTCCTTTTTGCGTAATCTTGCCTCTGTCTCCACCCGCCAAGAAGATATATCCCCCATTAAAGGATTGAATGTTGTGTAGTTGGGTGATATCTCCTGTCATATGTCGGGAGCAGCTGCTGTCAACAAACCAAGGTCTAACGACATTCCCCCACAACTGTCCATGCAAAATGTGCGGGTTTAATTAGATTTGGGAACCTAGGTCATTATTTTCCTGGGTGGTCCCGATGCCTTCTCAGATTTATTATCATTTAAGGATTTTTCAGAGGACACGGATGATAAATTCGAAGCTACTTTGGGCGACCATTGATAATTAGATTTTCTAATAGTCCCGGATGATTTTGAAATTGAATGTTTATCAATTTGCTTGAAGCACTTGGGTTTTCTACCAGATTTGGTTAAAGACCCACTGCTGCTTCTTGACGAAACCGACCCTGGCTTGGCCTTGCTCAGTTTTGGCAAACTGCTTAGGACTTTTTTATGATAAACCTTTTTATGCTTTTGAAAAATAGCCCATTTTCTACTCCGATGATCTTTCCAATCATCATTCCGAGAACGATTTCTATAGGAATTTCTAGTTAAAGACCTTCCTCTGAATTCGTTCTTTCCTCTTGGGGATTCAAAATGTACAAACATACGATTTTGACAATTTCTAGCTATATGACCACCAATGTCACAATTGAAAAAAATCTGTTTATTATTGTTATAACTTGTGCTACATTGATTAGATTTTTTTTCCACACTAACACCCTTACTTCTCTCACAAGAACAAGAACAAGAATTAGGTTGTGAGGCAAGTGAGGATACATTAGATGGAGAGGGTTGTGAAACTGGTGGTGTTTCAATATTTTCATCATAAACATTAAAATTACCAACCACATTATTCAAAACAGTATCAGACACTTGAAAACCATTCAAAACAATATCAGAAGAAACATAAACACCACAAAAAACATTGTCACTTGAAACATCAGAAAAATTATTGTCTTTATTTAAAACTAAAACTTCAGGTTCAAACTCAGTTTTGTTTTCAGAAACAGATCCTTCAACTTCGTGCTATGACTGATTCAAGGATTGATCTGCAGGAGAAGTAGAAATGTTAGTACATTCAACATTAATAAATCCTCCCAAAACAAAACCAGATGGCTTGCCATAAACCATGCATGATTCATTAGCAATCTCTTCTTTGGGCAAAGGTTGAAACTGTTATGTATGATTGAATGGAGGAATCACTTTATTATACCCTAGACCCTTTGACTGATTTCGTTTAAATTGCATGCAGTGGTCTATCATATTTTCAACTACCTCACTCGATACATCAAATTTTCTAAAGTCAAAATCAACGGTTTCAAATTTGCCCTTTAATGATTCAATTTCAGCCACTAGTTCAATGTTTTGTTTCATTATATAGTCATAATTTTCGCATTTATTATTGTAGTCTTCCTGAAGTCTCCTCAAGTCCTTTATTTTAGATTCTAGTTGGTCATTAAGAAGTTTTTGACCCTTTCTGAGTTGTTAACCTTCATATCTAAGATCCTCTACTTCCCTTTTTAGTAAGTCATTATGTTCATGACGGGTTTCAAGGTTTTCTACATCTCTACCCAGTGTCTCAATTTTCTCATGCAACATTCTAACATAATCAATACAAGCTTGAGAGCATGAGGGTGGACTTACCTCGTTTTTATTAGGTTCATGAGAAGAAGATACCATTAGTGCAAACTGCAACTTCATCATTTGATCTTTAGCTGCAACAATCTCTACCGGAGCATCATCACCAACATGTGCCAAGTGGGCATTTCCGGGTCCATATATGTTCAATGCCTGCATCTGATCCTCCCAATCCAAAGATTATGCAACCATGGCCTTCTCTCTTTTGACCTGAGCACCACTTCTATTGTTTCCAACTGCAAACATCGTTATGTCATTGCTTAGTCTTCTGTCTGGTTGTGGGCAACCACGAGCAAAATGCCCTGGCTCGTGGCAGTTGAAACATTGCAACTTTCCCTTGTTGAACCCAACCTTCTTGTCAACACTCATCCCACAGTTGTTGTTTCTAGTCTTCTTGTCAAATTGTTTCACCCTGAAGACTGCCATGGAAATTTTCCATGTGATATCCATCTCTTCGACGTCTTCAGGGTGAATCTAATCGAGATCGGCAAATGACAGTTGGGGTGAAAGATCTCCAACCACAAGTGCATTGTAGCAGCTGACAAGCCCTGTAGCAAGAGCAAGGGTTTCGTCACCCTCCTTTCCTTTTGAAGAAGAAGCCACATTGGAGGAGGAAGCAACTTGAGCAACCATGAACGATTGATTCTGAGAGAGAGGCACGGTTGATGCAGCAGGAAGAGAAGAAGTTGATGGAATGGAGAAGGACTGAACCTGAGCTTGCTGAGCAGCAAATGATTGACCTGTAGAAGAAAAAGTGAGAGATGAAAGAGCATTATTAGAGGAGATCCGAAGGTTCGCAGCTGAGTATGAGTTCACATGGTTTATCTCTTGCTACTTGTCATCAATATCACAGGCCTTGATGACAACCATTACTTTAGCAAGAGAAAGCCAGCTAAGATCCTTAGTCTTCTTTATAACAGCTACATTCATTTCCCAAGAATTTGGGTGAGAATTTAGCAGCTTCTTGTTTATCTCGGACTTGGTGTAGAAAATCCTGGCTACAATCATTTCAATATTAAGAGATGTAAACCGCTGCAGCTGTGCTTCAAGAGTGTCTCCAGGAACGTAGTTGAACATATTGAAACATTGTCGCATCATATCTTGGCGACTCTCCTTCATATCTTCGTTCCATTCATAAACCTTAATTAGGGCTTCCCACAAAGCCTTAGCAGAAGTGTACTCCCTGAAACCTTGAGCGATATATGGAGATAGGGCCATGGTCAAAGTGGCCAAAGTCTTTTCTTGCTCTTCAACCTTCTCGAAGTCTTCATCTGTATAATTTTCAATTTTCTTGTCAACCAATTGACCTGAAATAGTAGTGGTTATTCTGATAGGATCTTTTATTATGCTTCTCCAGATTTTAAAGTCCTTCATCTTGATGTACTTTTCAATTCAATACTTCCATTCTGTGAAACCTTCAGCAGACATGAGTCTAGGAATTCGGGTGGTTGTGCCCATTACAGAATCCAACTCGTGGTGGTGTCTTTGACTTTGAGAATCCATTATTATTATTAAATTATTATGAAACAGAAATTAAATTATTTAAGATTAAATTAACTTTCTGGTCAAACACAGTCAAAAACTGTTTGCGGCCGTAAACAGATTTCACGGTCAGAAGAGAGTTTGCGACTGTAAACTCCGAGTTTACGGTTTAAAGTTCACGGTCCAAGAACAATCAGTTTCCGATTTATGAATAATCTTTATTCACGACCAAAGAACACAATTTACGGTACAAGAACTGTGAGGTATTTGCGGCTGTAAACTGAGATTATGGCCGTAAGGTAAGACCGTAAGCTCTGAAACCTGAGAGAATTTGCAGATTTTTGACGAAACTAAAAACCTTTTTGCAGCAATCACCAACTTTAGTGGCAAACAGATGATAACCCGGTCCGAAATTGATTTTAGAGTGCTTTTAACACTGGTTTTGCTCTGATACCAATTGTAAGGTCCTAAAACGGATCCTACCAGTGATCAAACAACAAATACAATTAGTTAATCAATTAAGAACGAGTAGAATAGAGAATCAAACAAGCTTGCACACGCTTTTCTATTAGAATCACGTCTGGTACAACTTGTGGTTATAAGAGCTGAGAATACAGAGGCATCAACAACTACAAAAGACCTAGCAAACCCCTATTTATACAGTATTGGGCCGGCCTTGGGTTTACGGCCGTAAATAGCTTAGGGCCATAAACTCCTTACAGGTGACAGTAAACTCCAAATAAACTATAATAAGCTATCAAATGACCAAAAGAATCTATTACATAGAAAGCCTAGACCAAACCACTAATTTAGACTCTTCACCAGAAGTATAGTGGAAGAGAAGCGAAGCTCAGCATGGTTCAGGCTGCTTCACATAATGAATGGTTTTGCCTTTCAATGATCCCATTCTGTTGTGGATTATAGGGAGCAGAGAAATTATGATTTAATCCCTTTTCAACCATAGAGTCTTCAAAATCTTTATTTTTGAACTCGAGCCCATTATCGCTTCTTATGTTTCTTAGCCCCTTTCGCAATTGCAACTCTATATGTTTGATAAAAACTTTCTCCTTGGGAATTGCTTCTAATTTCTGTTTAAGAAAGAAAACCCAGGTGAAGCGTGAAAAATCATCTACAATAACAAATATAAACTTACTACCACCAATGCTTTCAGAAGCCGAGGGTCCATATAAGTCAATATGTAGAAGTTCAAGAGGTTCAATGATCTTTGTATTGATACGGGTAGGATGACTCTTTCGACTTTGCTTTCCCATTTCGCATGCTGCACACAAGTGTTTCGTATCAAACTTGAGAAGGGGAAGGCCTCACACATGATCGCTAAGCACCAGCTTGTTAATATCTTTGAAGTTCAGGTGTGAGAGCCTTCGGTGCCACAACCAACTTTCATCTGAAATCGCCTTCATCAATAGGCATATAGCTGGCTTTCCTCATATTGGGTTGAGATCTAGAGGATACATCTCTCCTTTGCGTTAAGACTTCAACAGAATTTTCTTCGTTTGCTTTTCGATTATCTCAGAACCCTCATCATCGAACGAAACCTTCAAGCCAGTTCCCATAACCAGTTGAGAGACACTTATGAGATTGTGATGCAATCCTTCCACGTAGGCTACTTTTCGTATTGAGAATTCAACGTTGGTGATCATCCCATACCCTATGATCGTTCCATATGAGTTATTCCTATATTTATCACATCGACCATCCTTAAGGGATGGAAACTCCCTTAGATCTTCCTTCCTTCCTGTCATGTGATAGGAGTAGCCACTATCGATATACCATTCGTTATCAAATTGTTCGTCACTGATAACCTACAAAAATTAAGCAGACTTAGGAACCCAAAGTTTCTTGGGTCCTCGTGAGTCTTTTACAGAATGGGGAATTGCAATTGAAAGATCAACCATCTAAGTTCTTTTTATTAAAGTGGTTTCATCTTCTCTTTTGAGAGTATAGACTTTGATTTTATTTTCGTCTCGTTTTGGTTGTGGTGATTCTGATGATTTACTTTTAGTTAGAATTTTAGTGGAATTTGTCGTGTGAGTTCTAGGGTTAGTTGACATTTTCTTAATGTGAGCTTCGTTATTGGAGTTGAGTTTTTCGTTTCCTTTGATATCCTTCACTGTGTTCAGTTTTGATGGGAAATGAGGAGGATGGGATTTAGGATCGAAACTTGACTTTTGGTTCTGAGCATTGGTAGACTTAGGACCAAATCTACCTTTCAGGTTTCGGCCCTTCTGACTGAATGACTGGCAGTGGTTACAAGAAGGATATTTGGCTCTTGATTTATCGTTTACCTTGAGATTGGTTGCCTTTTTAAAGTGAACATAATTAGGGTTTTGGTACTCCCAAAACTATTTTATCTCATCGAGATTCTTCTTGTATCTCTTGTTTCTCTGCCTTTTCTGTTCAGCAAGTTGCTCTTGAGACTTGTGAATATTCGCTCTAGGTTTCGGTCTCTTTTCATAAGCTTCGGTTGTAGTTGAAGATACACTGGATGCTTTCATTGGTTTGTTTGGGATCTCTTTCATACCGCTTGAGCTTGGTTTATCGAAACTTGAAGGATTTTTGATGGGTTCAGCCATGTATCTTCCTTTGAACCTCCATGAGGTTCGCTCCGATAGACCAACCGTTTCGTCTGCATTGTCAATTGAAGCAAACCAGAAGAAGTTTTCGCAACCTTCAGCATTAGATACCAATTTTGCCGTTTGTTTCTTAGTTACTCCTTCAACGACTTACACTTGGTTCGGAAGTGTTTGCACTTTTTGATAAACAACCGCCTTTTCTTTGAAGACCTTGGACTTGTACTTGAATATGCGAGCAAACTCAAAATAATTTTCATAAATGAGTGGTTTCGCTAACTTAGGTTCGCTCTTAAGAAATTCTGAACAATCTACCTTGTCTTCTACTGAGATTTCACTCATCTCACTGTCATCATCAAATTTAGAAGTGGCTTCTATATTCATTTTATGTTCTGAACTTAATTTGGCATTTGATGAGTCAAACTTTTGTATGGTCTCAGTCTTGATTTTTAATTTGTCATTTTCGTCCAGTAAATTCCTAAGCATGCATTTATGTTCTTTGGATTCAATAAAAGTCTCAATTTTGTCTAGTCCATATCTGTAGGTTTTTGAAACCTCATCTAAAGACACAATGGATTCACATTCAGCAATGACTTCGTCTTCCTTAAATTCAAGGAAAAGCAAAATCATTTTATAAATCTTCCTACCAATCTCACAATCTAAATGCAATTGAGTGATGTTTATGTATAGACGTTTAGCTATTAAACAAAAAACCTTCATTTGCTTCAAAAACTTCAAATTTTGATGTTGCAATTAAACAAGTTCATCCCTAACCCTAACTAACTTTGTTTCCTTCAGCTCTATCCACATCCTTCGCTCCTCACTCTTGGAAGTCACCTTGTTGAGTTGATCAGTTAGGTTAGTATTCGCTAGGTGTGTTTGCATTCGACTTCCACTTAAGTTAGAAAATTTGAATTTTAATTCATTTAATTCTTTTTCATAGTTTGTAACTGGTATTTTATGTGATTCAAGGATGGATTGTACCTTCTTGATCAACTGATCACAGTCATTGATCCTTTCACTCACAGGCTTGGCAGCAGCATTTGTCTTCCATCAGCCTCGCATCATCATGCTCACCTTCAGTTGTATATCCCTTCATCCTTGACACTCCAGTTGTCACCATCAAGCATCTTCCAGCTGACTCAGTAAGGTCTTTGTTCACCACAAATGCTCTTCCATATGTAGGTCTACGTACCTCTTCATCTTCAGAGTCTGTAGACCAGACCTCTACTCCACCAAACTCATCGTCACCAACGTTCTCTTGCACAATGAAAGAATTCATAGGACTTTTATATACTTTCTTCTTCTTTATTTCCTCCAGCTTACGCATGTATTAAGCTTTGTCATCTTCACCGTCCTTCTTCTCAGCTATTTTTCTTAGCATGCAATCCTTCGCAAAGTGGCTCTTGCCGTGACAGTAGTTGCAATTGTACCCAGAGTCTCCTGCAAGCTTTCTCTCCTTCTTTTTGTCGTCCTTTTGAGAAGTTTTCTTGGTTTCCTCTTTCGCTTTCTCTAAGTTGTAGCTTCCTTGCCAGTTTCTGTTCTTGTTGACTGGGAACCTTTTACGAGCAAACTACTTTCGCTTAGAGAGAAGAGCCAAGGATCCCACACCCGAAACTACTTTCGCTTCCTTTGACACCACGCTTTCACGCGATTTGAGGATTCCAACCAGCTTCGCTAGTGAATAGTTTTTAATTTTCTTTGTGTGCCTTCACAGTTGAGACCACAGCCATCCATTCGGGTCTTAACCCATTCATGAATGTAACTTTTTGTTCGATCACTTCCCTTCCAATTCCACGCTTGATCATCTTGCTAAGCAAGTGATTGAATCGATCGGATGCTTGAATAAGTTTCTCCTCAGATTTTTGTTTGAAAGCACCAAACTCAGAGAGTAACAGAGTTTGAATTGAGTGTTCCAGATCCTCATCTGTAGAATATAATCTTTTAGCCTATCCCAAATTTCTTTGTAGTGGTGCAAGGGCTTACTAGACGAAAGGTGTTTGCTTGCAAAGCGAATCTGATCATTCTCATGGCTTTAACGTTACATAGCACCTTGTCTTTCTCATCTTGAGGGATCTTTTCTACGTCTATCAAGAGTTGATTGTACTCCTTTTGAATCTTGACAGTTGTATTCATTACAGAGTGAACAAAAGGACCCAATGTTATCACCTCCCAGACAAGATAGCCATTATCTTCATATCCAACGATGTAGTCTTCGAAGTGGTATGTCCACACTTCATAATCTTCAGTATAGAGAATCAGAATCCTAGTAGTGGATCCAATGTTGTTGGAGATGTTGATGGGATTGGATTGAGAGTCATCATGAAACATGTGAGCTTCTTCTAATATCTGCTAGAATCAAACTTGTAAAGATGAACTTAGGGTTTTATCAAACACAAGATACACTGTCGACCAGAAGAATACGGTATCTATATATTCGATAAAAGCGGAAACCCTAAAGGATTCTTCAAACATAAGAGATGCGTAATAATTACACAGTCTCCTGCTCTGATACTAATTGATGAGAATAATGCACTAATAAGATCGATAGATTCTAAACAGATAATTAATAATAATGAAGCAAAGAACACAAGAATGGATCAAACGATGTCGAATGATTAATATTCAACACCTCAAAAGAGCTCGACTAACAACTTCGACTATAGAGGTGTAAAGGGTTACAATCGACTATAAAGGTGTCAAGGGTTACAATGCAACAATCAATAAGAAGTGTTCTTCTTCTAAAGCTATACATACATGTACTATATATAAGCTAACCCTAATACCAATCCACGGTTGGACAGGCCCAAACCGGGTATACAATATAGACTAAAGCGTTAGGCCCAATGATGCAACTCTCATAAACCCAACATACCGTAATAGATCATTTGCTCGAACATGGTTATACCAGTGGCACGATTGATCAAATGCTCTTCATAAAGCATGTGGATGTCGATCTTATTCTCGTACATATATATATATATATATATATATATATATATATATATATATATATATATATATATATATCGATGACATCATCTTCGGGTCGACAAGCTTGAAGTTGTGCAAAGAGTTTGAGACCATTATGAAGAAGAGATTTGAGATGAGCTCCTTCGGGGAAATGACCATGTTTTTGGGGTTGCAGGTATATCAAGATTCAACCGGAATCCTTTTACATCAAGGAAAATATGTTGAAGACATGCCTAAGAGGTTCGGGTTTAAAGAATCCAAAGTTGCCTTGACGTCGATGGTTGAGCGACCCTTGTTGTCTCCAGATCCCGATGGTAAATCTATAGATCAGACAAAATACATATCGATGATCGGATCCCTGATGTATCTGACTGCGAGCAGACCCGACATCATGTTCACAGTTTGTGAGTGTGCACGTTATCTAGCTAATCCTAAACTCTCTCATTTAATTGTTGTCACAACAATCTTTAGGTATCTCAAAGGTAGCCCAAAACTGGGTCATTAGTATCCTATAAATTCTGATTTTGATTTATATGCATTTGCTGACAGCAATTATGGAGGTTGTGAACTTGACAGAAAATCAACTTCCCAGGGTGTCAATTCTTAGGCGACCATCAGGTGTCTTGGAAGTGCAAGAAACAACAAACTGTCTCAACCTCAATAACAGAGGCAGAATACGTTGTTGCTTTTGCCTATTGCTCTCAAATCATTTGGATTCAACATCAGCTGTTGGACTACGGTTTGAAGTTTCTTGAAACTCCTATCTTCTGCGATAATGATGTTGCAATTCAAATAGGTAAAAATAATGTCCAACACTCTAAAACCAAGAACATCGACATCAAAGTTCATTTTATCAGAGATTGTTATGAGAGCTCTCTCATTCGGTTGGAACGGATTCACACTGATAATAATGTGGCGGATCTGTTCATCAAACCCTTTAACAAAGTTGGATTCGATGTGCTTGTGGGATTTCTAAAAATGTTATGATTTGAGGACTGATTTTTGTTTTAGGTTAGTTTAAATTTGAGCGTTTCATTTCCTTTCTCTCCTATGCATAAATTTAGGGGGGGGGGGGGGGGTTGAATAAAAACAAAACAAACATCATAAAATTCAAAAATCCAAAAATAGTGTTATTTCTGGTTTATTTTTTTCAGAAAATATGAAAAATCCAAAAATAATGTCTCATGATAGCCTATCTGCAGGTGATGTGTTGGGAAGTCATATTATCCAAGTGATAACATGCAATTTTAATTTATGCAAGGTAACAATGTTGAATTGTCTAGGCTCTATGTTCGATGTGTTGGTAGGAACGAAAGATTTAAATGGACTAGACTAGGTATAGATTGACATTTAAAAGGACTTGAAAAGTAATTGACTTAGATAGTTCTATTTGGTCAGACAATACGACGCGCAGGTAGATTGAGCTGTGAGATATACATGGTAATCTATGGGCTACACTAATGTAATCTGTAACTAGAACTGTAACGTAACTTTTCCTTGATGTATGGATGCATGTCCTTAATTACGATACTGATAGGATGACTAGGGAATTCTGATAAAGTAGATCTATAGAAAGTTATTTTCTTGCTTTCTTTTTGTTAGTCATATGTTGTCTCCTCTCTACGATCGGGAGATCCGACCAGGACTGCAATATATGCAACTCTATTACTATGCATCTTCTTATCTATGCAAATTCTTTCTGTATGCTAGTCTTATGTTTTCTCCTTTGCGTGATAAGTTCTTATCCGACCTGGAACCCAGCATATGCACCATTGTATTTCTCAATCCCTCTATCCAATTAGTCATATGTTAATCCCTCTGCGTGATTGGAAGATTCGACGTGTGTGACAACCCGATATTTCAACTGTTTGTAATGGCCTAATAGGTCAAGTATTGTAAACATTTTTGAGTTACTAAAATTAACTTTGATAATAAAATGTCCAAAAAGTTTCTATTTAAATTCTTCTATGTTTAGATATCATTAAACCATGATCGTATGTAAAAAGAACGCCCAAATCCGACTTCGTATATTGAAGTTATTATTTTTTCAAGTTCAGCTTAGCAACAGATAGCTAAAAACTCGAATCGGAGATTGAGCGACATTTGGCCGGAATGACCTAAACGAGAATCGAAGGTCTCGACAATGGTATTTCAACGGTAAAAAGTCTGGCAAAAACCGACGTCAGAAAAAGAAGTTATGAATTTTTAAAGAAATTCCTTAATCACGTCATTTTAATAAATAAATAATAAAAATAATTTCGGAATTTGCCAACGGAATCTAAACGAAAGTTGTAGATCGTAGTCTCACCTTCGCGGGGATATAAAGAACGTCAAAAACGGAGTTCGTATGAAGGAGATATGAATTTTTGAAGTTTGATAAATAATTTATATATAATTTTTATTAAAAATTCGGTATTATCCGAAGAGGAGTCAGCCTAGGGCCGAGGTACGCGCCGCGTACCCTCGTACGCCCCGCGTACTCGAGGCCACGGCCTCGGATCGTCCATGTCGTCCTATGCGAAGCTACCCGACCCGCCGTCCCATCCGACCCGGCCCCATCCGAAATACGTAAGCGATGACGTCGCGTACGCGCTGCGTACGCCAGTACGCCCTGCGTACGGAGGCGGATCAGCGCCCCTATAAAAGGGGTGCGAGGGGTTCTGGAAAAATTGCTCATTCACTCTCCTTTTTCTTGCGTTTTACCTTGTTTTTCCGTGCTCGCACTACCCCGAAGCCCTGGTCATTTTTGCTTAAGTCCCGAGGGTCGATTTTAGTCCCGAGATTCCCGAGAATCCCGAGAAAAATCCGTTTCCCGAGACGAAACTCTGCCCGGTTTTCGATCTCGCTATCTTCAAACTTCCAAGTGAGTTCATACCCCTTAAATCAACCTTTGAAATGATTTTAAATGTTTAAATACTTTATGGGGGAATACAAGTTAAATACTTATAGTTATTACATCGATCACATGTGATTGCATTAATCACATGTGATTAATAACTAGGAAACCAATGATTTTATCACTGTTCAAACTGTCTATCAAACGGTTTCACTTCAAAATGTTTTACAAACTCTTTTACTTATCAAATGCTTTTACTTAAACTTTGTTTTACTACTTATAAATTGCATGCCCATATAGGTATAGATGTATAAATAATGTTTAAAGGACTTAGGAAAGCCACCTGTCCTATTTCCTTTTCCTCAATTTGGATGTGGTCTGGTGGAATTTCGGGTGACCATTCGAGGGTCGTTTCAATATTAGTTATATATCATATATATACATATATAGACATAAAAGTACTTCCATACTCATACTCATCAGCACATCATTAGTAAATTACCATCGGGGTAACACGGGATCATACTACTACAATTTCTAGATCAACGAGTCAGTTCATTCAGGAGTCAATACTTATTACTAAGAGAACATATACAACAATACTAGAACAAGTAACATTATATTGCATATACACGAATACGTTAACAATTGTGATCCACTGTATGGGAGCATGTCTTAATTGTCATGACCCGAGTTGTAGCCAAAGTATCTTGGAGGGAGAGCATGAGTTTGCGTATAGATCTATACTGGATTGACTATCCTACACCTCGCTGCTAGCTACAGTGGGACCGACAGGTCTGCGGGTGCCAAATGTCATACCTTATTTTTCGACTATACGTTGTCGATAGTATGGTGCAATTTATCACATGATACCTTAATATAAATCCGGTTTAAGGTAGTTAGTACAGTAGTAGTTCCTATAAAACAAAACTATAGTACTACAATAATTTACCCATTACATTTTGGTGATAACATCACTTATACTTTAATGTACAAACTATATTTTGTTAAAAGATAGTTACACTTGGGACATTCACACTTTTACATCAAACGAGCATACAAAACAGTTAAGCCTTGGTAGAGGGCTAATTTAACAGAAAATATAGGTTTTTCTGAGAGATTCAAACTTTTACAAACACTTACATACATTTACAACTCATACTTGCGACAGGTTCAAACGTTTTGATAACAAACATCGACACTAAAATACTTATGAATTCACCGGCTTAATGCTGATAAACTCTTTCAAAACAACTTGTATTCTCAGGTCATCAGTAGACAGGTACCGATGCTA
Source organism: Lactuca saligna (assembly GCF_052625555.1). Classification (NCBI taxonomy): domain Eukaryota; kingdom Viridiplantae; phylum Streptophyta; class Magnoliopsida; order Asterales; family Asteraceae; genus Lactuca; species Lactuca saligna. The sequence goes on from NC_136425.1 coordinate 55,025,694, forward strand.
GATTTAGAGAAGATGGAGCGCATTCAAGACTCATCATATTATTTTGATTTACATTATATTTTTGGTGTCTAAAACTGTACAGAACACGCTTGTATTAAAATTTTATATTTAATGCAATTGATGATGTTGTTTGCTTATTTACATTTACTGTGTTGTGATATTTTACATGACGTCCTCCGCCCCAGAACGTTTCCGCCATTCTTGGTTTTGGGGTGTGACAGATCGGTATCAGAGCATTGTTTATAGTGAAGCAAGTATATCAACCCATAAAAGATATACTAAACTATAAACCCATTTGGGATTGAAACACTCTGACCAAGAGTCTATACTTTAAATACTAAAATAGTTAATTAAGTATACTAGTCTACATTCATACTAAAACTAGTGTCACAATGACAAGAACAAAAGTATTGCGAATGTTAAATATCACAGGTAAGCTAGGGGACGTATGGTCAGTCCTAGGAATGGCATAGCCTGATCAACTATGCTGGTCCGAGGAGTGATTAGCATATGCCCTAGAATGGTTGTGATAGGTTAACAAGTCTAAAAACTTACCAACAATACCACAGGAAGATTAATAGAACTTAAACTTTAAAATACTATAGGTGTATTTTGTACTACTAGTTACACGTATACTATATTCTTATACCTCTCTTCTCGCGTAGATCTAAATGGCTGGATTCCAACACAGCGATCCATACTTTCCAAATGAAGGCAATGCCGGGTGGATCGATGAAGAGCCCGAAGTTGAGCATCCAATCCCTTTGGATGATCACCTCGCAGAAGGCTTTTCTAATGGATCCAACTCCGAACCTGAAGTCAACAACCTACCGCTCGTCATTATCCGCAAAATAGCTTGTAATGTCGAGCAAGGTCGAGCAGCAATCGACCGGATCGTAGAGATTGATGCCAACTCAAGTGTCAACACAGTCCGCATCCGCCGTCTTGAAGAAGACATGGAACGGACCCGGAGAACCGATGAAACGCTACAGCAACGTCTGGTTGCCTCTCAAGCAGAAGTCATGGAACTTCGAGCTCGTCAAAGGGCTCATGAGCGACACCTTCAAGAGGTGGTCCGTCAAATGAGAGACCTTAGGGTTCTCCCGAGGAATATTCATCGCTGTTAGATGATGTCTAGTACATCATTATCTTTAGGGTTAAGGATTAGCCTTTAACATTTGTGCTCTAAGTAGAACTTGTCTGTAAAATATTCCTAACTTTCAGTACTCTAATTAGGAATCTAAGAACTGTCAAACTTTTCTATATGGTATGATGTAAGACCTACTGTTAGGTCGATTTTCCTTGAACTTATTACATCAGTAATACCAGTATTATTGAAATCTATCTAAATTGTGGGAAAAATCTATACACTTGTTTTTTCTTACTAATATTTCTTGTTATGATTTCAAACACTCATTCAACTGTTGGGATATGGTTAGTTAGTCCATGTGTCACTCGCACGTTGCTTACAAATTGATTCTTACCATTTTCTTATCTTTATAAACTTATAACTGAAAGATGCCTCCTCGCAAATCTCCCAGGAATAATCTTGCACCACCACCTCCTCCGCCTCCGGTCATCGATTCTGCAGCCCTGAATGCTGTCGTAGCTGCAGCAGTGGCAACTGCCATGGCACAGTATCACTCTACTGATGCCAGCAGAGGTGGAACCCCTGTTAACTCCATTCCAGTTGAAACCCCTGTGCGCTCGAGAGAGTGCTCTTACAAGGATTTCACCAACTGCAAGCCGAAGTCCTTTCTGGGACCAGCGGAGTCATTGCCCTCTCGCAATGGTTCGAGAAGACTGAAGCGGTCTTCGAAATTTGTTCATGCTCTGCTGCGAGCAAAGTGAAATATGTCGCATGCACCTTTGAAGGAAAGGCCCTGACGTGGTGGAACGGCCACGTTAAATCTCTAACTCTCGTCGTAGCCAACGACATAGGCTGGGAAATGATGAAAGATCTCATGATTGAGGAATACTGCCCGAGGGGCGAGATCCAGAAACTAGAGCAGGAGCTTTGGAGCCTGACCATGAAGGGCACCAATATTGTTGCTTATACCGCCAGATTCAGCGAACTGGTGGCCCTCTGCCCTAATATGGTTCCCACTGAAGGGAAAAAGATCGAAAGGTACATATGGGGGCTAGTGCCTCCGTATCAGGGGAACGTCCTATCATCAAACCCCGCTACCTTCGACAGTGCCAAACGACTGGCACAACGACTCATTGACCATGGGGACAAAACCCCTACAACAACAACAACGCTAGCCATCTCAGAACCCTCCAAACCCGCTGACACAAAGCGGAAACTCTGGGAGGAAAGGAAGAAGACGAATCGAGCTTCCAAAAAGCAGCAAATTGTGGCAGTACATGCTGCAATAACCCCTGTTGCTGCTGCTACTACTGCTCCGATAGGACAGTATGCTGGAGGTTTTCCCAAGTGCAACAAATGCAACTACCACCACAATGGCCCTTGCCATGAAATGCAGTGCTATAACTGCCACAGGAGAGGACACACAGTCCGTTTCTGTAAATTTCCGGCGAGACCGATCGCCCAAGTCCCCGGCTCTGGCGCGAGCCCGACCTGCTATGGATGTGGCGAAGCAGGCCACTATAAGAGGGACTGCCCCAAGGCGAAAAATGTTGGAGGAGCAGGGAGGGTACTAGCTATAGGCCACGGAGAAGCTGTTGCTGACCCGACAGTGGTGACTAGTACGTTCCTCCTCGATAACTCCTATGCATGCATTCTATTCGATAGTGGAGCGGAGCGAAGCTTCGTAAGCCATAAATTTGCTCGCATGCTTAATCAACCACCGCACGTACTCAAAGAACTATTCACAGTAGAAATGGCTAATGGAAAAACTGAAAGTACGAGTAGCATATATTTAGGTTGTACCCTAACTCTAGATAACCATTCATTCCCAATCAACCTCATGCCAGTCTCAATAAAAAGTTTCGACGTTATCATTGGCATGGATTGGTTAAGCCTTCATCGCGCCGACATCATGTGCTACGAGAAAGCAGTCCGTTTAAACCTTCTGTCTAACGAAACTCTTATAGTCTATGGCGACAAACCCGGTGCAAGTCTTTGCATCATATCAAGTATTCAAGCACAGAAATATTTGCGTAAGGAATACCATGCATTCCTTGCTCACGTCGTCGACACGAGCCTCGAAACGAAAGAACTAAAGAACATCCCTGTAGTGAGCGACTTCCCCGAAATTTTCCCAAAAGAACTACCCGGGTTACCTCCACAACGACAGGTCGAGTTCAGAATCGACTTAGTCCCAGGAGTTACCCCAGTAGCCAAGTCGTCCTACCGCTTAGCACCAGCTGAGATGCAGGAGCTCTCTGGTCAACTTAACGAACTGCTCAGCAAGGGCTTCATAAGACCAAGCTTCTCACCTTGGGGAGCACCGATCTTGTTCGTTAAGAAGAAAGACGGATCATTTCGTATGTATATTGACTACAGAGAACTCAACAAACTGACGGTCAAGAATCGTTACCCTCTGCCTCGCATGGACGATCTATTTGACCAACTGCAAGGGGCGAACTATTTTTCTAAGATTGATCTGAGATCCGGATATCACCAGTTACGAGTGCTCGAGGAGGATGTGCCGAAGACAGCCTTCCGAACTCGTTACGGACATTACGAGTTCGTGGTGATGCCATTCGGATTGACCAATGCGCCAGCAGTTTTAATGGACCTGATGAACAGAGTATGCCGACCTTACTTGGATCAGTTCGTCATCGTTTTCATTAACGACATCCTGATCTACTCCCGAAGTAAGGAAGAGCATGGCGATCACCTACGACTAGTTTTAGGAACTTTACGAACCGAGAAACTTTATGCGAAGTTCTTGAAATGTGAATTTTGGATCTGAAGAGTCGAATTCTTAGGACACGTGGTAAGAGAAGAGGGAATCCACGTGGACCCATCCAAAATTAAAGCCATTGAGAACTGGTCAGCACCTAAGACGCCTACAGAAATTCGCCAAGTTCTAGGTCTCGCTGGCTACTACCGCAGATTCATTCAGAACTTCTCCCGAATAGCGAAACCTCTTACAACCCTAACCCAGAATGGCGTGGCCTTTGAATGGGAAGAGAAACAAGAAAGAGCGTTCCAAACACTCAAACGAGCCTTGTGCACCACACCAATACTATCCCTTCCCGAAGGAATAGAAGACTTCGTAGTCTATTGCGATGCATCGAATCAAGGGCTCGGATATGTCCTGATGCAGCGAGGTAAGGTCATCACCTATGCCTCGAGACAGTTGAAGACACACGAGGTTAACTACACGACCCACGATCTTGAACTAGGAGCAGTGGTGTTTGCGCTGAAGATCTGGAGACATTACTTGTATGGAACGAAGAGCACTATCTTTACCGACCACAAGAGTTTACAACACATTTTCGATCAAAAGGAGCTCAACATGAGACAACAACGGTGGGTCGAACTACTCAGTGATTACGAATGTGATATTCGTTATCATCCGGGTAAAGCCAACGTAGTAGCAGACGCCCTAAGTCGGAAGGAATATTCTGGTCGCAAAATCAAGTCATTGTCAATAACCATCCATTCACACTTGTCTAATCAAATTCAGACGGCCCAACTTGAAGCCATGAAACCTGAAAATGTGACGAGTGAATCCCTCAGAGGAATGGACAAGAATTTAGAAGCCAAGGGTGACGGAGCCTTATATTTCATGGATCGGATCTGGACACCGAAACACGGTGGTTTCCGAGACTTGGTCATGACCGAGGCGCACAACACTCGGTATTCCGTCCACCCAGGTTCAGATAAGATGTATCTGGATCTTAAAAAGCTATATTGGTGGCCTAATATGAAAGCAGAGATTGCTACCTTTGTGAGTAAATGCCTTACTTGCGCAAAGGTTAAGGTCGAGTACCAGAAGCCCTCTGGTTTATTGCAACAACCAGAGATTCCGGAATGGAAGTGGGAGCGGATCACTATGGATTTCATAACCAAGTTGCCCAAGACAGCGGGTGGACTTGATACCATATGGGTCATCGTCGATAGATTGACCAAGTCTGCACACTTCCTACCTATCAAAGAAACCGACAAGATGGAGAAACTGACTAGGACATACATTAGGGAAATCGTACGGCTACATGGTGTTCCTATATCCATTATCTCCGATAGAGATAGTAGGTTCACCTCAAGATTCTAGCAATCACTGCAACATTCCCTAGGAACAAGGTTGGACATGAGCACAGCCTACCATTCGCAGACCGACGAACAGAGTGAGAGGACCATCCAAACTCTGGAAGATATGTTGCGAGCCTGCGTGATTGACTTTGGGAAGGCATGGGATACTCATCTACCCCTTGTCGAGTTTTCCTATAATAACAGTTATCACACGAGCATCAAGGTTGCTCCATTTGAAGCTCTCTACGGCCGAAAGTGCAGATCCCCTCTGTGTTGGGCTGAGGTGGGTGATACCCAATTAGCCAGGGGGCAAGCTTCCGACAGTACTCTCACCAGTCCGGAGATCATTCGGGAAACGACAGAGAAAATTGTTCAAATCCGTGAACGATTGAAAGCCTCTAGAGACCGACAGAAGAACTACGCAGATAAACGAAGGAAACCTTTGGAATTTCAGGTGGGAGACCGAGTCCTTCTCAAAGTCTCACCCTGGAAGGGCTTGATACGCTTTGGCAAGCGTGGGAAGCTTAATTCGAGGTACATAGGGCCTTTCGAGATTCTTGCAAGAGTCGGCCCCGTAGCTTACAAACTCGATCTACCAGGCGCACTTCGTAACGTACATTCTGCATTCCACGTATCTAACTTGAAAAAGTGTCTATCCGACGAGACTCTCGTAATCCCACTCGACGAGATCGAGATCAATGAGAGCCTCAATTTTGTGGAAGAACCAGTAGAAATCATGGACCGAGAGGTCAAGCAAACAAAACAAAGTCGCATACCCATCGTGAAGGTTCGCTGGAACGCCAAGCGGGGACCTGAATTCACATGGGAACGCGAAGATCAGATGCAACGCAAGTACCCACATCTGTTTCCCTAATCCACGAGTGTTTTCTTACGTTGAATTTCGGGACGAAATTCCCTCTAACGGGGGATGATGTGACAACCCGATATTTCAACTCTTTGTAATGGCCTAATAGGTGAAGTATTGTAAACATTTTTGAGTTACTAAAATTAACTTTGATAATAAAATATCCAAAAAGTTTCTATTTAAATTCTTCTATGTTTAGATATCATTAAACCATGATCGTATGTAAAAAGAACGCCCAAAATACGACTTCGTATATTGAAGTTATGATTTTTTTCAAGTCCAGCTTAGCAACAGACAGCTAAAAACTCGAATCGGAGATCGAGCGACATTTGGCCGGAATGACCTAAACGAGAATCGAAGGTCTCGACAATTGTATTTCAACGGTAAAAAGTCTGGCAAAAACCGACATCAGAAAAAGAAGTTATGAATTTTTAAAGAAATTCCTTAATCACGTCATTTTAATAAATAAATAATAAAAATAATTTCAGAATTTGCCAACGGAATCTAAACGAAAGTTGTAGATCGTAGTCTCACCTTCGCGGGGATATAAAGAATGTCGAAAATGGAGTTCGTATGAAGGAGATATGAATTCTTGAAGTTTGATAAATAATTTATATATAATTTTTATTAAAAATTCGGTATTATCCGAAAAGGAGTCAGCCTAGGGCTGAGGTACGCGCCGCGTACCCTCGTACGCCCCGCGTACTCGAGGCCACGGCCTCGGATCGTCCACGTCACCCTATGCGAAGCTACCCGACCCGCCGTCCCATCCGACCTGCCCCATCCGAAATACGTAAGCGATGACGTCGCGTACGCGCTGCGTACGCCAGTACGCCCCGCGTACGGAGGCAGTTCAGCGCCCCTATAAAAGGGGTGCGAGGGGTTCCGGAAAAACTGCTCATTCACTCTCCTTTTTCTTGCGTTTTACCTCGTTTTTCCGTGCTCGCACTACCCCGAAGCCCTGGTCATTTTTGCTCAAGTCCCGAGGGTTGATTTTACTCCCGAGATTCCCGAGAATCCCGAGAAAAATCCGTTTCTCGAGACGAAACTCTGCCCGGTTTTCGATCTCGCTATCTTCAAACTTCCAAGTGAGTTCATACCCCTTAAATCAACCTTTGAAATGATTTTAAATGTTTAAATACTTTATGGGGGGAATACAAGTTAAATACTTATAGTTATTACATCGATCACATGTGATTGCATTAATCACATGTGATTAATAACTAGGAAACCAATGATTTTATCACTGTTTATCAAACGGTTTCACTTCAAAATGTTTTACAAACTCTTTTACTTATCAAATGCTTTTACTTAAACTTTGTTTTACTACTTATAAATTGCATGCCCGTATAGGTATAGATGTATAAATAATGTTTAAAGGACTTAGGAAAGCCACCTGTCCTATTTCCTTTTCCTCCATTTGGATGTGGTCTGGTGGAATTTCGGGTGACCATTCGAGGGTCGTTTCAATATTAGTTATATATCATATATATATATATATATATATATATATATATATATATATATATATATAGACATAAAAGTACTTCCATACTCATACTCATCAGCACATCATTAGTAAGTTACCATCGGGGTAACACGGGATCATACTACTACAATTTCTAGATCAACAAGTCAGTTCATTCAGGAGTCAATACTTATTACTAAGAGAACATATACAACGATACTAGAAAAAGTAACATTATATTACATATACACGAATACGTTAACAATTGTGATCCACTGTATGGGGGCATGTCTTAATTGTCATGACCCGAGTTGTAGCCAGAGTCTCTTGGAGGGAGAACGTGAGTTTGCGTATAGATCTATACTGGATTGACTATCCTACACCTCGCTGCTAGCTACAGTGGGACCGACAGGTCTGCGGGTGCCAAACGTCATACCTTATTTTTCGACTATACGTTGTCGATAGTATGGTGCAATTTATCACATGATACCTTAATATAAATCCGGTTTAAGGTAGTTAGTACAGCAGTAGTTCCTATAAAACAAAACTACAGTACTACAATAATTTACCCATTACATTTTGGTGATAACATCACTTAAACTTTAATGTACAAACTATATTTTGTTAAAAGATAGTTACACTTGGGAAATTCACACTTTTACATCAAACGAGCATACAAAACAGTTAAGCCTTGGTAGAGGGCTACTTTAACAGAAAATATAGGTTTTTCTGAGAGATTCAAACTTTTACAAACACTTACATACATTTACAACTCATACTTGCGACAGGTTCAAACGTTTTGATAACAAACATCGACACTAAAATACTTATGAATTCACCAGCTTAATGCTGGTAAACTCTTTCAAAACAACTTGTATTTTCAGGTCATCAGTAGACAGGTACCGATGCTAGCTTTAGAGAAGATGGAGCGCATTCAAGACTCATCATATTATTTTGATTTACATTATATTTTTGGTGTGTAAAACTGTACAGAACACGCTTGTATTAAAATTTTATATTTAATGCAATGGATGATGTTGTTTGCATATTTACATTTACTGTGTTGTGATACTTTACATGACGTCCTCCGCCCCAGAACGTTTCTGCCATTCTTGGTTTTGGGGTGTGACAATGTGGGCGTACAACATACGCATTCTAAATCTGTCTTCCCTCCTAATAATTGTCTGCTCATCTAAAGTAAAGAGTATTATGGAAGTTCTTGATTACCGAAGTATGTCGGGAAACGGGAAACACATTCTAGTACGTCTAAAATTGAACATTCAATAGGTTGTCTATAAATCTCGCTGCTAAATTTAGGTGGACAACAATATTCGTTGTCTTCGTCAGCTAAATGGTCTTCTAGGAATATTATTTAGGATCATAGGGTCAAATATCTTGTCACTTGTAGTATGTCTAGATTTGTCACAATCTTTCATGTTTATGTGGATCACAATACCGGCAATTGACTAGATCTAGTCATGAAGGTGGAGGTACTGAAAAATAAATTAAGGATGTCCTAAAACTTTGATCCCAAAATCATAAAAAGATTATTAGAAATGGTGAAAAGAAACTTGTGTTATTTTATTTTTATTTTTATTTTTATTTTTCTAAAGTAAATTGAAATTTTAAAAATTTAGTCAAAATTAGTTTAGTTTAAATTTCTTAGATTTTATTTTATTTTAATTTTAATTTTTAAGTCCTCAAAATGTTTTATTTTTGAAATTCTGGATGTATTAGACTTGGATTTGAAGCTTTTTGGGTTTACAACCCATGAGACATGGACTCGTTTTGATTCAATGTATATAAGGGTTGGTTATTGGCTATAAACCTCTTAATTGTTATTTTTCGATTACGGCCGCAAACCCCCTTCTAGATTCTCTCAACTATTCACGGTTCAATCTTTGGTTCATCATCTTGTTGTTGTTATTATCTGAAATTGACTCCTAAATCTTGTAGGTACATGAAAGGCAAACACCATACAGTTGTTTTCCATGCAATTCGATCACGTTTTGAGGGTCTGTTGGAGCAAAAACGATTATCGACATTAAACAGCGTTTACGGTCATGAACCTGTTTATGGTCGTGAACCCGTTTACGGCCATGAACATGTTTTTAGCCATAAAAATTGTTTTCCATTTAAATCATTCTTATTAAAGCCTAATAAACTGCAAAATGAGAAACTTAAATTTTAATTGATTAAATCATTAGTTTTCTCACTTGGCTCGGTTGGTACAGATCAAAAGGCGGACCTGAAATTTTCTGACAACCACAACATAACTTCTTTTCTATTTGATCCACCAGCTGCTCACTAGGAGTTCAAGTCCATGATTCATGAACTCGAAAATTGTTGTCTTGCACATGCATTTAGTGATGGGATTTGAGCATTCTAACACTTCCTAAGTGTACATGCAACCCTAATAACCTTAGATCTATGTTCGTCTAATTATCATGCAAAGTTGATTTCCAAGGCTATGATCCTATCTAGCATACATGGGAAACAATTTTAACTTGAATAATAGATAGAACTACATACCTTGTTGTTGATTTTGATCCTTGAAACCTTGTGAGCCTAGCACCCCAAGTGTGATGCCTCAAATGCTTCACACAACACCAAATGCTATGGAGTAAACTTGGAGAGAAAATGTAACACTCTAAAATCGGCTCTAGCCCTCTTGTTTCTTTTTGTCTAACCGATTTTGGTTGAGTATGAGACTCTTATATAGTGTTGACACATCTAGGGTTATACCATGTAAACCCTAATGTGTCATGGATCTTCATTTCCATGACCCATGGGCTTGTAACTCCCATGAAGCCTCCATGGACCATCCAATGGGTTTAACCCAACTTGATTATCCATGGAGCCTCTTAGCCCACTATACAAGATATGGATGATTTACATAATCAACCCATATATTTAATTAGTTATCTTTTTGATCACTTAATTAATTCTTGATCAAACTAATTAAATAATATTATTAATATATTAGAAGTTATAATATATTAATAAACCACAAGTGTTATTTCTCTCATTTAGTCTATCCAATTGCATGGTGCCATGCAACCCAAATGGACCATGTTGAGTCGGGTCAAGTACATACCAGAAACAGTTATGACTTAGACACCTTATCCAACATTTAGGACAAATCCTATCATTGTTCAATACTTAATTAAGCAATTCTTGAACAACGCCTTTGTGCAGAAAAAGGATAATGGTGAAGACTCAGTGGAATCACTTATTAATGGAAAGAAGATCATTGTTAATGATCAAATCATTCGAGAGGCGTTATAGATAAATGACAAGCCCAGATTTCCTACTGAAATCCCCATGGATCAGACAAAAGAAATTATGGAAAGGATGGGATATGAGGGAGTGTGTCCTCCGACCATGAAGCAGTTGTTGCCTCCTTATTGGATTTTTCTTGCACACTCCTTCATTATCTACATCTCTGGCAGGAGAGCCAGTGCTGATGAGATCTCACTGCTAAACACCGGTGCCATAGGTGCCCTTTCTACGGGCCTTGATTTCAACTTCCAGATACCTTTTAAACCCGATGATGAGTAACTTGGAAGGAAAGAGGAAGGGTAAGTTTCTATTGCTCATGAGGTTTCTAAAAATGATCTTTGACAGAAAATATCCAATGTTGGAGAGAAAAGGGGAAACTTTGGACTTGAATTCCTTGGGAGCAAATACTTTTGGATTGATGAAACATAATCGAAAGGGTACAAATTTGAATATAAAGGAAAATACCGTATGGAAAATTTCGAGCAGTTTTCTGAAATAAATGGTGCATCAAATTATGAAAGCTCATCTGACGATGAAGATGTTGAAGACGATGTTATCACTGCTTCAGAACATGAAAGCATGTTCCTACAGTTGCAATCATTGTTGAGGAATATGTACTAATGGTTAATGTGGAAGGGAATGATGATGATGATGATGATGATGATGATGATGATGATGAGACTATGGATCTGCGTGGTGATCTTTCTGGTTATGATAATGATGATTTATTCTTCGGTCTTGAACAAAGTCATGATATAAGGCTAAGCAGTGAAGACCTCAATGCTTTCTTTGATAGTGTCATTGATGTTGCACAAGCATCGCATGTCCAACAATCCACTGATGTTGCAGCACCAGCCCAACCAACCCCTGAAGAAAGCCAAGTGTTAAAAGAAGGTCCAAGTGTTATCCGATCTTCTCATGAAGTCGAGAGCTCTTCAGGTTGTTGGTGCAACAAGATTTTGATCCTTCTACCCAATCAAAAGGCATATCTATTGGCGAAGGAAGCTCAGGGGGAACTGACCAATCGATCTCAGAACTTAGAGCATAGATTTGTGTATTAAATCAGAAGATCATCAAGAAGGATGTTTTGATCGGAAATCTCGAAGTTCGAGTTTCTGAGCTTGAAGTAGAAAATACACTAAAATCAAAACAAATCTCTGCTTTACAAGTCAACCTTGGAGCCCTGACTGCAGGATACTACGACTTGAAGAACAAGCTTATTGCAGATTTTGGCGACAAATTCAAAACTACAGTCGAAGATCCAAAGGAAGCTAGAATTGTTGGGTTTTTGAGCATTCTAACACTCCTAAGTGTAAATGCAACCCTAACTACCTTGGATCTATGTTTTCTTTATAATACTTGCAAATATGATTATTCCAAGGTATTACCCTATCTAGCATACAATATTTTGATACTTAGGTAATAAAATAGATAGAATACATACCTTGTTGATGTAACTAGACTCCATGATGCTCGAGAGCCTAGTGCCCCAAGTGTGACACCTCAAATGGTTCACACAACATCAAATGCACATGGAATAACTTAGAGAGAAATGATACACTTCATGAAAATCGGCTAGCCCTTTCTATCACACATTAGTGGCCGATTTTCCCCAAGAATATGATCTTTATATAGTGACACAATTAGGGTAAACCCTAATTGTCATGGCTTTCCATTTCCTTAGATTCATGGGTTCAAATACACCATGGAGCATCCTATGGGTTTTAGCCCAACTTGATAATCCATGAAGTCTTAGCCCACTATAAAAGTATGGATGATTTACACAATCAACCTATATATTTAATTAGTCTTTTTTTGATCACTTAATTAATTCTAGATTAATTCTTGATCAATACTAATTAAATAATCTTATTAATATATTAGAACGTATAATATATTATTAAACCTTAAGTGTTATTTCTCTCATTTTTAGTCTATCAAAATGCATGATGCCATGCAACCCAAATGGACCATGTCGAGTCGGGTGAAGTACATACCAAATATAGTTATGGACTTATACACTAATCCAACAGTCTCCCACTTGGATAAGTCTAAAACTATTATTGAGTATGACTTCAAGAACCAACTGGAAATCGTAGCTCTCAAAAGCCACTATCGAACTCTGACCTTGTCGATGAACTCTGAACTTTGTCAATGATTTGTCCATTAGATAAGGGATCATATATTCCTCCATTCTAGATATCATATGGACTGATACATGGATTATAAATCATTCTCTCTGTCCATTTGTTGTTTCCTGATTTCTGCTTCATGATGACTGACTGATTGAACAGATCAAATAAGTCCTTGCTTGGCCAAGCACTCACATGTGTCATAATTAAATCATCAAGGATCCCACAAATATCTCTTTTAACCTGAAGGTAAAAGGAATGAATAAACTTCGACTCATATGGCTTGTTCTACTACTTATTGAATCATACACAAAGGCACGTTTTATAACATCGAGTTTCCAATGCGGTTTCATGCAATCAATGTATAACCAACTCATAGTAACAACTCATATCTCTAGGTTTGAAGAATATAAGATATTATCGTCTAATGATCACTCGTGATAAAATCCATGAAGCGATTCCAATGAGCGTGAGTTGAATCCAATACTCAGATCGAGCCCTCATGAGTGTTGTAGCACCACTTTGTCCAACAACTTAGACCTCTACAAGCCAACCCATGACAGTGTTGATTCATATCTACTTCCAACATATGCCCAACTGTGGATGGTTTGAATAAATTAGTAATTCAGGAAGAACGACCTAGTTATTCGGGAAGTCAAAACATGCAAAGTGAAACACAAGAATAATCGAATCCAATATGGTCTCACAACTTATGAATATAATTAAAACATCTTTTATTTATCACCATATTTATTACCCATCATTCATTGCATACTGTTTCAAACTATCAACTTTATACTTGAATTAAAACAATAGTTGTCCCATGCTCCAAGCATGTACTCTATGTTCTTCTAAACAATAGCTTTTCCATACACCAAGTATGCATTCTATGTTTGTCTATGATCCGTACTTAGTGAACTAGATCGATTGAACATAATTTCAATGATTCTCTTTTCACACTCCCAAATCCTTACCGCAAATGCAAGAATTCCAAATTCCTGCCATTTACCTAAATCTGTTAGATTCTAAACTTATATGCATTGATCCTCTTGTAATGATTATGAACAAAGTCACAAAGACTTGACAACAAAAATTACATAGCATTCAAAAGGAGATCAACTCCTTGGAAACATCCTTCTAGCATTAAGTTTCATAATCTTACACAAATTTATTTATTGAACAACTTCCACCTTTCCATATTCCCATTTTGACTATCACTTCTGAACAAGAATTGCCGCTTTTCAGAATATGAAAATATGGTCCTTCCAAAAATTAACACTATACTTCCAACTATCCATGAAAAACCAATCTTTGGTAAACCTTAGATTTTCCTCAACAATTGCTTAATCATTTTAGTCATATCCAATTCTATACCTTTTCCCTCTTAATGCCCCAGGCATTTGGAAAATTTAGAAAGGATGAATATTATAGCACATGCAATCGATCCTATATCTGAAGAATATAGGACATGATTCAAGATGTCTCACATAAAGACATGATACTAGATCAGTCCTTTCACTACAATATTTCTATTTGTCAAGTTCTCATAACTCAGATTATGAAAAGGGATGCCGTAATCATAATCAAATTTTAGAACGCAAATAATAGATCTATATATAGAATTTCCTTATGTTGAGCCATTCCAACACAAAATTCATATATATCATTGACTAAAGATGATTAAAACCTAAATCTAAGCTTTTAGAATTGAAATGAAGTATAATTTCCTCTCCCTTAATTATAGCAAAACAGCTTTTTCAACCCCTGCAACCTCACGAATTGAAACTTTTTTTCTATAATTCACATTGCTAACTTGCAATACTTATCATGATTATCATGCTCCTACTAACATGATAATTATTAGTATAGCACATATGCTCCCAGTAGCTTTGACATGTGCTCAGAAATCAGTTGGACTTCTAGAAGTCAATACTTTACTGACTTTCTTACCAAAGTTCAGATTTCTGAGACGAGATTGCTTTGATAAGACTTTATCAAAATCATACACCTTATCTCAAATAGCTCACAGGTGTGTCTAAACAATTTTAGAACTATGACAAGGGATGTCATAATCATAGTCTCAATTGTTTAGATCTTTGCTATCTTCTTCAAATCTACTTGGTTGAAGTGTTCCCTCACCATCATTTTCATGAATCGGAGAGAAACCTTATGACCCTTAGATTTTATGGTGTATGTGTTCTTATCCATGTGAATTGTCAAAACCATAGTCACAAGACAAGCATAATGACAAATCCAAACTCATATAGACTAAACTCAATCTTAATTTCTTGCCACCTTGCAGCACAAGGGACTGCCATTGCTTCCAAGTTGTTATTCAACCAATTGAGAACCCTCAGAATTCATATGCAAAACCAACTTTAACTGGAATGGTCACAGAAATAGAAATATGTCAACACGAAAGGTTATAAACCTGACATCGTGTGCTAGTCTTAAACTACATGTTTTTATTCTTGATTAGATTTTGAAATTCTTTTCAGGATCTTTAAGACTCCCACTATCCTCTTGAAATATAAGACTATCTTTCCAAATGTTCAAGAGATAGTTTGGGTTCTTTATCAAGACAAACACTGCACACAATTGGTCTTAGTTGGTCTTTGTTTTATCCAAAAACATCACAACTCACCAATTTCAAATGTACAAGAGTAGGACACACTTTACTCTTACATTTGACTGGTGTTAATAAACCTTCCTTTAAGATATGTCACTCAAGTTACAATCTTGGAGTATGACTTTAAGAATTTTTTTGGAACGAACTATGACTCATCTTCTTGATTTAACCATTTCAACAATTCATGATTCCTCTTCTTACTCATAATAATGCACTAAGGTTTCCTTAGAGGACTAATTGTGATATAATTTCTAAATCATTAAGATGATCACAAAACCTGATACTGAAGTACTCTCCAATCTTTTCAGATTTGAGAAACTTTTATCCTTCTACCTAATTTGATTCTTCTCATTCGTTCTACCATACATCGAAATTATTCCAATGTATCAGAATTACACTTAAACTTGTAATTGTAACTATATTTACTAAACTTTAGTAAATCATGATGAATAGTCTTATAGATCTTTTGTGGTGGACTTGATCAGTGCACAAGAATATGTACTCGATCCCTTAGTCCTTCACTTGACTCACACATCCATGTGAACAAGTAATTAGTCTTAATTTTCCAATGCTTGAAAGTTATCATTCATCATACTATACAAATTTCATGATTCCAAGTTTTGGTCCAATTGAAACATGGGTGATGAGAATCTTTCCTTATTTGGTAAATTTATACACTACCACAAACGAAAGAATCAAATCCATATTTCCAATATTGCTAGAAACATACAAACATCAAGTTTTTCATAGATACCATTGCAAGGAGATATAAAATAAAGTAAAACAAACTTTGATTTATTTATAAAATGAAGAAAAAACTTTTCCTTACAATGCAACTTTAAATGAAAACAATGTTATTACATGTTTCCTAGCAATCTATCATAACTCCTAAGAGTAGCTCAAGAATCCGATCTTCAATCAAGCGATAGAAATCCATCTTCGCGATTAGATTCAACATACTCTTTCTTTAAGTTTCCATAATTTTTCCTTTGATTCTTAAAACATCAACATGTTACTAAGTCACATCATATAACAAGAAGACGGATTCCGTAATCCAATTTCCACGATGAAAAAAAAACGAAATAATTTATTAGGTTTTTTAATTGGATTTGAAACTCCTAGATCTTTTGAAATTCATTGAACGGTTCAAAGGCATGTTTCAATCCCGAGTGTGCCCTTCAAGTTTTGTGACTGGGATGTTGAGGATCACAAAACAATGTGTGAAGTAACCATGCAAATTACATGGTCCTCTTAAGTGTTTACCCCTCAATTGATGTGTCGGTTAACCACACATGCTCCATCGATACTATGATAAACATTAAGTTACCCTTTGCCTACCTTGTTAAATACGAGTTAGTGTGCCAGTTAACCACACACGCTCCACTAATCGACTTAAACAAAATGCAAAGTGTAATTTCATGGATTAGCACCTTATTCACATTTTCCTAAAGTAACTAAGATTAGGAATTATAAAAACATTTAGTTACTTTATATTTATCATTAATACTTTTAATGAAGGGAGAATTATAGTCCTTATCCTACCCGTTTGGCTAACGACCCTCCACCAGTCAATGAAGCGGTGGGTGAGAGTGGACACCCATCAAACTACCATTTTATAGGTAGTAACCTTATACCCCCTTATAGACCGGCTTTGTGAATGAGGCCTACTAATGGTAAGACGACTTGCTCTTATACATATATATAAATACTATTAACTTATAATATTATAAAGTATAAGGTTGAATTGTAACTTTTAAAATTCTAAGCGCTTAACTTGGAATTAAAGTATTCATGGGAAACCTTTACAAATTCCAAAACTCGAGAGCAAGTTTTGAAACTATTCAAAACTCTTGGATTTTCATAACTTATGAGTTTAATTAAAGTTTTAATACTTTTAATGAAGAGACTCTTGGACATCCATAACTTGAGGACAAGTTATGGAGACATAAAAACTATTTATAAGAAAAGACTCTTCATTTTTGTAACCTAAGGCATTTTTATGAGTTTTAAGATTCATAAATGTGACTTTTCATATAACTTGATGACAAGTTACAAAAAACACATTTTATGAACAACTTTTAGATTAATTTGGATTGAAAACAACTAACACATATTTTTTTCCATTAATATAAAATAACTCATAAAACAAGGTAACACAAAAAAAAATTTGGTAATCCATAACTTGAGGACAAATTATGGACTCCATTAAAATACATTTAGATCAAGAATTAACTAACAAACACTTTTGTAAATAATTCCTATGATCTACCAAAACTCATAAGCATGAACAATCCATATCAACAATTTCAAGAATTACATCAACATAAATAAAACTTGAAATTTTTTGATTTTAACCTTGAAATTGGTTTACTATAATCATTACCACTTTAAAAACAAGTTTTATAAGTCCAAAACAGCTGAAGGTAATGATTCTAGACCAAATCCAGCTTAAAAACTCGAAGATATGTTGTCAGGGGGTCCAACTCGTCAAGTGCATGAACCAACTCGGTTGGTTGGATGAGTTTTGTCTTGGACTCATCGAGTCCCTTCATGGACTCGGCAAGTCTGCTATTCAGACAGCAACAAACTTCGATTTTTCAGCAATTTAAGCAAGTATAACAAGAAAACAAGCCTAGGCTCTGATACCACTATTGGGTTATTGAGTATTCTAACACTCCTAAGTGTACATGCAACCCTAAACACCTTGGATCTATTTTTTCTCTACTATACATGCAAATATCATTATTCCAAGGTATTACCCTATCTAGTGTACAATATTTTGATACTTAGGTAATAAAATAGATAGAATACATACCTTGTTGATGTAGCTTGACTCCATGATGCTCGAGAGCCTAGTACCCCAAGTGTGACACCTCAAATGGTTCACAAAACATCAAATGCACATGGAATAACTTAGAGAGAAATGATACACTTCATGAAAATCGGCTAGCCCTTTCTATCACACATTAGTGGTTGATTTTCCCCCATGAATATGATCTTTATATAGTGTCACAATTAGGGTAAAACCAAATTGTCATGGCTTTCCATTTTCTTAGATCCATGGGTTCAAATACACCATGGAGCATCCTATGGGTTTTAGCCCAACTTGATAATCCATGAAGTCTTATCCCACTATAAAAGTATGGATGATTTACACAATCAACCCATATATTTAATTAGTCTTCTTTTGATCACTTAATTAATTCTAGATTAATTCTTGATCAATACTAATTAAATAATCTTATTAATATATTAGAACTTATAATATATTAATAAACCTTAAGTGTTATTTCTCTCATTTTTTGTCTATCCAAATGCATGATGCCATGCAACCCAAATGGACCATGCCGAGTCGAGTCAAGTACATACCAAATATAGTTGTGGACTTAGACACTAATCCAACAGAAACTTCTCCATCTGCCCTAGCCAATACATCTCAACAAGATCATTTTATTAATCCTTCACCAGTCCTGGGAGACAAGTCTCTTCGCAAAAGAAGGGGAAATGTCTCTTTATGAAAATTTCAGATCAAAATGTTCGTGGAGACCAGCCTTAACTCATTGTGACTGATCTTGGAAAGAAGAGGTTCAGAGACAAATATGGTGATCGGTCAGGAATTATTATGTGGGGCTTTCAAGAGAGATTAAATTGCTGGCTAGTGAAGCGAAAGAGTGGAAATGTTGAATACCACAAGGACAAAAATGATTTCTCTTATTTGACTAAGGTGGATCTCATTGAGCTCTCTAAAGCTCCATTCTCCAATCCATCCAACGATCCCCGTGGAACTTATTTCAAACTATTCTTGGAAAATCAAGTTAAAAGGAAATTTGATGGGATGAAGATTGTAGAATCTTTCTTGAAGAGAGCCAAAGATGTTCTTGACCCCAAGACCAATAAGAGCTTCAAGAATGTCATGTGGCCCCCGACAAAACAGATGACACAAATTCTGATTGTTAAGAATTTTTGTGATGGATCACGTCGCAACATGGAATAATAGGTTTTTGATGAAGCCTCAGCTTCTGCTGTCATCAAATTCTCAGATGGTGCCTTTCGCATTGTTGACAAAAGGCATTTGCTACAATTTGGGGAAAGGGACATGAACACTTTGGCTCAACATCAGATTATTTGCACGCAATAAATATTTAAGGTCGCGAGAAAAGAGTTCACAAGCATGATTGCAGAGATTATCGAGAAAAAGATGTGGTTGGGTGCAATGGGGAGATCGGACGTGCTGTTCGTCGAGAAAGACTAAATTTATGCTAGCCTCAAACCAAGGGGGAGACTGTTAGGTCATATTTTGTTGGTTTGGGCTAGGCATCCATCTATATGAGTCTTGTTAGTTTGTGTTTATGTATTTAGGGTGTTTTCGGTTGGGTGAACCGGAAACATGTTTTTTGCGGATCACATGGTGTTTGCGACCGTACACATGATTGTTTGATGATTAAATACAATAATTATATTATTATGGGTTGTTAACCCTATATGCTCACCAGGCACCCAAGCCTGACCCACTCAGTTTTCTTTGTATTACAGGTAATGATACAAGAGTATAAGTTGGTGTACTTGACGAGAGGTTTTGGATTATAGATCAGTAGTTATAAATAATTGTTGTAAGGTCTATTTTATATTGTTTATGCTTTTGGTCTGTATTGGAACGTGACATCCCGAGATTTTGTTATTTAATGAAAATACATTTCTTTAAAGAAATGCTTTGATAAATTCTTATCATATTTTGTTTTGGGAATAAATTCGGCAACCATTTTCTTTAAACGAATACTCTGCTTTATAAAACAAAGCATAAAAAATTCGGTCTTTTCTGGCCATGAAAACGGGGATGTCATAGTTGGTATCAGAGCATTAGTTTAAGCGAACTAGGAACTTTGTAGGAAATTTCTAAACTTCAACCTACAATGCTAAGTCATGATCGCGAGGAGTATGTCTAAAACACCTAAATTGACACGAGCACTAGTATATTTTAGGAATGATGCCTAAAATGATTTTATGTGCTAAATGTTATATGTTTTCCATATATGATATTATGTGATTGGATCTATGGTCTGTTGCCGACCGGATCTGGAAAGTTTATGTGTTCAGATTTCTAAATGTTTAATTACGGTATCAGAACTGGCATGCAACTTTTCGGAGTAGTAAGGAGTATTACACATCTAAATCTTCTTTATCTATATTTCGTCTCGATGTAATGAATCCATGCTTCTGTGAAAATAACGTCATGGTGGAAACTCGTAGAGAATTGAGAAAATGGAGGAAATGAAAGGCTTATGATAGTGAATGACACCTATCGGAATATATCGTAAGAGTGGTGTCTTGCCTTTAGAATATGTCCGATAAAATAACGAAACGTTTAGAGGAGTACAGTACGTCTGAAGTATACCTTCGATTGGCAGGATGATGGAACGATTGGTGCAATTCTTGAAGTTGTCCCATAATCTGGAATTTCCATCACCAATCGAGTTGAAGCATGATTGATGATAGAAGATACGCATGGAAGAAGTCCTAGTAGAGTCTAGGAAAAAATTTTATATGATTAATTGGACACATTAGTATGTGTTAAATTGTTTTGTGGTATTAGGACTTGGGGACTGCGAGACAATACTTGGGACGGCTATGAGTAGGTGTGAATAGTAGTAGAGATCTATACTACTGGAAGCACAGGACTCATGCTTGGATCAAGGAAAGTCACAAGGTTACCAAGAAGATTGTAATTGAGTTTGTTTTTATTCAAGTATGTCGTTACCATTATTTCGGTAGTGACTAAGAAGATGATTGATATTCTGACCCTACCGGTCATATCAAATTGAGTCCGACTATGATGAGTTTGTTACATGGTTCATAGAACCAAGTTCGAGGTAGCATCTGACACAAGTCAGAAGATTGAAATCAATGCGATCGATAGCATCGCGCCTGTTGTTAAGGAAGCTTGTATCTAGAAATGCTAAATATAAAAATATGATTATATCACATTAGAATATGAAGGAAGGTATATTCCATTCCGGAATTTGACTCTATGAGACTTAAGTCTAAGTGTTGCATCATACGATGAGAGGTCATTAGAACACGACCCATCGGTCTGTTACAATAGATAAAGTAAAGTACTTATCCTAAGAAGAAGGAGTCCTCAATAAGGATTTATTTTTTAACTCGTAGGTTACGATTGAAAGTCTAACATAGTAAGAAGAGCAGATGCATGATTGAGCACTACCTGCTATCGAGAAGTCCAAGAGTTATATACACTTTTGAGGAAACATAGAACTTACAGTTATTACCTAGGATGAAGATATAACATATGGAATCATTATACAAGTCCTATTTCGTTGATAATTCCGGGACGTAATCATCCTAAGGGGGAGATAATTGTAACGCCCATAGATCCGGGCTATTCAATTTAGAGACGAAAAGCATTAAAAATGACTTTTTTATGGAATATTATTTAGAAGGGGTGATCTTAACTAACTTATAGTATGTGTTACAAGGATTTCGTACATATAAAGAACACTGAAATCCGAGTTATAACGAAGAAGTTATGACATGTCGAAGTTTCACGACAGAACCGGCACGACACAGCATGATGTAAATAGTGAATTTACGTTAGAGAGATATTTGGCCTTATCAATCTAAATGAAAGTCATATAATACGTTAAACTGAGAGCGTGCATAAAAAGAACGTCTAAATCTGACTTCGTATGAGGAAGATATGATTTTTCGAAGTTTCAGCATTAGCAGTATGCAGCCCGAAACTCGAGATTGAGGTCGAGTGATATTTAGCCAAAACTTTCTAAATGAGAATTAAATATCTCATAAATATAGTCCAACGATAAAAAGACAGAATAAAATGGAGTTCAGATGAAAGAGTTATGAATTTCGAACAGAGTTTTCCTGTCCCAACCTAATAAAAATAATATATTAATAATATATTACAATTAAAGTCAAAATTAGCCTATGACGTCTCAAGGAAAGTTGTAGATCTTAATTTTACCTACACGTGGCTATAAAGAACGTCGAAAACAGAGTTCGTATGCGAAAGTTATGAATTTATGAAGTTCGCGGTGCGAAACCCAAAAACTGTCAGAACTCTCGAAGTGAACATATGTAGTTCACGAGGTGAGCATTAGTGACTCACGAGGTGAATAGATTATTGATGTATCGATCTCACGAGGTGAATATTAGAAACTCACGAAGTGAGCCGGTTTAGGAGGTGAATATTAGAAACTCACAAGGTGAGCCAGTTCACGAGGTGAATATTAGAAACTCACGAGGTGAACTCAGAAAATTCACCCTATAAATAGAAATCAAGGGTCAGCCGAGTTTGGTTGCTCATCTCTTACTCTCTCACTCCCAATACTCTCTCTAAGTCCTATTTTAACACCCGAAGCCCCGGTATCATTCCCGATACGCGAAGCAAGTCCCGAAGCCCGAAGATCTCGAGAAGTGAGATTTCCGAGCCGAAGCTCTTTGCCCGCGAGGAGCCCGATTTTTGTGAAGATCTTCCAGATCTACCAAAGAATACTACTTCTACAAGTCTTAGTGCTTTCCGATCATCTTCTGATCAAGTGAGTGTATAGTACTTTCATCTTACACATAGATATGAAGTATTTTATAAAATATATGCTATGTATATATATATATATATATATATATTCTTGATTATACGTGTGAGTGTATAGTCCCTTTCATAACACGATTTTAATACAAGTATTATTTGAATGTATTAAGTATATGTTTTGTGTAAGTGTATAGTCACTTTCATCTTACATATAGATACAAAGTATTTTATAAAATATGTGCTATGTGTGTGTGTGTGTGTATATATATATATATATATATATATATATATATTGATAAGATAAAAATCTCTAAGATCGATTAGATCTTTGAAACATGTATATAAAGAATGTAAAGCAATACTCAAGAATGGATTTGAATGTGTCGAATGATTAGAACTTTCAATCCTCAGCAGAGCTCGATGAAGAACTTCCGCTGTAGAGGATTCTAGGGTTACAAAAAGATATCTTGTACAATTACACCGTAAAACCCTGATCTATCAGTTACGTAAAAGATGCATGCAAACATCTATAAATACACAAACCCTAGAACATAAGATACGGATGGACAGGCCCATACCGCATAAAAGATGGGCTAGGAAGCGAGCCCAAGACGCAATACCAAGAACCCAACAATCTCCCCCTTTGCGTCAATTGAGGCGAGACTTCACTCCAGCTTGCTTGCCCCCGCAGCACTGGATTTCTTGACTGTCTTGAACAGGCAGGGGATGATAGCAAGAAGTGTTTGACGGAAGTGAATGTACCAGTTTATCATATCATTGAAGTACTTTTTATCACTATCCGTGTTCTGCTTGCAACGATTGATTATACCCAGAACATGCTCTAGACAAGTAGTGGTGTAGAGATGTTTGTCAGCCAAAGCAAACAGGCATTTCTGGCCTTCTGCTCTAGTGAACATGACTGAGTTCTGTTTCGGGTCAATCTTTCCCATCTTCATTCGGTTTATATCGCTACAAGAATCGACTGGAGTGATGATGGGCTTCTTCCTCAGGATATTAGCAATCTCTTGATCAAGCTTAGCCACCTCCAAAATATAGCAAACTAACATTCTCTTGAAATGGTCTATGACCGGACCATATTCAGCTTCATTGACAAGAAGAATGTTGTGCAGAACGATCCAATCGTGAGGGTTGAGGTTGGGAAGATCAGCCAGAGAGATAGAATTCTCAGATTTTTCAGATCCCCTCAAGACCTTGAATCTGACATTGACAAAGTTACCTTCACGAACAGGCTTGAGTACCCGAACGTTGGTTATCTTCTGTGCGCTCCAAGTTTGGTACTGAGGTTGAGCAGTCCTCGGGTAATAGTCTATAAGCTCCCTATCCACCTTCGGGTGAGGGTGGGGAACTTCAGCTATATGAGCGAACGCATGGAAGATGAAGGCCTTTCGGGTCAGGGGCATATCGAACTGGGAATCGACTGAGTTGACACGGTCTAGTGAGACGACCAGTTCTAGCCACAGAGTGCAAGGGGACACAATGGCTTCTTTGATGAGCACTTCGAGGGTCCAAGGAGGAAACAGAGTTTTCCTGCTTTCAAGGAGATCATGAGCCTCCTTCATCTTCCTCTCCTTGGCCTCGGCTTCCCTGACTATTCGAGCATTTTCATCCAGCTCTCTCTCTCTGGTCTGCTTCCTGACCAAGCTGACAATCGGCTCTTGATCATCACTTTCATCACTGTCGTTGGCAATTTGTTTGGCTTTGGCTTGAGCACTCAAACCTGATGAAGGACCAGATGTTGGTTTGGGTGCTTTCGGAGGGACAAGTGATGAAAGTGGAATAGATTGAGGTATGGAACTTGGAGGGGGTTTCTGTTGAGCTGTGGACTTCTTCTTTTCTCCCCCTTGTTTCGGATGGTCCTCCTGCTCAGGAATGCCTTCAATATGGCTAAGAAGGGAAAGAGCAGGAGCGAGCTTCTCTGCAAGACTTCGCCTCACCGAATAGTTGAGAATCGGATCATGGGATTCAATGATATTAGACAAAGCTCCGTGGACATCTGAAGAGAATCAATCTCCTTCTCGGCCTGGGAGAGTTGATGAGTTGCCAAGGTAAGCTCGGAAGACTTTCGGGCAAGCTCTTCCTTTGTGGTAGATTCGGCGGCAAGAGTGGCTTGGAATGAGAGAAGACAATCCGCATCCGAAGACTGAAATGATTGGTTGTCTTCTTTGAGTTTTTGGCGGAAGCTGTCAAAATGATCTTTTTCCGTTTCGAAGGAATGGACCAGCTTCTCCACAACGGTGCGGATCTTCTTAGTGTTTATCTCTGATGCCGCCTGTAAAGACTCCAGCCAGATCTGGGCGTCTTGAAATAGTTTTTCGACTTTTTCGGTCGCTGCAGCACTAGCCTGCGTGGATTTATCAATGGCAGCAGCAGCTATGCTGATAGAGGCTTCATGTGCTTTGGTAAGTGACTCCACCATACTTTGAATAGCAGCCTCTGAAAAGTGAGATGTTGAGGAGGAGGAAGAAGCCACAAGATTGTCAATCTTCTCGTGGAGTTCCTTGATGTGCTTTTTGGTGACCGGAGCATCATCATGATCATCACTCTGAAGTTGATAGGGGCTGTAGTAGATGGAGTCAAAAACGGTATCCTCCCCTCCCAAAAAGGTTTCGGTTTCAGCAGATGGAGTGGGAGATAAGGGTGCAGTGGGTGGTTCGGTAGTGATAGTGGGTTCGGGTGCAGATGTAGGTTCAGGTTGTGAAGTAGAAACCCCCGTATCAGATACGTTGGTTAGAACCTCACGGGTGGTAGTGGTGGTGGCTTCTGTAAAAAGTGGTGGGGGGAAGAGTGGTTGTTGTGGTTTGAAGAGAAGTAGTTATGGGGGGAATGGAAATAGGGTCAGATATGGAGGGAATGGAAATGGAGGAGGTTATGATGGGAATGGAAGAGGTCGGTATATGAGAAGGTGAAGGAGGTTTTGATGAATTATGTACCTCATGATCAGGGGAGTGAGGCGGGGTTTCGCCTCTAGCTGACTCATCTGAGTCAGAGTGGTTTTCTTCCGAGTCGCTGGAGGAAGAAGAGAGAATAAGTTTTCTCTTGGGTTGGACTCTCTTCTTCTTCTCTGGTGGGGAAAGATCTAGTTTTGAGGGTTTTTGCTTCTTAGGAGAAGGACCCTTTGCCCCCTTTGCTGCTTTCTTTATCTTCCCTTGCTCGGGTTTCTTTCCTCTAGCAGCAGGTTTATCTGCATCATTAATGGATTGAACCATTTCAGCAGAAAGTTCCCTTGGGCCCGAAGGACGAAAGTCCTTGTAGGCTTTCATGATGATGCTCTCCTTTGACACCCCAGTGGACATAGAGTCCAGAATGGATCCGACGAAAGAAAATTTTGTTGGATCGGTGACAATAATTTTGGTGGTGTGGAAGACGCTGATGTTGGAGAGAAGAGAACCTGCAGCAGTAGGAACATGAAGTTTATCCATGGCCCACTTGGTGATGAGCATCCAGAACCTGGCGTAGGATACCTCAGTGTGGCGAGAGGAGGAGGCAAGGCTCTGAATGAGTTGTTGCCATAGAACCGAGCCATAGTCGAGGTTAAGGCCGTGATATAGACCATAGAGAATGGTCATAAACAGTTTGTTGGCCCCATCAGAACCAGAACTACGCTCAGAGAGCCCTTTGAAGAGAATGGTGAAGAAACCATTCTAAGGAGGAGGGAGACACGATTTCTTGAATCTTGTGACCGTTGTGAGAATCTCCGTGTAACCCATATTGTAGAACATCGAAAATAATTGCCCGGCGGTAATGGTGTCGGGATTAACCTTAGATTCATCGGCTTCAAAGCCTAGGAGCCAACAGAATCGTTGCTTAGAGATGGAGGCCTTGTGTGAAAGAAGATCAAAGTAGATGCGATCCACTGATCTGTCATAATGGGCTGTGGAGAAGACCTGGGAAAGGCATTCCATTGGTACAAGCTCAACTTTGGAAAGAGCGAGCACCAACGGAGAGTATTTGAGGCACTCCACCATGGGATACATGTAATTCTCGTATGCCTTAGGGTTGAGATCAATCACCAGACTTTGTTGAGCACGGATTGGAAGAATATTTGTGCGGGAGGAGGTTTCCTGTACTGATGAAGAATCCGCCATGGTTGAAGGTAGAAGATGATGAACAGTAGATGAGAAATCATCCGATTTTGCTCGTTTGAGTTTTGAATGTGGTAAATTGGGAATGAAGCAGATGAGTTCCTTTTATACCGTGGGTAGAGGAGAGAGAAAGATCATCCCCAAATCTTCTTGATACAATAAAACGGTTTCGGATTTGACTGAAGCGCGACGGTTGGCACCCCCGATGATTATGCATGAGAGAGAAGAATTGTTCCGTTTTGCACGCGTGCCCATCACCTCACTATTGAGGCCGTTACTCTGTCGGCTGAGTCAGCATCTTATCTGTTTAATAGCTGTCATCCAAACATAAGATTATAAGGTAACCGAACGAGAAGTTTGGAAAATCAAAGATTTTCGTGCATAGAGTATGAAAGATAAGGAAATAAAGTGAGATGTATAAGGGAAGAGTGATGTCAAAATTGACACAAAACAGTTGATCTCGGGCACGAATCACTTTCTTCAAGGTCAAGAGAGACCTTAACGTGTTTGTATGGATTCCCGTTGAATTACGATCAATCACTTTCTAAGAAGTGTTGAAAGGCATCTTTTTGTTAGGCATAAAAGGGTGGCTTTCTCTTCAATTTAGAAACCCGGACCTTGACATAAGACCGAGACTAAATGAAGTACTTGTGAGACCGATGTGGTTTGTTGAACAAGTAGGCTGGATAACAGATATAGTGATTTGGAAAAATATATGATGGTGAAATCTCAAAAAAAAATTAAACTGGATTCTAAGGGAAGAAATGTTATGGTAAATAACAAATTCATAAGAATCGCACAAACAAAGAGAGATTTCATGTTGACCGTCAATTCATGATAGGTATTGAATTTTGGGTTTCACTAAGCACGTAGTGACACGTGGCTTAGATCATAAACACAAATATTTTGTAACCATCAACCTCAGTGGTTAATTCTGAGAGTCTCAAGGGTTACGATATGGGACCGAAATATGATGGAGAAGAGTAAGGTGGTGAGGAAAAGCGATAGTACCTCTACTGAAAATAGTGACCAAGCAGTAAACTCTCAACTCACATGAGAAAAGAGTAAGGTAGCTCAGGATTAGAATAAATGGAGCAGCCTTATTGGGAAGACAAGGTTTGTATATACCTAGTCATTAAGGCTTTTATTCAAAATCAGTTGAGGCTTTGGACAACATGCAGCAGCATGCTTCTAGGGACGCTTAACTAGGTAAAATAAAGTATGAGAATCAAACCTATCCCAAGTAATTTTTAAACAAGAATGAGACAAAAATATTTTTGTAGATTTGAAGATTGTGAAAAGAGAAAAACTAAACAAAATAAAAAAATTAAACCGAACCCGAAATGGACCGAACGCTCGGTTCATTTCGGTTCCTAAAAAAAATATTTTTGGATTTTTGGAAAACAGCTTTACAAAAGGGAAAAACTAATACAGAATAAGAAAGAATAATAAATAATAAATGGGAAAAAAAATTTGAACCGAACCCGAAATGGACCGAACGCTCGGTTCATTTCGGTTCCTAAAAAAAAAAAAATTGGATTTTTAGAAAACAGCTTTACAAATGTGTACAACCATAGACAACACCTTTTTGAGATTGAGCGAAAATATGTGTTATGGGACAGAACCCGAAATAGACCGAACGATCGATTCATTTCGGTTCCCATGTGAACCGAACCCGAAATGGACCGAACGTTCGGTTCATTTCGCTCCTTACTTTTTAACTTTGGGATGAAGTCTTTGGTAGCGATTCAGATTCCATCATTCCTAGACCATGAAGGATTTTATTGAAACTGGCTTCAGGTAGGGCTTTGGTGAAGATATCTGCCAGTTGATCGGTGGTTCGAACAAAGTGAATTTCGACATTACCATCCTCCACATGATCCTTAATGAAGTGATACCTCAGTGCTATATGCTTGGTCTTAGAGTGTTGCACTGGGTTGTGACAGATCCTAATTGCACTTTCTGAGTCGCAATATAGTGGGATCCTTTTCATGTTAAGTCCATAATCCCTAAGCTGGCTTTGGATCCATATGACTTGAGATGTGCAGGAGGCGGCTACGATGTACTCTGCTTCGGCTGTAGAAAGGGAAACGCAGGTTTGCTTCTTTGACTGCCAGCTGACCAATTTCCCATCAAGGAATTGGCAACCCCCTGTGGTGCTTTTCCTGTCTAAACCACATCCTCCAAGGTCTGCATCAGAGAAGGCTTGAACAAAGAAGCCTGAGTTGGATGGATACCAAAGACCGAGAGAGGTAGTTCGCTTCAGAAACCTAAGTATGTTCTTCACTGCAAGCATGTGAGGTTCTCGTGGGTTTGCCTGAAACCTAGCACAATAACATACGGAAAACATGATGTCAGGCCTGCTAGCAGTAAGATACATTAATGACCCAATCATCTGGCGGTATAGCGTAATGTCAACTGCTGGTTTCTCCAGTGAAGGGGTGAGTTTGGTTCCGAAAGCCATTGGAACCTTGACCTTTGAATCTCCCATCATACCAAATTTGGAAAGAAGAGTTTTGGTGTATGCTTCCTGGTTGATAAAGATGCCTTCGGGTCCCTGTCTAATATTTAATCCAAGAAAAAAGTTAATCGGACCCATGGAGCTCATTTCAAATTTAGTCTCCATCAGCTTTCTGAATTCAGCTGTTAAGCTGGGATTCGTTGAGCCAAAGATGATATCATCGACGTAAATTTGTACAATCATAAGGTGGTTACCTTCCTTTTTACGAAAGAAGGTTGGGTCAACCGAACTTTGTTTGAATTTAGACATCTTTAAAAACTTTGTTAGCATTTCATACCAGGCCCTAGGAGCTTGTTTCAGACCATAAACCGCCTTGTCCAGAATATAGCAGTGATTTGGGAACTTCTCATTGACGAAGCCAGGAGGTTGCTCCACGTAGACTGTTTCTTCGAGTTCTCCATTCAGAAAAGCGCATTTGAAATCCATTTGGTAGACCTCGAAGTTTTTGTGTGCTGCATAGGCCAGAAAAATGCGAACAGATTCCAGCCTTGCAACTGGAGCGAAAGTTTCTTCGTAGTCAATTCCTTCCTCCTGACAGTATCCTTTCACTACCAGACGTGCTTTTTTTTGAATCACATTCCCTTCCTTGTCCATTTTGTTCCTGAATACCCATTTGAGACCAACAACTGATGCATTTTGAGGAGTTGGAATGAGGCGCCAAGCTTTGTTCCTTTCGAATTCGTTCAGTTCGTCTTGCATAGCTTGAACCCAATCGGAGTGATCGAGAGCAGTATTAACTGTCTTGGGTTCAACTTTTGAAACGAAGGAATTAAACATACAAAATTCTACTTTGGAAAATAGGGAAGTTTGTTTAGCCTTAAGTTGTGATCGGGTCAGAACATTTTCAGAAACATCACCTAGAACTTGAGAGACCGGATGATTTCTGGTCCATTTGATGAGAGGAGGGTAATTTGGATCATAGGATGGATCCAATTCAGCGTTTACCACCTCTTCTGGTTCGGATTGACTTTCATCGTCATAGAGCATATTGGCATTCTCCCCCTCGAATGAAGAGCTTTCTGGAATAGTCGGAATGTCGGGTATAGTGAAGAGTTTGGGTGCTCCTGTGCCTTTAGATGCTACAGTACCTTTGGGTGATACAATACCTTCGGGTGCTGTTGTGCCTTCTGGTGTTGCGGAGCGTTCGGGTGCTGTTGTGCCTTCTGGTGTTGTGGAGCGTTCGGGTGCTACAGTACCTTCGGGTGCTACAGTACCTTCGGGTGATGCAGTACCTTCGGGTGCTGGCTTCCGAATTAATAGCCTTCTTTGGTTCATCAAATAACTCGACAAACTTCTCAAAGAGATTTGCAATTGATGCTGTGACTTAACCTGTTTGAGGAAAGATTTCACCAGTTGAGTTTATGTTTGCTGTTGACTTTTTGACATAGCTATCATCAAAGGTCACATAATACGTCTCTTCTATTTTCCTTGAACGTTTGTTTAATACCCTGTACGCTTTAGAAGTGAGAGAATAGCCCAAAAAAATCCCTTCATCGGCTTTGACATCAAATTTGTTGTGATGCTCTTTAGAATTGAAGATGAAGCACCGGGAACCGAAGACATGGAAGAATTTAACATTCGGCTTCCTGTTGTTTATGATCTCATAAGGAATGAGCGTGAATCGCTTATTGAGATATGACCTATTCTATGTAAAACAAGCTACAGATATAGCATCAGCCCAAAAATACAAAGGTAAAGAAGCAAAACTTAGCATGGTTCGAGCTGCTTCACACAAGGATCGGTTCCGCCTGTCAACTATACCGTTTTGTTGAGGTGTGTAGGGAGCTGAGAAGTTGTGAGTAGTTCCTCTTTCCACCAGGAATTCTTCGAATTCTTTATTTTTGAACTCCAGGCCATTATCACTCCTGATGTTCCGAACGACTTTCTTCAGTTGTACTTCCACCTGCTTGATGAACATCTTTAGCTTGTGAGTCGCTTCAGATTTAAGCTTTAGAAAGAACACCCATGTAAAACGCGAGAAGTCATCAACAATAACAAGAATGTACTTGCTACCGCCGATACTTTCAATTGATGATTGACCACACAAGTCAATGTGAAGTAACTCTAGTGGTTCAACAACTTTTGTGTTTATGATTAATGGATGACTTTGACGACTCTACTTCCCCATTTCACATGCCGCACACAAATGTTCTCTATCGTACTTGAGCAATGGAAGACCACGAACATGACTTCCGATGACAAGTTTGTTGATATCCTTGAAGTTGAGATGAGAAAGCCTTCGGTGCCACAACCAGCTTTCGTCAGATTGTGCTTTTGATAACAAGCAGATTGTTGGATTCCCTTTGATTGGTTTGAGATTTAGGGGAAACATTTCACCTTTGCGCTCTAATTTGAGAATAACTTTGTTCGTTTGCTTCTCAATAATTTCCGAACCCTCATCATCGAACGAGACCTTGAGACCGGTACCTCCAACAAGCTGAGATACACTGATGAGATTATGTTGTAGTCCTTCTACATATGCAACCTTCCTGATTGTGAAATCACCGTTTGTAATAATTCCATAGCCTTTTATGGTTCCGAAGGAGTTGTTCCCGAACATGACATTTCCATCGTTTGAAAGAGATATGAATTCCCTTAGCTCTTCCTTCCTCCCTGTCATGTGACGTGAGCAGCCACTATCAATATACCATTCTTCGTCGAACTGCTCGTCACTGATAACCTGCACAAATTAAACAGATTTAGGAACCCAAAGTTTCTTGGGTCCACGTGAGCCTTTCACAGGAACAAGAGTAGTAAGATAGATGTCAACAAAATATGCTCTTTTTATTAAAGTTGTTTCATCTTTCTTTTTGATGGTGAAAACCTTAATCTTAGTGGGATTTGGTGCTTTTGGTTTGGTCTCGGATTTAACTGGCGAAACCTTTGATTTCCCTTTCAGGTCAGTTATAGATTTAGGTTTTTGAGTTCGAGCAGAATTGGATTTAGAATGGGGTGGAGAAAAAGAAGAATGATTGGAAGAATTAGAAGAGTTAGATTGAGAGAATTTAGACTGAGATGATTTCTTGACTTGATATTCTAGGCGACTCTTTCGGTTTTGATTATCAGCGGGACCGAACCTAGAATTTTGGTCTCTTTTGCTCTCTGAACCGAACTCCTGCTTTCGGTTGATACTGTTCTCTGAACCGAACTTCTGCTTTCGGTTGATACTGTCCTCTGAACCGAACTTCTGCTTTCGGTTGTTATTTCTCTCTTGAGATCCAACAGTATTTTTCTCTGACTTTAAATTTTTGTCACGATATGAGAAATAGGCATTTTGAGATTGCCAAAATTGTTTTCTTTCAGAAAGATTCTTCTTGTATCTCTGATTCCTTTGTCGTTTTTGATTTCTCATCTGTTTCGGCTGATGATGGATGTTCGCCTTTTGTTTTTGACTGGTGTCAACAGGTCCACTTTGAACCGATGATGATTCACTTGAATCTGCCTTTTCTTTAGGAACATCTTTTGTACCACTAGAACTCAGCACGTCAAAGTTATCAGGCTTGTTCAGTGGCTCAGGAATATATCTTCCTTTTGTCTTCCAGGATGTTTGCTCTGATAGACCAACAGTTTCATCAGTATTGTCGATAGGAGCCGACCAGAAGAACTCATCACAACCATCAGCATTGTCTTCGTTTACAATGGCTGTGAGTTCGGATGTCTGATGTTCGGTTACACCTGTGACCTTATACACCTGATTTGGTGTTCTCCTTACCTTTTGTTAAACAACAACTTTTTCTTCAAGTTTCGGGGACTTTTGTTGGGACAAGCGAGCGAACTCCACAGAAGTTTCTGAGATGAGATTTTTGTGGATTTCAGGTTCACTCTTGACAAACTTAGAACAGTCAACTTCGTCCTCTACAGAAATTTCACTCATGTCATAATCCTCATTAAACTCAGATGAATTTTCAACATCAATTTTATTTTCTGAGCTCAAATTGGCATTCAATGAGTCAAATTTTTGTATGGTTTCGGTCCTTAGATTCAGTTTGTCATTTTCATCCAAAAGGTTTTTCAGCATGTCCTTATGGTCTTTGGACTTAATGAAAGATTCAATTTTGTCTAGACCATACATATACGTTGGATTAACATCCTCAGACGAAACCACACTTTCACAATTGTATGCTTCAGCGTCGATTTCATCCTCCTTAAACTCAAGAAAAAGCAAGATCATACGATGAATTTTCTGCCCTATTTCACAGTTCAAATGAAGTTGAGTGATATTATTGTAAAGACGCTTAGCAATCAAACAAAAAACATTTTGCTGTTTCAAAAGTTTTAAATTGTCTCTTTGCAAATAAATGTTTCCGTCCTTGGTTTTGATTAACTCCGACTCTTTCAGTTCGATCCACATCCTCCGTTCCTCACTCTTCGACGACACCCTGTTTATTTGGTCAGTTAGGTTAGAATTGGTGACTCGAGTTTGAGTTAAGCTGCTGTCTAGATGAGAAATTCTTGAATTAATATTTTTTAATTCTTTTTCATATGAGCATTGTGGGACTTCAAATGAAACAAACACGGATTGTACCTTCTTGATCAGTTCATCAAGCTCTTTGAATTGCACGCTGAGCGGTTTTGCTGTAAAGCACATGTCCTGTTGCTCCTTCGAGTCTTTGTTCCCACCATCTGTGTTGTATCCCCTCATTTGAGATACATCGGACACCATCAAGCATCTTCCACTGTTGTCCTTCTCTTTCGCCACATAAGCTTTTCCATGAGAAGGCCTCCTTACTTCATCATCCTCGGAGTCGGTTGACCAGACCTCCACTCCTCCGAATTCATCATTTGCTATTGAACCCTGCACAATTAAAGCATTCATAGACGGGTTAGCAGTAGATTTCTTCTTCCTGATCTCATCCAGCTTTTTCAGCAACAACGCTTCTTCATCTTTTTCCTCATCCTTTTCAGCCATTTTCTTGAGGACACAATCTTTAGCATAGTGATTCTTTCCTCCACAGTAATAGCAGCTCACTCCCGAATCTCCTTCAGCTTTTGGTTCCTTCTTTGATTCTTCTGCTTTCGGTTCTTCTTTGACCTTTTCAGAGATATAACTTCCCTGCCAATTACGGTTCTTATTGGTGGGAAATCTTTTCTTGATGAACCTCTTGGGATTTGATACCATCATAGCATAGTCTTCAGAAGTAAGATCATAATCTTCTAAGTTGAGGTCTTCATCTTCCATCGCCGCTTTACTTTTGGATAGTAGGGCCAAGGAACCCAGGCTTGAAACTACATTTTTCTCCTGTAGTACGATCTTCTCTTGAGATTTCAAAATGCCCACCAGTTTCGCTAGAGAATAAGATTTGAATTTCTCATGCGCTTTAACTGTGGACACTACAGCTCTCCACTCAGATCTGAGGCCGTTCAGAAACGTGACTTTCTGCTCAATTAACTTCCTTTCAATATCATATTTAATCATCTTGCTAAGAAGATGATTGAAGCGATCGAATGTTTGAGTCACAGTTTCTTCGACTCCCTGCTTGAATTCACCAAACTCGGATAAGAATAAGGTTTGAATGGAGTGTTCAAGATCTTCGTCCGTAGAATACAATTCGCGAAGCCTGTCCCATATTTCTTTGGCAGTAGTGCACGAACTCACCAGCCTGAAAGTGTCAGATTGAAGAGCGAATCTGATTAATCTCAATGCTTTAATATTGCACTGAAATTTATCTTTTTCGTCTTGGGCAACATCTTTAACATCTTTCAAAAGATCATTATACTCCTTTTGAGTTTTAATAATCCTTGAAGTTGCAGAATGAGCAAAGGGTCCCGATACGATTGCTTCCCAGATGAGGTATCCATTGTCCTCAGATCCTATAACATAGTCTTCAAAGTGATTAGCCCAGACTTCATAATCTTGGGTGTAAAGGATGGGAATCTTCGTTGTTGATCCAATGTTGTTCGAAATATTAATGGGATTAGATGGCGACTCGTCCATGCTTGATCGAATAACGTGTTTGAAAGATCAGACTTGTAATATATAATATTATGGCAAAACGAACAAGTAATGAGATACGTCAATTATGGGGTGACGGCTCAATAAATATTAGTTAATGCGGAACAAACACTAATAGCTTCTTTCACAGAAGAGATGTGTATGAATTACACAACCTCCTGCTCTAATACCAATTGATAAGATAAAAATCTCTAAGATCGATTAGATCTTTGAAACATGTATATAAAGAATGTAAAGCAATACTCAAGAATGGATTTGAATGTGTCGAATGATTAGAACTTTCAATCCTCAACAGAGCTCGATGAAGAACTTCTGCTGTAGAGGATTCTAGGGTTACAAAAGGATATCTTGTACAATTACACCGTAAAACCCTGATCTATCAGTTACGTAAAAGATGCATGCAAACATCTATAAATACACAAACCCTAGAACATAAGATACGGATGGACAGGCCCATACCGCATAAAAGATGGGCTAGGAAGCAAGCCCAAGACGCAATACCAAGAACCCAACAATATATATATATATATATATATATATATATATATATATATATATATATATATATATATATATATATGTTGTTTATATGTGTGAGTGTGTAGTTACTTTCTTCTACCGCATAGATATGAAGTATTTGCTATGAAATACGTGTTATGTGTTTATACGTTGTTTGTTTTCTTGAGATGGTTGTCGAATGAATGTTTTATAAAGATTTTTAAATGATTTAAACTATATATGTATTTTATATCTACAAATATGTTGGGTAGAACATGGGTAGTTAAAATAGTTAGTGTGTGATGAAGGATGAGTTTGAGGATGAGACGAAAGGTGAACCTTGGTAGTTATGGATTTAGTACCGTAGAGATGAACGCTGGTAGTTATGGATTTAGTACTGTTAGATAGACGATGATAGCTATGGACCTAGTACCTACACTGGTAGTTATGGATTTAGTACCCGATGAATGAACCCTGGGAGCTATTGTCTTAGTGCCAAATAAAGAACCCTAGCAGCTATTGTCTTAGTGCCAAATAAAGAACTCTGGGAGCTATTGTCTTAGTGCCAAATAAAGAATCCTGACAGCTATTGTCTTAGTGCCGAATAAAGAACCCTGGAAGCTATTGTCTTAGTGCCAAATAAAGAACCCTGACAGCTATTGTCTTAGTGCCAAATAAAGAATCCTGGCAGCTATTGTCTTAGTGCCAAATAAAGAACCCTCGCAACTATTTTATTAGTGCCAAATAACGAACCATGATAGCTATTGTCTTAGTGCCAAATAAAGAATCCTAGCAGCTATTGTCTTAGTGCCTAATAAAGAATTCGGGCAGCTATTGTCTTAGTACCTAATACGGAGTGATCGAATAGATGATTCTTAGGGTAGACCCTTAAGAGTAAGGAAGATAATGGGGATGGGTAATTGGGTTGATTGTTTGATGATTAAATAAAATAATTATACTATTGTGGGTTGAAAGCCCTATATGCTCACTAGGCTCTCAAGCCTGATCCACTCACTTTTCTTTGCATTACAGGTAATGGAACAATAGTATAAGTTGGTGGACTTGAAGAGAGGTTTTGGATTATAGATCAATAGTTATAAATAACTGTTGTAAGGTCTATTTTATATTGTTTATGCTTTTGGTCTGTATCGGAACATGGCATCTCGAGATTTTGTTATTTAATGAAAATACATTTCTTTAAAGAAATGTTTTGATAAATTCTTATCATATTTTGTTTTGGAAACAAATTCTGCAACCGTTTTCTTTAAACGAATACTTTGATTTATAAAACAAAGCATAAACAAATCGATCTTTTCTGGCCGTGAAAATAGGGATGTCACACATCACAAGGTCTCAATCAAGAAACTTATAAGAAGATCAAAATGCTAGTATACGTACTTCAAAAGTAAATTGATTTTATCGTAAAACCTAGATCCTTACGATGCATATATACATAGGGTTATTTATTTGTTTCTGCAGTCTAAGACTATTGTGTACAGATAACATCAAATGCCAACAGAATTGGTCCTAATATAAAGAGTCGAGAGGTAGGGCACTTCTCTCTCAGTTCTCAAATTTAGAGGATTTAGTAGGTTTATTTTCATTATCGAATCAATTAGATTCTTGGAGTTTGTTGCAAATGGTCTAGAATTTTTGGTTAGCGATACTAGAAAACTTATTATTAAGCACTTGTTGATTAGTAGAAATTATCCTACAAAGTGGAATAACATTATTCCAAAAAAGATTAACATCTTTATTTGGAGAGTTACATTGGAGAAACTTCTAATAAATGATGATTTTTTAGCTAAAGACATTGGTCTTCTTTCCTATTTATATCTTTTTTGTAACAATCATATAGAAAATCATACTCTCTTGGAGCGTCAAGATTGCTACATGGTGTGATTTTGACAAGTCCACTCTAAAAAAAGACTCGTGAGAGAGATACATTACTGGTTGGATTCGTCGAATTTTTCTAGAACAAAAAAGTTGGTGTTGGATATGATTATTTTAACGACATGATGGAGCATTTGGAGATTTAGGTGCTCTTTGTTTTTTGGAAAAAAAACATCTTCAAACCTCTTACTGCTGCGCGGCGCAGGACACGCGCAACACTTTTCATCTCGCAGCTGTTTGTTTTTTAGAAGTCTTCTGAGTCAAAAACCTCTGCGCGTACTCTGTTTGGCGCAGCACTTGTACTGCCTCTTCCAACCTCTTCCAACCTCTTCTTCTTCTTATTTTATTGCTGAAATTTTGATTATATGTTATTAAAATTTTATTTCATATTTTTTCCCTCTTTTTTCGTTTATTCTTATGGAATTTATTTTTCATTTTTTTTATATTCAATAATAATAATTTCTTGATGAAATATCATTATTTTTTACTAAAAATATCATTATTTTTTGTTAAAATATCATTCTTTTTTACTGAAATATCATTAATTTTTACCGAAATATTATACATTATTAAATTTTACGTATTAAAAAGCTATTTTCGGTTTATAAAATTACTTTATTTTAATTTTTTAATATCTGCAGCAGTATACAGATGTTAAAAAAACAAACACGTTTTTTATTATAATCTGCAGCCGTTTGGTCCACCTCTTCTACTGCAGAGGGTTGCAGAGGTGGTCTGCAGACTTCATGAATTTTTGCTTTAGAAAATCAAACAGCACCTTAAAATAGTTTTTGAACTTTAAACAAAGGAAGAAATTGTTGTTTGATTCTATTATTATGTGTTCTTATACTTGGTTTGTACATAGAAAGCATAAGCTCAATATTGGATGGTATTTATGGCTTTAAAAATCCTATTTTCTTTTCGGTTATATAATTTTGTATTTCTTTAGCTCCTTATTAGTGGGTTTTTTTTTTTTTGTTATAATATAATTCAGTCGCTCAAAAATATAAACATATTGTATATTGCATCATGTCACAAACAATTTAAAGAAATTAAGATAACGTTATTTATCGCGAATAAAATGGATGTAGTTTGTGTTATTTTGTATTAGATATCAAAAAGTATAAAAACAAAGATACGTTAGTATGATAATTAAATACAGCTTTATAATTGACACTAGAGGGTATAACATTAGTTGATTCACTTGTGATTGAGTTTTTGTAATATTTAGTATTTAGGTCAAAGAAAATTACAAAAAATGGATTATATTTTTATAGCACAATGATGTTTTCTTATAACGAGTATTTTTACATCGTGAGTTGCAGCGGGGTTAATCCATTTTCTAAGTTGAATTTTGACGATTATATTCAAAAAAGTTAGGTACCATTGAATTTGTTGGTAGATAAATATACAACATTGGTACCACTGACTAAACTGTTATTGGATGGGTTGGCATGAAAGTTTAGAAAATCAAAGGGGGTGAAAATAACATTTTATAAAGTTGAAAACGAATAGGATCAAAGTGATATTTTACAAAATTAAGCATGATAACTATATAAAAATCATATTATATGTATTACGGGGGTTAAACATAAAACTTTAGAAAATAGAGGGATTGAAAGTAACATTTTAGGATGTTTAAAGTTACCAAATTAAAAGTTATATTTTTCAAAGAATATGATGATGAAAGTGTCATTTTAAAAAGTAGATGGACGGAAAATATCACTGTTTAATGTTTAGGGATTGAAAAATAACATTTTACAAAAAGAGGAGTGAAATTTATAATTTTAAAAAGTAAAGAGAAAAAAAATATCATTTCCAAAATTAAGGGTGTAAACCATCAATAAAAATATCCATCAACATTGCTCTTTTTTTTTTTTTTTTTTTTTTTGGGTTACAATGGCTATCCCTAGTACTTATTTTTGTTTTTATCTTGATGTATTCTTGTACATTTACATTTTTCAGCCTTTAAAATAAGGAAAAATTATAATAAAGTTTATATCCTTATAAAACTTCAAAATTATATGTATTTCCTTATAAACGTTAAAAGTTCATATATATATATATATATATATATATATATATATATATATATATATATATATATATATATATATATATATATATATATATATATATATATATATATATATATATCAAAATACTTAATTTAATGATAACTAAGATTTTAAAAATTAAAAATAATATTTTTAAATTAAATTATAACTAAATTACTAAAATACTTATTTGTAGTCTCTCCTATAATCGATCTCCTAAGTCACAATATAGTTATCCACGATATGATTCTTTGTTTCTTCATATTCTACATAATCGATTAACAAAACTCATTGGTTGAATATTTATTAATCATTTGTTAAAAAATATAGTTTGTCTCCTATAATCGATTTACAAGACCTGCTTTTATTGTTTTCTAAACAATTTTGTTCTTCAGTTATAATTACACATGTAAATGATAGAAGAAAAAAAAAAAAAAACTAATTTCAGTAAGGGTGTTAATATTTCGTAAGAATTAATAAAATAAATAGGTCGATAATAAGAATATGGGTGAAAGTAATTTTGTAATTGCTAGTTTCATATGTATTTTTATACTTTATGTATAGTATAGGATCCCTTATGTAACATGATAGTGTGTCTATATATATATATATATATATATATATATATATATATATATATATATATATATATATATATATATATATATATATATATATATATATATATTCATGCAACGTAAATTCCTAATCAAGTAGGCTTTTCCACAAATAACTTGGTAACAAGCTAGGGATTTTTTGATCCATTGTACCTCCCATGCATGTTCACCAAAATCATCCCAAAATAAACGTTTTTAGTTTCTGACTATATCGACTTTTGTTATGCCCCTCTTCAGGTCTCGTCATTCTTGTCTTGCATTATTAACTTATAAACTTTCGTCGATCCTCCTATGCTTATCGAAATTGTTGAAGCCCCCTCCTGCCTTCGTCAAAATTGCTCCATTGGTTACTAAAGCAGCCTATCGAGCATGTCTACCATCCCGACTTCCTCCTCTCCAATGGCTCCCTCAACATTAACCATGGCTTGTTCTCTTACTAATGTATACAACCACTTTAGTTTCAAATTAAATGTAGTTGGTTCTAAATACAAGTTGTGGAGGAAATTTTTTTCCAATATATGTCGTGGTACTATGTGTTTTGGACACATCTCCAAAAAATCTAAACCATCGGGAGACAAGGATGAAGAATTATTCTCAGTTGATACTCGTATAAAATCTTGATTTTGTAGCACTTGTGATCCCAGTCCACTTCATATTATTTCAAGTGATGATTCCACCGCCAAAGAACTTTGGGACAAAATTGAAGAGTTTTTTTTGTAACAACAAAATGTCTCGAATGTTACAGCTCCAAGATCAGTTTCGAAACACCAAGGAAGGTTCTCACTCTATCACTGAAAATTTTCATACTCTTAAAAATCGTGCAGATGACCTTAAAGACATGGAATCTCATATTACAGAGATTGATTTGGTCATGAAAATATTAAGTCAATTGCCACCATCATATGTAGTAACAAAGAACATGGTTTGGCATGCGGAATTTAAGTTTGCACAATTGAACATGATGATTTGGGTGTTTAAGAGATATATTGAATGTATATGGTGTTACACAAAAAGGATCTAGATCTAGACTACATAATTAACACACACTTACATACTCACTTCTATATCTCTCAAGCACACCTTTATAAGTGGACAAACCCACTATTTATAGAGGTGTTTACATGTCTCTCTCTCACTCTAACTACCAAATGGGTCTAAAGGCTAAAGCACCACATACAAGTGGGTTTTACAAAAGGTAAACATTTACAAAGTCATGAATGAAGAACTTTTCACCCCCAACATTCTCCCTCTCAAAGTTAGGAATGAATGACCCACTTCAAATCTTCCAAAATCAAGCACTACGCAGTTCGAACCTCAAAGGTGACACATGTCGAAACGAACTTCAATCTTCAATTCTTCCATGACTCTTCAATTTGGGCTCTAGGATGTGAGACCATACAAACCAAGCAGCAACGAATGATTAAGAGTATTCCAAACTCCAAATAATCACCCAAAAGTTGCGCATAAAAACACACCCCAAAAATCTTCAATAAAACCAAACCCATTTCGAATACATCACTTCCAAACTACCAATTGCATCATCTCATAAGCTTCAAAACTTCAAGATCACTTCGGCCTTCAAATCCGCGTAATATGAAAAATTCAAGTTCGAATTTCCATATAAAACTTCTCCCCCTTTTATAATCGAATTTGGGTGAAAACTGCCAAAAATTCAAAGTTTCAGGGACCATCTTCGTAAATTCTACCATTTTTCTCAAACATACGAAGACTAGTACCAAAAATGTGAAGCCTTAAACAATCTCCGAAGTTGGGTGAAAAATGTCAAAAATTTGAAACTTCAGTTAATTTGTGATGTGTCAGAATTTCTAAGGTTCAGGGGCTGTTTTCGAAAATATATCATTTCCTTTCAATTCATCAACATACTAAGAGTAACATCCGAAGAGTAGGATACTTTCTCTCTCCTCTTTGTAAATCTATACCCTTCGAAAAATATACCCAAAAATATAACCCTTCGCTTTTAGACCCTTCGTTCTTGCTGTTTTTTTTTTTTTTTTTTTTTTTTTTTTTTTTTTTTCAGGTCTTGGTTCCAATTCCAGGAACCTTTCGTTTTTCCCAATTATACCCAAAACACAGTTCTTTGTTCCAATTCATAGTCTTCGAATATCAACACCCAAAATCAACTATATGCCCCAAACACCAAAATCTGTTCTTCGCTTTTCAATCTAACCCAAAACGTACGAAATCGATTCTTCGTTTCTTACAGTTCATTGTTCTTCAAACCATCGATTCAATTAACCAAGGCTTCGTTCGATCAAGTTCCAGTTTTTGACATCAAATATTCGAAATTAGACCCACATCGACTTCACTCCTTTGATTCTCCAAGTATCGATATCACAACATCATAAAACTGATTTCGTTTTCCAAGTAAACCAACACCCATCAGTTCAATTTTCGACCACAATATCACCAATTCTTCGACACCAAAATCACACATCAATATTCAATTCGTTAACGAAGCATCAACTCCTTGTTAACGAAGCATCAACAACCCATTGATATCAAAATCATCGACTATGACTCCAATTAATCGACTATATGCTCTTCGTTAATCATCAACATTGACTAATCCAAGAATCAATATAAAGCTAATCCTTCGAAATCATGATCAATAATCATCGATTACTGATTTCGACTCAAAACACTACCTTCGTTTACCAGTATGATCTTCCCCATTCATCATTTTCCAGTTCATCGTTTAACCAACAGGTTTTACTTTTCAAAATCGAGTACAAGTAAACACGAAATCAAAGTATCGGAAACCATATTTTAGATCAAAACAAGTTTAACTAACTGTTATTTATCAAATTCATGTTTTCTTGGTCAAGTTCATCAAAATCAAAGAACTAATTTCTGATTTCTTCACTTGAACTTGAACAAAATTGATTTTGTCATAGCAAAAATCGTGTGAAATCAAATTTCATTTGCAAAATAACAAACAACATCCATCAATTTATTAGAAACGATGAAGCAAAATGAGACTCAAGAACAAGACGAATCAGTTGAGATTTACGAACTGTAGTTTGGCATGTAACTTGAAGTGATCGACCTAATTTGGATTATGCTTTGGGCTTATACTTTTAACCTATTGAATTGATGTAATTGATTGGGCCACAATAAAACAAATTTACTCATGAACAATAACGGATTAAAACTCTTGGGATTCAAAACTTGGACATGAACAGTAATGATTTTCAAATGGTTTTGGACATCGAATTGAATCACATACATGGAAGAAAATTGATTTTGATATTTATTTTTAGAATTTTGATCTAAACAATAATAATTGGATCAACCAAAGGGGTTAAAACGAATTTCGATCCAATGAGACAAAAACAATCAAAAAAAAATTCAAGAACGCAATGCACGAATTCAATGAAATTAAGAGAGATCATAGAGAGAGACTCACCAAAATTATTCAAATTGTGACAAATGTTTGCCAAACCGAGAATCGTTCTTCAAATATCACCTTGATATTGAAGACCCGCTCTGATACCAAATGTAGTGACAAAGAACATGGTTTGGCATGCGGAATTTAAGTTTGCACAATTGAACATGATGATTTGGGTGTTTAAGAGATATATTGAATGTATATGGTGTTACACAAAAAGGATCTAGATCTAGACTACATAATTAACACACACTTACACACTCACTTCTACATCTCTCAACCACACCTTTACAAGTGGACAAACCCACTATTTATAGAGGTGTTTACATGT
Source organism: Lactuca saligna (assembly GCF_052625555.1). Taxonomy (NCBI): domain Eukaryota; kingdom Viridiplantae; phylum Streptophyta; class Magnoliopsida; order Asterales; family Asteraceae; genus Lactuca; species Lactuca saligna. The sequence continues at coordinate 55,070,180 of NC_136425.1, forward strand.
CTCTCTCTCACTCTAACTACCAAATGGGTCTAAAGGCTAAAGCACCACATGCAAGTGGGTTTTACAAAAGTCAAACATTTACAAAGTCATGAATGAAGAACTTTGCACCCCAACATCATAGCATAGTATTGTGGATATAATTACGAATTCCAACCCATTCCCATCTTTTTTGGAAGACAATATATATATATATATATATATATATATATATATATATATATATATATATATATATATATATATATATTGCATGAATCCCGTGAGGTTCCCTCAGACTCGACTCTTGATCCTCCAACAATACTCGAAAAATACAAAAGTAGGTGGCCAAAGAACCGAAATGCTCAACAAAATGCAAGCAAAAACTCCAATCATGGTGGTCAATCGGATTCACAACACACCTTTGCAGGCATTTGGGTAACGCACCCACATTTTCCCCATACCTATGATTTTATGGACCTGCTGCTTCCCTTTCGCCTTATTCTGCTTCCCTTTCGCCTTATTCGTACCCTCTACATCAACAGGCTTTCTTGCCTTTGCAACCAACTTTAGCGGCTACCGTGCACCAGTAGACTCCCAACTTCGGACCATCGTAGTTGCATCATCTCAGTCAGCAGCCCTCGCAGCCAACTGTTGGTCATCAATCCTCACTGCACCCTTACACACCTCAGCAGCTTCAGCACTCGGTTTACTCCCAATAGCCATCTTTTTTTCAGTGTTTTCATTAAGGAGTCTTGTACAAGGTTCGCCAACTCAATTTATAGATCTAGCATCGATGTTTCAGGCAATGTCGATTCAACCACCACATGACACCAAATACTACATGGAAGCCAGGGCAAACTTGTATATGTCTTTCAATTCAGGTAACATACTTTCCATAATACCTTGTAACACTAAATACCTAATACCTTTTAACTCTAAATATATTATGGTTGGTAATGATGTTATACTCCCTGTTACTTACATTGGCAAAAAAATCGCACTCACATAACCGTCTTGCTTTAAATGATTTTCTTGTCTCATAACTGTTGACAAATCTCTTTATGTTACATTTGACCCGTTTGGTTTCACTGTGAAGGAGTTTAAAACAAGCAACTTCATTCAGCGATGTGATAGTGTCTATGACCTTTACCCCATTGTTTTGTATTCTACTCCATCTCTTTCGGCTACCAATTGTTTTGCAATCTCTCTTCCTACCTGGCATCGGTGTCTTGGACATCTTGGCTCCTTACATTATATTATTTTTTATAATCTCGTCGTTTCATTTCTAGTTCTACTTATAAAATTCCTATCTGCCATGATTGTCAACTTGGGAAGTATTATCAATTACCTTTTTCGTCTCATACTACTAAAACGTATCGTTTATTTGAATTAATACATTTTCATTTGTGGACAACTCTTGTTACTAGTATGAGTGGTTTCAAGTATTAATTTTCTTTGGATGATTTTCTCACTTTCTCTGGGTTTTCCCCCTTGAATGCAAAATTTGATGTATTTACTTTCTGTACTTATTTTCATAACTACGTTTAAAATCAATTTAAAACTACCATAAAACTTTTTGAATGCGACCACAGACAAGAATTCCACAACCAAATCTTACTTAATTTTTTTAATGACAAAGGCATTAAAGTTCGATTCTCTTGCCTTATCGTTTATCGAAGCCTTGTTGGTGCTCTTCAGTATCTGACATTCACTCGTCTTGATATTGCTTATGTTGTTAACTAGATTCGTCCATTCATGCAGGATTCTCGTGAACCGTATCTTCTTGCACTCAAACGTATCCTTTGTTATCTTCAGGGTACGTTGTCTCATGGGCTTTTTCTCAGACCCTCTTTTGTTGATCGCTTGGTCTCTTAACCTTATGATGATTGGGTTGGTTGTCCTCAAACTCATCACTTTATTTCATGTTTTAGTGCCTATTAGGGTAATAACCTTGTCTCTTGGTCATCTAAACTTCAACATGTAGTTTCGCGCACCTCAGCTGAGGCTATGTATTGTTGGGTGGCCAATGTGGTTGTTGAGGCTGCATGGCTTCACAACCTTCATCTTAAGTTATCTTGTCCACTGTATAAAGTAATGGTTGTGTTTTGCAATAATATGAGTTCTATGTATTGATCTTCTAATCCAGTACAACACCAACGTACCAAGCATGTGGAAATAGATTTATATTTTGTTAGTGAACGTATGGCCATTGGACATGTGCATGTGTTTGCAAGTGTCATCCGCCCATTTGTTTGCAGATATTTTTATAAGGATCTACTAACACAGTTATTTTTAGAATTTCAAGACATTTTAAACATTTGTAAACCCCATGCTCAAACTTAAACTTGACAATTCGTGTATTTGTGTCATGACAACGTGTCATCTATGCATTTGACACAATACAAATACATAAAGCGAAATAAGTTTTATCCTAATTTTCAAGATGTATTCATGTCGTGTCGTAATACTCACATATTCGTGTCTCGAATTGATAGGTCTACTAAAACTGAAAGGGTGTGTTGGTTTCATATGTATTTACTTTACGTGTAGTATAGAGTCCCTTATTTAACATTATTGTGTTTGCATGTGTGTGTGTGTGTGTGTGTATATATATATATATATATATATATATATATATAGGGAATGATTATTTGGAAAACAAAAACACCCTAAAAAAACCTTAAAAATCATAAAAATGCATAAAAATTACTTAGAGATTACAAAACTTTTTTTAAAATTTTTTTATAAAAAAATCGCAGGTTATTTAATAAATTCATTGAAAAAAAATATAAAAAATCAATTTTTTTAATAATAAAATTTTAATTTAAAGATAGCGTTCATATTAAATTTGAATAAATTAATTATTTGATTATATATAATTTTATACGTTTATAAGAATAAATATATAATTACGAAAGTTTACCAATATATAAATGAAATTTTCACTTAAAAGAAACAAATTGGTTTTCAATATTGTTATTACTCTTTTGCAAATGTTTTTGAATTTGAAAAGCTGATGAAATGAACAAAAAGACAGTAATCACGTTATATGAAAATCCAAGATAAAGATTACCATAGAAATATACAATAAATCATATTGAATTATATTTTTGGCAAGAAGAAAACAAAGAAGAAAATGCCAAAAAATGAGAAACGCCATGGGATATTATATATTCACTGGAAATTCGAAACAAATTCGAAAAAGGACGGGAAAAAAGACAAGAAAAGAATTGAGATTACTTAATTTATTACTAAAATAACAGTTTTTTTTTTCTTATTCATTTTAATAATCGTATAGACTTGGATCTTCTAGCACGTAAACTCATTAATAATAAAGCTAATAAATAAAGTTAATATATAATAATTTCGATTAAAGACACATGGAGGTTTGTCTGAATATGGTTGAATGGCTTTAAATTGCCAACGTCGTTTGCTCCATTATTTTAAACTAAGAGCACTGGGTATGGAACTAGACAACGGCGTTTTTGTCTACGTTGACATGCCTTAACGGTTTCATAACATGGAAAACACCATTTTCCTATTAGTGTCATGGTGCTTCTCATTGGTGTGATGATATTTTGTAACGGGAGATTAAGCCAATGAAATCACTCTTCTTCGATTCTTTCTCTTTCTTTCTCTACATCTTAACTTGTGATAACTTGTTATAAGATGGGGAACATCATTTCTCCCATTGTGTTATGGTTGAAGTGACATATAATATTTGGCGTTATAACTTACCCATACCGAATGTTCTAAGCGGTTGTGTCTCAGACTCTCAGAGCGTCGCGCGATGCAACCAGAACATTTATATAGTATAATTAATTTAAAAATCTAAAAATGAACTATAGTGGTTACTTTAAAAAAAATACAATAAAACAGCTAAAAAATATAAAATAATATATATATATATATATATATATATATATATATATATATATATATATATATATATATATATATATATATATATATTCAATATTTTGATCATCTGTTAAAAATAAAATAACTCATGGATTGTTTTTGCTCATAATGATGACGTTTTGGAGGCATAGTCTACAAAACTATATGGTTAATTGTGAATGTTGATGTCATTTACGGGAAAAAAAAATCATGTGTTGTATTATCATTTTGACTGCGAAAATTAGATTTTGTATTGCGAAAATCCGTACGTTTGAGAGTATATTACCTTATAAAAGAATATTGTCTAAAAAGAATGATCAAACCTATTATCTAATCTATTGAGAAAAAATTTAAGTTGGCTTTTTCTTTGGTTTGCTTATCAATTTTATTCACCTTACCCTTTTATACTCTTGTTGATATAACATGAGTTCAAACGATTTGTATACGCATTTGATTGTTACTTGTATTTGTTGTTCTTCATAATCAAAAAAATGAAGAATAGATACATGTTAGATCATTTGTAAGAAATTCAGGAAAATACCGGGTATAATCATTTTTTTAGGGGGGGGGGGGGGGGGGGGGGTATTTCAAAATTTAGTCATGAAAAGAGACATTTAAGGCTATAGACACGCATTCCGCGAATGACCATATGCAGAGCTCTGTGGAACAAAGAATCCTCCGCAGAGAGGGGGTATTTTTGTAATGTCATCTCTCCCCTCTTTGACAAAAATGATCGCCCTCTTTGGTCCCCCGATTTCTCTTCCACTTCGACAGTCTCTCCGCATCAATACACCATTTCAATTTTCTAGCAAGAAGGAGTTTAAAGTCAGTGACAATGACATCCAACGACGTTATTTTCGGGCAAAATCGAGCTCACCTAGCAAAATTCGGCACCGATGGAGGCTAATTTCCCCAATATTTTCGCTAATGGATACGACTCCCAGGTGTTTCTCACCTTCCCTTCTTTGGATTAATGTCGTATTGTATATATTTTACATTGAAATGTTACGAAAATCCAATTCATAACCATCAGTATGTACAAATTTAGAGGTTTTAGGATTAACAGGTAACCGGATTTGTGAAGATCCATTTCGCGGAGGGATAGGTCTCTCCACAGAAGGACCTCCGTGGATTGATGTATTACCTCCACGGAATGAAACAAAAAGTGGAATATGTGTCTCCGCGGAGGTGTAGGTCACTCTGCAGAGGTATCTCCACATAATCACCTCTATCCTTTGCAGAATGACCTAAAATTGCTCCCCCTCCCCCCTTTTCCTTCCCTTTTATATCAACTTTGTATTATACAAAAAGTACATTGCTATTTATTTCATAAACCGAATTAGAAAAGCAATTTAAAACCTTGTTTTTTTAATTTCAATTACTAACATTTTAAATTAATTGTATATGTTTGGTAGCACGATGATCTCAATCAAAAAGCAGATTTAACTTTAAAAGGCGTGGTGCGTACAATCATTAAAGATTATTTTCCGCATCTAACACAATCACAACGAGTATTATTTGAAGCTTCTCCGTTTGGAAAATTCTTATGAATGCATGTCCCCTATGGTGACCCCTCCATCGATGTGACGCTTGTTACACCATTCTTGTGAAAGACGACAAAATAACTCAAGAAGGGGTATTATAGGCATCTTCCTTGCATCTACAGATAAAGCATTCATGGACTCTGCTATTCGAGGTCATGTAATCGTACTGTTTCGATGGGGAATATGCTCTAGTCCATTTAGCACGTGGAATTTCACTTAGGTACGCTGCTACTTGTGGCCTAGTAGAACTAAATCTATATCACAAATCTTGAAATACATTTCTTTTGTAAGCTCACACAAGCCTCCAAAACAAGACTTTTGTTTTATCATTTTTCCCAAACCGAGGTACTATGTTTCCTAGTAGATGAAAAGCACACATTGATGGGCTTTATACATAACAAACAATCATATATGTGCATGCAACCCTAATTTGAGGATCTATGTTTTTCACTATTAGACATACAAGCATTGAACACTAAAACTAGAAAACCCTAGGAGGCACATGTAATTTTCGAAATTAACATATAATTATGGGTAGGATACATACCTTGATTGTTATATTGTAATTACATCAAATCCTTGAAGATCTTGAACTTTGGTAGCAAGCGCCACAAGTGTCGCGCCTCTAATGGCTCACAAACAAACCTAGCAACCAATGATTACATAGAGAGAGAAGGGAAATGGAAAATTCGTCTTTAAGCCTCTCTTGGAGTGCCTTAGATGAAATCAAACCCTATAGGGGTTTATATAGGTGATAAGGAAGGTTTAGGATAAGACAAATGTATCTTAGATAACCTTAATCCCTTAACTTCCTCCCTAAGGCTTCCAAGGCACCCTTAGAGCCCAAGGAAACCCTAGGACACTCTAGATTTCGTTCCCCACCTCTAAGGGAGGTTCTAGAATGCTTCAATGCTCAAGTTTTGAACATTTTCACCTTTAGTCCCTGTAGTTTCAATTAATTCCTTTAATCCTAAAATTAATTACAAATTAATTTCTAATTAAATATTAATTAAACAATATGATTTATGATCAATATATTATATCCATAATACATTAATAAATCATTTATCTTGATTTCAAATGAATTTATTAACCAAGTAATAAATTAATAAATCATTCTTCTCTTTCCAACAATTATCCTATTCCATTGCCAGGTTTGAAGGCAACCCAAAAGGACATTGCTACTAGCAATTCAAGTAAATATCAATTATAGTTATGGGATTAGACACCTAATCCAATAGTCTCCCACTTGGATAAGTCTAATAACTATAGTTGCAAGTATAACTTCAAAATTGACTATCAAATTTTAGCTACCAAAAGCAGTTGTCGAACTCTGATCTTATCAATGACGTGTCATTTTGATAAGGGATCATATATTCCTCCATTCTAGATATCGTATAGACATGAGACATGGATTTTGTTCATTCTCTCAGTCTATGTTATGTTTCCCGATTTTCGATTTATGACGACCATGACTGATTGAACAAATCAAATCAGTCCTGACTTGGCCAAGCACTTTAGGGTGTAATCTAAATCATCGAGGGGCCCACAAATATCGCTTTTATCCCACTTTGGGTAAAAGGAATGGATAAACTTTGACTCAAATGCTCGCTTGCTCCTACTGATCGAATCACACACAACAATAAGTTTTATAACACCAAGTTACTGGTGCGTTTACTTATTATCAATGTGCATTTGACCAGCAAATAACAACTCACACGTCTTGGTTTCAAGAATATACAATGTTATCGTCTCACTAATCACCTGTGATAAATCCATGAAGTGATTCAAGTGAGTGTGAGTTTAATCCAATACTCTAATCTTATCAAAGCACTCATGAACTCTGCAGCAAACTTGTGCTATGTATAAACACTCTAAAGAATCTACAAACTCTTCATGACAATCTTGCTTCATACCTACTTCCAAAGTATGACCGACTGTGGAGGTTCGAATAACCCAGTTATTTTGGAAGTCAAAACATGAAAACTGAAACACAATACTAATACTTAATCTTATATGGCTTCAAAACTTTTGAGTATAAATAAAACACTTATTATTTAATCACCATATTGATTACTCATTATTCATTGTTTACTGTTTTAGAAAATCAACTTATTACTTGAATTTCAACAATAACTGTCCCATGCTCTGAGGATGCACACTATGTTTACCTATGATCCATACTTTGTGAAATAGATCAATTGAAAACTTTTCCAATGATGTTCATTTCACAATTCCTAATCCTCATCATTAGTGTAAGAATACCAAATTCTTTCCACTTTTAGAATATGTTAGATTCTAACATTTTATGCAATGATACTTTCAGAATGTCACAGCATAAAGTCACCAAGACTTAGCCAATGAAATTACGAAGTATTCTATCAGAAATTGTTACAAAACAACTCTTTAGATGTGATGTCTCTCACTCAAAGTACATTCCTTTGAACATCCTTTTTGCATAAAATTTTCTAATCTAGACATAAATTCTTAATTTCCAACTCCCAATTATGGAAACATTTCCATATTTTCCGTATGACAACTCATCCTTAATAGAATCTTATCTATTCATCATAATGTCGATATGGTCCCTACAACAATATACTTCCAACTACTCACAAGCAACAAATCATTAGCGAACCTTAGATCATCCTTTGATAGTTGTTTAATTATTTTAGTCAAAAAACGGTTCTAGTCCCTTTTCCCTCTTAATGCGCTAAGCATTTGGAAAATTTCAGAACGATCAAATATCATAGCATATGCAATCGACCCTATACCCTAAGTGTATGGAACACGATTCATAATATCTTACATAAAGACGTGATAGTTTACCAGTCTTTTGCTACAATGTTTCTAATTGACATGTTCTCACAATTTTGATTATGAAAAGGGATGTCGTAATCATAACCAAATTTTGAGAATGCAATTATCCTTTCCATATATAGAATTTCCTCATGTTGAACCATTCCAACACAACATTCATATATATATTTGACTCAATTTGATTAAAATTCCACAATCTAAGCCTTTAGATTTGAAATGAAGTATAATATTCTCTCCCTTAATTATAGCAAAACAACTTATCAACCCTTGCGACTTTGCAAAGTGTAACTCTTGTTTTCTATAATTAATATTGCTAACTTGCAATACTTACCATAATAATCATGTTCCCACTAACATGATGATTATTTCCTTATTAGCATAACACTTATGCTCCCACTAGCTTTGACATGTATTCATAAAATAGCTGAACTTCTAGAAAACAATACATATTGAATTACTTAAGTTCATATTTCTAATACTAGATGTTTTGATAATCTTTTATCTAAGCTTCTTAAAGTAATACACATTTTCTTAGATAGCTCACATGTGTGTCTAAACAAATTCAAAACTTATGTTACTAAGTCTCAAAATGTTCAAACTAATTGTCAAATCTCACAATTCGAACTATGAAGAAGGATGTCGTAATCATAATCGAATTTGAGAATACAATTACACAACTACTATCTCCTTAAAATCTCCCTTAGTGAAAGCATTCCCTCACAATCATTTCATGAAGGAGGGAATCTTATGACACTTAGATTTATAGCGTATGTGTTCCTATCCATGTAAATTTGTCATAACAACAATCATAAGACAATTTTTGTGACAAATCCAACTCATATGGACTAAACTTGTTCAATCTTAATTTCTTGCCTCTTAGAAGCACGAGTGCCCACCATTGCTTCTAGGTTGTTAACCAGCTCACCCTTACCTATCAATGTACTTTCCATTGATCAAGGTGCTTGCCTTTATGCATTCAAATGAGAACTCATAGAACTCACATACATAGTTAACTCAAATGGAATGGCACAGAAACTAGAGTATGTCAGTCACGATAGGTTACAAACCTCAATTCATGCACTAGTGATGATCAACTAGGTTTATTCTTGAATTTTTTCTTGAAACTTTTCAAGATATTTAAGACTCCCACTGACTCCTTTACATATAAGGTTCTCTTGTAAAGAAACATTTCTTGACAAAACAAATATTCAAGAGTTAGTGTAGCTTCTTATCAAGTTAAACACTTCAATCAGTTGGTCCTAGTTGGTCTATGTCTTACCCAAGACATCACAACTTACCAATTTCAAATGTACAAGAATAAGAGACTTTCTTATTCTACATTTGATAAGTGTTACAAACCTACTTAATACTTTTCACTCAAGTCACAATCTTGACTCTAAGACTTGATATTGGAACGAAGTATTATTGACTTCTTGATTTAACCACTTCTATAATTCTCGATTCCTCTTCTTAGACATGCAATTTCACTAAGACTCACTTAGAGGATCAATTGAGACATGATTCTTAATCATTAAGACCTATCATAAAACACAATAAAAGTTACTCTCCATTCTTCTTAGAATAGAGAAACTTTTATCTTTCTCCCTACTAGATTCTTCTTATTCGTACTACTATTGATTGAAACTCTTTCAATCAACTCAGAATTATACTCAATCATATAAGTATAACCATATTTACTAAACTTTAGTATATTATGACGAATATCGTTGTCACTCTTGTGGTAGACTTGATCAACGTACGACCTAGTGTACTCAATCTCCTAGTCCTTCATTTGACACTTTGTCAAAGAATTAGTCTAAATTTCCCAAATGTGAAAGTTTTTCATTCATCATACAATACATGTTGCATGATTCCAAGTTTCTATCCACTTAAAACTTGGGCGATGAGAAACTCTCCCTATTTGGTAAAATCTTGACACTTCCACAAATAACCTAATTAAGAATCAAATCCATTTTGCTAATAATAGAAGTACACAAACATCAATTTTTCATACACGCCATTATAAGGATAAATAAATAAGATAAAACTCAAAATTTATTTTATTGCAGGAAAACTTGTCCTTACAATGCAATTCAACTAAAAAATATGCTATTACATATTTCTTAGCAATCTACCCTAACTCTAAAGTAGCAGCTCAAAAATCCGATCTTTGAATCCATGCGATCAAAATCCATTTCTTCGTGATCAGATTCAACACGCTTCTTCCTTAAGATTCCTTTCTTTTCTTCGATCCTGTAAAACATCAAAATGTAATCTTATCACATCATGTATTAAGAATAAAAAAAAATAGGAACTTATAGAGTTAGTTAATGGATTTTACCTAAAGTAGCGTCATACGTCTTGACTCTCGTATCTCTTAGATCTCTCAGGTAAACATGGCAGCTTCATCTCCAATGCCCCTTCTCTTGGCAATAAAAGAAAATGGATTCCTTTGGCAAATTACATGGGAAAGTATCATGCTTAGTCATTTCTGGACTTTCAATGTTGCCAGTGTCCAATGAAGTATGGGAGTTTGATCGACCAATCAAGTTTTCTTGACCACTACGCCAAATCATCACTGATTCAGCAGCAATAAGCAAATAGGTCAAATCAATGAGGGTAACGTCCTGAACCATCGTATAGTACTCTTTTACGAACTTACTATACGAATCAGGAAGTGACTGAAGAACCCAGTCAATAGCTAACATCTCTGAGATATCGACACCCAACATCCTTAACCTATCAATGTGTGACTTCATCTCTAAGACATGTGTACACACAAGTTTCCCATCTTCGTGTTTACTTGCCAAAAGGGCTTGAGTGAGCTTGAACTTTTCAGGACTTCGTTCATGTGGGTTAGGGAGAACAATAGGAGGAGGTGGAGGAATTGGAGGAAGTGAAGCATGACTCTCATTTCCTTGATCGTATCGTGGAACGTCATCTTCATTTGGAAAACTTGTTCCAAGGGATTTGGGAAGACCATTGTTAGATTTAGACATCTACAAAACGGGAGAAAATTCAAGTCAGTTGATAAGAATCCTTGATGTAACACCCAAATGAAACATCAAGGCTAGGATCCAACACAATACTCTACAATCTGGAAGAGGGATGCCATAATCTAGTTGCAGAATATTTGAAGGTAGGTAAATGACGATTTACCAATTTCCACCATGAAAAACGAAAAAGAAATTTAAGTTTTAAATGCATTGAAAACTCCTAGATCCTTTGAGATTCATTGAACTTTTCAATAGCATGTTTAATCTAGATTATGCCCTTCAAGTTTGCGACTGGGATGCCGAGGATCACAAACAAGATGTGAATAACCATGCGAATCAACATGGTGCACTCAATGCTACTATCACCTAATCAATATGTCGGTTAGCCACATACGCTCCATTGATCTATGATAAACATTGAGCCACCCTTCGCTACCAATGTCAATCCCAAATTATTGTGCTGGTTAACCACGCACACTCCACAAACGTTTGACAAGGGTACGAAGTGTACATCCATGGATTAGCATACAATTTCACATTTTTCCTAAAGTAACTATGATTGGGAATTTGTAAAAGTATTTAGTTACTTTGTTCTTCATTATACTTATAATGGAAGGTTGTGTCCTATCCTACCCGTTCGGCTAACAACCCTCCATTAGTCAAGAGTGCGGTAGGTAAGAGTGGATACCCATTCAATCGTCATTTTATAGGCAATTTCCTTAAACACCCTTTGTAGACCAGCTTCATGAATGAGGCCTACTAACGGTAAGACTAACTCTCTACTCATACATATATATAATATTAGACTTTTAATGTTACATATAATATAAGGGTGTATTTTATACTTTGAAGATACTAGGGTTTTAATCATATTTAACTTTTTCGAAAATTAAAACTTTTTAATTTTAAACTCTTAAATATTAAAATATTGATTTAATAATTATCCAAAATTAAACAATTAATTTAAAATTATTAAATCTTGTATGATTGACTATTAAATTAAGCAATTAATTTAATCTAATCTCATATCCCCTAAGATTTGAAAATTTTATGGAATGAGATAATTCATAAGATCTTTAGTTATCTATTTAAGTAATCAAGGATAATTACAAGATACGACATTATCTAAATCCCTAAAATTTGGGAATCCTATCTATGGGACAAGGCATATTTCGAAATTCTAGGGTTAGACAACCCTAAAATCGAAATCTTAGGGACAAAGGAAAGGGTTTAGGAAACCCTACCAAAATTTTGAAATCTAGAGTTTAGAAACCCTAATTTCGAAAATCAAACCTCCAGGGTTTATTACCCATAAACCCTAATTGTCATATTCATACATATGTATCAAATCTAATTGAAAACAAAAACCTAAGGTTCTGATACCACTTATGGGTTGTATACATAACAAACAATCCTATGTGTGCATGCAACCCTAATTTGAGGATCTATGTTTTTCATTATTAAACATACAAGCATTGAGCACAAAAACTAGAAAACCGTAGGAGGCACATGTAATTTTCGAAATTAGCATATAATTAGGGTTAGGATACATACCTTGATTGTTATATTGTAATAACATCAAATCCTTGAAGATCTTGAACTTTGGTAGCAAGCGCCACAAGTGTCGCACCTCTAATGGCTCACAAAATGTAACGCCCGTGTTTCTGGGCTAAAAGCATTAATAACGTTGTAATAGTCTAGGTCAACCTCTGTAACTCATTTTAAAGTAATAAAGAGGAATTATATGAATATCATGTGAATTATATGCTTATTTTCTTAATTATTATGATTTAATTAATTAATAACGAAAATAAGCATTGAAAATAAATATTAGAAAAATCCAATATCTTTTAAGAAATTTGTAGTGGCCGAAACAAGGATTCCGGAGATCTAAAGAACGCCGAAATCCGAGTTATAACAAAGAAGTTATGACCTGGCGAAGTTTCACGACGGAACCAACACAGCACCGGGAAGCGTAAAAAGTGAATTTATGATAAAGTGCTTTTTAGCCTTAACAATCTAAACAAAATTCATAATATTCATTAATCCGAGAATTTTGATAAAAAGAACGTCCAAATCTGACTTCGTATGAGGAAGTTATGATTTTTCTAAGTTTTAGCTTAGAAGTAGACAACTAAATACCCTAATTTAAGATCGAGCGATATTTAGCCGGCACAACCTAAAAGAGAATTGAAGGTCTCGTCAATAGTTATACAACGGTAAAAAGACTGACGAAAACGGATGTCGGATGAAGAAGTTATGAATTTTTAACGGATTTTTCGGTCCCGGTCTATTAAAAATAATAAAAAATAAAAATAAATTCAATATTAGCCAACGAAGTCTAAACGAAAGTTGTAGAATATATCCCCGCCTACGCGTGCCTATAAAGAACGTCAAAAACGGAGCTCGTATGCGAAAGTTATGAATTTTAGAAGTTTTGGGTGCAAAATCCGAGGAATTTCGCATGCATGGCTCGGATTTGGCCATGTACGAGCCTCGCATGCATGACGCGTGTCGGACTGTAATATGACCGAAGGGAGGCCCAGCCGAGATCAAGCGCGTGTCACATCCATGGAAGAGTCCGAAGCAGCCACGTCTCGCCTACCAGCCTCCGACGCGCCCTTCGCATCCGAACCTCGCACGAGCACGTGGCCTTCGCACCTGCTGCCACCTGCCCTCGCCGCTGCCACGTCCTCAGCCTCCGTGTCCGAGCCTCGCAACCACAATGTGGAACCTTCTCAGCCACAAGGTCCAAGCCCTCGGCCCTATATAAAGGGGGGGGGGGGGGGGCTGCGAGCCTACCCGGGTACTTTTGGAAAATTGACATTTTTCACCCCTAAACTTATATTTTGACTATTTTGACTTCCCCCAAAGCCCCGGTGTCATTTTTAAAGCCCGGAATACGTCCCGAAGTGCCCGAAGACCCGGAAAAATATTATCTTTTCGGTTTTGAAGCTCCAACCCTCGTAGAGCCTAGTTTCTCAATAAAACTCCCGGTTTTATCAGAAACAATCATTTTAAGGAACAAATTGCTGCCCGATTATCATCAAATCAAGTGAGTGTATAGTCACTTTCATATTACACATAGATATGAAGTATTTTTTATAAAATACGTGTTATGTGTAATTATATTGATTGTTTATTTTAGATGACTATTGAATAAATGTTTTATACAAGTTATAAACTGTATATGTATTTTTATCTACAAATATGTTGGGTATAACATGGGTAGATGAAATAGTTGATGTGTGTTAAAATGATGAGAGCCCTCGATGTTGTTGTTATTCCAGTCATCTAGCGGAGTATGGATGACGACCACGGACTCTTCTAGATGGTCTAGTGGAACGCTAGTAGGCTCACAACCTGTAGGTGTTTGTGGGCTTGATATTCACCGGTGTACTCCATCCCCCTCATGGTTGCCTTACGGTATATGGCTAAGGAATCCCCTTAGCAGTAAAGTCCATCCTGATGATAAAATCCTTATACTAGGTCCCTTGTGTAGGTGTTTAGGGACGTAAAGTGAGGATAACGGGAATGGGTAATCAGGGTTATTGTTGGTTTGATAAAATTAGTAAATTTATGGTTCATCGATGAAATTAATAAATTTATTATTATTTGTGGGTTGAAAACCTTATATGCTCACCAGGCTGTCAAGTTTGACCCACTCAGCTTTCTGTTTTACAGGTAGTGGACCTAGAGCATAATTTGGATGACGATGAGGGATTTTTGGATTATAGGCATTAGATGTAAATAACTGTTGTTACGCTTATAATGTATTGTTTATGCTTTTGATATGTATCAAATATTACATCACGAGTCTTTTTAATGAAATACATTTCTACGAAAATGCTTTGATAAGTCTTTATCATATTTTTATTTTGGGAATAAATTCCGCAACACTTTTATGTAAAATATTACTATGATTTTTAAACAAGCATAAATAAAATCGGTCTTTTCTGGCCGTGAAATTGGGGATGTGACAGTTGGTATCAGAGCATTAGTTTAAGCAAACTAGGAATTTGTAGGATTTCTAGACTTAAATTCAGAATGCTAAGCGATGATTGTGAGGTGTGAGCACTAGTATATTTTAGGAAAGATGGCTAAAATGTTTTTATGTGCTAAATGTTATGTGTTTGCCATACATGATATTATTTGTTCGGATTTATGGTATGTTGCCGACCGATTCTGGAAACCTTATGTGTGTAGGATTCTAAGTGTATGATTACGATATTAGAACTAGCATGTAAACATTTCAGAGTCTATAGTAAATAAAGATCTAAATTCACCCTATTCGGTGTATAGATCAAGATGACAAGAACCCGCAGTGGAGCCGGGAATGCAAATGGAAATAGAAATCAACCACCAGTACTTGAGCAAGTACCTGTTGAAGGAGCTGCACCAGAGCCAATAACGATGGCTGGAGTGAAAATGATGATTCACACAATGTTGGATCATCATATGGAGGAGACCAGGAGGTTGCTACAACAGAATACGGAAGAAACTACGATACCTGTTGAACAACCTGATTTGAATGAAGGGCAATCGGTAGGAGGGAACTACATTGGGACTGTTGGTCAAGCCAATCCACCGATAGTTAGATGAAACAACCAGGATGGAGGAGGTGATGGACATGGATGCAAATACAAAGATTTCATGGCATCCAAACCACCATGTCTATCCGGAAGTCCAACGCCAGTGGAAGTTATAAATTGGATCTCCGAAATGGAGACAATGTTTGAAAGTTGTGAGTGCAGCAACAAACAGATGACCGCACTTGCAATTCCTCTGTTGAAATCTGGTGTATTGAGCTGGTGGAAGTTACTAGCTGATTCGATGCCAAAGGGAGAAGCTAGCAAGATGTCTTGGGAAGATTTTGTGGTACAACTGAAATTGCAATACTGCTATGATCAGGATCTTCTGGAAATCAATAATGAGTTTCAGAATTTGAAGAAAGGAAAAATGAGTGTTACCGAATACGTTGCTAGTTTCACTTAAAAGATGAAGCTTATTCCATACTTAGTTCCAACTGAACTCTCTAAGGTCAATAAGTTTTCACAAGGTTTACCAGCGGATTTTGGTCCAATGGTTAAGTAAGCAACCACATTGAAAGCCGCCATCTGGGCTGCTAAGAATGTTGAGACCCAGATCAGGGAGAAGGGTCTAGAGAGGACAAATGTTGGTGAGAAGAGGAAGTTTGAGGGACCTTCAAGGCCCAACAAGAAAAGTAAATTCTCGAAGTTTGGTTCGAAGGAATAGGAGGAGAAGCAAAATGGTGCGACAAGTGTAAGAAGAAACATGCTGGGAAATGTGGCGAAGAGGTCACATGTTTTAAATGTGGAAAGCCTGGTCATTATGCCAATGAATGCACCCTCATCAAGAAAGTTTGCTATGGGTATGGTGAGGAGGGGCACATCTCAAGGGACTACCCAAAGAAGAAAGGAGAAGTAAGGCCCAATCTCCCACCAAAGCTAAAAGCCAGAGCCTTCCAAATGGCACTTGAAGCTGCAAAGGAGGAAGTGGATGTCGCTTCAGGTACTTTTCTCGTAAACGAATTACCTGCCCAAATTTTGTTTGATTCTGGAGCCAACTACTCCTTTATTTCGCATGAATTTGGTAGAAAACTAGCTTTGCCTGTCGATAGACTAGATAATGCTTTAATAGTTGAGGTTGCTAGTGGCAAGTTCGTACCTGTTAGTGATCGTATTAGGAACATCGTCATCAACTTAAACGGAAATGAATTCTGTGAGGAGCTATTACCCATAGAGTTGAACGGTTTTGACATCGTTTTGGGAATGGATTGGCTTAGCGCCAACGATGATGAGATTCTTTGCAAGAAGAAGATAGTAAGGGTGAATCCACCCGGAAAAGAGTCATTTATGGTGTATTGGGACAGACGTCGAGTGAGTTCTGGAATCATCTCCACAATGAAAGCCAAAAAATGTTTGGCCAAGGGATGTACATCAGAGCTAGCGTTTGTGATCGATGCTAAGAAGGAAAAGAAGGAGGTGCAAGAGATACCGGTGGTGTGTGACTTTCCGGAAGTCTTTCCCGAAGATCTTCCCGGATTTCCCCCTGATAGACAAGTAGAGTTTAGAATAAACTTGTTACCAGGAACAACACCAATAGCAAAAGCACCATACTGATTAGCACCAACGGAGATGAAGGAGCTTATGACACAACTTCAGGAATTATTGGACAAAGGTTTCATTAAACCTAGTTCATCGCCCTGGAGAACTCTGGTGTTATTCGTAAAGAAGAAGGATGGGAGCATGAGAATGTGCATTGATTACAGAGAGCTGAACAAAGTAATGATAAAGAACAAGTACCCGTTGCCAAGGATCGATGACCTGTTCGACCAGTTATAGGGTTCGAGTTATTTCTCGAAGATCGATCTTAGGTCGGGATACCACCAACTAAAGGTGAGAGAGCAGGATATCGAAAATAATGCGTTTAGAACAAGATATGGACACTATGAATTTTTGGTTATGTCGTTCGGACTAACCAATGCCCCAACAGCTTTCATGAATTTGACGAATAGGGTTTGTAAACCATTCCTAGATAAATCCGTGATAGTATTCATAGACGACATCTTGATTTATTCGAAAAGCAAGTAGGAGCATGAAAGGCATCTACGTGAAGTGCTAGAAGTCCTGAAAAAGGAGAAGTTGTATGAAAAGTTCTCCAAATGTGAATTTTGGATTCAAGAAGTCCAATTCTTGGGTCATGTGGTCAACCAAGATGGGATAATGGTTGATCCAGCAAAGATTGAAGTTGTGATGAAGTGGGAACAACCAAAAAGTCCTACGGAGATTCGAAGCTTTTTGGGATTAGCTGGATATTACCAAAGGTTTATCCAAGGCTTTTCTTCAATAGCTACTCCATTGACAACCTTAACCCACAAAGGAGCTACTTATACTTGGAGTGAAAAGCATAAGGAAGCCTTTGAGAAGTTGAAGAAGAAATTATGTGAAGCACCAATTCTTTCTTTACCCGAAGGAGTTGAAGACTTTGCAGTCTATAGTGATGCATCAGGAGTTGGGTTAGGTTGTGTTTTGACCCAACGAGATAAAGTGATAGCATATGCATCAAGACAAAAGAAGGAGCATGAAAAGAACTACCCTAATCATGATTCGGAGTTGGCAGCGGTAGTTTTCGCTGTAAAAATATGGAGACATTACCTCTATGGCACGAAGTGCAAACTTTTCATTGATCATAAGAGTCTCCAATATCTCTTTAATCATAATGAATTGAATATGAGGCAACGACGCTGGTTGGAATAACTCAAGGACTACAACTGTGAGATACTTTATCACCCTGGTAAAGCAAATGTTGTTGCTGATGCTCTCAGTCGGAAAGTCAACCTTGAAAAGAAAAGGCCAAGAGCGTTGAGAATTGAGGTTGTCTCAACAATTGTGGAGAGTATAAATAAAGCTCAGGAAGAAGCTTTAGAGAAGAATGACCGAAAAGAAGAATGCTTGGGCAAAACATTAGTAGTCGGTACAAACAACCAAGGGTTGAAGGTATTCCAAGATAGGATTTGGGTACCTAAGATGGGAGGAGTAAGAGATGTTCAGATGGAAGAAGCTCACAAGATCATGTACTCGATTCATCCCAGCAGTACGAAAATGTATAGGGATTTAAAACCATATTACTGGTGGCCAACGATGAAGCTCGATGTTGCTAAGTATGTGGGCGAGTGTGTGACATGTGCAAGAGTCAAGGCACAACATCAAAAACCGTATGGGAGTTTAGAACCTTTACCTGTACCCATGGGTAAATGGGAAGACATCACCATGGATTTTGTGACTAAACTACCCAGAACAAAGAGTGGTCACGACATGATTTGGGTGGTCGTGGATCATTTCACCAAGAGTGCACACTTCATGGTAGCCAATGAAAAATGGTCTATGGATAAGCTTGCGAATTCTAACGTGAAGGAAATTGTGAGACTTCACGATATTCCTCTAACAATTGTATCAGATCGTGATAGTCGTTTCACGTCACGATTTTGGAAAAGTCTACAAGAGGAAATGGGTACCAAGTTGTGTTTAAGTACAACTTACCATCCACAAACTGATGGTTAGAGCGAAAGAACAATACAAACCCTTAAAGATATGCTGAGAGCATGTACCATGGAATTCCAAGGTAACTGGGATGAACATTTACCTTTAGTAGAATTCTCCTACAATAATAGTTTCCACTCGAGCATAAAGATGGCACCTTATCACACTTTGTATGGACAGAAGCATCGTACGCCATCTTTTTGGCTTGAAGCTGGAGAAAAGCAGTTTATGGGACCTGAGATAGTCCATCAGACTGCTGAAAAGTTGAAAGTGATTACGGAAAGGATGTTAGCAGCTCAGGATCGTCAAAAGAGCTATGCTGACAAGAAAAGAAAACCGATAACATTCGAAGTTGGTGATTCGGTTTTGCTTAAAGTCTCACTGTGGAAGGGACTTATAAGATTTGGTAAAAGGGGAAAGTTGAGTCCAAGGTTTATTGGACCATTTAAACTTCTTCAGAGGATTGGGAATCAAGCTTACAAGCTAGAACTACCAGAATAACTAGATGGTATTCATAACACTTTCCATGTGTGTTATTTATGGAAGTTCACGGGAGATGTTCCCAACATAATTCCAATATTTGAGTTAAGGCGGGATGAAAGCAAGAGGTTAATCGAAGAATCAGAGGCAATCGTTGACCGTAAGACTAAAAAGTTGGGACGCAAGATGGTCGATTTAGTGCTTGTGTAATGGAAACATACGAATGGGCCAAATCTCACCTGGGAAACGGAAAGTGACATGATGAGTCGCTACCCGCATTTGTTTGCTGATGTGTGATTACGTGGATGGAATCATCCTAAGGGGGAGAGAATTTTAACGCCCGTGTTTCTGGGCTAAAAGCATTAATAACGTTGTAATAGTCTAGGTCAACCTTTATAACTCATTTTGAAGTAATAAAGAGGAATTATATGAATATCATGTGAATTATATGCTTATTTGCTTAATTATTATGATTTAATTAATTAATAATGAAAATAAGCTTTGAAAATAAATATTAGAAAAAGCCGATATCTTTTAAGAAAGTTGTAGTGGCCGAAACAAGGATTCTGGAGATATAAAGAACGCCGAAATCCGAGTTATAACAAGGAAGTTATGACCTGTCGAAGTTTCGCGACGGAACCTGCACGACACCGGGAAGCATAAAAAGTGAATTTATGATAAAGTGATTTTTAGCCTTAACAATCTAAACAAAAGTCATATTATTCGTTAATCCGAGGATTTTGATAAAAAAGAACGTCCAAATCTGACTTCGTATGAGGAAGTTATGATTTTTCTAAGTTTTAGCTTAGCAGTAGACAACTAAATACTCGAATTTAAGATCGAGCGATATTTAGCCAACACAACCTAAACAAGAATCGAAGGTCTCGTCAATAGTAGTACAACAGTAAAAAGACTGACGAAAATGGACGTCGGATGAAGAAGTTATGAATTTTTAACGGTTTTCCTGTCGCGGTCTGTTAAAAATAATAATATTAAAATTAAATTCAAAATTAGCCGATGAAGTCTAAATGAAAGTTGTAGAATATATTCCCGCCTATGCTTGCATATAAAGAACGTCAAAAACGGAGCTCGTATGTGAAAGTTATGAATTTTAGAAGTTTTGGGTGCAAAATCCGAGGAATTGCGCATGCATGGCTCGGATTTGGCCACGTACAAGCCTCACATGAATGACGTGTGTCGGATTGTAATACGACCGAAGGGAGGTCCAGCCGAGATCAAGCGCGTGTCGCATCCTTGGAAGAGTCCGAAGCGGCCACGTCTCGCCTACCAGCCTCCGACACGCCCTTAGCATCCGAACCTCGCACGAGCAGCGTGGCCTTCGCACCTGCTGCCACCTGACCTCGCTGCTGCCACGCGCCTCGCCCCTTTTCTGCCACGTCCTCAGCCTCTGTGTCTGAGCGTCGCAACCACTACGTGGACCCTTCTCAGCCACAAGGTCCGAGCCCTTGGCCCTATATAAAGGGGTGGCTGCGAGCCTTCCCGGGTACTTTTGCAAAAACTGACATTTTTCATCCCTAAACTTATATTTTGACTTCCCCCGAATCCCCGATATCATTTTTAAAGACCGGAATACGTCCCGAAGTGCCCAAGACACGGAAAATTTTATGTTTTTGGTTTTGAAGCTCCAACCCTCGCAGAGTCCGGTTTCTCAATAAAACTCCCGGTTTTATCAGAAACAATCATTTTAAGGAACGAATTGCTGCCCGATTATCATCAAATCAAGTGAGTGTATAGTCACTTTCATCTTACACATAGATATGAAGTATTTTCTATAAAATACGTGTTATGTGTAATTATATTGATTGTTTATTTGAGATGACTATTGAATAAATGTTTTATACAAGTTATAAACTGTATATGTATTTTTATCTACAAATATGTTGGGTATAACATGGGTAGATGAAATAGTTGATGTGTGTTAAAATGATGAGATGCCTCGATGTTGTTGTTATTCCATTCATCTAGCGGAGTATGGATGACGACCACGAACTCTTCTAGATGGTCTAGTGGAACGCTAGTAGGCTCGCAACCTGTAGGTGTTTATGGGTTTGATGTTCACAGGTGTACTCCATCCCCCTCATGGTTGCCTTACGGTATATGGCTAAGGAATCCCCTTAGCAGTAAAGTCCATCCCGATGATAAAATCCTTATACTAGGTCCCTTGTGTAGGTGTTTAGGGACGTAAAGTGAGGATAACGGGAATGGGTAATCAGGGTTATTGTTGGTTTGATAAAATTAGTAAATTTATGGTTCATCGATGAAATTAATAAATTTATTATTATTTGTGGGTTGAAAACCTTATATGCTCACCAGACTCTCAAGTTTGACCCACTCAGCTTTCTGTTTTATAGGTAGTGGACCCAGAGCATCATTTGGATGATGATGAGGGATTTTTGGATTATAGGCCATTAGTTCTAAATAACTGTTGTTACGCTTATAATGTATTGTTTATGCTTTTGATATGTATCAAATATTACATCACGAGTCTTTTTAATGAAATGCATTTCTACGGAAATGCTTTGATAAGTCTTTATCATATTTTTATTTTGGGAATAAATTCCGCAACACTTTTATGTAAAATATTACTATGATTTTTAAACAAGCATAAATAAAATCGGTCTTTTCTGGCCGTGAAATTTGGGATGTCACACAAAAAAACCTAGCAACCAAGGATTACTATCGAGAGAGAAGGGAAGTGGAAAATTTGGATCTACGCCTCTCTTGGAGTGCCTTAGATGAAATCCAAGCCTATAGGGGTTTATATAGGTGATAAGGAAGGTTTCGGATAAGGCAGGTGTATCTTAGATAACCCTAATCCCTTAACTTCCTCCCTAAGGCTTCCAAGGCACCCTTAGAGCCCAAGGAAACCCTAGGACACTCTAGATTTCGTTCCCTACCTCTAAGGGAGGTTCTAGAATGCTTCAATGCTCAACTTTTGAACATTGTCACCTTTAGTCCCTGCAGTTTTAATTAATTCCTTTAATCCTAAAATTAATTCCAAATTAATTTCTAATTAAATATTAATTAAACAATATGATTTATAATCAATATATTATATCCATAATACATTAATAAATCATTAATCTTGATTTCAAATTAATTTATTAACCAGGTAATAAATTAATAAATCATTCTTCTCTCTCCAACAATTATCCTATTCCATTGCCATGTTTGAAGGCAACCCAAAAGGACATGGCTTCTAGCAATTCAAGTACATATCAATTATAGTTATGGGCTTAGACACTTGATCCAATACACATGTCATGATGAGCGTGTGGGAAAACATTTCCATTACTAACCCGAATTGCATCGTCCCTATCAATTACAAAGGTTAAATATTAACAATCACCAACATATTCATACGACTTTTCAAGAAACCATGTCCAAGTAAGACCACTCTTTTTTTGCATATTCCTTGTGTAAGGGGCACTATCTGGTTGTTCCTATCCATATCTACTGCAATCAATACGGTTCCTTAAAATCCCCCTTCAAATAGGCACCATCCACAGTTATGACTTTACGACAAAAACGTTTGAACGCTCGTATCTGCAATATATTAAAATGGAACATATAAACACTCTACGTTTTTTTACAAATAAGTATATATTAAATAACAACACGTTTTGTGTATTTACCGTGTTCCCAATGGCATAAAACAACACTCGAAACAATCTTCAAAATCTATTTGTATATAGACCACTATACTTGGATTATGCTTCTTCAAATTGTGAAAATAAATAGGAAGTTTGGAAAAACATTCTTCAGAGGGTCCCAACAAAAGTTACATAGCATATTGTTTTCCACGCTATGCTTGTTTGTAACTTACATTGATTTTTAGCAAAGCATTCAAAACCCTTGATATTTCATTAGGCCTCCAAACCTTCGAACAAGTTTTTCCTATAATCTCATGCAATATAGTACCCATGCCTTTGTTATTTGTGTGCTTATGATTTGGGTATATCTATAATGACGAACATGTTTGCACGTTGTTGAAAGTTCTTATTTCAAATTCATCAATCGAATCAATGCATTTTACATATAAACGCCAACTAGAGTTCTCAATCTCACAATATACCTCGTAACGGTTTTTTAGAATGTTTGGTCTTAAACTAAAAATTCTCTCTAATTGATTTTAGACTTAAAGAAAATATTAGTTTTTACTTGTTATCATACGTTTGGTTTACAAACATATCATCATTTGTGTTGGATTAATGTCTAAGTCCATCACTATGATTGGTAAGACTTGACCCGACCCATCATGGTCCATTTGGGTTGCATGGCATCATGCATTTGGATAGACTATAATGAGAGAAATAACACTTAAATTTTGTTAATATATTATAAGTTCTAATATATTAATAAGATTATTTAATTAGTATTGATCAAGAATTAATCTAGGATTAATTAAGTGATCAAAAGAAGACTAATTAAATATATGGGTTGATTGTGTAAATCATCCATACTTGTATAGTGGGCTAATGCTTTATGGATTATCAAGTTGGGATAATGCTCCATGGATGTTCCATGGTATATTTGAACCCATGGATCCAAGGAAATGGAAAGCCATGACAATTAGGGTTTACCCTAATTGTCACTAACTATATAAGCATCTTATTGTTGACAAAATCGGCCACTATGTGTGAGTAAAAGGGCTAGCTGATTTTTATGAAGTGTGGATTTCTCTCTAATCTATTCCAAGTGTATTTGGTGTTGTGTGAACCATTTGGGGTGTCACATTTGGGGCACTAGGCACTCAAGCTTCATGAAGACATTCTACATCAAAGAGGTATGTAATTCTAACTGGATATATTCATATGAATCAATGTTATTATGCTAGTTAGGATGAGTACCTTGGAAAGTTCATATTTGCATGTATAATAGAGAAAACATAGATCCAATGTATTTAGGGTTGCATGTACACTTAGGATTGTTAGAATGCTCAAAACCCAACAATTTGGACCTAAATTGTGAAATGCTCTAGGTTCAACAATAGGATCAGGACAATTAGGTATCGAAGGCATACCGTAAAATATATTTGAAGCTTTTTTTTTCCATATTTGAACTTAACTTCTGACAAGCCTTCATTTAACTCTTCATCACCTGACAAAGTTTTGTTACGTAGTCTTCTAAACTCATATAAAATTCTTCTTCCACCGTATTCACTGCCACGGTTTCTTCTACCATATTCACTGCCACAGTTTCTTCTTGTGGACACTCTTCAACATTATCAGATACCATGTTTTCAACATTGTATGGTACAATCTTGTCATTCCACAGTTTCTTCTTGTGGACACTCTGCCACATTTTTAGTAATGTTCTTTATTAAAAAGACAATTTATCAAAAAAAGAAGTTATAAATCGTTTATTATCAATTGACTTTTAATAAAGGGGTCCTACTAATTGGACCCCAGATTTGTTTAGGTGACCCTCTCATTAATGATTTTTTAGATACAAATTTTTGTGTATTTATAATATCAATAGCTTGTATGATTAGTAAAAGTTTTTTTTTAGAAACTCGTACTTATTTTTAATTACTATTAACTTTTTATTTAATATATATATATATATATATATATATATATATATATTATTCTTTTATAATTAAATAATAATACAACGTGTCAACGTTTTCTATATATTTTATTATTTTCTATATTTTAATATTTTTATAAACCAAGAAATAAAAATAAAATGATATTAAATATTTAAATGAAAACTAAGTATTATTAACAGAAAATGTAGTGACAGTATATATATCTATAGCGACCATTGTTTCATGTAGATACACAAACATATACCAATTTGAAATAAAAATCTACACACACATCAAAAATCTCATTCTTCCCTTTTATTTAAAAAAGAAAAAATAATTAAAATTTTTTATTTAAAATATTTTATTTTATAGATTTGAAAAAAATAAAAATATTTTTATTTTAATACTTTTTAATAAAAATGATATAGTTTTTTTTCTATAAACAAATCTTTATATTGAACCATTTTATTATGTAATGATTAGTTTTATTTAAAATAAAATATAAAATAATGACGATCTAATATTATGTAATGGTAATCAATAAAAATATAATTATTTTGTAATGATTAGTTTATTTTAAAAAAAAAAATTAGAATAATTATTAGAGAGTCTTTTAAGAATATAAAAATAATCCAAATAGTTGGACCCTTAATAAAAATGTTCATAGGTATGATTAAAAGTTGTCAATTTAAAAACAGAATAAATAATTAAATTTTTTTATTTAAAATATTTTATTTTATAGATTTGAAAAAAAAATAAATATATATTTTAGTTTAATACTTTTTTTTCTATAAACAAATCTTTATATTGAACTCTTGTATAATGTAATAATTAGTTATATTTAAAGTAAAATATAAAACAATTATGAGGGGTTTAATATTATATAATGGTAATTAATAATAAGATAATTATTTTTTGATAATTTGTTTATTTTAGAAAAAAAAATTAAAATAATTATTACGAGGTTTTTTAAAAATATAAAAAGGATCCACAAATAGCTGGACCCTTAATAAAAATGTTCATAGGTATGATTAAAAGTCTGTCAATTTAACAACACATTAAATTCCGCTAAATTTAATGTTTCGCATTTCCTACCACAAACATAAACACATGAATAGGCCCTATAGCCCTAGGAAATTGTAGCCATCAGAAAGATACTGGATAGAATTGTGTGTGGAATATTATCTTCAAGAAAAAGAAAATAGTTTAGATTTTATAGATGACAATTTTGAATTCTCTTTTTTTATTAATAAAATAATATTTATTTAAAAGTTTGTTGTATTGCGTAGCGACAGATGGTGTGTGATATTGTCTGGGTAGAAAACAAAAGAAATAAAAAAGGAAGTGTCCTTTTGTGATATAATCTTTTCAAAAATGACTCAAGAAGGGGGATCCAGAGAAATTCATGTGGCCAGTTTCCTAAAAAAAAAATAAAACTAAAGTGATGAAGTTAGAAATGTAATAGTTTCTATTGACAGACGGTGGCAGAATGTTATTGGATGATACATTGCCACTACAAGTACAAGTTGCAACAATGTGACGAGGAATCCACAAATTTGACGTATCCACACTTGACAGCTGTTGAAATGACACGTCAATATACTTGATTTTAATGAAGGATACTATAAATCTACTACAATAAATAAAGGTTTTTTGCTACATGTTATTTTTTCATTCATTTGGATACATGATATTTTCTAGAATTTTCAAATTTTTTATTTTCCACTTATCATTTTATTGTATTTTTCATTTTATTAAATTAAAATTCCACATTTAATATGTAAGCTAATATATATGTAAAGTATTTATTAAAAATGGTTTATATATGTAATGTATTCAATACATTAAAGTCTTATTAATTTTAATAATTCAAAATATTTCTTATTTTTCTTATAAATTCAAACTATTCAAATTATTAAAATTTCATTTTTTTTAGTTAAACCCATGTAATACATGGGTGTCACACCTAGTTACATTATAATATTTCAAACTAAAACTATTTATAGTATTAGATTTTAGTGTTTTAGTGTTAAATATATTATAATGGGTTGAAATATTTTAGTGTTTATATTGTCTTTTATATTAAAATTATAGTTATAGTATAAACAAATAAAGTTAAGGGTCGAAGATCGTGTGTTTATAAAGATGTAAATGATGTTTTTACATAAGAAATATATATTATGTTTTTAAGTTACTAAATTTTTAACTATATGTAATAAGAAATTAATTTTTAGTTTTGGTTTAAAATATTAATGATTACGATTTTTATATATTAAAATGACAATAAATACTATCATTATCCTTCTACTTTTAACTAATAGCATATTATAGTTATTTTTCTCAAACCACAACTTCAAATATATAGATTTTTACCGATTAAAATTATAATGTTCCAAACAATATGACGTTGTTACTAGTTATCGACATGGTTTGAGAAAATGATTATATGAGGCTTTTAATTAGATATTGCAAGGATAACTACAATGTTCGTTGTCATTTTAATCAATAAAAATCGTAATCGATGGTATTTTTAAACTAAAATAAAAAATTGGATTTCTTATCGGATAAAATTAAAAGTTTAATTCTTAGGGCCACGATCTTTACTGTCACACCCCAAAACCGAGAACGGCGGAAACGTTCTGGGGCGGAGGACGTCATGTAACGTATCACAACACAGTAAATGTAAATAAGCAAACAACATCATCCATTGCATTAAATATAAAATTTTAATACAAGCGTCATCTGTACATTATAGACACCAAAAATAACGTAAATCAAAATAATAAGATGAGTCTTGGATACGCTCCATCTTCTCAAAAGTTGGCCTCGGTACCTATCTACTGATAACCTGAGAATACAAGTTATTTTGAAAGAGTTTATCAGGATTAAGCTGGTGAGTTCATAAGTATTTTAGTGTCGGTATTTGTCATCCAAAAATGTTTGAACATGTATCAAGCATAAGTTTGTAAAAGGTATGTAAAGGTTTGTAAGTCTTTGTAGAAGTTTGAATCTCTCAGAAAAACCTATATTTTCTATTAAAGTAGCCTTCTACCAAGGCTTAACTGTTTTGCATACTCATTTGTCGTAAAAGTGTGTAATTTACCCAAGTGTAACTATCTTTTAATAAAATATAGTTTGTACATTAAAGTTTAAGTGAGGTTATCACTAAAAATGTAATGGGTAAATCATTGTAGTACTGTAGTTTTGTTTTATAGGAACTACTGCCGTACTAACTACCTTAAACCGGATTTATATTAAGGTATCATGTGATAAATTGCACCATACTATCGACTGGTAACAACGACAACGTATAGTCGAAAAATAAGTTATGACGTTTGGCACCCGCAGACCTGTCGGTCCCACTGTAGCTAGCAGCAAGGTGTAGGATAGTCAATCCAGTATAGATCTATACGCAAACTCAATGCTCTCCCTCCAAGAGAATTCTGGCTACAACTCGGGCCATGAAATTTAAGGCATGCTCCGATACAGTGGATCACAATCGTTAACGTATTAATGTAAGGGTAATGTTTCTTGTTCTAGTATAGTTGTATATGTAATGTTCTAGAAAGTATTGACTCATGAATGAACTGACTCATTGTATGATATCGCGTTCTAGCATCTTCCTAAACTACCCATATGGTAGTTTACTAGCAGTCTAACTGGTACGTATGGTCATGTATGTATACCCTTACTAACTAAGGGCCTGGGATGAACTGGAAAGACCTTTTATGACTATATATGTACACATGATATATAACTAATATTTAAACGACTTTTGGACAAATACCCAATATCCCACCAGACCACATCTCAAGGCGTGAAAAGGAAATAGGGTGGATAGCCTTCCTAAGTCTTTTAAACATTTCTTATATAATTATACATATAGAGGCATGCAATAATATAAAAGCATAAATAAGTTTTGTAAGATATTTGAAATATAAGTATTATTTTAAGGAAAGATCGACTTGATGTCAATCTATAAAACAATTTGAAGGCATAAGTTTAATAAAACAGTTTAACTATAAGGAAACATTTGTTTGAAACACAGTTGTAACTAAGTTTGAAAGGTAATGTACGGAGTAAGCTGTACAGTGTAAAAAGGAGTTTAAAACATATAAAATGTTTGTAAAAAGTCATTTGAAGGAAACTGTTCGGAAAGACGGCTAATGAGTAGCCAATCTTTTGAATGCTGTATATTAATCACATGTGATTGATGTAATAACTAGCGTAATTCTACTTATTAATCGCATGCGATTGATATAATCCTAGCATGATTCTACTTGTATCCCCCCCCATGAAACATTTAAAAGTAGTTTAAAACATTAATTAAGGGGTATGAACTAACTTGGAAGTTTGAAGATAGCGAGATCGAAAACCGGGGAGAGTTTCGTCTCGGGAAACGGATTTTTCTCGGGATTCTCGAGAATCTCGGGAGTAAAATCGACCCTCGGGACTTGAGCAAAAAGACCAGAGCTTCGGGATTGAACAGGCACGGAAATCGAGGCAAGATCGTGAGAGAAAGAGAGGAAATGAGCAAATTTTTCGGAAAGGCTTGCATCCCTTTTATAGGGGGCTGAATTGCCTCCGTACGCGGGGCGTACGGGCGTACGCAGCGCGTACCCGTGCGTCATCGCTTACGCACTTCGGACGGGACGGGTCGGATGGGACGGGTCGGTAGCTTCGCATAGGGCGACGTGGACGATCCGAGGCCCTTCATTCGAGTACGCGGCGCGTACATCGACCCTATCCGCTGACTCCCCTTCGGATATTACCAAGAATAAATAATTATTTTTATATTTATTTTAATTAAACTTCTAAAATTCATATCTCCTTCATACGAACTCCGTTTTCGACGTTCTTTATATCCCCGTGAAGGTGAGACTACGATCTACAACTTTCGTTTAGATTCCGTTGGCAAATTCCGAAATTATATTTATTATTTATTTATTAAAATGATGTGATTAAGGAATTTCTTTAAAAATTCATAACTTCTTTATCTGACGTTGGTTTTTGCCAGAATTTTTACCGCTGAAATACCATTGACGAGACCTTCAATTCTTGTTTAGGTCATTTCGGCCAAAAGTCGCTCGATCTCCGATTCGAGTTTTTAGTTGTCTACTGTTATATCTGTAACTTAGAAAAACCACAACTTCCTCATACGAAGTCAGATTTGGACGTTGTTTTTATGTACGTTTACGGTTTGATGATATCTAAAAATTTCATTTAGATATCTAAGGCCAAAAACTATTGTATTGAAACTTCGCGTTTTACGTCTATCAGTGCTGCCGATTTTTGCCGAGAATCTTCGGTTGGTCATAACTTCTTCGTTATAACTCGGATTTTAGTGTTCTTTATATTCTTGGAAACCTTGATACGATTCCTACTACTTTATTTAACCCAAATAAGCTTTTAGGAACGTTATATTTTGACCAAATTTTGATTGGTTTTACATTACATTGTCTCGAAATATCAGGTTGTCACATTTACTATATCCAGGATCCTCAACAACATCAGGATTCCGGCTAATTACCGTTATTATTTTTATTATTATTAATACTTATAACGGTCATATTTGTCTATAACTAACACATATGCAGAAGTAGTCAATGGAAGATCAATTCTCAATGAAGAATTACCTTAACAATGCTAAAGACTCGGAATACTTGGTCAAATAACGTTCACAAAGCTGGTCTTAGAGGATCCCGAAAATATCGGACATCTTGTTGACTAGATTAGACTATAAATTGACACTTGTAATCTGCACACAACACACGAATTCTTAGTCTAAGCCTACTCTACGAATTTCCACATTCATTCTTACTAAAAACTCACTGTAATCTTTACTTTATATCAATAAAATCGTCAAGGCAGGTGATCATTATCACCTCCCAAGGTTTTATGTCATAGATCCTAGCAAGGATCAAGGGATTTCTTTGTAAACCATTGTGTCACTTTTCTTTTACTTCTTGCTAATACAGAATATGCACATCACAACCTCTCATTCAATTGGTTGATTAGTACTTGTGTAATTTTTTACCAAAACAATTTGGCACCCACCGTGGGGCCGTGGTGTTCAAAAATCCTCAAAAAACATCATGTCTACACAACCGATCCTCTCTTCATCCTCTGATCCTTCTGCTCCATCCAAAAACCTACCACCTCCTTTGAGTGGACCCCCCACTCAGAGGAAAACGCCTGACACTTCCAATAAAAACACCCCTTTAATCGCTAGTCCAGGAAGTTTTGGATCCTCAGGGCTCCAGGATCCTACTGCCTCGGTCACCACTGCAGAACTCTACGCTATGATGAAGAAAATGACGCAACAAGTGACCCAACAGTAGGAAGAGAATAAAGCACTACTCAAAGAAGTGAAAAGGATGAAGGCGAAATTTCCAGGAAACTATGCCCATAGTTGTGCAATAAAGGATCCTGGACTTCAATAATATAGGATCCTCAGAAAATTGCCAGAAGGATACGATTCCTACCACTGTGGCATCACCCTGGGGGGCAACTATAGACAACTGAGCATCCATGATCAATGATCTCAATGAGACTTTCAACAATCCTAAAAACCTAGATTCTAGTAATTTTTTGAACAAGAATACTATTAATACTAACTACACTAATGTTGATGCAGGAATAAACCCGAACATGGCCAGGAAACTTCAACAATTAAGACAGATGATCGCCAGTGTACCTGGAGTGGTCCATCCAATACCATAAGCATCTCCTACAAGCCATAGAATCTCGAGATTCGCTCCTACGATAACCAACACCGAAGTTACTACGCGCTTTCAAACTCCCAACATGAAGCTATATGATGGAACTACAAATCCTGAAGAGTATATAACCTAATACAGAGAGAGGATGGAGATCATTCCCAACCCAGGGCACTTGAAGGAAGCATGCCTATGCAAAGGCTTTGGTTCGACCATTACAGGATCAGCTCTCAAATGGCCGCTAAACGTTCCCCCATATTCTATTACTTAATTTTCACACCTAATCAATATCTTTAATAACCATTTTTCTTTTAGCACAACCTTCGAGAAGATTACTAGTGATCTCTACCGGGTGGTTCAGGATCTTACGGAGAAACTTAGGGATTTTGTTAACAGATTTAGCAGGAAAGCTCTGAGCATCTCCAACATCGACATAGCCACCGATGTGGAAGCCTTTAAATAGGATTAAGAAAGGATTCACCCTTCTATGAAGACCTTGTAATGACCCAATGCAAAAGACCGGACGAAGTCAGGTGCTGGGCGTTGAGATTCATAAGGCTCGAAGAGGATAGAGACATCCAGAAGAAAAGCAACCCTTCGGATCAATATGAGAACCCCAACAAGAATGCCGAATCCTCGACTTAGAGATCCTACAAACCGAATTCGTATTCCAAACCGGATCATCACAAGGTTAATGCCCTTGAAGATGCAGGAGAAGAACCAGAGCTTCCTAAAATCACTTACTATTGTTTTTATGTGGATGTTTCAGGTGTAATTCATGCCATAAAGGATCTTGGAGATAAAGCAAGATGACCAAGGGAGACAACAAATCCACCGCTTTGAAATACAAGTCCAAATGGCGTGCTTATCATGAAGACTTTGGCCACATGACGGATGATTTCATAGCCCTACAAAAAGAAATCAGCTAACTCCTTAACAAAGGACACCTTAAAGAGATCCTCGAAGGAAAAAGAAAAAAATCCAAGGAAATCAGCCAAGATGATCATAGGATCCCGACGAAACCAAGATCTCCACCCTCTGACGCCAAGATAATTAACGTTATCTCAGACGAATATAATATTTGTAGTACCTCTTATTCTCAGGATAAAAGACACGCCAAGTATCCAAAACGGAAAAGGAGGATATACCACGAAAGAATACCATGATCAGTAATGAAAAAGAAATCACATTCGACGAGAACGACATAGAAGGAATTTAGGATCCTCACCATGAAGGACTCGTGATAACAATGTACATGGCCAACCATTTCCTTAGAAGGATCCTAATTAACGAAGTATCCTCGGTCAATATCATACTCCTAGACGCACTGAAGAGAATGAACATACCAGAATCAGAGATAGTCAAAAGATCCTCAGTCCTCATAGGATTTAACGGGGAAACAAAATAAACAGTGTGAGAAATAAAGCTAGCGTTATACATCGAAGTGGTAAAATCCATACAAAATTTCTATGTTATTGACACCCTATCTTCTTATAATTTGATACTAGGTAGACCATGGATCTGCGGGATGAAAGCGGTTCCATCAACATACCATCAGTGTGTGAAGTTACACACTCCTTGGGGGACAATGAAAATCATGGGCGGTCAACAAGAATCGAAATAATGCTACAAAACCTCTATGAAATCTACGACAAAACCCCAACAAGCATAGCAATTAAGGCAGAGGCACGACATGTTCTAGAGATAAAGGAACAAGACATAAAGGAAGTGCCTCTAGGTATTGAGGATCTCAAAGCTAAAGTCCTCATAGGAGCCTCAATGCCTAATCAGATTGAGTAGGATCTATTAGATTTCTTAAGAACCAGAAGCAAGACATTCACATGGAAACACGAAGATATGACAGATATAGACAAGAGTATTATTACTCACAAACTGAATATTGATCCTTCTTTCATAACAATACACCAAAAGAGAAGGAAGTTTGCACCTGAAAGAAACCAAATCATTCAAGAAGAGGTAGAGAAGCTCCTCAAGACAAGGATGATCAGAGAATTAAAGTTCCCAAGATGGCTAGCTAATGTAGTTGTCATACAAAAGAAAAACGGTAAATGGAGGGTTTGCGTAGATTACACGGATCTTAACAAGGCTTTTCCTAAGGATCCTTTCCCCTACCACATATTGACTCTATGATAGACACCACTGATAGCCATGAATTCCTGACGTTCATGGATGCTTCAGTAGGATTCCAACAAATCCAAATGGAACCATCATACCAAGAAGATACTGCATTCATAACACCAACAAGTATATATTGTTACACCGCAATGCCTTTTGGTTTTAAAAATGCAGGTGCGATATATCAAAGATTAGTGAATCGGATGTTTAAAGAAAAAACTGGGGGACACCATGGAATTTTATATTGACGACATGGTAGTGAAGTCACTGAAAGCTGAAGATCACCTTAGAGATTTGAAGGAGGCCTTTGACATTATGGACAAGTACAATATGAAGCTGAACCCACTCAAATGTCACTTTGGAATGAAGTCATGCAAGTTCCTTGGATACATGGTGACCAAGAGAAGGATAGAAGCAAGCCCATAACAAATAAAAGAAATCATGGAACTAAGAACCCCATCTTCAACAAAGGACATCCAAAGGCTAATATGAAGAGTAGCAGCACCCAACAGGTTCATTTCAAGATCCTCAGAAAGGTGCAAGCCCTTTTACGATATCTTGAAAAAGAACTAGGGATTTGAATGGAAGGAGGAACACGAGAAAGCATTCCAAGAACTAAAAAAAAATACCTAAGCTCTGCCCCACTACTAGTAAAACCTATAGATGGAGAACCACTTATTCTCTACCTCTCGGTATCCTCAAACGTGGTAAGTGCCGTTTTGGTCAAGGATCTTAACGGGGACCAACAACCTATCTACTATGTAAGTAAAAGTCTCCTAGATCCTGAAACCAGGTACTCTCACCTCGAAAAGTTAATTCTTTCCTTAGTGACTACTTCTACCAAATTAATACACTACTTCGAAACACACACCATACATGTAAAAACTAACTATCCTATCAAGAATGTCATGAAAAAAGCAGAAATGTCAGGAAGGATGGCAAAATGGTCGGTGAAGTTAAGCACATTTGACATCATATACGAACCAAGATCCGCTATAAAATCACAAACACTAGTAGATTTTGTGGTTGTGTTTAGTGATGATCTACAACGATGTAGACATGGAAACCAAGTGACTCCTGGAATATGAACACCTGGAAAAATGGATGTTATTCACAGATGGAGCTTCAAATAAGAAAGGAACAGGCCTAGGGATCATACTAAAGTCTCCATAGGGGGACATCATACCCTAGGCAGTTAGTTATGAATTTGACACTACCAACAATGAAGCAAAATACCAAGCACTTATCATGGGACTACAATTAGCTAAGGATCTTCAAATCAAGGATCTTCAGGTATTTGTTGATTCTTTATTACTAACCAATAACTACAATGGATCTTATGCAGTGAAAAGTGATAAGTTAGCATTATACCTAGAGATCCTAAAAAAAATTAGCTTCTGATTTTGAAAACTTTAGTCTAACTCAAGTTCCCAGAGAAGAAAACACAAAAGCAGATGCATTAGCCAATTTAGGATCCTCCATTAGGATCCCACTAGAAATGAAGATTCCTATAAATCACATAATAACCCCAACCATAGAAACCCTCTCTGATGAATCAGAAGATCCTAAGCATCCGAAAAGCATAGCAGCTATTGAAGATCCTGACCCTAGGATCCTTCCTCAAAGGGATCCCGATGAGTAGGATCCTCAAAGAAGTCCACGATCCTGGATCCAACCCATTATGGAGTATCTCCAAAATGAAACACTCCCGACAGGAGAAAAAAGTGAAAGAGCATCCGGGACAAGAGTCTCGAGATTCGTGTTAATCCAGGGTAACATTTACAAAAAATCCATGGCAGGACCTTACCTAGGATGCTTGGAAGATCCTGAAGTTGCAGAAGTCTTATAGGATATACACGAAGGAGATTGTGGCAATCACACCGGGGGTAGATCCTTATGCTCCAAAATACTAAGAACAAGATACTACTGGCCAACCGTGAAGAAAGACTCTTTTCTACATGCTGAAGAGTATGATGCTTGCTAAAGACACACCAACATCTTACATCACCCGACAGAACCTCTACATCCAATTATCTCCCCATGGCCATTTATGAAATGGGGGATGGATATTACAGGAAAATTGCCAATAGCCCCAAAAGGAAAAGTCTTCGTGTTGGTGATGAGTGATTACTTCTCCAAATGGAAAGAGCTGAAGCTTTCATCCAGGTAAGAGACAAAGAGGTAATATCATTAATTAAGCGTAATATCTTGACCATGTTCGGGATCTCGGCTGAAATCATATTCGATAATGGACCCCAGTTTATTAGAAAAAGAACAAAAGACTTTTGCACAAGCTGGGGGATCAAAATGATAATGTCAATTTCTGTTCATCCCCAAGCTAATCGCCAAGCAGAGTCCAACAACAAAATCATAGTTAACAATTTGAAGAAAAGGCTGGACAAAAAGAAGGGAAGATGGGCAGAAGAACTTCCTTTCGTTTTGTGGGCAGATAGAACCACTTCCAAAGTGGCCACATGTCAGACCCCCTATTCATTGGTGTTTGGGACAAAACCAGTAATCCCTATTGAAGTAGTGATCCCAAGGATCCTAGCATAAGATCTTGAAACTGTTTAGGAGCTCATAGATCTCGCCAAAATACGCATTGCCGCCCATCAACAAAGAATCACTAAGGCTTACAATAGGAATACAAGGGTCAAAAGGTTTCAAATAGGAGACTTGGTATTAAGGAAAACGTTCCAAAACACCAAGGATCCTAGTGTAGGAAAATTAGCTCCCAAATGGGAAGGACCGTACCTTGTAGATGCTGAAGTAGGAAAAGGAGCATATTGGCAAGAAACACTCGCAGGAGACGTTCTACCAAGATCCTGGAATTTCATACACCTCAAATCATAGTACATGTAAGTAGGATCGAATGATCCACAACAAAACCAAGGTACACATGTTCAATACCTTAATTTTTTTTATTCTTCCCTCGAATGAATTACTAACTTAAGCATCAGAGGGGTGTTAGCTAGAATAAAAGCCACCCTTAGCTAATGTTTTCTGTGAAAAACAACATATAATTGAGGATCCTCAAAAGTGAAGATCTTGAACATAGAGATCCACAATCGAAGATCTTGGAATGTCTGGATCCTCAAGTTTGAACACTCTGAAGCACAAGGATCTTGACACATAAAGATCCCAATACTTGGTAGACTCCATTATATTTAACAATGTAATCCCTAAACTACCATGTACACATGCTAGAAACTGATCATCTCTCCCACACCTAAGGGTAGTTAATCCCCTCTAAGGTTTAAAGAGCTAATTGATTCTTACACACGAAATTAGGTTTATACACCTCGCTTAGACACATGATATCTAACTGTGGGATACAGGTAAGGGGATCATTTCACGATTCAGTGTCTTGGCAACCCTCTTATTTTTTTAACACAAGTTAAGATCCTTACGTTTTATAACATTTTCATGTTATCTAGAAATTAGGATCATACCCTAGTGATTACTCTAGGAATATAACATTTTCATGTTATTAGGATTTTACCCCAATGACTACTTAAGGTTTATAGCATTCTCAAGTTATCAAAGGTTGGGATTTTGCACCAGAATATACATAGAGTTTATACATCTTCATGTTATCAAGCGTTGGGAATTTTCCCAGAGAATACGGTCGAATTGTAATATTTTCATGTGATCTATTAAATGAATTATATCACAAAGTTAGGATCCTCCCCAGAATATAACATTAACATGTTATCTATTTTGTCAAAGTTTATAATCTAAAAAGGTTATCCTAAAGTGAAATTTACCTTATGGGATCTAAGACCCATATTAAGACCTTTGACAGTAAGGATCCTCGCTCTTAAGGACCCTCGTCAACCTTCGTTGGTAAGGAACCTCATTCTCAGCATTGAACCAAAGTTTTCTCCTAAGCTGGAATTTATCTCCGGTAAGTTGTAAGATTCAAAGACTCATGAAGCTTAAAGAGAAATTCGAAGACACTCAGCCATGTAGAAAAACCATGAGAGAGATGTAAGAGGAAAATGCTACCATATCAAAAGAAGAAAGGGTTGCATATCAACCCAGCCAAAGGGTTAATTGTCTCAAATCATTAACAAAAACAAAAAAATACTTAAACCAATTTTTTGCAGTCCTAAACCTTAGTCTGGTCATCATCGGTCGTGTCATTCTTTTCTTCCCCTCCGATCAACATTAACAAAGGATCCTGATTGGTGACAACAGGTTTATCGATCAACTTGGCTAACACCTCATGCCATCCCTCTATGTTCTAGGAACTTGCTTTTTCTAGATCTTCAGCCAGCTTGATCTTGGCCTACAGAATAACTATTGTGGCACTCATCTTGGCATTAGCAATCACCTCTTCGAGATCCGCCAAATGCTCTTCTTCCTTTTTTACTTTCTTCTTGTTCAACAACTATACCCTTTGGAGAAGATCCTTGTTGGTAACCCTCCATGTCTTCCCCTATTCTTTTAGGACAAACTCGACTTTATCAGCACGGACTTTGAGATCGTTGGCAACATGAGAAACATGAGCGAAGACTTGGAAGAAACATAAAAGTCAGCATGAAAAGTAACAGGTATGATAGATTAATATAAATAGTACCTATTCTTACAGTTTGAGAAATGAAGACAACTTCACAAGAGAATCCTCGATGCTAAGGTTCTCTAAGTTGAACTCTACAGCCTCAGAAGTCTTTCGTTTTCGGGATCCTGAAGCCTTAACCATTAGATCTATAAGATGTCTCTTCGGACAAAGGCGAATGACACCTTTTTCCTGTTTATCTTTGGTTGAACCGTGGGTCATATCATCTTCAAGATCTGCCAAATCAAAGCGGGCCTTGGACCGGGTAGTATTAGAACCTGCCAGAGATCCCTATTAAATCAGGATCTTATTAAAAGACATATCCAAGAAAAATAATATCACCAGTGGCCATGGAAGCAGTAGTGGAGGAACCTTCTTGAAGACTGGAATATTCAATCCTGAACGACCTTTCTACTGCTGGAAGTATGAGGAATTTGGATATCTTGTCCTTAGAATCGCCAGCGGCAGGAATTAGCTCCTCAAACCTAAAAGCTGCATCAAAACAAACAAAATAAGGGAATTAAATTTCAGGATCCTTGATATCTAAATTTGTTTCCTACCCTTTTTAATCCATGATCTTGGCAGGGAATCCTCCTCAGGAATCGAATCGTTCCTCAAGGAGAAATATTTTTCTTTCCAAGCGCCATCATTTTGTTTAGATTTTAGAATGAGATGGGGTTTATTTGTCTTAACTCTTAATAGGAAACGAGAAGAACCAAAAGTAGAAAGATCATAGATAGAGGCCAACTCAGGTAATCCAATGTCCATATTTTTGGACTGATTCAGGAGATCAATCCAAAGAGGATCCTCCAAATCACATGCATAGTTTGGATATAGGAGATTTGAGTATACAAAAAGAAATCATGAACAATACTAGTAAAAGGATAAGTTAAACCTAGTTTGAATGGATATTTAGGAAAACAAACCCACATTGGAGACACAAAATCAGGTTGAATGGTGGCCTCGAAGGGACAAAAAACCACGTTAGAAGGAAAATCCCTGATTGCTTTCAACGATTCCATTTCTTCATTGTCAAAAGAACAAACCTCGTCATAGGATAAAATTCATTTATCGCTAAAATCGTTCCCAGAAGGAATAATAATGCCAACTTGAGAACGACTAATCTTCTTAGTCATGACAAGGAAAATCAAAATAACGGAAGACCGGATAAAATAAAAAGAATTACCTTCACAACGAGATGATGGCTACTTGGAAGAGTTACCGAAAGCCATCATTTAAAGATGGGAAAAGATGATGGAGATCATTTGACCATTTGTCGATTATCTCAATAAAGATAAGACTTATCACTTAAAGATTAAATTCAAATTTTATTTATTTATTTATTTTAAGTTATTCCTTTAATACTTACAAAACTAACCTTTATAATTTTTTTAGGAATAACTTGTGAGCAATTGTTAAGGCCATGATCCTTACTATATCCAAAATCCTCAAATATTCAGGATCCCAGATAATTACCGTTATTATTTTTTTTATTATTAATACTTATAATGGTCATATTTGTCTATAACTAACACGTATGTAGAAGTAGTCAAGGGAAGACCAATTCTCAACGAAGAATTACCTCAACAATGATAAATACTCAGAATACTTGGTCAAATAACGTTCACAAAGCTGGTCATAGAGGATCCCGAAAATATAGGACATCTTGTTGGCTAGATTAGACTATAAATTAACACTTGTAATCTGCACACAACACACGAATTCTTAGTCTAAACCTTCTCTACGAATTTATACATTCATTCTTATTAAAAACTCACTTTAATTTTTTACTTTATATCAATAAAATCATCAATGCAGGTGACCATGATCACCTTCCAAGGTTTTATGTCGGAGATACTAGCAAGGATCAAGGGCTTCCCTTGTAAACCATTGTATCCCTTTTCTTTTACTTATTGATATTACACAATCTGAACATCAAAACATCTCATTCAATTTGATTGATTAGTACTTGTGTAATTTTTGACCAAAACATTCAATTGCATTGAATTTTTACTTGTTGTTATTTTCACTTTTATGTTTTTAACTTGTACTATATTCAACTGCATTGAATTTTTAAGAGTTTAAAGGGTTGTCGGGGTAAAGTTGAATGAAGGAGTGTTTCATACCCATTAAGCGGTGGTATAAATATTTTTTTACCCAATATAACATAACTCATTTGTTGTAAAAAAACAAATTTTAATAATTTTGTCATAAAAAAACTGTAAATTGTTATCTTTTATTTATATTGTATTTATAATTTTATTTATTTTGTATTGAATAATTTAATTTATGACTCCCAACTTCGCTCCCTGTTATTCCTTTCTTGATGATCACAACCACCCTTTAAATATTGACGAGCCACCATCGCCACCAATTCTCTTGAATCTCCATCTTACTCTCTCGACACACACACTTCTTCTTCTTCCACTCTTGTTGCTCCTCCATCCAGCTATCGGTCTCTTCCTATTGCCCTTTACAATCTCTAAAGAGTCAGCATCACTTTGCAACTGATGTTGTCAATGATGATGTCATTACTCATCATCAAAATATGAATGTCCTGTTTGTTATGCCAATCTATACTCATCCTATGGCCACTAGGCTAAAACGTAGTATTAAGAAACCCATTCAATGCCTAAATCTACACATTGACTCTAAGTCTAATATTCCTCGTACTTATAAGCTTTTGAAGATCCAAACTGGCTTAAAATAATGCAATAAGAATATACGACTCTAATGGAAAGCAACACATGGAGCTTGTTCCTCATCCTATAACTCTGAATATTATTAATTACATATGGCTTTTTAAAAGAATATAAATGCGGATGGAACTCTTTCTCGCTATAAGGCATGTCTAGTTTCAAATGGACATAGTCAGCAACCTAACATTGATTGTGATGAGACTTTCAACCTAGTAGTTAAACCCACAACCATACGTACCATGTTGAGCATCGTCACCACTCACAAGTGGCATATTCGTCCATAATTGGAAATGAGTTCTCCATGTCGGATCTTAGTGATCTTCAATATTTTTAGGGTATCTCTTCCACTAGAACTACTACATCTACTATTGTTGACTTGTCTACTAAGTTTGATGGTTCAGGTCAAGCTACTCAAGATCCTACTCTATATTGAAGTCTGGAAGGTACCCTTCAGTACCTCACATTCACCAGACCTGACATTGATAATGCAGTTCAACAGATCTGTCTTTACACACATGATCCTCGTGAGCCTTACTACATATCTTTTAAGCGCATTTTATGCTATGTTCTCGGTATATCTAGTCATGGTCATCAATTTTTAGCTCGCACTTACGGGACCTTATTTCCTACTCGGATGCAAAATGGGTTGGCTAGCGTGTCACTCGACGTTCTATTTCTGGCTATTGTGTTTTTTTGAGACACAATCTTCTTTCCTGGTCTTCAAAATGCCAACACAATATTTCTAGCTCTACTATCTACATTAGCTAGCCGATATGTGGCCCTTGGCCCATATTTATATGTATTGTCTTTGTATCTAGATAGTTAACTCATATGTGTCCCTTGGCCCATTGATGTAATGCATGAGACTTTATCACAATTATAGATCCGTCTCAAACTTTCCAACTTAATGATGCTCTATTTCACACTTGTTGATCTCCATTTCGTGCTCATTATCGTATTCTTAGAATGCGATTTAAAAGAAATCATTATTTTACTTTCTTTTTAATGTAAAATAAGAAATCATAAATTGAATGAGAAAGAAAAAATCTTCATGACTCTCTTTTCTTCTATGATAATTAAGATTTTGGTTATGTATATAAAATTTAATGTGTTATTGTAGAACTTTTTTGTATATAAGTACATTTGATCTAAACTTAATCTAAATATTATAAACGATAATATATTTATTTAAATATAAATAGATTTTATATAAACTTAATCTCTATTTATATGAATAATCTTTATAGTTTATATATATATATATATATATATATATATATATATATATATATATATAAAAGCTTAGGTTATTCTATTCAAAGTAATTATTGTATTATTGTATACATAAATGTATGCATATTGTATTCACTTTCTTAATTTACCAAAAATTTTCTAATTAGGAAACATAATTTTAATTAACAAAAAGTTTCGAATTTTCAGAGATATTTGATTTTCTTAATTTTGAATTTTGATTTTTTTTTAACTAATTAGATTATAATTCTAAGATAATTCTATTAGAATGATATTTTATGAGAATGTCATAGTATCTATTCTGACAAAATAAATGTTTTGAATGAAAGAATATTTTGAAGACAAACAATAGTTTTGAACCATCAGTTTAAAGATAACATGATTCTTACATTGAATGTAAATATAGATTCATACATATTCTTATAGAGTAATAGTCTTGTACAATTTAATACAAGTACAAATATTCTACTAGAATGTCATAAAAAATAAATAATGATTTTAAAAAGCATAGAATTCTTAAATATAGAATTCTTGAACGAATGCACTTGATCATTTTATTATGGACTATTCTGCCAGAATATATTGATGAATAGTGCTTGCTTTTGTGAAGACAATTGAGCATTATTCATCTTCATCTTATGCGCCATCATCCAACGTTCATGCCCTTGATCAACATGTCTCGTTCAGACATTTTATGAGAATAACTGCTATGAAATTGAGCATTTTATAAGAATAACTACCATGAAATTGTATGACAATCCTTAAAACCAAATTTACAAATTACAAGCATAAACTTCCAAATTGATGAATATATATTTTTTAAATAAAAAATAGCAACGTATCTGATTTGACAATTAGGCCTTATGAAGAATGCTTATTAGTTATTATTATAGTTGCAAATCAAAACTCATAATAGGGCTTGAATAACAAGTGATTATTGTGGTTACAAAAATTATAAAAGAAAAAGAAAAAGCTTTTCATTTAATAAATAGGTAACATTCAGTTTCTCAATTTACCAAAAATTTTCTAATTAAGAAACATAATTTTAATTAATAAAAATTTTCGAATTTTTAGACATATTTGATTTTATTAATTTTGAATTTTGATTTTTTTTAACTAATTAGATTATAATTCTAAGATAATTATATTAAAATTATGTTTTATGAGAATGTCATAGTATCTATTCTGACAAAATAAATGTTTTGAATGAAAGAATATTTTGAAGACAAACAATAGGTTTGAGCCATCTGTGTAAAGATAACATGATTCTTACATTGAATGTAAATATAGATTCATACATATTCTTATAGAGTAGTAGTCTTGTACAATTGAATACAATTACAAATATTCTACTAGAATGTCATAAAAAATAAATAAAGATTTTAAAAAGCATAGAATTCTTAAATATGGAATTCTTGAATGAATGCACTTGATCATTTTATTATGGACTATTCTGCCAGAATATATCGCTGAATAGTGCTTGCTTTTGTGAAGGCAACTGAGCATTATTCATCTTCATCTCACACACCATCATCCAACGTTCATGCCCTTGTTCAACATGTCTTCTTCACGCATTCTATAAGAATAACTGCTATGAAATTGAGTATTTTATAAGAATAACTACCATGGAATTGTATGACAATCCTTAAAACTAAATATACAAATTACAAGCAAAAACTTCCAAAATGATGAATATATTTGTTTTAAATAATAAAATAGCAACGTATCTGATTTGACAATTAGGCCTTATGAAGAATTCTTATTAGTTATTATTATAGTTGCAAATCAAAACTCATAATAGGAGTTGAATAACAAGTGATTATTGTGGTTAAAAAAAATTAAAAAAGAAAAAGAAAAAGTTTTCCATTTAATAAATAGGTAACATTCACTTTCTCAATTTACCAAAAATTTTCTAATTAGGAAACATAATTTTAATTAATAAAAAGTTTCGAATTTTTAGGCATATTTGATTTTCTTAATTTTGAATTTTGATTTTTTTAACTAATTAGATTATAATTCTAAGATAATTCTTTTAGAATGAT
Source organism: Lactuca saligna (assembly GCF_052625555.1). NCBI lineage: Eukaryota > Viridiplantae > Streptophyta > Magnoliopsida > Asterales > Asteraceae > Lactuca > Lactuca saligna. The sequence goes on from NC_136425.1 coordinate 55,114,924, forward strand.
ATTTTATGAGAATGTCATAGTATCTATTCTGACAAAATAAATGTTTTGAATGAAAGAATATTTTGAAGACAAACAATAGTTTTGAACCATCAGTTTAAAGATAACATGATTCTTACATTGAATGTAAATATAGATTCATACATATTCTTATGGAGTAATAGTTTCTTATAGAGTAATAGTCTTGTACAATTTAATACAATTACAAATATTCTACTAGAATGTCATAAAAAATAAATAAAGATTTTAAAAAGCATAGAATTCTTAAATATAGAATTATTGAACGAATGCGCTTGATCATTTTATTATGGACTATTCTGCCAAAATATATCGATGAATAGTGCTTGCTTTTGTGAAGACAACTGAGCATTATTCATCTTCATCTCACGCGCCATCATCCAACGTTCATGCCCTTGATCAACATGTCTCCTTCACGCATTCTATGAGAATAACTGCTATGAAAGTGAGCATTTTATAAGAATAATTACCATGAAATTGTATGTCAATCCTTAAAACCAAATTTACAAATTAGAAGCAAAAACTTCCAAAATGATGAATATATTTGTTTTAAATAATAAAATAGCAACGTATCTAATTTGACAATTAGGCCTTATGAAGAATGCTTATTAGTTATTATTATAGTTGCAAATCAAAACTCATAATATATTTTCAAAATGCAAAATCCTAAATACACCTTACTGTAATTTAAATGAATATTTTATGTTTATAAAACAAGTGAAGATAATAGGACTTGAATAACTGTCATGAAATTGAATTATATAAGACTAAAACTATGTGAGAATTCTTGTATACGACAAAAATAAAACAAAATTTAGTAATTCCTAGTGAACTTATACTACATGTTAAAATCAAGTAACACAACTAATGAACTCATAAATTATTTTTGTGTTCTTCAAGAATTTGAACATCTAGTTGTCTTTCAGACATTTCTACAAACACCTGGTGTGCAATATTCTTATAGAATTATTTTTGTGTTCTTTAAGATTTCTTAACCCGATCATTCTTCTTTACTTCCTCAACAAATGAAAACCACACCAATTGTCTTTGTTCTTTCAGCATTCCAGCAAATATACACGAGATACAAAAAGCATAAGAATGAAATCGAGGAAGTGAATTACAGGACTTACATAGTGACATTTTCTCTCCCACGAAGTTTGACAAGAGTTCCAGATCTGGGAGACATGAGAGGACAAGCAGAGAGCTCATCGGGGCCTATGATCTTACCCAGCTACCACGAACCATTCTGCCTCCGAACCCAAACGCTGGTCCCGACACCGATGAGGAGGAGAGAACACAACTTCCGGTGTTGCGAGGGCAGCGATATGTTACCAGATTTGGGTGGGATGGGGTGTGAAGCAGGAGCAGCGATGAGGAGAATAGGGTCAAATGGAGGTGCAAGAACGGTCGGCAGATGGTGTGCGACACCGACGGAGGAGTGACAACAACTTCCAATGGTCCGACAGTAGTGCTAAGTTATCGGTTGGATGGACAGGTGAGTGAAGCAGGAGCCTTCAAAGGATTTTAGGATCTGCGTCTTGAACGAATTTGAAGGGATTTATAGGAAAGCAATCCAATATTTTAAGGATTAATTAAAATTTTATTTCGTTAAGAAAAATAGTTAACTGCTTAGATTACATATCCTTATTTAAGTTTTTGAAATGATTAGCCAATACTAATGCATACAATAACACAAGAATTAGTTTTAATACTTGAACCATAATTAACCACGTAGCAAAGGAACCAATCTTTTTTGAACATTTAAAGCATATCAAATTCGATAAAAAGAATATCGTCAAATTCACAGTGTGAATCTGTGCAGATTATAGTGTGAATCTGAATTTACATGGTGAACTCGAAAAATATATAATTTACTTTTTAGCATTCACAATGTGAAGTTATTAATTTAGAATTTTTTTTTCTTTTGATAAACAATAAGCTCTAAAACTTAAAAAAAACATGGTTTCTTGGAGAACCAATAATTATGGTTTTCTATTGAACTTTTTTTTGATATATATATATATATATATATGTATGTATATATATATATATATATATATATATATATATATATATATGTATGTATGTATGTATGTATGTATATATATATATATATATATATATATATATATATATATATATATATATATATATATAAAACACCCTAATTTCCTAGATGCAGAAGTTGAGAATTTCATTCACATTATAGGACCTACTCTTCAAGTTGGTTGGTCCTAACTCATCATGTAGGAGTTGATCTACACACGCGAGATACAAAACCTACTCGTCGAGTTGGAGAGTTGGACTCAATGAGTTAAAGCTGTTTAGAGAAAGCCCTAATTATTTAGGTTTACACCCTATTTAAAGGACTTTAACTCCTTTACCCCACCTCCCTCATCACCGTATCACATCCAGAGAGAAACCCTAGTCAGCTAGCTTATATTTTGAGTGTGTGAAGCCAAAGTGTGCATTCTTGGAGGAAGCTTCAAGAATGAAGAGCTTGGAACAAGATGCAGTATTTAGATCCATCATTCATTAAGTTGTAGCATCCATTTAGAGTTAAAAAGTCCTTTCCTTGGGTTGCCATTTCTTAGATCTCCTCTTGTGTGAGTTTATGGGCATTTTGGTACAAAATGAGGGCCATTTTCGTGTTGATCTTGTCAAAGGGGGAGTAGTTGCAGATCTGGACTCCTCTAAGCTCTCATGTACATAAAGTCTCAAGCATTATGAAGCTTTGACACTTATTCATGTCCTAAACCCCCTCTTGAGCATAACCTGGGTACTCTAGCCTTGTGAGACCTTGCCTGATCGTGAGTTAGCAACTTTACATGGAAACTCCATTCTAGTAGGATAGATCTAGAGTTTGCTGCACTGGAATCGACTTAAATGAGAATTGGCTAGAGAACTCGATGAGATGGACATCCAACTCGTCAAGTTGAGAGGGTTTTTCCCATATGTGGATTTAAAGTGAACTCGATGAGGTATGGGGATAACTCATCGAGTAGTTGGGGGTCTTCCCGGTCTTGTGGATACTATGCTGACTTAATGAGTTAGTGAGACAACTCGGCGAGTTGACATGATTTTTCCTAAGAACATAGGGAGCTCGACAAGTCAGATAGATGAACTCGATGAGTTAGGTCAACATCGATTGTCGACTCAAGTGTTGACTTCCGTTAAATTTTAGGGTTTCGTCAAGACATGAATTGTGAAGACCATGGAAGGGTAAAATGGTCTTTCACCTTTTCCGTGAGTTAGGAAAGCGGCCAGACTAACGTTTTAGACTTGTGATTATAATTGTTAATTAGAGATGATTATATTATGTAGGAGAAGTCTAGACTGTTCGTGGGGTACTAGATCTACTTGCTTACTTATGAGGCGAGTCTTCTCACTATACCTACTTAAGCGGTAATACTGTGTGATCGGAGGGTCTTATTTGAGTTTTTGACCTGAGGGTCCTATGTGCTTATACTGAGTTATGTGATATTATGCATTTCATCTTTTTGATATATGCTATACTATGATGTGCCTTATTGTGTTAGGACAGGAGGGTCCAAACTGAGTTGTGAGACCGGAGGGTCTTCACTGAGATACAGGACTGGAGGCCCAACCCGAGCTGTGAGATCGGAGGGTCCAAAACCCGAGCTGTGAGACCGTAGGGTCCACAACGAGCAGTGAGACCGGAGGGTCCTCACCGAGACACATGACCGGAGGGTCCATACCGAGCTACTTCCATGAGAGGCGTATTATTTGTGTATGTGGTATTTTGGAGAACTGCCTAAGCATCGTGTTTACTGTGTTTTGTGATATATTTTTCAGGTACTTCTTAGGATCGTGGGAAGGCACCGACTTGATTGTACACACCGGTTAGAGATCATGATTTTGAGGATTTTGGGTGATTATCAAACATTGTTGACATGTGTTTTACAAATTATACATTTTGTATTTTTGGGAAATGTGATAATGAGTTTATGTGATTTTAAAATGAAAATTTTATTTGAGAATTTACAGTGTTACAAGTTGGTATCAGAGCCTTTCTTAAGGGATTCGGATATACCCTCGTGTATGTCTAGAATCAAACTGAGGATTTAAGAAAAAATAAATTCTAAAAAGAAATGATTTTCTAAAAAAAAGTAAGAGCTTTCAAGAGAAAACGAGATGGAGCAGTGTGTACAATCAGCCAGATCCTGAATGGTGATTTACCAAAATACCATTACTTATTTGTATTATGAGATACTTATGAGATATTAGAGTGGCATGTTGGATGATAGGCTAGGTTTTCAGGAATTTAGAGCTAGAGTTGCCTGATTCATGATGCCTTATCCTAGGGGATGCTATTGATTGATATTATTTGTTATTTACTCTATGTATGTGTTGAGTAGGAGTACCTAGATGGAATTTTTTAGAGAGAGCTTTGATTAGAGGAGTAATCTAGGAGAGATGCCTAGATCAACATTTAAGGAATCTACTGAGTGAAGTTAGATACCCACGAGAGGTAGGATTGCCTATGTTCGGTGATGCCTTTTGAGTTGTGGATAGAGCGAGTGGAGTTGTATGCTATAGTGGTTTTATGTGCTGGTGGAGGTTATTCGATGCCCGAATGCTACTTGCTTTGTGCTTTGTGGAACTCTCGATCATGGGAGTCAGTTGCTAAGTGAATATGACGATATTCAGGAGGCAGATGGTTGGCATCATGAGGAGTTCTTCAGTAGCTGATGGCAGAGATGTGTGAGAACCTAGTAAGTGAGTTTAGTCAGATGAGTAAGCTATTTAGAGATGAGTATTTGCTGGAGAGCAGATATGTGTAATGGGATTGGTGATCAAGAAGGTTGAGCAGCTACTTAGGAATCTGGTACGATCCATATGGAAAGTATGGGTAGATGTGGCAGGTAGTATGGGCCCATACTACTGAAAGAAAAGGACCCATACTTGAAATAGGGACAATTATGGAGGTTCTAAACAGAAAATTGAGGGGAGTTAACATGGTTCGGGTACCATGATTCGTAGCAGATTGTGTTTCTGCCATTACCAGTTATCCCACTATGGTTGTTCAGACAGAGAGTGGATATGGTTGATTGTGGGGCCAGAGATCCATGTCGGTCGAGCTTCAATGGACTGTACCTTGTGAGGAAAATGGAATTTATATCCGAGGGATTTGACTAGTGAGGTGCCAGCTGGAGTCGCAGTGATTCAGAAATAGTGGAGATGATGTTTTGTGTAGGATTTCAGTCTGGATTAAGTGGTCGGCCAATGGTTGAATTGACACTTTTTGTGACGAGGATTACAATATTTCCGCTCCCATGTGGAACAAAAGAGATATCGAGCTTCAAGTTTAAGAGTTTGGAGGTAAACCTCGTGGGGTATCCTATAGTTGTGATATTTCCACCAGAGTATTTTGTTGCGAGGTATTTCTTATACAGTGAGAGAGTCATCAGTGGGGACTGAGATGGATGAGGACAAGGGTATGCGTTAGTTGAGTATAGTAAGGCATTTTTTAGCAGTAGTTCCAGGTAGTCAAGAGGAGTATATCGTGGTAATGGCCCTCGTTGCTTCTACTGTATATCGTCTGTGAGAGTGAGGTCTCTTGCTTCTTTGACAACTCACATGATGAAATGTTGGTTGAGGAATCGAGGATGGGGTGTGGGTGATAGTTCATTATTTTAGCATGAGAGTCATAACTAATTTGGGACAGTCGATATGTCCGATGAGGAGATAGTATGAGATTTTGGGGTGACTAGAGGCAGTCACATTGGGAGGATTCCCAGGTTTTCACCTGATATTCACGATACCTAGAGTTATTAGGTCATTATTTGGAGGGCCATCGAGTGTTGTGTGTACGTTCCATGAGTCGGGAATGGTATATCTGGTGAGCCAGTCTGTAGTGAGGTCTGTTGGTATGTCAATGGATGATGGTTCGAACCCAAAGTGGTGGAGAACTGGGTATCCTGTGCGGAGGATCCTCAGTTTGGCGTGGTACAGAAGTTTGGGTTATGAGGATATGTGGTCCGAATATATGAGGATGGGGTCATGTGGTAGTTAAGGGAATGTACACAACAAGATGATTGATGTCGCATATGATCAGGAGAAAATAAATGTCTTCACGGTGGGTGGCCGTTGGACAGGAATATGATTGCAGTCGGTGTTTCTTCGGGTGTGCCAATGTTTGAGTTTCAAGGTAGTTGGGTTGCCGAGGCCAAGATTCGATTGTGGAGAGACTGATAGTTCAACGTATAGATTGTTATTTGTACTCCGGGAAGGGCATCAGTTGATTTTTCAGTCAACTTCAGCCGGTATGAGTAGTTTCGCTTGGGTTTTGATCAGTAAAGTATGGGGTTTCGGATTGTCATCAATGCGTTATCAATCATTGACGATTGCTCTGTGTTTCAAATTATGTGATGGTGTATCAGGGTATTATGAGGTTTGGGTTTGTTACATGGAAATTGGAGCATCAAGCGACTATAATTCTAGATGGGAGACCATCTGCTAATTGTCGCCAGATGAGAAATTGTCCAAGGGTGTGACTGTACTGAGGAGAGTGCATTGTCTAAGAAAATTTTCATCAAGAATAGTGACGCATAATCTGGGAAGGTGTGTGCACCTGACTATGGTGGAACGCGGAGCATGAGATAGTAAACTTAGTGTGGTGAATGCTTGATGATGAGATTGTGGGTTCATAAGAGAATGAGCTGATCCGGGTGAGAGTAATCACTTAGGACTGTTAGAGAAAACTATGGGGTGAGCCCAAAGGGAGTGAGAGAGTGTATCAAGACTTCTGGGATTGGTAGCATACATGAGTAAGAAAGAGAGAGAGAGAGAGAGAGAGAGAAAGAGAGAGAGTATTATATGACTATAGGGAGTCGTAGCATACATGCATAAGAGAGAGAGAGAGAGAGAGAGAGAGAGAGAGAGTATGACCGCAGGGAGCCATAACATACATGAGTCAGACAGAGAGTATTGTATGATAGCGGGGAACTATAGCATACACGAGATAGTGATGGAGTGTCATAAGACTGTAGGGAGTCATAGCATACATGAATCAAAGAGAGAGAAAGAGAGTATTGTATGACTACGGAGAGCCGTAGCATTCACGAGATAGCGAGAGAGAGAGTATTATAAGTCTGTCGGGAGCTGTAGTGTCACACCCCCAAACTAGATGGCGGAAACATCCGGGGGTGGAGGACTTCATTTGTAGTATCATAACACATGCATCATAGTAATCAAAGTACAAATAACCATTGTATTTAAAAAGTATAATTATTTACATGCGTTCAATCTCTGTATATTGACACGAAAATGGTTACAACAAAATACAATAGATATAACGTAAAAAGCCATCATCTTCTGAAAAGCTCGGGAAGTACATGTTTATTGTTTACTTGAGAATACAAGTAATTTGAAAAGAGAGTGTTAACATAATGTTAAGTGAGTGCATAAGTATTTATGTTTAAAAGTATTTTTTCTGTTCCTTGAATATGTAAAGTAGTTTTAATCCCATAAAGCCGTTTTGTTTGTAAACCATTGTTCTATATTTGTATCCTTTTGTAAAACCTGCATAAGTGAATGCGCTTGGCTCCACAAACTCATATTGTAAAATGTATCTCTGTAAACTAGTACTTTGAAAGTGTACTCATGTTTAGTTGAATATACACTAACGTATTGATGATATCCTTTTAATGAGTTATTATAACCATACTATGACTGGATGGCCTAAAACAAACGCTTTGAAGGCGTTTAAACTATGGATTATAATTGTCACTCGTGGGTGTGTATGCCCGACTGTAGCTAGCAGCCTGAGTGCGGGGTTGTCAATTCTCAAATATAGATCTATACACACTTGTTTCGATCCCTGGTGGGAGATTTTGGTTATAATGTCAGGACTTTAATTGTGTTGTTCAGATGAATAAACATCCTGAACATATTGTCTCATAAAAAGCATATAAATGTTACATGTATAAAGAAAACCGAATCATTCTGAAATAAATCATTGATAGTATTTTCCCTTGTTTTGTATACTGTAAATCTACTTGAAAGTTGTATACCCTTATTTAGTATCAATCAAACTCTTGTTCTTGTACAATAGTATAAATCCATGTTCTTGTAGAATAATGTACTCTAGTATACGTGACTCGTGAGTTAGTGTTATTTAATCATAAATTATACCTATTATAATTTATATGTACTATCTGTAATGATACTAACTGTTCATGAATGCAACCCCTTGCCCGAGATGTTACAAAGGGTATTTGAAACTGAATGAAATAACCTTTATATTTATATATATACAAAATATATAACTAATTTTGAAACGACGACTAGACAAATAACCGATACCCTAAATCCACATCCAAACAAGGAAAATGAAATAAAGTGAGTTATCAGTCCTAAGACGTTTAAATCTTATATATATATATATATATATATATATATATATATGATTTCTGGGGAAAAATATAAGTTTATAAAAGAGTTTAATATTTTGAAATACTTTTGATGACTTGATGTCATTTTATCCATGTGTTATGAAAATAATTGAAATCCATTTGTTTGTTAGAGCCAAAAGGAAACATAATTTCATCAAACACTACATGTTGTAACTTTCTCATACATATAATAGATACCTCATTAGGAATCATATAGGTCTCTTTAAACCTCTACATCAGGATGGGTGAGCCTAGTCATGGTAAGACTGATAATGTCAATATTTAAACATACGAGGACACATGATGTAACTTTCTCATACATATAATAAATACAATTCTAATATGTATAAATACAAGGAGTAAATTTAAAACACTTTAAATTTATTTGTCTATTATTAATTCTAATTAATTAAAAAGATGTGATGTAACAATTAATAAATCATGAAGGATTACTATTCAAATTTATAAATCTCTATTATAGATATTATTAAATATTTAAATTCACTATTTAATTAATAAATAAATATTAAATTTAAATAATCACATTTAAATAATATTGATCAATTTTACAGATTTAAAACATTTTAATTTTGGTATTTATCCATATTTAACAAACCTTCAAATTTTAAAAATGAAAAAAAAAATATGGAAACCCTAATCCGAGCGGCTCACGTCGTGAGCATAAACCATTCACGTCATAAGGTGTGACAAGGGTTTTTTCAATTATGAATTTTCCATTTTTTATTTTTCCATTCAATTTCAAACAAGCATTTACAGATATTATGGATCTTGGGTGAATGTAATCATGAACCAATGGCTCTGATACCCCTATTGGATTTTTTATGCATCAAATACATTATAAACTAAGTGACCGAAAAAATCGAAACTATGATATCCATAAGTGTATATGCAACCTATGGATCTACGGTTTCCTGCCAATTACATCTATCCTAGAAATTGAAAATACAAAGAATAAGAACATACCTCTTATGAAGCCATTGATCTCCCTGCTTGAGCTCTTGATCGTCCATGAAGTTGCTTGGATAAGAGAACCTAAACTAGATTCCCTCTAGTGGTATCACACCTAATGACACCAAAGAATGGATTAAAAATAACTAGGATAAGGGTCAATTTCATAAACCCTAAGAGGGTTAGATTTCATCCCTAACAGAGGGAGGAAGAAGAGTTGGTGAAATTTCAAGCCAAGGTGCTAGGAAGAATGAAATCCCTAAGGCCCTATTTATAGCCTTGGATCCCTTCCCAGGTTGTATACTCCTTCCCATGTGGGATAAGGACGTAACCACGAAATTCACTCATTTTAACATGTGGGATGGAGTGATTTTCGTCCAACCCTAATTCCATAAGGGTTTTGGAACATTCATTATTAATCAACTATCGACTAATGAATATTCAGCCATTTAATTAATTAAACTGTCAACTAATTCCCAAAATATATTTCCAATTAGTTTCTGGTTAATTATTAACCGTAATAATTAATTAACCAATTTTTCCTTTATTTATTCTACTCAATTTGGGTCTTTAGGAAACCCAAATGGACCCTGTTATTATTAGAAATAATACCAATAGTAAATGACCTTGGACACTCTTTCCAACATAAACGACGAATAGAATTAGATTTTCAGTAATTTGAGGGGTGATTATAACATTTTGCAAAACTAGAGTATGATATGGATTTAGACGTAGGAGAGTAGAATGACTAACTTTACTGACAAGTATTGAATCTTTGTCACCAACTAAAACATATTAACAAAAATTACAATTATCATAAATTTTAGTAAGTATAATTGCATCTTAATGAAGATGTGAGGTGGCTCACATGTCCAGCTACTAGCCACCAGTACCAATATTAGGCAATCAAGTAGTCAGAACGCTTGTAGAATATTAGTTGGCTATTGGAACATTTGATGTTGGGATGGACTGATCAGTGCTTAATGTGGTGGACTGAAGAGTGCAGGTGACCCAAAAAGTGATAATGTTGGGCTTGATGTTGCAGCCCAACTGGAGGAACAGGAATGCAGGCAGACTATTGTTGGACTAGAGGCTGTTGAAGGATTACTGACGGGCTCGGCAGAAGAGCAAGTTGCATATTGGCTGGACTCAACAATAGATACCATCTATACCCCAACCATGATATGCAGCTGGATTTTACTGTTGTCGTTAACTCCCACCACCATTGCGACCACCATAACCATTCAGGCTGTGAGATCCCCAAATTTACAACCATTTTAAAACTCTGTATTTGTGCTTATTAAAAACGGAGTTTATTTAGATACCACTTGTACCCCAACCATGAGGTGCAGCTAGATATTACTGTTGTCGTGAACTCCCACCACCATTGTAACCACCATAACCATTCAGGTTGTGACATCCCCAAATTTATGGCCATTTTTAAACTCTATATTTATGCTTACTAAAAATAGATTTTATTTATAAATTTATAATTTTCCCCACAAAAAGTATGTCCAAAGAAATGTTTTTCACTAACTTATTAAAAATATGGGGAGGTCATAATTTATACAAAACATAAATACAAATACTCCTTACAGCATATTAGACTAACAGTCTACATCTCCTTGAATCTCTCATTGAGCATGTACCTTTATTTAACTACTTGTGATACAAAGAAGCGAGGTGGGTCAGGTTGGGAAACATGGTGAATACATAGGGATTTCAATCACACAATGTTATAACATATGTGTGTGTGTGTGTATATATATATATATATATATATATATATATATATATATATGTGTGTGTGTGTGTGTGTATGTTTGTGTGTGTGTAAATCTTGCAAATTGCAATATACAAATATAGCTCATATAAGTAATCTACCTCATTCTGTCGATCCTCACATTTTAGTCGTATACAACGACATAATCCATACTCTCGGATTGAAAGATGAATTGTGTTACCTAATGCATACTCTCATATCAAGAATAAATTATTATATCTAATTCATACTTTCGAGTCAGGAATGAATAACAATGTTGAATCTATACTCTTAAATTAGTGACAAATGACTATACCCCAATCCATACTCCCGAACCAGGGGTGAATGACTATTCTTTGTCATTCTGGTAAATAATTGAGCTAAAACAAGCAATAAAATAACAAACGGACAAATTTTGTCATTCACAAGTCATTGGGCCTTAGTGACCCATTTATATGTTTGATAGGTCCTGAATACTCTTTACATGTTTATTGGGCCTTATTAACCCAGTATCACACTTGACGGACCTTGGATACTCATTGCATGCTTTTGGGCCTGTAAATAATATACATGTGAAATGGGCCTTAGTTGTCATTTTATATATATTTATTGGGCCCAGGTTATATAAACTCATTCCTTATAAGCCTTGAAATGATTTACATGCTTAGTGAGCCTTAGTTGTTCACTTACAAGTTCATTGGGCCTGGAGTGTGCTTTAAATGTTTCTCTTTGCGTAAATTCGATTAAGGATGTAGTGAGACGTGTCGGTTGACACCTATTGAGTGTACGATTGTAGCCTGCAGTTATAATCAGAGTCTCTTGGAGGGAGAGCGGGGATTTGTGTATAGATCTATACGGGGATCACACCCCACACCTGAGTTGCTCGCTACAGTTAGACTAAACTAGTCTAGTGTGACGAAAACCTTACCTTAATCCGTCGGCATTCATAAACGCCAAGACAGACAAAATTGTCATTATCTAGTATGGTTATAATGACTCACTTAGAGGAATTAACATTATAAAATTTACGGGAGACCATTCTCTTTTCTCATTGGATTACTCGGGAACATACTTGTGTCGGTACTCAACCCCGGAGGTTGGTATACCAGCATTCTCTTTCACACACAACATAGGGTTGTCTTGAGGAATTCTCTTTAAATTCTCATCATTCTCTTTCACAAACAACATAGGGTTGTATGGGGGCATTCAATTTACATTCTCAACATTCTCATTCACAGACAACATTGGGTTGTCTTGGGGAATTCTCTTTACATTCTCTGTATTCTCTTTATACATTCTACTAAACATTAACACACATGCATTAATACAAGATCGAACACAAACATACTAAACTGTTTTAAGAAAATATAAGATTTTCTGGTGGTTACAAAGGTATACAAATCATTTTCACAAACATGCTTATAAACTCACCAACATTTTTATGTTGACCTTTTTAAATTAACTTGTACTCTTAGGAAACCATTGAGCAGATTGGGCAGAACGAGCTCATGGATATTTTGTTATATTTTGTTTCATCATACTTTAACTATTTTATAATGTAATATTTAAAACAAAATACTCTATGTAAACAACAAATGTTGTTATATAACATGTATGATGTTGATGATGTTATGTTTCAATTATATACACTATAATGTTATTGCAAGAATGGAGTCACGCATAATCCCACATATGTTTTTGCCGTCTGGTTTGGGGGTGTGTCAGAAGATCCTCGTTGGTCATCTTCCAGATCTTCTCTTGCTACTTAAGAGCATGTTAAGCTCTTTCAGCATGGATCCTAAGATCAATGTTGGATTGGGTGAGCAAAGACCTAAAGTGGCATGATATCAGTAAAGGTAAAAGAAAAGACAGGTAAAAAAGTAAATTATATAAACTTACAGCCTGGGAAAAGGAAGTCAATCTTCCAAGAGAATCTTCAATGTTAAGATTCCGAAGATCAGGATGAGTACCCTCGAAGCTCTTTCTCTTTCGAGGCCCCGAAGTCTTCACTGTCAAATCTAGTTGAGTCTTTTTCTAAGGAAGGAGATCATAGATCTTCTCCTACTTGACTTTGATCAAGCCATTGGTTACATCATCTTCAAGGTCTACCAAAGAGAAACGAGCACTAAAGTGAATGATCTTATAACCTACATAAATGTAAAGATGCTTGTAAAATCGAAGATCATAGAAGAAAACAGAAAAAGAAACAAGGGGTCATACTCGTGGCCGTGTTAGAGGAACCCTCTAGGACAGTAGATTGATTGAACTTAAAGTATCTATCCGCCTCAGGGAGTGTGAGAAAGTTGATGATCTTCTCCTTTGTATCCTTAGCAGCATAATTAACTTCTCTAGCGTGGAACCTTTAATGAAACAAACAAAATAAGAAAGTAGATTTCAACATCTTATAAGAAAATCTAGGAAACCTACCTTCGTTAATCAATTATTTGGGCAGAAGATCCCCGTTGGGAATGGAGTCACACCTGACAAAGAAAACTCTCTCCTTCCAAGTCCCATTATTGTGTTTTGTGTTCAACACAAGAGGAGATTTTTTATAACTTTGAATAGGAAGCGAGAATTCCCGAAAGTCGAAAGATCATACACTTAGGATAGTTCAGCTAGACCTTTTTAGAGATAATGAGTTTGATTCAGATGTTCGACCCAATACATTATCCTGCAGATGATATGCATCACTTGGACATTGGGGAGCATTATAAACTCGAAGAATTTAGAAATCACACACATGATACTAAAGAAAATGGGTACTCCAGAAGCACACGCATGAGGGGGAAAAATCTGGTTGAATCAAAGGATCGTACGACCTAAACATAGTTTGGGGAAGGGGGGGAAAGCTCCACCAACTTTCAGAGATTGAATATCTCCATAGTCAAAAGACCATGTCTCATCGTAAGACAAAAAGTTTTGATCGGTGAAATCATCCTTAGGAAGACCACAAATGTTTTTGTGGGAAACTCTCATCTTTTTGCCCATGATGAAAGAAATTGTAAAATTAAAGAGAATGAGAGATTTACCTCCAAAATTAGTCGGTACTGATCGAAAGGTACTGTGAAAGAGTGAAGAAAAACATATCATTCATTCATATTTATACTTTCAACTGAAGAGAGAGGCGTATGAGTTGACTGCATCGTAAATATCTCCTAAATGGGAAGGAATCCTATGGTTGGGGGTTTTGAATTAAAAAATCTTATATTTTTACCCTTACCTCTATTTTTACTCATTTAGTTTAATTTATCCCTTTAATAAATGTGGAAATATTTCATTTATTTTTAGGAACAAATTGAGGGCAATTTTTAGGGCTAGGATCTTAGAGCTATAATGATATCCTCAAGCCTAAGGATCCTCAAACCGCAGGATCCCAAACATTCTTCAAGATTCTAATCACTATTATTATAATATTTTTAACAGTTATATATTCTATTTTCTTTGTCACATGTGCAGTAATAACCGGTCAAAGTCTCGATAATCATAACCACGCAAAAGACCCAGAGGACCATATCATGCAATGTCTATAAGCTGATCTCGGAGGATCCCTGAATTTTCGGAGTTCTTGTTATTAGATTTTGACTATATAAATCACTTGCATTCATTACACTACACATGATACTTAGTAGAAATATAACACTTGTACTCACATTCTTTACTTTTTTTTGTAATAAACCATTTCAATCAATAAAATCATCAACGCGGGTGATCATTATCACCTCCCAATGTTTTATGCTGAAGATCCTAAAAAGGATCAAGGGCTTTCCTTGTAAACAATTTCTTTGTTGTGATTTACATTACATACTTGCTTTATTCTGAACATGACATCATCTCATACACTTTGTTCGATCATAGTTTGTTCCGTTTTTTAACCGAAACAAGTGTCTCCTCCCATCCTTTCATCTAGTAAATAGCAGTCCATGTCAAGGGTATTTTTTTCCTGATTAGCATAAGATAAAGGAATGAGGTGAGTTGTCATTATATGCTTCGGTATTGTTGATGTCAAGTGTAACAATTCAAGTAGATGGTACAAAGGAATGGGGACTTCACGCGGGTGTGTTTGAAATTGTTCAAGTTATTCAAGTAGGTTTACATGCCAAGGAAAAGATGGGTCTACCAATACTAGAAAAAGAAGTAAAAGGAAGACAAAAGAGATTACTAAAGGAATGTCTAGACTTCATGAAAGTTTTAGTTAGCTTCAAGAACTTTCTCATCATCTAAGGCTCATGTTGATGATCCACTATTTAAAATTTCCATGTTGGATCATATCTCTAAAGTGTTATGATGTATTACTAAGAGTCTCTCTAAATATGTAAAATCGTTTTGTTTAAAGGGTGTTTGAACAGTTGGTCATGTTCTGATGAAGTTAGAAGATTACTTTATATATTAAAATTGAGCATAAAAAGAAAGTTCGTTATCTGTTTTTGACCCAAAATTCGCAAAAAAAGTTCCTAAATTAAGTCACGATTCGCAAACAAAGTTCCTAAATCGTTTTGTTTAAAGGATTTTGTTTAGTGTTTTGGCTTATGAAAGACTAGATTATAGATGCATCATCATCGGACCAGTAGGGCCAGGTTTATCTTTTCACATCGATCGTATTTCAACTTCATAGTGGAATGTGATGGTCAAAAGGGACCAATATATTGTTACCTTTGTGGGACTTCGAATATTAGTCTTCAAAGAGGTCCTAGAGGTGTCAGGCCCTCTAAATCAACAGTGATAGTGAAATTAAAGAAAAGAAAATAGTAAACATATCTATAAAAGATGAAAGAAGATAGTTTTACTAAAGCTAGTTAGGGCACTGCAGAGCAAGCGAACGATTCAGACGCTCGAGGACATACTTCGGGCATATATATAATAGATTTCGGAGAGAGTTGTGACACATATTTGCCCTTGGAAGAGCTTTCCTGCAACAACAGCCATCAGTTGAGCACCAGTGTACCACCCTTTGAGCTATTGTATGGGAGGAGGTGTCATTAGATCGGTAGTCTTTGAGCAGCGTGATTGTGGTGGTGGTATGGAATGACATCATGTTGGCGTGATTGTTGAGGACGCGGAAGGGATTCCGCGGTTGTAGAGCCAAGAGTCTCAGGATGTATGCAGGGATGGAGTCTGGGAATCCCAGCTTGATTCTGATCTGGGAGTCATGTGTGTAGTGGTGGTTCCCCCTGGGGTTGTGAGAGATGTCGTCAGTGTGACGGGTTTTCCTAACTCGAGAGTGCGAGGACTGGTGCAGCATGTGCGTGTGATTGCAAGAAAAGGACTCGTGGGAGTTACTCTGAGATTGAAGAATGGGTTTTTCGGTCAGCATGGAATGGATAGAGTGGGATTCGGATTAGGGATCCGGTGGTTCATGGTTTTCTAGCTCATATGGGTCGAGTGATTGTTGAGATTTGGAGCAGTGATGCATCATGGGAATACTCAGTTGTTGTGTGTGGATATCAGAGGGTAAAGCCAGTGCCCGGGTTGAGACGGTGGTTAGGACACTGCAAGGAAAGAGAAAGTGAGTTTGAGTTTCGATGGGTATGCCTTGAGGGACCCGGTCCGGTTAAGGCCAGGTGGCGTGTTGTGGGAGTATTTTTGGAGATGAGTTGTCGTAGGCTTCGGGGACGAAGCCTAATTTAAGTGGGGGAGAATTGTAACACCCCGAAATATCAAGAGTAGAGTTGAAGGGCTAAAACTGTAAATCTTGAAAGGAAACTCGGCGAGTCCATGGATAGACTCGGGGAGTAGGGTCGCGACTTTGGTCGCGTGTCAAGTGTCCTACTCGGCGAGTCCAAAGATGGACTCGGCGAATAGGTGCTGAGTGGAGAAAACCCTAATTCTCGGGGTTGAGCCCTATATAAAGAACTTAACATCCATTCCCCTAGCCTCTTTACTCATCCTCAAGTCCAGAAACCCTTAGTATTCATGTGTGTGTGGATCAAAGTGCATTTGGGAGCTTGAAGGGTATTTGTTGAAGAAATCTTGGGAGTTTGGAGGCTTGGAGCAAGGGGCTTTGCTTGGATTCGAGTTTCATTGTAGTTGAGGCATTCTTTTGAGGTAATATCTTGTTCTTCGGCTGTTACTCTATGGATTCATCATTCTGGGGTTTATGGGAGCTTATCTTGGTATATTTTGGAGTTTGGAGGTTAGATCTGAGGTTGCTACCTCAGATCTGGAATGGGGAAGGTCTAGAGTGCATTAAAGTCCTTGTGTTTGAGTGCTTAGTGAAGCCATCATGTCCCAAACCCTAGCTCTAAAGTGTATAAGGTCTAGATCTCTTTGGATTCACGTAAAGTTTGCCACTTTACGTGATGGATGGGTTCTAGGAGGCTAGATCTATGTTTTGGATCAATTGCATGGCCTGGAACGCTTCTGTATGGATTCAGACCGGTGGTACTCGGCGAGTCACAAGGGTGGACTCGACGAGTTGCTTGAAGATGAGCTGGAACTCGATGAGTTGGATGAACAACTCGGTGAGTAGGTTGAAGATAGCCTTAAACTCGGCGGGTCTGTTCTTGGACTCGGCGAGTCTTGTCGAAGAGTCTCAATATTTTCTGGTTGAGTCGAGAATCGGTGAGTCAAGCGATGACTTGGTGAGTTGGGTGCGAGTGGACTCAGAGTTATTGGACTCGGCGAGTCTCAGGGTGACTCGGTGAGTCAGGTCGCGGATTGAGGGAAGTTCTGAGCTTGGGGACTTGGCGAGTCATCGGGTTGACTCGGCGAGTAGAGTCAGTCAGGGATTGACTTTGACCATTGTCCAGAGTTGAGTAGTTTGACTTTGTAGTGTTAGTCAGCCAGGATCAAGGTGGTATTAAGTAGAGATACGCTTGTGTTGTAGGAGGACGATAGCTCGGGAGATCGAGCACTAGTGATTCCGAGATATGCGAGGTGAGTCTTCTCACTATACTTTACCTTGAGTAGGTAACCAGAGTTATGTGACAAAGTATTTGT
This sequence comes from Lactuca saligna, assembly GCF_052625555.1. NCBI lineage: Eukaryota > Viridiplantae > Streptophyta > Magnoliopsida > Asterales > Asteraceae > Lactuca > Lactuca saligna. The sequence goes on from NC_136425.1 coordinate 55,133,023, forward strand.
ATGCTATGTATGTTATGTGTTGTACTGCATTATTTCTATGTGATTTATGCTGTGCATGTTTATAGAGTTAGAACCGTAAGGTTCACAGAGTTAGAACCTGAGGGTTCATAGAGTTGGGTGCACGGACCCATAGAGTTATAGCCTCGAGTGGCTAATATGTGTTATATGTGGTATTTTGGGGAACTCACTAAGCTTTGTGCTTATAGTGTTTGATGTTAATTGTTTCAGGTACTAGTGACGACCGCAGGAAGGCGCCGGCTTGATCAGTACACACGCGCGGGATTTATGATTTTGAGATCTTGGGATTTTGTATTACATGGATTGAACGATTGAAAATGGTTGTTTTCTGAATATTAAATGAATTATGTTTTATAAAAATTTGAAAATTTTGTTTTGAAATTTACGGTGTTACACCTAGATAAAGACTTATTGAAGCATCTCGTACCAGAAATCTGAACTTTGGTAAGAAAGCCAACAAGTATTGATTTCTAGAAGTCTAGCTTATTTTTGGGTACATGTCAAAGCTAGTGGGAGCATAAGTGTTATGCTCATAAGAATGTAACGTTAAGTGTTGCGAGTTAGAAATGTTAATTATTGAAATCAAAAGTTTCAATTCGCAAAGTTGTAGGGTTTGAAAAGTTGTTTTGCTATAATTAAGGGAGAGGAATTCATACTTCATTTCAAATCTAAAAGCTTAGATTGAGATTTAATCACATCTAGTCAAGGATACATATATATATATATATATATATATATATATATATATATATATATATATATATATATATATATATATATATATATATATATATATATATATGAATGTTATGTTGAAAAGATTTAACATAAGGAAATTCTATATATGGAAATATTATAGCAAGAGACTAGTAAACTCTCATGTCTTTATGTGAATAGTTATGTATCGTATCTCATATGCTTCGGGTATAGGATCGATTACATATGCTATAATATTAATATGTTCTAATTTTCCTTATGCCTAGGGCATTAAGAGGGAAAAAGGACTAGAACGAGATGTGACTAAAATGGTAAAGCAATTATCGAGGACAATCTGAGGTTTACTAAAGATTGGTTGCTTATTGACAGTTAGAGTATATTGTAAATTTTGGAAGGACCATATTGACAAACTCTAAGAGGAGGTAACTTTTGTTCAGAAGTGATAGTCAAAATGGGAATATGGAAATGTTACCATAAGTGGAAGTTAATAATTAAATCTGTGTAAGATTAGAAAACTTAAATGCAAGAAGGATGTTCAAAGGAATGTACTTTGAATATGAGACTTCGTTTCCAAGGAATTGCTCACCATTGGAATACTTTGTAATGTCTATTGCCAAGTCTATGTGAATTTGGTGCATAGTCATTACAAGAGGATCATTGCATATAAGTTTAGAATCTAACAGATTATAGTAAATGGCAAGAATTTGGTATTCTTACATTTACGATAAGGATTTGTAATTGTGAAATGAGTGTCGTTGGAAATGTTTGTAATCAATCTATTTTGCAAAGTAAGGACTATAGGTAAAACATAGTGTGCATGCTTGGAGCATGGGATGAATATCGTTTTAATTCAAGTATTAAGTTGATCAATCGAAACATTATACAATGAATAATGTGTAATCAATATGGTGACCAAGTAAAAGGTGTTTTATTTATATTCAAAAGTTTTGAGGCCATATCGGATTCGATTATTATTGTGTTTCACTTTGCATATTTTGACTTCTTGAATAACTAGGTAATTCAAACTATCCACAGTTGATCATAATTTGGAAGTGGGTATTCAAGTTAAACTGTCATGAACGGGTCTATAGATTATCTAAAGGCATTTAGACAGAGTACAAGTTTGTTATCGTGTTCATGACTACTTCTGGAATAAGATTCGAGTATTGGAGTAAACCCATGCTCATCTGAATCACTTCATGGATTTTATCACGAGTGATTGTAAGATGACAATATCTTATATTCTTGAAACCAAGACATGTGAGTTATAGTTTGCAAGTTGGTTGCACGTTGACATATGTAAACGCACCAGTAACTTTGTGTTATAAAACATATTGTTGTGTGTGATTTGATGAGTAAGTACATGTAAGAATTTGAGTTAAAGTTTATCCATTCCTTTTACATAAAGTGGGATAAAAGCGATATATGCGGGCCGCTCGATGATTTAGTGACGACAACCTTAAGCACTTGGCCAAGCCTGGACTGATTTGATTTGTTCAATTAGTCAGTCGTCATAAATCGGAAATCAGGAAACAACAGATGGATAGAGAGAATGATAATAATCAATGTCTTGTGTCCATATGATATCTAGAATGGAGGAATATATGATCCCTTATCTAATGGACGCGTCAAGGACTAGGTCAAAGTTCGTCGGCGGCTTTTCAGAGCTACGATTGCTAGTCGGGATTTTGGAGTCATACTTGCAATAATAGTTATTAGACTTATCCAAGTGGGAGACTATTGGATTAGGTGTCTAAGCCCATAACTATAATTTGTATGTACTTGACCCGGGAGTAGTATCGTCTATTTCGGGTTGCATATCACTAGGACAATTTGATAGGATAGCTACTTGAGTAAGAGGTTACTTATGATTTATTAATATAATTATAAGTTCTAATATATTAATTTGAAATCATATTATTTAATTAGTATTGATCAAGAATTAATTTGGAATTAATTATGTGATCAAAAGAGACTAATTAAATATATGGGGATGGATTTGGTAAATCAATGATTCTTATAGTGTGGGCCAATTGTTATTTAGGATGGGCTAAACCAATAAGGTAGTCCATGGATAGTGCATGGAGGTTTAACCCATGGAGCCTAAGTAATATGAAAGGTCATGGGCATTAGGGTTTGCATGGATGTAACCATAGACTTTGCCACACTATAAAAGGACTCCCTTAGCACCCAAAATCGAGACTAGAGTTCTTGGAGTTCATTAGAGCTGATTTTGGAGCTAGAAAGATCTCTCTCAAGTTATCCTTTGTCCTAGGTGTGTTGTGAACCGTTTGAGGCATCACACTTGGGGTGCTAAGTTCTTAAAAGCCAAATACAACAAGTTCTACAAGCTACATAAAGAGGTAAACTTCTAACTAGTATCTTATCTTGTTGATGTCAATTGTGTGCTAGTTGTAGGCTTAATGCTTTGGAAACAATATTGCATGTATAATTAGAGAAAACATAGATCCAAAGCATTTACGGTTGTATCTGCACCATATGATGTTGTAGTATACTAAAACCTAATGGAAACCTGTAATGGAACAAACAAAATATGAAAGTTAATTTCAAGATCTTTTAAGATAATCTTGAAATCCTACCCTTCTTAATCCATTCTGTGGGTAGAAGATCCCCGTAAAGAATGGAGTCATCCCTGAAAAATAAGTATCTCCCCTTCCAAGTCTCATCATTGTTTTTTGTATTCAACACAATAGGAGACTTGTTATTAACTATGAACATGAAGCGAGAATTGTCGAAAGTTGAAAGATCATACACTTGGGAAAGCTCTGCCAGACCTATGTCGAGACCATGAGTTTAATTCAGATGTTGGACCCAATACAATATCCTCCATATGATAGGCATCACTTGGAAAAATGGGATCTTTAAAACCATGAAGAGTTTACAAATCACACTAGAGAAAGGAAATTTTAGACCTAAAGAAAATGGTTACTCTAGAAAGCACACCCATGATGGGGAAATGAAATATGGTTGAATCAAAGGATCGTATGGCCTAAACACGGTGTTGGGGAGGGGGAGCTCCACCATCATCCATAGATTGAATATCTCCATCATCAAAAGAGCATCTCTCATCGTAAAACAATAAGTTTTGATCAGTGAAATCATCCTCAGGAAGACCAAGAACGTTTTTTCGAGAAAGTGTCATCTTTTTTTCCATGATGAAAGAAATTGTAAAAAGAAAGAGAAAGAGAGATTTACCTCTAAAATTTGTTGGCGCTGATCAAAAGGGACAGAGAAACAGTGAAGAAAAACTTACCATTCGTTCCTATTTATAATTCTGACTGAAAAGAGAGGCGTATGATTTGAATCCCTCATAAATATCTTCTAAACGGGTAGAAATCTAGCCGTTTGGGATTTTGAATTCAAAAATCTCATATTTTTGCCCTTACCTCTATTTTTACTCATTTAGTTTAATTTATCCCTTCAACAAATCTGGAAGAAATTCGTTTATTTTCAGGAATAAACTGGGGGCAATTGTTAGGGCTGGGATCTTAGAGCTATAATAAGATCTCCAAGCCTCAAGATCCTCGAATCTTAGAATTAAAAACATACATCAAGATCCTGATCATTATTATTATAATATTTATAACGATTATATATTCTATTGTCCTTATCACATGTGCAGTAATAACCATTCGAAGTCTCAATGAATTGTTACAACCATGCAAAAGACCCAGAGGTCAAAGTCATGCAACGGCTATAAGATGATCTTGGAGGATCCATAAATTTTTTGAGTTCTTGTTATTAGCTTTTGACTATATAAATCACTTTTATTCATCAGACTACACACGATACTTAGTAGAAATATAGCACTTGTACTAATATTCTTTACTTTTTTTCTGTAATCAACCACTTCAATCAATAAAATCATCAAGGCATGTGATCATTATCATCTCCCAAGGTTTTATATCAGACATGCTAACAAGGATCAAGGGCTTTACTTATAAAAAAACCTGTGTTGCTTTGATTTACATTACATACTTGCTTTATTCGGAACATCACAGCCTCTCATGTCATAATAGGTAGATCATGGATCCACGAAATGAAGGTCATTCCATCAACGTATCATCAATGTGTAAAGCTGCCCACCCCATGGGGGATAGTGAGGATCATAGGAGACCATCAAGTATCCAAGGAATGTTACAAGACTTTAATGAAATCTTCAACAATACCATTAAAATCATAGCAATTAAAGAAGGGGGCACAAGACATGCTAGAAGCAAGACAGCAAGATATAAAAAAAAGTGCCCCTAAACCGTGAGGATCCTGAAACCTAAGTTCTCATAGGATCCTCAATTCCTGAACAAGTCGAACATGAGTTCATAAAGTTCCTCAAGGCTAGAAGCAAGATGTTTGCATGGAAGCATGAGGACATGACATGTATTGATAAAAGCATAATAACCCATAAGCTTAACATTGATCCATCTTTCAAGACGATACACCAAAAGAGATGCAAATTTGCACCAGAAAGAAACCAACTTATACAATAAGTAGAAAAACATCTCAAAACTGGCATGATAAAGAAGGTGAAATTCCCAATATGGCTAGCTAATGTGGTGGTGGTATAAAAGAAGAATGGTAAATGGAGAGTATATGTAGATTACATAGATCTTAACAAGGCTTTTCCTAATGATCCTTTCCCTCTACCACATATAGACTCCATCATATACGCAACAACGCTTCATGAATTACTAACATTCATGGACACTATGTAAGTCTACATTGATGACATGGTGGTTATGTCCAAAAAAGCTGAGGATCACCTCAAGGATCTTGAAGAAGCCTTTGACATCCTACACCAGTATAACATGAAACTGAATCCTAAAAGTCATAAGAATTTCACATTAAACTTCCCTACTCGATAATTATAAATTTTCATTTGTTTACAAAAATTTCTTCATCCACTCCACTAAAAGACTTAGCAAAAATTTCTTATAATACCAATCACCCTTCAACCTATAATGAAACTTTAAGAGCTTAGAAGATTATCGAGAGATTAAGAAGTATGTAAAGATAAAAAAATAACTTGAGAAACACACTTTGTCATATTCATGCATGAAGGTATGTGTCTATAAAGAAGAAGCTGAAATCGAAAATAAACAAGAATGGAAAAATAAGATCAAATCATAAATCAAGAAAAATGAATAGTTGATAAAGGAGTTCCAAAAATCTCTTATCTTGGGAAATGGTGAGGTGATGGTTGAAGTAAACGAGATGAATAGGAAACTAGAATGGGTTAACCAAGAGAATAGACAATTTGTGTTAGATTAGCTTGAATGGCAGACTAAAGATGAAAAATATTATGTACTATTTTAGTATGTCATGTTTTATATAGTAATATATTGTGTTTGTATACTTTTCATGTATTTTTATTTAGTTTTTTCGTTTTACTTAGTTATTTTATTTTATTTTTCTTTATACGTAATACTATTATGTATTATCAATTATTTATTCAATGTACACCTACTACCCCACCTATTACCATTGCAAATTGTAATATAAAAAATGAAAACTTGATAACATGTTCATACCAAAATATGTCTTCCTTATTTTCTCCACTAAACTAGTTTTTTTTTTTTTTCATATCACCCACAAGTTCAAACGCCCTGGTGTTGAAACACTTAAAAAAATATAAGGATATCGATGAGATCCAAAAAGGCTATATTGACCAACGAAAAGGAAATTGAAAACCAATATCACAATATTCGTGTAGCAAGGGAAGGATAAGTTATATACAAGCTCATATCTAGGAAAACGTTAGATGGATAAAAGACACAAAAAAAATAAACAAAAAATAAACAAAAACTAAACAATGGATATGAGTTGCAAAGGTATCTTTTTCAAAGTAGGAGTATGAAATGATCATTGAGGTATAAGAGATGAATGGTAATGTAGCTTGGGTTAAGATGAAGAAAAAAGTTCATGCACGAATTTCCTAAATGGCATATTATAGGTGATGAGTAGTATTATGATAAACTTATATCATATAAAATAACCACTCAATATCGTCTATTGATTTTTGTAATACATACTATGATTTTCATATTCCACTTGACATGTGATGTTAACAAGCATTGTTTCCTTATCTTAACATTGTGTCATGATAATTCCTGATAATATCATTAAAAGGAGTCAGGAGTATTACAAATATTGACTTTGATAATACGTGTTGATGCCTAAGTTAGATAACCGTTCTTGGTTTTGTCATATATTTAAGAAGAAAAGAAATTTTATACATTGAAGGCTCTTGATGACATTAACATGCAATCTCTTTATTCAGTGTTAATGCATTAATTTTTTGAGGTGTTGCTGTACTCTTTTCAAGGGATGTGTCATTGCCAATTCCTTCTTGTTGCTTTCAAACATTTGAAGCGAGATAAGATTGTTACTCGTGGTTTGATGGATCTCCTGGTTGATGATTTCAATGATTTTAATCGAGATGTTTATTATGTTGCGTGATTGATGTAATTTCCGTACTACAGAAGGTATGAAGGATGTTGGGGAAGCACTTTTTAATAAAGGTAATAGGATATATGCTAGTTTAGAGCAATAATTGCATGCGATGACTGGTAAAATTTCTCAGGTGACTAACCAATAATCTTGGAAGAACTTAATTGTTTGCAATTGGTCAATGTGTGGCTATTAGCTCAGTTAGGGTCATCGAATGAGATATAGGTAGTAGTATTCTTGGAAATTTTTGGAATTTTTGCATGTGTTTATGTTTTGCTAGTGGAAAAAGGATTGTAGGTCCTAGTTTCTTGTATTCTTAATTTGTAACATCCTAAAAATAAGACCATAAAATTTTTCATTTTTAAACTAATAAACCATTAAATCATATCATTGTAATAAAACCAAGGTAATCAAAGCATTATCAATACAACATCATTATCAGAGTAAATCATAGAATGCAGAATCGAGTGGTGTGTGCCCGGTAATCATCCCGACCTCTTCTTTTTGGAAACTGAAGTACCTAAAACATAAACTGAAAACTGTAAACACAAAGATTAGTGAGCTCCCCAGAATACCACATACCAAACATACAATTGGGCGTAGCCCTGCTATATATTTTAATCCAATAAGCAAGTCGTTGCCCCGCGTTGGGGTATATTTCAACCCGATCATACAATAGTGGGCACTGCCCTTGGGTATATTTCAAAATTATCATCGGGTTGAAATATACCCCAAGGCAAAAACGGCCAACATCCATATAACCATATAAACATATAAACACATAACATATGCAATAATCACGATATGATCGGGCTCTAACCTAGGGCGGAGCCACTATTGTATTTTTCAACCCGATCATACGATAGTATGATCAGGTTGAAATATGGCTCCGTCGTAGGTTCAACTCGATCATACAATAGTGGCTCCGCACTATCGTATGATCTGGTATATTTCAACCCGATCATACAATAGGGTCGACGCCCTTGGGTATATTTCAAAATTGTCATTAGGTATTTTTTAACCCAAAATTGTCATCGGGTTCAAAATTGCCCTGCGCCACCAACTTCTTCTTCTTTCACTTCAAGGAGCATAAAGCACCAAAATCAAGACTAAGGCTTAAGAGCACTCAAAGAGGCTACTAGGGGTCGATATTAGGGTTTTAGAATAATGGAGGCTGATAAAGAGACCAACCCTAGGAACATAAGGAGCTTATATAGAGTGCAACACCTCAAAATAGTGGTTTCTTATCCTCCTCGTACGCCCAGCATACCCCTCGTACACCCAGTGTATGAGGCCTCGGATCCGCAACCAACTTCCACTAGTACTCTAAGCGTACACATGTGGTACACCCCGCATACTAGCTTTCAGCTAGTACGCCCCGTATACTAACTCCAAGGAACTATAATGCACAAAATTTAATATAAAGTGCCAAAAAAGAACACTCGATCAAACATTAAATAATCGGTGTTGCGATGTTCCTTATTTGTAAGTGTAACTTTCTTGTTTGTTTATTGAAATGTTGTTATCTGACTATTCCACATATTGTTTGTATATCGTTGTGCTACTATGTAAGTTAACTAATTTTTTCCTTGTCATAAAATACAATAAAAGAGATAATTTTACGCATACACTCATGTTCATCATAATCTTTATGATTTTAACGAATGAAGACGTTATTTTAATAACCTATGATTTTCTATGTTATAAAATCAATTTGTGACATAATTCGTATTTAATTAAGGGTTTTTTCGAAGTCGATGAGGATTTAGAGAAAAAACAACTCAATTCTCTTCAAACGGCCAACATATAAGACTTGAAAGTGAGTGAATCGTTCAACGATTACATTATTGTGCATCAAACCTCCAAAATTGCCCAAACAACACCATGCTAAACCACATAATGTGGTCTTGAACATTCGCAGTGTGGTTTGTAGTTTTGTATACATGGTATGCGATGCTTTATGCTTGGTTCAAACCACAGCGTACGACAATGTTTATATATATATATATATATATATATATATATATATATATATATATATATATATATATATATATATATATATATATATATATATTAGTCATATCATGAATTTTAAGATGTATAACTTACAAAGTTTTTTCTGGAAATCATTGATGCATAAATAATTTATCAATATTGTCAAAACTTTGAAGATTTGAATTAAGTAAGGTTATTTAAAAAATTCAATTTGAAGCAAAATAAAAGTTTTTAAATATTAATTCGTGTATATATAAAAATTAATTTACATTTCTTAAACTAAACATTAATATTAAATAATTTGCATCCATAATATTAACAGACAATATAAATAAGGTATAAATATAAATATTTTATTTAAAAATATTTTTATTACATAATAACTACTAATAAAATCTAATACATATTTATCAGAAAGAAACTATTCGCCAAAAAATTCAAGTTCCGAAAATAATATTTAAAAAAAGAATTTTTGGATTTTTCCATTTATTTTGCATTTTAAAATTATTTTTAAATTTGATCTCACGGTCTTACAAAATTAGAATGGTCTCAAATAAACCTGAAACTATATATATATATATATATATATATATATATATATATATATATATATATATATATATATATATATATATAGTAGCGGAGCCAGATACAACGTTAGGTTTAAAGGCGGAGTTACCAATGGGCCATGGTAGCGCAGGCCCACCCTCAAAAATCTCAAAATATATATATATATATATATATATATATATATATATATATATATATATATATATATATATATATATATATATATATATATATAAAACAGTAAAATCTATGAAAATATGGGGGTATGAAGTCAATTGATAAGTAGGGATTCGGACAACGTTTCGGTTTTCAGAATGACTTTTCTTGATGTAACTACAAGTTTTTAGTGAAAAAACCGGGCTTCACGTGGGTAGCATCTAGATGGGAAAAGATATTTTTCTTGGGAATTTTTGGGCTCCGGGCTTCCTTCGGATGTTCGATATGTAACCGAGGCGTCGGGGTAGTTTAGAGAGGTTAGAATGTGTGTAGAAAGGAGAGAGGTTTTGAAAAAAGTAAACAAAACCCGGAGGTCTCACATCCTATTTATAGGAGGGCTTCTGGCCTCAGTATGTTGGGTGTAAAATTCACATATCCGGGTGTACTAGTGAAATCATTAGTTCGCTGGGTGTACTTCATTTACGCGGGGCGTACTAGTTGGATCCTTATCCGAACGTCGGAGGTGGCAAGGCTACGAGGCACGTGTCGATGCTAGTCTCATTACGTCGAGCGTAATCCTCTTACGTGGGATGTACTCCCATCGATCATATCCAAAGTCTCGGACGTGTCTGACACGTGTTGTATGCGAGGGATAAGGTGACATGGGTAATTCGAAGCCTAGTCTTTGAGTACGCTAGGCGTACTTCTTGTACGCGGGGCGTACTTCTTTTTTTTTCATACTTCAAAACTTCATATCTTTTGCATATGAACTCCATTTTTGATGTTCATTATATCCACGCGTAGGTGAGATCATGCTCTACAACTTTCATTTAGTCTCTATCGGCTAATTTTGACATAAATTTTAAAGTTATATTTTTAACAGGTGGGGACAGGAAAAGTCCGTTAAAAATTCATAACTTGTTCATCCGACGTCTGTTTTCATCTGTCTTTTTACCGTTCGATTTCTTTTGATAAGATCTCCGATTCTCCTTTAGGTTGATTTGCTTAATGTTGATCAAACTATATTTCGAGTTTCGGGTTGTGCACTATTGTGTCAAAATTTAGAAAAGTCATAACTTCTTTATACGAAGTTAGATTTAGACGTTCTTTTCATGGATGTTCTCGGTTTAACGAATTTTATGACTTCATTTTGATTGTTAAGGCTCAAAACTATTTTATTGAAAATTTACTTTTTACGCTGAATAGTGTTTTGTCGGTTTTTCCGCGGATCTTCGGTTGGTCATAACTTCTTCGTTATAACTCGGATTTGGGCATTCTTTATATTTTTGAAATTCATGACACAATTTATACCACCATATTCAACCCAATTAAGTCTATTTAACATTTCATTTTTTGGGTCGATTCTTTAAATGTACATATTATATGAAAATTTCACTTTATATTTTTAAAAAGTACTATAAATTGATCTATACTATTACATAGATTTGAAATAATAGGTTGTTACACGTACCATACATGAGGAAGTAGTAAAGTGTCATAAGACTGTGGGGAGCCATAGCACTTATTAGTTAGTGAGAGAGAGTTGTAAAATTACGGGGATTTGTCGCCTGTATTAGTCAGGGTATGAGGCAGAGGGGTTCTTAGGCCTGGGTAGCTTTGCCAAATGAGATTGTGGGAACCTGGTGGCCAGACCAAGGGCGAGACTAGGGTCTCTGTGATGGCCGAAAACCGTATTAGCTCGATTGAGGGAGAGGTTGTCGCACATCGAAAGATGTGAAGAGTAATATACGCGTGGATTCGTGGATCTCGGGTCATGAGTTGAGTAACAAATTAGATACAAGTGGTTCCAATTTTGTGTCGCGTCAGACACTTGTGTTGAGTTTAGGCTCTATCTGTGTGTAGGGTGAGCAGGTTGGGATTTCGGAGTTTTCAGATGGATTTCATTGTGAGTGGGAATGTTTCCCATTTGATGTATTAGACCTGGGTGGATCGGTTTGTTGGCTTGAGGAAAACCACGACACAGATGAAATAACAAGTAATGGATGATAGAGGTTGGAGGTGAGGTGCAACTTCAATTCGGTTGTAGTACTCGCTTAGGGTAAAGCGAACTTAGTGACTGTGAGTTTAGTGTGATTGGTTGAGACACCTTGGTTGGATAGAACGATTTTGAAGTCGTATTGTTGTATGTGTTAGGGCAGCCTTAGTGTTGGAAGGAACACTTCGTTGTATTTGGTGTCTAAGCCCATAACTATAATTAGGATGTACTTGACCCATGAGTAGCATGGTCCATTTGGGTTTTTCCTTCACCAGAACAATCTGATAGGATGTAAATGTCAGAAAGAGGTTTTTTATGATTTATTAATATATTACAAGGATAATATTTTTATATGAAATCATGTTATTTAATTAGTATTGATCAAGAATTAATTTGGAATATTTTAGTGATCAAAGAGACTAATTAAATTAACGGGGATGATTATGTAAATCAGTGATATATAGTGTTTGGGCTATTGATCTATGTTGGGCTAAGTTTATGAAAGTATCGATAAGAGTTAACCCACATGAGGTATCGATCATAACGCAAGTGTATGGATTATGGTTTACCCATGACTCTTGGAATCCTACAACATATAGATGTTGGCCCTTAGCCAAAATTGGATGGCATATGTCTTCTAAGAGTCCAGATAACTGATTTTGTGTGCTCTATACTCTCTCTTAAAGTCCTCCTTTGTTCATGGTGTTTGTGAACCATTTTAGGCATCACACTTGAGGTGTTAAGCTCTTGAAAGGCCAAAACTACAAGCTACAATAAAAATGTATTATTCTAACTAGTTTTATGATTAATATACCACTGTTGTATGCTAGTTGTAGGCTTCATGCTTTGGAAATTTTATTGCATGTATAGTTAGAGAAAACATAGATCCAAAGCATTTAGGGTTGCATGTGCACCATAGGAGTATTATAGTGCTTAAAACCCGAAACACTGGAAGGGAATTTGGGGCTTATGGTTATGTGTATTAGAGGATATTTCTGCCCAGACATCGTCATTCTTCTAATGTCTGAGGGAAGAGTATTGAGATTCATTCTTCAAATTTGTTCTGATAGCAGTACCGACAGTTGATACTTGGTGAGATGCAACCCTTCCATTTCTTTTGAGCTACGATTTGGATCAACTGGTATGTTTGACATGAGTGATCTGCAACCATTTATGGTCAGAGACTTGTCCCCATCAATTTGGAATGAGATAATCAGAGTTAGAAGTGCCATATCAGTTTGTGATTCGATGGGCGGTTGACATGGTGATATTCTGCATGGGCGGTTTGTAGGAAAAACATACCATTGCAGTTTCCGAATTCTGAAGACTGAGAGCTGATGCTGCAACGGAAAGAAAGGTCCGTTCTTTTTTTGGGTTGAAAGTTCCTTTTTTGTTTCAGATGTCTTGGGAGGGGGATCATTGTATGTTATGAGATTTTCTGGTTGCACTTCTCGACTTGATGTTCCAATCTATATGTCGGTAAAGAGCGATTTCAAGGACGAAATCTAAGTTAAGTGGGGGAGAATTGTAACCCCCCGATTTCCTTGATGCATAACTTTAGAATTTTAATCACATTATAGGATCTACTCGATGAGATGGTTGGTCCCAACTCGTCGTGTAAGAGTTGATCTGGATACGCGAGTTATAAAGCCTACTTGTCGAGTTGGAGAGCTGGACTCGACGAGTTGAGGTTGTTTAGAGAAAACCCTAACTATTCGGGTTTGCACCCTGTTTAAAGGACTTTAACTCCTTTACCCCGCCTCCCTCATCACCCTATCACATCCAGAGAGAAACCCTAGTGAGCTAGCCCTTATTTTGAGTGTGTGAAGCCAAAGTGTGCATTCTTGGAGGAAGCTTGAAGAGTGAAGAGATTGGAACAAGATGTAGTCTTTAGATCCATCGTTCATATAGTAGTAGCATCCATTTAGTGGTAAAAAGTCCTTACCTTGGCTTTCCTTTTCTTAGATCTCCTCTTGTGTGAGTTTATGGGCATTTTGGTGAAAAATGAAGGCCATTTTCTAGTTGAGCTTGTCAAGCGAGGAGTAGTTGCAGATCTGGACTCCTCTAAGCTCTCATGTACATAAAGTCTTAAGCTTTCTGAGGTTTTGACCCTTTTCCATGTCCTAAACCACTTCTTGAGCATAATTTGTGTATAGCCTTGTAAGGTCTTGCATGATCGTCAAGTTAGCAAGTTTACATGGTAACTGCATTCTAGGAGGTTAGATATGGAGTTTAGATCACTGGAATCGACTGAAATGAGAATTGGATAGAGAACTCAACGGTTTAAGCATCCAACTCGTCGAGTTTAGAGGGTTTTTTCCGTATATGCATTAGAGTGAACCCGAAGAGTTCTGGGGAATACTCGTTGAGTAGTTAGGGGTTTTCCCGGTCTTCTGGATATTGTGCTGACTCGGCAAGTTTGTGAGACAACTTGGTGAGTTTTCCCAGTTTTCTCGATTTTTATGGAGAATAGAGAGAACTCGACGAGTTTTATAGATGCACTCGACGAGTTGGGTCAACATGGAATGTTGACTCGACTTCTGTTGACTTTTAAGGTTTGGTCAAGAAGAAGAATTGTGAAGACCATGGAGGGGTAAAATGGTCTTTCACCCTTTCTGTGAGTTAGAGAAGGGGTTAGACTAACTTTTTAGACTTGTGATTATAACTGTTAATTAGAGATGATTATGTTATGTAGGCGGAGTCTAGACTCTTCAAGGTGTGCTAGATCTACTTGCTTACTTACGTGGGAACTCTTCTCACTATACTTACTTGAGCGGTAATATTGTGTGACCGGAGTATCTTATTTGAGTTATCGACTAGAGAGTCCTATGTGCTTATACTAAGTTATGTGATATTATGCATGTTTTCTTTGTGATATGTGCTATATTATTTTGTGCCTTACTGAGTTAGGACTGGAGGGTCCAAACCGAGATGTCAAACCGGAGGGTCTTCATTGAGATACAGGACTGGAGGGTCCAACTTGAGCTATGAGACAGGAGGGTCTTCACTGAGACACATGAACGGAGGGTCCACACTGAGCATTGAGATTGGAGGGTCCTCACCGAGACGCATGACTGGAGGGTCCATGCTGAGCTATAGCGATGATTGGTTTATTATTTGTGTATGTGGTATTTTGATGGACTCACTACCGTGTTGTGTGATATATGTTTCAGGTACTTCTTAGGATCGCAGGAAGGCATCAACCTGATTGAACACACCTATTAGAGATCATGATTTTGAGGATTCTAGGATTTTATCAAACATTGTTGACTTGTGTTTTACAATTTGTACATTTTGTAGTTTTTGGGAAATGTGATAATGAGTTTATGTGATTTTAAAAATAAAAAGTTTGTTTGAGAATTTAGAGTGTTACAATACATACATATATATATATATATATATATATATATATATATATATATATATATATATATATATATATATATGAGCAAATGCATATCTATTTATATTTGTATTAGAATTTTCAAAATCGATTAAATTAGTGGGTTTCTTGATAACTTTTATGAAAACATAATATGTTGAGTTTTACTTGTGATGTCGAAGCAGTAAAATTAAAAAAAAATAAAGTCCTCCCTAATAAATAAAGAGCTTTTGCCACATGTCATACTCTCATTGATTTAGCCAAATGTCATTTTGTGGTTATTTTCAATTAATTTTTTCCAGTTGACATTTTATGGTTTTTTTCATTTTATTAAATTCCACGTAATATTTAAATGTAATATTTACAATAAATGTAATAATAAATGCATATCAAATCATTAATTGACTTACTTGTAATTTCAAATCTTCTAAATTAAAGTTTCATTAGTTTCCTTTGTTTATTTATCTAAATTACTTCCTTAATTTAAAGCTGCTAACAGTTTAATTTTTATAATTCAATATATTTTTTTTCTTATAAATTCAAACTTCTTAAATGTTTAGAATTTCATATTTTTTTTTAAATGAACCCATGTAATACATGGGTTTTACACCTAGTTATTGAAAACATAATATGTGTTTCTTTATGTCGCTTATAGTTTGATGGCTCATTGTAACACTTGTGCTTCCAAATATTATGTTTATTTTTGTTTTGAGGACTATTGAATGACTCGACGAGTTGGTGCTACAAATCGTCGAGTAGGGTCGAGATGTGCCACGTAGATTAATGATCTACTCGACGATTCCGAGAGCCGACTCGGCGAGTAGACACTGTGAAGAGAAACTGTAAATCCCCGGGTTTGGGGCCTATTTAAGGGAAATTTTAGCCTCATTTGCGGCTCACCAGCTGTTTACCTTCACTAAGAGAAAACCCTAATCCACCATTAAGCTAAGAGAGAGTATTTGAGCTAACTTTGAGTGTTTGGTACATCCTTTGAAGAGAAGGGAAGGTTCCAAGCCAAGGGACGGGAAAGGGTTGTTAGATCCGTAGTTATTTCACCTTAGAGTTTCTGGGAAAGGTATAAAGCTCACATATTTCACATTTTGTAGAGTAGATCTCATGATTTTGGGAGTTTAGGGATTTTTCCACCTAATATGAGGACTTTGAGTGTTTTGAATTCATATATAGGTTTGGAATTCAGATTTGGACCATGTGAGGTCCCTAGAATCCAAAAGTCCTTGATTTATTCAGCTATACAAGGCTCTTGAGAGAAAAACCCTCAATAGATTATGTTTTTGGTATTTCAAGCCCTAAGTGCCATACATGGACATAAAGCTCGTGAATTTACAGGATAAACGAGCCTTACGAGTTTAGATCTAGAGTTTGGGAAGGTTTTCTACTTTGAAATTGTCTGAATGCGAAAAGAGTCTGAATGGACTCGCCGATTCGATGAGCCGAATCGACGAGTCGGTTAGGGTTTTCCCCAATAAGCATGATCATGTGACAACTAGGCGAGTTGGGTGTCAACTCGACGACCTGATTTGAACCTTCACGAGATTTCTAAGGAAAACAAGTGGCCTCGACGAGTCACATGGGTGCACTCGATGAGTCGACTCATACATGGACTTTTGACTCAAGTTTGACTTCTATTGACCATTCCAAGCATTAAAGAGAGAGAGAGAGAGAGAGAGAGAGAGAGTGAGAGGGAGATCAACACTTAGTATATTTTGAGTATGAGTTGAGTAATAATTAGAGATAACTATCGTATGTGTTAGGCGGAGGCTAGTTCGAGATTTACGAGAATGAGATTTTTGCTTGCTTGCTTACGAGATGAGTCTTCTCACTATACTTACCATGAGTGGTATCTTTGTGTGACCGAGATGTTATTGTGCATATATGTGTACCTTAGTATTCTACATTATGTCTTTGTGATTTATGATGAGTATTATTATTATGAGCTTATTGAGTTGGGGCCAAAGGGTCCCACTAAGACACATTCACCGGAGGGTCTTATTGAGTTATAGCCTAGAGTAGCTAATGAGTTGTGTTTGGTATTTTGGGGAACTCACCAAGCTTTGTGCTTACCATGTTATGTGTTTCAGGTACTTTTAAGGATCACAGAAAGGCGTCGGCTTGATTTTACAGACATCGGAGATGAATTTATGATTGAGAGGATCCTGGAGTTTGATATATAAACAGTTTTTGGGTATGAGATTTGATAATTTGACATTGTGACATTTTGTGATCCGATTACTGAGATAAATGTATTTTTAAACTGAAAATTATCGTTTGAAAATTTACATCATTACAAGTTGGTATCAGAGCCTTGGTTTGAGATATTCGAATACATCTTCGGGTGTGTTTAGACTCAATGTAATGATGTGAGTTTTCAAAACAATTTTTCATATTTAAAACATACGTTTATTAATAAGATAATATCAAAACATAATGTATCTAATGTTATTATAACAAAACATATCCCAGAATCTCAAAACATAAACTCCATGAGTGTGTACGGATCCGGCCGACGCCTTCCCGCAATCCTCACTGGTACTTGAAATACCACATAAAACACATATTAGCCACTCGAGGCTATAACTCTATATGATCCTTTGGTCAATGTGTCTCAGTGGGACCTTCCAGTCCCATAACTATGTGGACCATCTGGTCCTAACTCTGTGGACCTTTCGGTCCTAACTATATGGACCTTTAGGTCCTAACTCTGTGAACTCTAAATCATACATAACACAAATCACATAGAAATCACATCATACAAAAGCATACAAGATACTCTATCACATAACTATAATTACCACTCTAGGTAAATTATAGTGAGAAGACTCACCTAGGGTAAATCGGTAAATCTCGAACTTGGTAATACTGGTCTAGCCTCCACCTAATCACATGGAATAATTACTCTAATCAATAAAACTCTCAAAGGATAGACTAATCCCGCTCTAAGTTCTCTCAGAAGGGTAAATGACCATTTTACCCCTTTATGGCTCAAGGATCCAATCATTGACTAAACCCTAAAAGTCTACAAAAGTCAACCCTCCGGGTTACGCTGCGCGTACCAAATCTGTACGCTGGGTGTACCCGATGACCTCACAGAAATAGGAAATGCGACCCCTTACACTGTGTGTACTAGGATTACACCCCGCGTAAATCCAAGTTTCATACTTCATTGATTTTTGGTTCCTAAACGGTTAATACATATACTCAAACTTCAGATCTGACTTTTGTAAGGTCACTTAATCCATAAAGTTGAAACCATTAAGCCTTTGCATGGATGTAAAGGTCACTAATCATTCTAACATCTTTCCTCTTTCCTCATAAAGCCTAGATGTTATTCGCATCCATGGTTGGATTTTTATGAACCCACAACTCATAATACTCTAAAATATATTAGATCTAAGCTTATGGAGACCTTTTGCTCATAAAGACTCCACCTTGGCACCAAAAACCCTAAAAATTGGTCCATGAAAACAAACCAACAATAACAAGGAAATCTATGAGCTTTTTACCTCCAAGTGAAGCTCCTCCCTCTATAGAACTCAGATCCAAACTTGCACTCCAACCACTAGCCTCCACAAGAACCTCCTATTCTTCTTTACTAACACACAAAGGTACTTTTTAGCTCAAGGACACTCACACACTAGATTGGGATGATAATATGCTCTCCTAGGATTTTTCTTTGAGAAATGGTAGTTGGGGGACAAGACCAACACATTCCTTTTATAGCCCACAAGCCACAATTAGGGTTTGCAATCTGGGCCTGCTACGCCCAGTGTAACCCTGGGTACACCCAGAGTATGCATCCAACTAAAGCGCATAAGTACACGCAGCGTACTCTTCCGTACGCCCAACATACTCATTTGCCATAAATTTCTGATAAAGGGTTAAATTTGACAATTTGGAAAAGAAGAAGGGTTTAAGAGATGCACCTGGATTTTGGGATGTTACACTCAAACTAAGAATTTCAGAATAACTTTTCAAAAGAAATGATTTTGATAAAATAGGAAAGAGTTTTAAGAGAAAACGAGCTGGAGCGGTGTGTACAATCAGTCAAAGCCCGAACAGTGGTTTCCCAAAATACCTTACTTTTGTTTTTTTTTAAATATTTATGAGATATTTTACTAGAATTATAGTCTAGAGGGTAGGCTAGGTATTTCATATTCTAGGGATAGAGTTTTCTGATTTGTGATGCCTTAGCCTAGGGGTGCTTTTGATCAGTTTTATCTATTATTTGCTTGAGTATGTGCTGAGTTTTGAGTCAGAGATAATCTAGGAAGAGATACTTAGATGTGCTTAAAAAAGGGTCTTCTAAGAGAGTAGTCTATGATTCATGATATATAGAGTATTTTTGAATTAGAATCCTAGGAGGAGGACTTGGGGTTACTACAAATGGGGTGTGGTAGGTAGTATTGGGCCCGTACTACTAAAAGCACCTGGTCTGCAGGCAATCCAAGTATGTATTATTAAGATGCTAAGGAGCAAGTAGGGATGAGTTTTCAAGTGTGAGTATGCTGAAGTGAGTCTCTGAATATTTTGTGTCATGCTTCAAAGACATCGTGGTAGGTACACGCCACACCCCAGGGAGCAGTAGAGTTAGAGATGATGAGATTCCTAGGAAGATTCACGATGAGGTGGATGCAACCATATGAGAGGCTATTTTGGAATTGATTGGCTCTATTAAGACCTCCTTGATCGAGACGATTGAAAAGCGATATGCTACAGTTTTTGAGGCAGCTGCTGTTACAGCCAGTGTAGTTGTCACTGTTTCCTGGCGACAAGGAGGTGACTCGTTGTTGTACTAGGAGTTCAGCAACATGAAGCCACTAGAGTTTGATGGGTCTCAGGATCCAATTGCTGCGATGAGTTGAATCTCTGATATAGAGGGATGTTTCTATACTAGTTTATATCCAAAATAATTGAGGGTGTGGTTAGCTATGAACTAGCTTCGCTTGGGAGAGAAGGACTGGTGGAAGTTTGTGACGACCAGTTTTGTTCCTGCAGAGCACACTGCGGTGAGTTGGGAGAGGTTTATTGTGATGTTCCAAGAGTATGTTCCCCCAGTGGAGAGGTAACGGTTGGCCCAAGACTTTCTATCTCTCAAGCAGAAGACAGAGTCATTGACTGAGATTACACATATGTTTCATGAGAGGGCATTGTTCTGTTCTGAGCATGTGTTGACAGAGTAGGCGCACATGAGCCGGTATTTATGCATTCTAAGGAGGGATATTTGAGAGTTCGTGGCGAACTCGTCTTATCTGACATCTGCTGAGATTCAGGAAAATGCTAGGAGGAGAGAGATCGAGCTGGAGACTCAAGCTAGGGAGCATACGAAATCCCCTGGGTGAGATCGGAGGCCGGCACAGTTGCAGCCGACAAGGGGGCTAAGCCCTATGATTCGAGGACTGGGGGTGATAAGTGTTGCAATTGTGGGAAGGGTGGCAAGAGTCATGGGGGGTCATATCGAGCGGGGATTTGCTATAAATGTGGCAAGGAGGGGCATATGGAGAACGATTTTCCCTAAGGGGTTTGCAGTTTGCTTCTACTGCAACCAAACCGGCCATCGAAAGGCCAAGTGTCCCCAACTTCATCAGGGATCATCACAGGGGTATGCACCTGCTGCTTTGTGTGCTACTGATAGTCGGCCGGTGAAGGCTGATGTTCTAAGGGCTAGTGGTAGAGCTTTTCAGTTGACAGCGGACGAGGTCTACGCAGCGCCTGATGTCGTGGCTGGTACGCATTTCCTTTTTTATTTAATTATTTTCAAATTTATTTTGCTTATTCTATGTGATATTTAGGTAGATTTTTTGTGATTTTTGTACATGCTTTAGTTTTATTCGACTCGGGTGCGAGTTGATCCTTCGTGTCCTTAGCTTTTAGTCATCACACCAATATCTAGCGAGAGGCATTGAGCCGCCTTTGATTCTATAGCTGATGAGCATGAATTTTTTGCTACTGATGTGTTCCAAGGATGTGTGCTAGAGATTTTTGGTGTAGAGTTTCTTATTGATCTGGTACTGATTGGGACGAGGAATGTCTATGTCATTGTGGGCATGTATTTGTTGAGTCGATTTGGAGCTGTGATCGACTGCGAGTGTCCGTTGGTGACTATACGAGATCCTAATGGGGGAGTGTTTACAGTGTGTGGAGAGGGTACCAGATCTTGTTCAGCCTTTTGCTCTGCTGCCAGGGTGATGCAGAGTCTACAGTAGGGTTGAATGGGTTTTCTAGGATATGTGTCCGATATGCGGGTTGATACCAAGAGACCGTGTTCTTCTATTGAGGTTCTGATGGTGAGAGAGTTTCCGGATGTTTTTTCCCGAGGAGTTATCGGGCGTGCCTCCTAAGAGGCAAGTGGAGTTCTAAATTGATTTGGTTTTGGGAGCAGCGCCTATCGCTAGGGCACCTTATCGCCTTGCGCCACCAGAGGCGTAGGAGTTATGCTCACAGCTCCAGGAACTACTCGGAAAGGGATTTATCAGACCGAGTAGTTAACCGTGGGGAGTGACAATCCTTTTTGTCAATAAAAAGGATGATTCACACTTGATGTGCATTGATTATTGGGAGTTAAACAAGTTGATGGTTAAGAACCGTTATACACTTGCGAGGATCGACAATTTGTTTGATCAGTTTTAGAGGGCTTCTTGGTGTTCCTAGATCTATTTGAGGTCCGGGTATCATTATATGAGAGTTTGCGAGGAGGATATTCATAAGACGGCCTTTAGGACTCATTATGGGCATTGCGAGTTCGTGGTGATGCCTTTTGGGCTCACCAACGCACCAGCGATGTTCATGGATCTCATGAACTGGGTGTGCAGACCCATGTTGGATCGATCAGTGAGCTTGTTCATCGATGATATCTTGGTGTATTCAAGATCCAGAGAGCAGCATGAGGAGCATCTGAGAGAGATTCTTGGGGTTTTGAGATCGGAGAGGTTGTGTAACAGATTCTCCAAGTGTGAATTCTGGTTATGAGAGGTCTAGTTTCTGGGACACCACGTTAATCAGAATGCGATCATGGTCGAGCCGACCAAGATTGAAGCAGTTATGCGATGGGAGGTGCCAAGATCCCCATCAAAGATCAGGACTTTTCTGGGATTGGCCGGCTACTATCAGATATTTATCATAGATTTCTCCAAGATTGTCATCCCCTCACCAGGTTGAGTCAGAAGGGTGTTACTTTTATTTGAGGTCCCGAGCAGCAGGCCTCATTTGAGACACTTTGCCAAAGATTGTGCAAAGCTCTGGTGTTAGCCCTTTCGGAGGGAGTGGACAACTTTCTTGTATACTGTGATGCATCTATATGATAGATGTGCGTGATGTGATGTAGAGGGGGCACGTGATAGCATACGCGTCGAGGTAGTTGAAGCCTCACGAGACGAGGTATCCCACCCACAATCTAGAGTTGGGAGCGGTGGTGTTCATCCTCAAGATCTGGCGCCATTATTTGTATGGGGTTCGATGTACCATATATACGGACCACAAGAGTCTGAAGTATCTCATGGATCAGTGCAACCTAAACATGAGATAGAGGAGATGGTTGGATGTGGTGAAAGACTATGACTGGGAGATCCTATATCATCCAGGAAAGGCTAATGTGGTAGCAGACGCCATGAGTCGTAGATATGAGAGTGATCTGATCTGAGATGTGTGTATGAGAATGATGGTGATGACTCCAGTCTTAGATACCATTTGAGAGGCACAGGTGGAGGCTGTGAGACCGGAGAACCACAAGAATGAGCGGGTGATTGGGCAGGTGTCTGAGTTTGTGATGTACAGTTGTGGGCTTATGACTTTCCGAGGGCGGATTTGGGTGCCATATACAGGCATAACTCAGCGTATACTGATGGATGAGGCGTATATGTTGAGATTCTCGATCCATCCCAGGGTCACTAAGATGAATTTGGACTTGAAAAGGTATTACTGGTGGCCATGTATGAAGAGGAATGTGGCTTTGGTAGTGTTCGATTAGTGTCTAAGTCCATGGCTATATTTGGTATGTACTTGACCCAAGTTGACATGGTCCATTTGGGTTACATGGCATCATGAATTTGGATAGACGAAAATGAGAGAACTAACACTTAAGGTTTGGTAATATATTATAAGTTCTAATATATATAAAATTATTTAATTATTATTGATCAAGAATTAATTTGGAATTAATTAAGTGATCAAAAGGATACTAATTAAATATATGGGTTGATTGTGTAAATCATCCATACATATATAGTGGGTTAATGCTCCATG
This sequence comes from Lactuca saligna, assembly GCF_052625555.1. NCBI lineage: Eukaryota > Viridiplantae > Streptophyta > Magnoliopsida > Asterales > Asteraceae > Lactuca > Lactuca saligna. The sequence continues at coordinate 55,156,584 of NC_136425.1, forward strand.
GATTATCCAGTTAGGCTAAAACCCATAGGATGCTCTATAGATGCTCCATGGTGTTTTTGTACCCATGAATCATGGAAATGAAAGGGAATGACAAGTAGGGCTTATATGGTGTAACCCTAATTGTGACACACTATATAAGAATCTTATTCTTGTCAAAATCGGCCACCATGAGATACTATGAAGGAATGGTGAGGGCTAGCCGATTTCATTAAATGTATCATTTCTCTCTAAGTTATTCAAAGTGCATTTGATGTTGTGTGAAACATTTGAGGTGTCACACTTGGGGCACTAGGCTCTCGAGCTTCATGGAGGTAAGGTACATCAAAAAGGTATGTAGTTCTATTTAGTTTATTATTCAAGTATCAAAAGATTGTATGCTAGTTACGGTAATACCTTGGAATATTCATATTTGCATATATAATAGAGAAAACATAGATCCAAGGTATTTAGGGTTGCATATACACTTAGGAGTGTTAGAATGCTAATAACCCAACAGTGGTATCAGCGCCAAGGTTTGTTTTCTTGTTATATTTTCTTAAATTACTGAAAAATCGAAGGTTTGTGATATCTGGATAGGGGACTCGACGAGTCAAGGGATAAATTCATCCAACTCGCCAAGTTGGTTCATGCACTCGACGAGTTAGACCCCTTGACAACATATCTTCTAGTTTTAAAACCTGTTTTTAAAGTTGTAATGATTATAGTAAACCAATATCAAGGTTAAAATCAACATTTTAAGATTTATGTAGTTTTTGAAATTGTTGATATGGATTGTTCATGCTTATGAGTGTAGGTAGCTCATAGGAATTATTTTCAAAAGTTTTTTTTTTTGTAACCTTATTTTATTAGTTATTTTAGATTAATGAAAAATATGTGTTTGTTGTTTTCAATCCAAATTAATCTAAAAGTTGTTCATAAAATGTGTGTTTGTAACTTGTCCTCAAGTTATATGAAAAGTCACATTTATGAATCTTAAAACTCATAAAAATGTCATAGGTTACAAAAAATGAAGAGTCCTTTTCTTATATATAGTTTTTTATGGCTCCATAACTTGTCCCCAAGTTTTGGATGTTCAAGAATCTCTTCATTAAAAGTTTTTAAAACTGTAATTAAACTCATAAGTTATTAAAATCCAAGAGTTTTGAGTAGTTTCAAAAACTTGCACTCAAGTTATCGAATTTGTAAAGTTTTCCCATGAACACTTTAGTTCCAAGTTAAGCCCTTAGAATTTTAAAAGTTAATATTAAAGCCTTATACTTTATAATATTATAAGCTAATAATATATATATATATATATATATATATATATATATATATATATATATATATATATATATATATATATATATATATATATATGTATAAGAGCAAGTTGTCGTACCATTAGGAGGCCTCATTCATGAAGCCGATCTACAAGGAGGGTGTACGGTTACTACCTATAAAATGGTAGTTTAATGGGTGTCCACTCTCACCCACCGCTTCCTTGACTGGTCGAAGGTTGTTAGCCGATCGGGTAGGACAAGAACTATAATTCTCCATTGATTAAAAGTATTAATGATAAATAGTAAGTGACTAAACTCTTATTAATACCCAATCTTCATTACTTAGGAAAATGTGAATAAGGTGCTAATCCATTAAATTACACTTTGCACTTTGCTTAAGTTGGTTACTGGAGCGTGTGTGGTTAAGCGATACACTAGCTTCATTTAACAAGGTAGGCAAAGGGTGACCTAATACTTATCATAGTATCGATGGAGGGTGTGTGGGTAACCAACACATCGATTAAGGAGTAAATATTAAGGGTAGCAAGTGATTTGCATGGTTACTTCACACTTTGTTTTGTGATCCTCGACATCCCAATCACAAAACCTGAAGGGCACACTCGAGATTGAAACATGCCATTGAACAGTTCAATGAATCTCAAAAGATCTAGGAGTTTCAAATCCAAGTAAAACCTAATTAAATTATTTTGTATTCATGGTGGAAATTGGTGAATAGTCATTCACCTACCTTCAAATATTTATAGCTTGGACTACGACATCGATCTTCCAAGTTATAAAAATATTTTGTTGGGTCCTAGCCTCAATATTTCATATTGGGTGTTATATTAAGGACTTTATATCAACTATCTTGAATATCTCCGTAAAAGATGTCTGGTTCAGACATCTATGATCTTACCAAGTCTCTTGAAACTTCACCTCCTTCACCTCCTCCAATTATTCTCCCTTACCCACAAGTTGAAGGTCACTCCAGCCCTAATGGCAAGCCAGGTCTATGTGTGCTCACATCTTGGTGATCAATTCAAATATTGACAAGCCGAGAGAGTTTGGTGTAAATGTCTTAAGAAAGTTGGATGTTCAATCACTTTCTAGGTTACATAGTGAGTTACCTTTGGGAATACTATGAAACAGACTATGACATGACCCTTAATGATCTTCTCTATTTGCTTGGTACTTATGAATCAACAATGATTTGGAGCTTTGGTAAAGAAAATTTGATTAGTAGATCAACTTTCCAAACCTTTAATGGACATTGACAATGGTTTCATTGGATACCCAATAAAAGCTTTCTCTTCCCAATGGAAAGGGACCGGCCATAGTCAACTCGATTGACCAAATGGTAAAGAGAAAGGCTAATCCTAAGATTGTCCCATGTACCATTCCTAAGGGGTCCATATGGTTCTATTTCCAAAAGGAAACAACATTGGTTGCAAAGCTTCCAAATTTACCTGAAAGATCATAAGGATGGTAAAGTCAATAAGTTTGACTCTACTTCAGGTAAAGTCCACTATCTAACTCGATTAAGTTTCTATTCTGATATTCTTATTACATGATGTGACTGGGTCACATGTTGATGTTTTAAGAATCAAAGAAAAAGTGAAGGAAACTTAAAGAAAGAGTATGTTGAATCTTATCGTGAAGATGGATTTCTATCGCATGATCGAAGATCGGATTCTTGAGCTACTCTTAGGAGTTCTGATATATTGCTAGGAAACTGTTGGGTTTTGAGCATTCTAACACTCCTATGGTGTACATGCAACCCTAAATACCTTGGACCTATGTTTTCTCTATTATACATGCAAATATCAAATTTCAAGGTATTGTTCTAACTAGCATAATATAAAGTACACATAATATAAGTTCTAGTAGAACAACTTACCTCTTGTTTGGTGCTTGATTTCATGGAGCTCAAGAGCCTAGTACCCAAAGTCTGACACCTCAAATGGTTCACACAACATCATGAACACTTGGAATAACTTGAGAGAAAGTAGAACACTTCTAAAATCGATTTTCCCTCACTTGTTCTACTAGTGGCCGATTTCTTCAATAATAAGATCATTATATAGTTAGTCACAATTAGGGTAAACCCTAATTGTCATGGCTTTCCATTTCCTTGGATCCATGGTTTCAAATACACCATGGATCATCCTATGGGTTTTAGCCCAACTTGATAATCTATGAAGCATTAACCCACTATATAAGTATGGATGATTTACACAATAAACCCATATATTTAATTAGTCTTCATTTGATCACTTAATGCTAGATTAATTCATGATCAATACTAACTAAATAATCTTATTAATATACTAGAACTTATAATATATTAATAAACCTTAAGTGTTATTTCTCCCATTTTATTCTATCCAAATGCATGATGCCATGCAACCCAAATGGACCATGCCGGGTCAGGTCAAGTATATACCAATTATAGTTATGGACCTAGACACTAATCTAACAGTCTCCAACTTGGATAAGTCTAAAAACTATTATTTCAAGTACACCTTCACAACCTGACCAGCAATCATAGCTCTTAAAAGTTGTTGTCGAACTCTAAACAAATTAATGATGCGTCCATTAGATAAGTGAACATATATTCCTCCAATTTAGATATCATATAGACTGAGACATGGATTATAATCATTCTCTCTATCCATTTGTTGTTTCCCGATTTTTGATTTATGACGTGGACTAATTAAACAAATCAAATCAGTCCAGGCTGGGCCGAGCACTTACATTTTTTCATCACTAAATCATCGAGGGGCCCACAGATATCGTTTTTATTCCTTTGAGGGTAAAAGGAATTGATAAACTTCGACTCATATGCTTGTACTGACTACTTGTTGAATCATACACAAAGGCATGTTTTATGACATGGAGTTACCAATGCATTTTCTTGCAATCAATGTATAACCAAGTCATAGTCAACAACTCATATCTCTAGGTTTGAAGAATATAAGATATAATCGTCTCATGATCACTCGTGATAAAATCCAGAAGTGATTCAAATGAGCGTGGGTTGAATCCAATACTCAGGCCTTATAAGTACTCATGAATGTTGCATCAACCATTGCTATGTCTAATGCACATTAGACAAATCATACAAGCCAAATTCATGATAGTCTTGATTCATATCTACTTTCAACATATGACCGACTGTGGATGGTTTGAATAACTCAGTCATTCGGGAAGAATGACCTAGTTATTCTTAAAGTAAAAAACATGCAAAGTGAAACAAAAAAAATAATACTAATCTTGTATGGCCTCAACACTTTGAGTGTAATAAAACACCTTTATCTAAGCACCATATGGATTACTCATTATTTATGTTTCTATTAATCAACTTAATAGTTGAATTAAAATAGTAGTGATGCCATGCTCCAAGCATGCACACCATGGTTGTCTAAACAATAGCTATGCCACACTCCAAGTATGCACAGTACGTTTATATATGGTCCTCTCTTTGTGAAACAAATTGATTAACAACAATTCAATGATGCTTACATCACAATTCCAATCCATATTGAAAATTTAAGAATACCAAACTCTTTCCATTTACTATAATATATTAGAATCTAAACTTATATGCAATGATCCCCTTGTAATGACTATGCACAAAGTCATAAAGACTTGGCAACAGCCATTACAGGGTATTCCAATGGAAAGCAATTCCATCGAAAGGAAATCCCAAATTCAATGTACATTCCTTTGAACATCCTTCTTTGCATTATGTTTTCTAATCTTACAACGATTCAAAGAATAACTTTCACATGTGGAAACATTTCCATATTGCCACTTTGATTATCACTTCTGAACAAGAGTTGCCTCTTTTTAGGGTATGTCAATATGGTCCTTAGTCTAAACTTCCTATTGTCCATGAGTAACCAATCTTTGGAAAACCTCAAATTGTCCTCGACAATTGCTTAATCATTTTAGTTATATTCAATTCTAATCCTTTTCCCTTCTTAATGCCCTTAGCATTTGGAAAATTTAGAATGGATAAATATTATAGCACATGTAATCGATCCTATACCAAAAGCATATGGGACACGATTCATGCTTTAATATTTTGTTTGCCATGTTCTCATAATTCGAACTATGAAGAGGGATTCCGTAATCATAATCAGATTTTTTTTGAGAATGTACCATATACAAAATTTCCTTATGCTGAACCATTCCAACATAACATTCAAATATATTCTTGACTAAAGCTGATTAAAATCTCACTCTAAGCTTGTAGAGTGGAAATGAAGTATAAAATCCACTCCCTTAATTATAGGAAGACAACTTTACAAAGTGAATTGAAACTTTTGTTTTCTATAATTAACATTGCTAACTTGAAACATAATCATCATGCTCCCACTAGCTTTGACATGTACTCAGAAATCAGCTGGACTTCTAGAAAAAACAATACTTTATTAACTTTCTTACCAATGTTCAGATTTTTGATACGAGATGCTTTGATAAGACCTTATCAAGATCATACACCTTTCCTTAGATAGCTCACATGTTTTTCTAGACCTTTTGCCATTCTCACTAATTAGTGTGTTGGTTAGCCACACACACTCCACTAACGACATGAGAATGCAAATATCACAAATGCTATCAACTTCAAATCGGTTTATTGAAAGCGTTTCCTCACCATCATTTTCATGAATCGAGGATAAACCTTATGACACTTAGATTTTTATGGTGTATGCGTTCCTATCGATGTGAATTTTTCATAATCATAGACACATGACTCAGTTAGTGACAAACCCAAACTCATATGGACTATACTAGTTCAATCTTAATTTCTTGCAACCCGTCAGCACAAGGGCCTACCATTGCTTCCAAGTTACAAACCTCAAGTCGTGGGCTAGTGATCAACAATACTCTTGACTAGTTCTTGAAACTTTCTCAATACTCCCACTGTCCTCTTGACATATAAGATTCTCTTGTCAAGAAGCATTCCTTGACAAAACAAATATTCAAGAGTTAGTGTGGATTCTCATCAAGTTAAACACTTCTCACAATTGGTCTTAGTTGGTCTTTGTTTTATCCAAAACATCACAACTTACCAATCTAAAATGTACAAGAATAGGAAACATGTTACTCTACATTTGACAAGTGTTATGAACTTTCTAAATATTATGTCACTCAAGGTTCAATCTTGGAGTATGACTCTAAGATTTGATTTTGGAACGAAGTATGATTTATCTTTTGATTTAACCATCTCCACAATTCATGATTCCTGTCCTTAGCCAACAAATACACTAAGGTGTCCTCAGAGGATAAATTGTGACATGTTTTTATAATCACTAAAATAATCATAAAACAAGATACTCAAGTACTCTCCCATCTCTTCAGATCGGAGAAACTTTTATCTTCCTGCCTTATTTGTTTCTTCTTATTCGTTCTGTCATACATTGAAACCTTTCCAATGATTCATAATTACTCTTAAACTTGTAAGCATAACCATATTTACTAAACTTTAGTAAATCATGACGAATTGTCTTTGTGGTGGACCTGATCAGCATACACCCAAGTGTTGCCGATCCCTTTGTCCTTCACTTGACTCACATATACATGTGAAAAAGGAATTAGTCTTAACTTCCCAAAGATAAAAAATTCTCATTCATCATACATTACAAGTCGCACGATTCCAAGTTTCTATCAAACTAAAGCTTGGGTGATGAGAATCTTTCCTTATTTGGTAAATTATGACACTACCACAAATGAAAGAATCAAATCCATTTACCAAGATTGCTTATCAATGGAAACATATAAACAACAATTTTTCACAAATGTCATTGTAAGGATACTTAAGAAAATAAATAAAACAAAAATTTTCTTTTATTTTAAAACTTGCAGAAAAACTTATCCTTACAATGCAAATACATATGATAACTTGTTGTTATCTATTCCTAAGAAATATTTCATAACTCTTATGTAGCGGCTCAAAATTCTGGTCATCGAACCAAGCGATCAAAATCAACACACTCTTTCTTTAAGCTTCATTTGATTCTTCCAATGCATAAAAATGCAATTACGTTGAATTTTGTATTAAGAATCTCCAAATAGGATCTTAATAGAGTTAGATAATGGACTTTACCTATAGTAGAGTCAAACATTTGACTATACTATCCTTATGGACTTTTAGGTAAATTTGGCACTTCGTAACCAATGCTCCTTCTTTTGGCAAAAGAACATATGGACTCTTTGGAAATGGTATATGAGACTCTCACAGACTTAGACTTTCTCCTTACCATTAGGTCAAACAACTTGACCATGGCCAATCCCTTTCAATTGGGAAGAGAAAGTTTTTCTGGACTTCCAATGTCACCAATGTCAATGTCCAAATAGGTTTGGGAAGTAGATCTTCCAATCTAATTTGCTTTACCAGTGCTCTAAATCATTGTTGATTCAGCATCATCAAGCAAATAGGTAATATCATTAAGGGTCATGTCATGATTTGTCATCAGGGAGTGACTGAAGAACCAAGTCAACAGCCAGCTACCTCGAGACTCCGACACCCGACTCTCCCGGCTTGTCAATATGTGACATAACCTCTAAGATGTAGGCACATATAGACTTTGCTTGCCAATAGGGATTGAATGACTTAGAGCTTATCAATTCTTGAAACTTGTGGGATAAGGAGATTTATTGGAGGAGGTGGAGGTAGTGAAGTATGATTTTCAGTCCCACTAATGCACAACAAAGGGATTGATCTTTCACCTTGGTTGGCCTTTGGGATATCATCTTCATTAGGAAGCTTGTTCCTAAAGATTTGGAAAGACCATAGCTGTCTAAACTAGATATCTATAATGGGAGGAATTCAAGTTAGTTGATTTAAAGTCCTTAATATAACACCCAATATGAAATACTAAGGCTTAGATCCATCAACCTATTTATAACTAGAAGAGGGATGTCGTAATCCGAGTTATAAAATAGTTGAAGGTAGGTAAATGACGATTTACCAATTTCCAACATGAAAAATGAAACATAATTAAGTTTTAATTGGATTTGAAACTCCTAGATCTTTTGAGATACATTGAACTTTCAATGGCATGTTTGAATCTCTATTGTGCCCTCTCAAGTTTGTGACTGGGATGCCGAGGATCACAAACAAGGTGTGAATAACCATGCAAATTGACTTGGTATCCTTAACTTAATAACCTAATCGATTTGCGGTTAACCACACATGCTCCACCGATCTATAATAAAGTCAAGTTACCCTTTGCGACTCTTACTAGTCCTTATTAGTGTGCCGGTTAACCACACACGCTCTACTAACGACTTGGTAAGGTACAAAGTGTAATTTCATGGGTTTGCACCTATTTCACATTTTACTAAGCGACTAAGATTGGGAATTTATAAGTATTTAGTTACTTAGTATTTATCATTATACTTGTAATGAAGGGAGAATTATAGTCCTGTTAAACCCGTTTGGCTAACTACCCTCCACCAGTCAAGAAATTAGTGGGTGAGAGTGGACACCCATTAAACCGTCTTTTTATAGGCACTAACCTTATACCCCCTTATAGACCGGCTTCGTGAATGAGGTTTACTAATGGTAAGATTGAATTTATCTTATATATATCTATATAATTAAAATTATAATAATAGTATAAGTGTGTATTTTAAACACTTTAATTAATTTAATGAAGTTCATAAAGGTTGAATTTTAACCTTTTAAAATTCTAGGGTTTGGAATTGAAGTGTACATCGGGTGACTTTAAAAATTCCAAAACTTAAGGGCAAGTTTTGAAACTATTCAAGACTTTCATTTCATAAATTATGAGTTTAATGTACATTAAAATGAAGACTCTTAATTTTTATGTAACTCCTTATCTTTTAATATCAATTTTGAAGGAAGTGACTTTTCAACATCCATAACTTGAGGACAAGTTATAGAGTCATAAAACCATTTAATGGAAAAAACTCTTCATCTTTTATGTAACCTATGACACATTTATGAGTTTTAAGATTCATACATATGACTTTTCGTATAACTTGAAGTTAAGTTACAAAAACATATTTTATGAAATAACTCTAGATTAATTTGGATTGAAAACAACTAAAACACAATTTTTTTTCATTAATCTAAACTAACTCTTAAACAATGTAACACGAAAAACTTTTGGTAATCCATAACTTGAGGAAAAGTTATGGAGTTCATACAATTTCATTAAGATCAAGAATTATACTAACAAACAATTTGCACATAATTCCTATAATCCACCAAAAATCATAAACATGAACATTCATAATCAACATTTTTCCAGAATTACATAAACACATATAAAACTTGAAACATTAATATAGCATTGAAATTGGTTAAACATAATGATTACCACATTAAAAACAAGTTTTATAAGTCCATAAGAGTCAAATGTAATGATTCTAGACCAACTCCAGCACCAAAACTGGAAGATATGTTGTTTGGGGGTCCAACTCGTTGAGTGCACAAACCAACTCGGTGATTTGGATTAATTTAAACTTGGACTCGTCGAGTCCCTTCATTGACTCGGTGAGTCTACTGCGCAGACAACACCAAAATTCGATTTTCAGCCAATTTGCATAAAATATAAGTGAAAACAAGCCTAGGCTCTGATACCAGTGTAGGGTTTTGAGCATTCTAACACTCCTATGGTGTACATACAACCCTAAATACCTTGGATCTATGTTTTCTCTATTATATATGCAAATATCAATTTTTAAGGTATTGTTTTAACTAGCATAATATAAAGTACACATAATTTAAATTCTAGTAGAATTACATACCTCTTGTTTGGTGCTTGATTTCATGGAGCTCAAGAGCCTAGTGCCACAAGTGTGACACCTCAAATGGTTCACACAATATTACGAACAATTGGAATAACTTGAGAGAAAGTAGAACACTTCTAAAATTGGTTTACCCTCACTTGTTTCACTAGTGACCGATTTCTTCAATAATAAGATCATTATATAGTTAGTCACAATTAGGGTAAACCCTAATTGTCATGGCTATCCATTTCCTTGAATCCATTGGTTCAAATACACCATGGAGCCTGCATGGAGCATCCTATGGGTTTTAGCCCAACTTTATAATCCATGGAGCATTAGCCCACTATATAAGTATGGATGATTTACACAATCAACCCATATCTTTAATTAGTCTTCTTTTAATCACTTAATTAATTCTAGATTAATTCTTGATCAATATAAATTAAATAATCTTATTATTATTTTAGAACTTATAATATATTAATAAACCTTAAGTGTTATTTCTTTCATTTTAGTCTATCCAAATGCATGATGCCATGCAACCCAAATGGACCATGCCAGGTCGGGTCAAGTATATACCAATTATAGTTTTGGACTTAGACACTAATCCAACAGAAGCATGTAAGAGCATAGTTTTCATTTAAAGTTGCATTGTAAGAAAAAGTTTTTTCTGCATTTTATAAATAGATAAAAGTTTGTTTTACTTTATTTTATATCTCCTAGCAATGACATTTATGAAAAGTTGATGTTTGTATGTTTCTAGCAATATTGAAAAAAATATGAATTTGACTCGTTCATTTGTGGTAGTGTCTAAATTTACCAAATAAAGAAAGCTTCTTATCATCCAGGTTTTTAGTTGGATAGAAACTTGGAATCATACAAGTTGTATAGTATGATGAATGAGAACTTGTAGCTTTGGAAAATTAAGACTAATTCCTTGTTCACATGTATATGTGAGTCAAATGAAGGACTAAAGGATCGAGTACACATTCATGTGCACTGATCAAGTCCACCACAAAAAGATCTATAAGACTATTCGTCATGATTTACTAAAGTTTAGTAAATATGGTTACACTTACAAGTTTAAGTGTAATTCTCATACATTGGAAAGAATTTCGATATATGGTAGAACGAATGAGAACAATGAAATTAGGCAGAAGGATAAAAGTTTCTCAACTCTAAATAGATAGGAGAGTACTTTAGTATTATTTAAGAGTAAAAGTATCCTACTCTTTTACATTTGAAGTTGGCAAGTTGTGATGTTTTGGATAAAACAAAAACCAACTAAGACCAATTGTGTGAAGTGTTTGTCTTGGTAAAGAATCCAAACTATCTCTTGAATATTTGGCAAGTGAATCTTATGTGTTAAGAGGATAGTGGGAGTCTTAAAGATCCTGAAAGGATAATCAAGAATAAAAACCTGTAAGTTTATCGCTAGCACACGACGTGAGGGTTATAACCTATCGTGTTGACATATTTCTATTTTTGAGCCCATTTCAGTTAAAGTTGGCTTTGCATATGAGTTCTTAGAGTTCTCAATTGGTTGGATAAAAACTTTGAAGCAATGGCAGGACCTTGAGCTGCCAGGTAGCAAGAAATTTAGATTGATTTTAGTCCATATGAGTTTGGATTTGTCATCATCCTTGTATTGTGACTATGGTTTTGAGAATTCACATGGATAACACCACATACACCATAAAATCTAAGGGTCATAAGGTTTCTCTCTAATTCATGAAAATGATGGTGAGGAAACATTTCCACCAAGTAGATTTAAAGACGATAACAAAGATCTAAACAATTGAGACTATGATTACGACATCCCTTTTCATAGTTCTAAAATTCATTATACACACATGTGAGCTATCTAAGATAAGGTGTATGATTTTGATAAAGTCTTATCAAAGGAATCTCGTATCAGAAATCTGAACTTTGGTAAGAAAATTAATAAAGTATTGACTTCTAGAAGTCCAGCTGTTTTCTGATACATGACAAAGCTAGTGGGAGCATAAGTGTTATGCTAATAAGCATCATGTTAGTGGGAGCATGATAATTATGATAAGTATTGAAATTTGGAAATGTTATTTATAGAAAACAAAGTTTCAATTCTTGAAGTTGTTGGGGTTAGAAAAGCTGTTTTGCTATAATTAAGGGAGAGGATATACTTCATTACAATTATAAAAGCTTAGATTGAGATTTTAATCACCTTTAGTCTATATATATATATATATATATATATATATATATATATATATATATATATATATATATATATATATATATATGAATTTTATGTTGGAATGGTTCAACATAAGTAAATTCTATATATTGCGTTCTCAAAATTTGATTATGATTACGACATCCCTCCTCATAGCCAAATTTGGAGAACATGGCAAATAAAATTTTTATAGCATTGATCGCGTCACATATGCTTCGGGTATAGGATTGATTACGTGTGTTATAGTATTTATCCTTTCTAAATTTTCCAAATGTGTGGGGCATTAAGAAGGGAAAAGGTCTAGAATTGGATATGAACAAAATGATTATGCAATTGTCAAGGACAATCTAAGGTTTACCAATGATTGGTTGCTCAGGGACAGTTGGAGGTATAATGTTAATTTTTGGAAGGACCATATTGACATATTCTGAAAAGAGGCAACTCTTGTTCAACATTTATAGTCAAAATGGCAATATGGGAAGGAGGAAGTTGTTCAATAAATCTTTGTAAGATTAGGAAACTTAATGCAAAAAGGATGTTTCCAAGGACTCGATCTCCTTTGGAATGCTCTGTAATGTTTGTTGTCAAGTCTTTGTGACTTTGTGCATAATCATTACAACAGGATCAATTCATATAACTTTAGAATCTAATAGATTTCGGTAAATGGCATGAATTTGGAATTCCTGCATTTGCGGTAAGGATTCAGGACTGTGAAATGAGAATCATTGGAGTTATGTTCAATAGATATAGATCACAAAGTAAGGATCCTAGACAAACATAGAGTGCATACTTGGTGTATGGCAAAGCTATTATTTAGAAGAACATAGTGTACATGCTTGGAGCATGGCACAACTATTGTTTTAATTCAAGTATAAAGTTGATAGTTTGAAAAAGTATGCAATGAATAATGTGTAATCCATATGGTGATAAATAAAAGATGTTTTAGTTATATTCATAAGTTCTGAGACCATATTAGATTCAAGTATTCTTGTGTTTCATTTTGCATGTTTTGACTTCCAGAATAACTAAGTTATTCAAACCATCGACAGTCGGTCATATGATAGAAATAGATATGAATAAATACTATCATGGGTTCGCTTCTAGAGGACTAAGATGTTGGACAAAGTGGTTCTACAATACTCATGAGTGCTCATATGTTCTGAGTATATGATTCAACCCACGCTCATTAGAATCACTTCATGGATTTTATCAAGAGTGATCATGAGACGATAATATAGTATATTCTTTAAACCTAGAGATATGAGTTGTTACTATGAGTTGGTTATTTATTGATCACATGAAAACACATTGCTAACTTGATGTTATAAAACATGCCTTTGTGTGTGATTCAACAAGTAATAGAACAAGCCATATGAGTCGAAGTTTATCCATTCCTTTTACTTCGGGATAAAAGTGATATCTCTGGGCCCCTAGATGATTTAATGATGACACATGTGAGTGCTTGGCCAAGCAAGGACTGATTTGATCTGTTCAATCAGTCAGTCGTCATAAATCGGAAATTGGGAAACAACAAACGACCAGAGAGAATGATTATAATCCATGTCTCAGTCCATATGATATGTAGAATGGAGGAATATATGATCCCTTATCTAATGGACAAGTCATTGACAATGGTCAGAGTTCATCAACAAGTTCAGAGTTCGACAACGGCTTTTGAGAGCTACGATTGCCAGTTAGGTTTTGAAGTCATACTCAATAATAGTTTTAGACTTATCCAAGTGGGAGACTTTTAGATTTATATCTAAGTCCATAACTATATTTGCTATGTACTTGACCTAACTCGGCATGGTCCATTTGGGTTGCATCGCATCATGCATTTGGATAGACTACAATGAGAGAACTAACACTTCAGGTTTGGTAATATATTATAAGTTCTAATATATTAATAAGATTATTTAATTAGTATTGATTAAGAATTAATTTGGAATTAATTAAGTGATCAAAAGGAGACTAATTAAATATATGGGTTGATTGTATAAATCATCTATACTTATATAGTGGGTTAATGCTCCATGGATTATCAAGTTGGGCTAAATCCCATAGGATGCTCCATGGTGTTTTTGAACCCATGGATCATGGAAATCAAAGGCCATGACAATTAGTATTTACATGGTGTAACCCTAATTGTGACACACTATATAAGCATCTTATTCTTGTCAAAATCGGCCACCATGAGAGACTATGAAGGACTGGTGAGGGCTAGCAGATTTCATGAAGTGTATCATTTCTCTCGAAGTTATTACAAGTGCATTTGATGTTGTGTTAACCATTTAAGGTGTCACACTTGGGGCACTAGGCTCTCGAGCTTCATGGAGTTAAGCTACATCAACAAACTATGTATTTATATCTAGTTTATTATTCAAGTATCAAAAGATTGTATGCTAGTTAGTGTAATACCTTGGAATATTCATATTTGCATGTATAATAGAGAAATCATAGATCCAATGTATTTAGGGTAGCATGTACACTTAGGAGTGTTAGAATGCTCATAACCCAACAGGTAGTTAAGAGGTATTGACTTGCCTGCTGGTAAAGGTAGAGCACCAGCCTCCACATGGTCCATTTCAGCCTCTGGAGATTCCCTAGTGGATGTGGGAACATATTTCTATAGACTTTATCACCATGTTACCTAGGACTGCGTGTGGAGTTTACATAGTTTGGGTGATTGTGGACTGGATGATGAAGAGCGCTCACTTCCTCGTCATTAGTGAGAGTTCATCTGCAGAGAGATTGGCCGAGATTTATGCGAGGGAGGTGTTAGCTCGGCATGGATTGCCGACCTTGATAGTGTCAGATCGAGACCAGCGCTTTACCTACAAATTCATAGAAGAGATTTGATGAGTTGGGTACCCGGTTACACTTCAGTACCACATACCTTCCGCAGATAGACGGGTAAAGAGAGAGAGAGAGGATGATTCACACACTTGAGGACATGTTGCGTGCATGTGTTATGGATTTCGGAGGTATTTGGGATGCTTATTTTCCTTTGGCAGATTTTTCTTACAACAATAACTATCGTTCGAGTATTGGTATGCTTCCCTTTGACCTTCTTTATAGGAGAAAGTGTCGGACCCCCATATTTGGGGGAGAGGTGGGGCAGTGAGTGATGGTTGGCACTGAGATAGTGCTGAAGATGAGTTAGGAGATTCAGCAGGTAAGATAGAGGTTACTGACGGCCCATATTCGCTAGAAGATTTATGCGGAAGAGCAACGATCCGAGATGGAGTTCCAGGCCATAGATTTTATTGTCGTGAAGGTATCCCCTATGAGAGGGGTGATCTGATTCAGGAAACGGGGCAAGCTGGGGCCCCGATACATTAGTCCTTTCAGAGTGACCACAGGAGTAAGGTAGTTTACCAGCTGGAGCTACCTATAGAGTTGAGTTAGATCCATAACACCTTCCACGTGTCTCGGCTGAGGAAGTTTGTAGGCAATGAGACGGGAGTGGTGCCATTAGAGGACATTCAGGTGGACGCAAACCTGAATTACATTGATAAACTGATTGTGATCGTGGATCGAAAGGTGAAGGTTCTGAGGAACAAAGAGTGACCCTAGTTCAGGTCCAGTGGCAACATCATAAAGGGTGTGAATTAACTTGGGAGCCAAAATCCGAGATGCAATAGCAGTACCTAGAGTTATTTCCAGAGCATGACTTCGAGGGTGAAGTCTAATTCTAGCTGTGGAGAATTGCAACAATCGTGCTTCCAGGTATTATGTTTATTTATGTTTTGAGGACTATTGACTTACTCGACGCATTGGTGCTACAACTCATCAAGTAGGGTCAAGATGTGTCACGTAGATTAATGATCTACTCGACGAGTTTGAGAGCCGACTCGCCAAGTTGACATCAGGAAGAGAAACACTAAACCCCCGGGTTTGGGGCCCATTTAAGGGCACTTATAGCCTTATTTGCGGTTCATCAACTATTTACCTTCACTGAGAGAAAACCCTAATCGGTGAGTTCACTCAGCATATTGCACATTTTTTAGTTTTTCCAACAAGTTTGCATCAAGTATCAAATAAACAAGCCTAGGCTCTGATACCACTGAAGGGTTTTCAGCATTCTAACATTCCTAAGGTGTACATGCAACCCTAGAAACCTTGGATCTATGTTTTACTAAGATACATGAAAATTTGATTTTCCAAGGTTCTTAACCTAACTAGAATGGCATGGGGAGCTTTTAAACATAATAGCTAGTAGAAGAACATACCTTTTGTTGTTTGGATTCCTTGAGAACCTCGTGAGCCTAACACCTCAATGGTGATGCCTCAAATGTCTCACACAACACCACAACACTTGGAATAACCTTGAGAGAAGTTCACTAACACTCAAAATTCAGCTAGCCCTCTTTTAGTTGCTTGTAGTACCGATTTTGCTAGTTATGGGGTCTTTATATAGTTGCATCACAAGTAGGGTTACACCATGTAAACACTAATTGTCATGGATTTCCATATTCCATGATCCATGGGTTTATAACCTCCATGGACTATCCATGGAACACCTTATGGGTTTAGCCCAATTCATATAAACCATTGATCATTAGCCCACTATACAAGAATGGATGATTTACACAATCAACCCCAAATATTTAATTAGCCTCTTTTTTATCACTTAATTAATTCTTTGATTAATACTAATTAAATAATATTATTAATATATTAAAACTTGTAAAATATTTATAATCCATAAGTGTCCTTTCTCTCATTTAATGTATCCCAGTGTAGCAATGCCATGCAACCCAAATGGACCATGCCAACCGAGTCAAGTACATTCCATAAATAGTTATGAACTTAGACACCTAATCCTACAATCTCCCACTTGGATAAGTCTAATAATTATAAATTTAAGAATGACTTCAGGAACCGATCAGCAATCGTAGCTCTTTCAAGGTCTCGCAAAACTGAGATGATGATGATACGCCACTTAAGATAAGTGATCATATAATCCTCTATTCAAGATATCAGCCGGAAAAATACATGGAACAAAGTATTACTAATCGTCCATCAGTTTGTTTCCCGATTTCCGATTTGTTTGACATAGAACTTAGTTAAACACATAAATTTAGTTCTGACCGAGTTCGATACATAGGTAAAACAAATCATCGAGGGGCCCAGATATCGCTTCTAATCCAAGAAGGAACAAATAAACTTTGACTCATATGCTTATTCTACTACTCGTTGAATTATACACAAAGGCAAGTTTTATAACATCGAGTTGCCAATGCGTTTTTGTACAATCAATGTATAACCAACTCATAGTCAACAACTCATATCTCTAGGTTTGAAGACTTATATGATATTACCATCTCATGATCACTGGAGATAAATTCCATGAAGTGATACAAGTGAGCGTGGGTTGAATCCAATACTCAGAACATATGAGTACTCATGAGTGTTGTATCTGTTGGAATAGTATCTAAGGCTGCCAATATATTAGGCAAGTATTTGACCTGATTGTGCATGGTCCTTTTGGGTTGCCTTCACCATTGCAACTTGACATGGTGATTTATTATGAGAGAATAAATATTATTAATATATTATGAGAATAATATAAGGAATAATAATATTATTATTTGATTAATATAAGTCATAAATTAATTAGGAATTAATTTGGTGACTTAAAGAGATTAATTAAATAAGAGGGTATAAACTGTCAATTGTTTGATAGTTACACTTTGGGCTATATATATTTTAAGGATAAGGGGTGGACGATTTCTAGGGCTAAGGATAGCCATAAAATCTTCCAAGGCTTATCATGGAAAGGATTGGGATTGCTTAGGGTTTAAGTGACCCAATGAGGGTTTAAGGGTGAAACCGTAGGAGCTTACAAGTATAAATAGACCTCTTGCGGTGGGGAAATCGGCACCTGTGTCTTTGGAAGAACCCTGGCCGATTTTTGTCCTCTCTCCTCTTCCTCAAATCATCCTCCTTGCTAGTTGGTATTTTTAAGCCATTATAGGAGTGACATTTGTGACTCTAGAGCTCCAAGAATAAGAAGATCAAACAAGTGTTTCAAGGTAAACTTCTAACTCTGATTTTGTATTATTCTTATACCTTATTAGCCATTAGAAGTCTTGGATTCAATGCATGTTTAATTAGAGAAACCTAGATCCAAGCATTACGGTTTGCATGTGCACATAGGAATGTTTATATGGCTAAAACCCATCAGTGGTATCAGAGACTAGATTGGTTTCTATTAAATTGATGCATGGTTGTTTGTTTCTTGCTTGCAACATTCAAATTTTTTGGATCTGAGTGTTGGACTCGGCGAGTCCAATTGGGTACTCAACGAGTCCGAGCGTCAGGAAGAGCAAAAATCGGGATTTTTTGATATTTATCTTAATGAAACTTGCATTTATCATATTAGATCAACCTAAATCCGATTTTTGATATATATGACTATATGCTTTATCTAATTGAAGATGTTTATTATTTAATAAAATATTTAATTTCCTTATGTGATAATTATTAGTTATTTTGATTAAATTGGTAAAATGTTTTGCATGAAATCATAAATACATCAAATATGGATAATTATGTGATTAATTGTTAATTGAGATTGTTTGTTATTTGATCCTTTATGCTTTGAAATTTATGTTTTGTGATTAAAAGTTTAATTTAGACAATTTAAATTTCAAACCCTAGAATTTTAAAAGTCTGAAATTCAACCCTATACTAATATAATATTACAAGATTAATATCTATATATATGTATAACTAAAATGCTAGTCTTACAATTAGTAGGCCTCATTCACGAAGCCGGTCTATAAGGTGGGTATATGGTTGCGGCCTATAAAATGACGCTTAATGGGTGTAGACTCACACCCACCGCTTGCTTGATCGGTGGAGGGTCGTTAGCCGAACGGATAGGATAGGGCAACCTCATCCTTTCATTAAAAGTATAATATGAAATACAAAGTAACTACATGTTTTCAAAAATTTCCCAATCCTAGTTACTTTAGCAAAAGTGAATTGATGCAATCCCATGAAATTACACTTTGCACCTTACTAAGAAGTTAGTGGAGCATGTGTGGTTTACCGGCACACTAATTGGTTCTAAGCGAAGGTGGCAAAGGGTGATTCATTGTTTATCATAGTTCGATGGAGCGTGTGTGGTTTACCAGCACATCGAATAGGTGATCGTTACAATGATGGCACCATGTGAATTTGCATGGTAATTCACACCTACTTTGTGATCCTCGGTATCCCAGTCACAAACGAGAGGGGCATATCGAGATTTAAACATGCCATTGAAAAGTTTAATGAATCTCATCCAAACCTAGGAATTCTCAATACATTGAAAACTTAAAGTTATGTTTTCATGGTGGAGAATTAGTGAATCGTCATTCACTTACCTTCAAATTGTTTTCATGTTAGATTACGACATCCCTTTTCTAATATGTAAATGTTGTTGTTGGATCCTAGCCCAAATTTTCTTATTGGGTGATAATTAGGGATCCAAGTTCTAATCTATCTTTGTCCTTTCTATTTGTAGATGTCGAACGCGAACAACGTTGCTGCTAGCTCGTTTACATTGATGAGCCTTTTCCAAAAGGTGACTTTCGATGGAACGAACTTTGGCGAATGGATAAGATACATTCGCACGATCGCTCGCTACGAGGACAAGGAGTATGTCCTCGATGAGAAGCTCGAGAAGATCAATCCTGAAATCGCTACTCCGGCTGAAATCACCGCCTTTGAAACTCATAAGTGTGATGCAACGAAGGTTCATTGCATTATGATAGCCACTATAAACTCCGAATTCCAAAAGTCCTACGAGGACATGTATCCGTACGAAATGCACCAAGACTTGTTGGAGAGATACCATCAAAATGCGAGACAAGAGCGTTACGATATTTTCACTAACATGATTTCCACCAAAATGGGTCATGGAGAATCTCTAACCATGCACCTACAAAAGATGCAAAGGTATGCTGATCGTCTTCGCAAGTTAAATGTTGACTTTGGGGAAGACTTAGCAATCGACATGGTGCTTCACTCATTGCCTCCGTGTTACAACCAATTTAGAAAGACCTACCACATGAACAAAGAAGAGGTCACCCTAAGTAAGCTCCAAGGTCTCCTTAGGGTTGCTGAGAGCAATCTCAAGGACAAGTCCGTTGCACCTACTCCCAATCCACCCGCTGCTCCTGTTTTGGCCATTGGCCAACAAAGAGGCAAGAAGAGGAAGGCTCCGTCTAAGAGCCACCGCAATTGAAAGTCCCGAGATGGTTCCTCTTCTAGTACGACAAAATTTGATCCCGCTAAGCCTACTTCTAACCCAAAGGAGGCAGAGTGCCACCATTGCCATAATATAGGGCATTGGAAGAGAAGCTGCCCAGAGTACCTGCAAGTTATCAAGGAAGGAAAGATCAAGCCGTCTTTCGCAGGTATATACATAATTAAATCTAATGATTCGTCTCATGCTATTTCTTAGGTCGTCGATACCGGGTGTGGTTACCACATTTGTTCTGAATTGCAGGGACTAAGAAGAAATAGGGATGTGGAGCATGGAAGAATAAATCTAATCATGGGGAACAGAAGATCGTCGCCTGTGACCAAGATTGGAGTGTATTCTCTAGTACTTAGGAATGGTTTATCATTAGATTTGAACAATTGTTGCTATTCGCCAGAAATGGCAAGAAACATCATTTCATTTCATGGTTTGTTTAGACAAGGATTTATATTTTCCTTTAATGAGAATGGTTCTATTTGTGCTTATCTAAATGGTGCCTTATATTTTGAAGCAATGCCATGTAATGGAATTTATGAAACTGTTATGATTGTAGATAACCTAGGAAATGATGTTTTATGCATGGATTCTTCCAATAGTATGGATAGAGCATCCTTGTGGCATTGTCATCTTGGACATGTCAACAAGAAGCGCTTAGCCCAACTCCAAAAGGATGGAGTGCTGGAGTCATTCGACCTTAGGGAAGATGACACATGCGAATCTTGTTTACTTGGAAAGATGTATAAGTCACCCTTCACTAGTACATGTGAAAGGGGTGAGGGTTTATTGGACCTAATACATACCGATGTATGTGAACAGCTTAGATCAACAAAGAAAGGATGGAAACCACTTCTATGTGACTTTTACCGATGATTATAGTAGATATGGGTATATCTATTTAATCAAGCAAAAGTCAGAAACATTTGAAAAGTTCAAAGAGTTCAAGAATGAAGTGGAGAATCAATTGGGCAGGAAAATCAAGATGCTTCGATCCGATCGAGGAGGAGAGTAACTAAGTCTTGAATTCCACGACTATCTAAAAGAGTGTGGAATAGTTTCACAATTGACGCCACCTAGGACACCACAATTGAATGATGTGGCAGAAAGGCATAATCGAACCTTGTTGGACATGGTCCGCTCTATGATGAGTCATGCTTCGCCATCTATCTCATTCTGGGGGTATGCCTTAGAGATTGTCGCCCATATCCTTAACCGAGTCCCTACTAAGAAGGTTGCAAAACACCTCACGAGATGTGGACGGGGAAAGCTCCCTTGTTAATACATATCAAGGTTTGGGGTTGCGAGGCTTTCATAAGACGAGATACTCACGACAAACCCGAACCTCGTAGTGAGCGATGTATTTTCATCGGCTACCCGCATAAATCCTTTGGATATCTCTTCTATAGACCGAAGGACAATGCTGTCTTTGTTGCGAGGAGAGGAGTTTTCTGAGAGTGAGAACTCATAAGCCAAGGAGACAGTGGGAGGCAAATCGAACATGAAGAGATTCAAGAGTCGATAGATGAAGGAACCTCTACCACTGGCATTCAACCCGAGGAGGAAACTCTGGTTGAACCAATTAACGAGTCCTTACCTCTTAGACGTTCCGAAAGAGTTAGAGTTCAACCCCAGTTATATGGTTTTCATATTACTACTGAAGGGGACACGTATATTAGTGATAGTACACTAATAAATCTAGATGAACTTAATAGCTATAAGGAAGCCATGGCAGGCCCGGAGTCTGCAAAGTGGAAAGAGGCAATGGACAGCGAGATCAAATCCATGTATGACAACCATGTTTGGAATTTGGTTGATTATGTGCCCGGACGTAAGACCGTTGGGTCCAAATGGATCTTTAAGAAGAAGACCGACGTGGATGGAAATGTACACACGTATAAGGTGTGATTGGTTGCGAAGGGCTTTACTCAAACTCCCGGAGTTGACTATGATGAGACCTTCTGACATGTTGCGAAGATAAAGTCTATTAGAGTGATGCAAGCAATTGTCGCATTTCATGATTATGAGATTTGGCAAATGGATGTCAAGACCGCTTTCCTTAACAGGAAGTTGGCTGAGGATGCTTACATGGCTCAGCCACAGGGGTTTGTGGATCCAAAGCATCCGAATAGAGTGTGTAAGCTTGAGAAGTACATTTATGGACTTAAGAAAGCGTCTCGCAGATGGAATCTTTGCTTCGATGAGAAAGTCAAAGAGTTTGGATTTGAACAAAGCGAAGATGAATCGTGTGAATATGTCAAAGCCAGTGGGAGTATAGTAAGCTTCCTCGTTCTATATTGTCGATGACATATTACTCATAGGAAACGACGTCCCGACTCTGTAGAAGGTTAAGTCCTGGCTCGGGAAGTGCTTCGCTATGAAGGACCTCGGAGAGGCTTCCTATATTTTGGGAATAAGGATAGTAAGAGAAAGAAGTAAGAGACTAATAGGACTTAGTCAGAACACTTACTTAGAGAAGGTACTAAAACGTTTTAGTATGAAAAACTCGAAGAAGGGAGAATTACCGATACAAAGTAATGCCAAGTTGAGTAAGACTCAATGTCCGAGTACCGAAGCTAAGATTGTTGAAATGAGCCGAGTTCCATACGCTTCCGCAATTGGCTCAATCATGTACGCTATGACTTGTACTCGCCCTGAAGTGGCCTTTGCTTTGAGCATGGTTAGTAGATATCAAGGGAACCCTGGCAGAGCTCATTGGATTGCGGTGAAGAATATCCTTAAGTACCTTCGGAGGATAAAGGTATGGTTTTTAGTCCTCGGAGGGAGTGATGACTTCAAGGTGAGAGGGTATAGTGACGCCAACTTTCAAACCGACAGGGACAACTACCATTCGCAGTCGGGCTGGGTCTTTACCCTGAATGGAGGAGCAATAACTTGGAAGAGTTCCAAGCAGGAAACCGTAGCTGATTCAATGTGCGAATTAGAGTACATTGCAGCGAGCGAAGCGTTGAAGGAGGCAATATGGTTGAAGAACTTCATCGGTGACCTTGGAGTTGTACCTGCCATAAAGGATAATGTAGGAGCGGTTGCCTTGACCAAGGAACCGAGGGATCATGGTAGATCTCGGCATATCGATAGAAAATATCACTTCATCAGACATCGTGTAGAAGAAGGATAACTCGTAGTGAAGAGGATATCATTAAAAGATAACCCAACAGATCCGCTTACAAAGGGACTGAGTAGGGTTAAGCACTTGCAGCATGCTAGGAGTATTGGGCTGAAGGATGATATTAGCATATATTAGATAGTGTTAGAAACATGTAATAGATAAATGTAATTAACATTTGATGATTAAATAAAGGAGTTTTATTTATGAGTAATGTTACTGTCTTATGTTAATTGTTTAACTATTGTTTCACTTTGCATGTTTTGACTTCCAGAATAATTGAGTTTATTAGGAATAATCGAATTATTCAAATTGTCCATAATTGTTCATATGTCGGAAGTAGATATGAATGAAGATTGTAATGAATTGGTGTGTATATTATTTAAATGTTATTAGACATAGCAAAATATTGATGCAACGTTCATGAGTGTTTATGAACTGGTTTTGAGCATTGGAACAAACCCGCGCTTGCTGGAATCACCTTATGGAATGTGATATAAAAGGTGATCGCAAGACGATAATATCATATAGTCTTAAAACCTAGATATATGGTTTGTTATTTGTTAATTGATTGTACATTGATAATGCAAAAACGCATCAGTAACTCGGTGTTATAAAACGCGTTGTTGTGTATAGTTGATTAATGAATAAATAAATGCATATAAGTCGAAGTTTATCTGTAACTTTTATCCTTAGAGGGTAAAAGCGATATCTCGGCCGCTCGATGATTTAATTTGACGTAGGTGTCGGGCCCGGTCAGAACTGAATTGATGTGTTTGATTAAGTTCTATGTCAAATAAATCGGAGATCGAGAAACCAAATGCTAGACTAATTATTCCATAGAATTGTCAGCATGATATCTAACAGAGGATTGTACGATCCCTTATCTAAAGGACAAGATTGATTAGATCAGAGTTTGACAGCGTCTTTGAGAGCTACGATTGCAAACCGGATTGTACTTGTGCATATAGTTACTAGACTTATCCAAGTGGGAGACTGTTGGAATGGTGTCTAAGGCTGCAACTATATTAGGCAAGTATTTGACCCGATTGTGCATGGTCCTTTTGGGTTGCCTTCACCATAGCAACTTGATAGGGTGATTTATTATGAGAGAATAAATATTATTAATATATTATGACAATAATATAAGGAGTAATAATATTATTATTTGATTAATATAAGTCATAAATTAATTAGGAATTAATTTGGTGACTTAAAGAGATTAATTAAATAAGAGGGTATAAACTGTCAATTGTTTGATAGTTACACTTTGGGCTATATATCCTTTAAAGATAAGGGGTGGACGATTTCTAGGGATAAGGATAGCCATAAAATCGTCCAAGGCTTATCATGGAAAGGATTGGGATTGCTTAGGGCTTAAGTTATCCAATTTGGGTTTAAGGGTGAAACCCTAGGAGCCTTACAAGTATAAACAGACCTCTTGGGGTGGCGAAATCAGAACCTGTGTCTTTGGAAGAAACCTCGCCGATTTTTGTCCTCTCTCCTCTTTCTCAAATCATCCTCCTTGCTAGTTGGTGTTTGTAAGCCATTAGAGGACAGACATTTATGACTCTAGAGCTTCAAGAACAAGAAGATCAAACAAGTGTTTCAAGGTAAACTTCTAACTCTGATTTTGTATTGTTCTTATACCTTATTAGCCATTAGAAGTCTTAGATTCAATGCATATTTAATTAGAGAAATCTAGATCCAAGCATTAGGGTTTGCATGTGCACATAGGAATGTTCATATGGCCAAAACCCATTAGTATCAACTCTTGCTATGTCCAATACCTTATACATCTACAAGCCATCTCATGACAATCTTGATTTATATCTACTGCCAACATATAACCGACTGTGGAGAATTTGATAATATGATATACCATAACATAATTATTCTGGAAGTCAAAACATGCAAAATTGAAATGATAGTAAACGATTGACGAAAGATAGAAACACTTACACTTATAAATAAACAACTACTTTTATTTATCATCAAATTTTAGTTACACTTTACAAATTTCAAAAACTATCTAATTTTTAAAAATAATATCATCCTTTAGCCCTATGCGCATCGCATGCTGAAGATGCTTAACCCTACCATTCCCTTCGTGAGGGGATGTATCGGGTTCTCATCCGATGATACCCTCTATGTCGCGATGAGTCCTTCTTCTATTCGATGTCTGATGAAGTGGTATTTTCTAGTCGATGTGTCTGGATCTTCCGTGATCCCTTGGTTCCTTGGCTAAGGCAACTGCACTTTTACTATCACAAAAAATTTCCATAGGCTCCTTAATAATCGGTATAACTCCAAGGTCTCCAATGATGTTCTTTAGCCATATAGTCTCGTTTGCTTCCTCGCTTGCTGCTATATACTCTAATTTGCAAGTTGAATCAGCCACTGTCTCCTACTAGGAACTTTTCTAAGTAATTGCTCTCCGTTTAAGGTAGAAACCCAGCCTGACTAAGAGCGGAAATTATCTATCAGTCTGGAAGCTAGCATCACTATACCCTTCTACTCTCAAGTCATCACTCCCACCGAGGGTAAGGAGCCAATCCTTAGTCCTCTGCAGGAACTTGAGAATGTTCTTTAACGCAGTCCAGTGAGCCTTGTCAGGGTTCCTCTGATATCTGCTGACCATGGTCAACGCAAATGCCACATCAGGACGAGTACAACTCATTGTTGGATTAATGTCTAAGTCTATAACCATAATTGATAAGACTTGACCCGACCCAACACGGTCCATTTGGGTTGCATGGCATCGGAACACTTGGATAGACATTTTATGAGAAGAAGACATTTGTGACATATTAATATATTATAAGTTCTAATATATTAATCTGAAATCATGTTATTTAATTAGTATTGATCAAGAATTCATTTGGACTTAAATCATTCATTATTATATATATGGGCTTATAATCCATGATTCCTTATGTTGGGTTTAACCCATGTGGTGACCCATGGATACTCCATGGAGGTTAAAACCCATGGAGCATAAGGAATGGGTAAAGTCATGGGTTACATGGTGTTACCCTAATATGCACTGTATAAGGACCCCTTTGGCTCAAGAAATTGGCACTAGTGATACACATATGAGGGATAGCCGATTTGAGAATGAGTGTCTTCTTTTCATGGTTATTCAAAGTGTTGATGATGTTGTGTGAACCATTTGAGGTGTCACACTTGGGGCACTAGGCTCTCGAGCTTCACGGAGTCAAGCTACATCAACAAGGTATGTATTCTATCTATTTTATTACCCAAGTATAAAGGATTGTATGCTAGTTAGGGTAATACCTTGGAATATTCATATTTTCATGTATAATAGAGAAAACATAGATCCATGGTATTTAGGGTTGCACGTACACCATATGAGTGTTAGAATGCTCAAAACCCAATAGTGGTATCAGAGTCAAGTCTTGTTTTCCGTTATACTTGTTGGTTAAATTGCTGAAAATCGAAGATTTGTGCTGTCTGTATAGGGGACTCGACGAGTCCATGAAAGGACTCGATGATTCCAAGTACAAAATCATCCAACTCACCGAGTTGGTTCATGCACTCGATGAGTTGGACCCCCTGACAACATATCTTCGAGTTTTAAAGCTGGAATTGGTCTAGAATCATTACTTTAAGCTGTTTTGGACTTATAAACTTTGTTTTTAAAGTGGTAATGATTATAGTAAACCAATTTCTAGGTTAAAATCAAAGTATCAAAATTTATGTATGTTGATGTAATTTTTGAAATTGTTGATATGGATTGTTCATTCTTATGAGTGTTGGTAGATCATAGGAATTATTTACAAAAGTGTTTGTTAGTTAATTCTTGATCTAATGTATTTTAATGGAGTCCACAATTTGTCCTCAAGTTATGGATTACCAAAAGTTTTTTTTGTGTTACCTTGTTCTATGAGTTATTTTAAATTAATGAAAAATATGTGTTAGTTGCTTTCAATCCAAATTAATCTAAAATTTTTTCATAAAATGTGTTTTTGTAACTTTTTCTCAAGTTATATGAAAAGTCACATTTACGATTCTTAAAACTCATAAAAATGTCTTATTTTACAAAAATGAAGAGTCCTTTTCTTATAAATAGTTTTTATGGCTCAATAACTTGTCCTCAAGTTATGGACGTCCAAAAGTCTATTCATTAAAGTTTTTAAAAACTTTAGATAAACTCACAAGTTATGAAAATCAAAGTGTTTTGAATAGTTTCAAAACTTGCCTTCATGTTTTGGAATTTGTAAAGTTTTCCCCATGAATACTTTAGTTCCAAGTTAAGCCCTTAGAATTTTAAACGTTAAAATTCAACCCTTATACTTTATAATATTATAAGTTAATTATATATATATATATATATATATATATATATATATATATATATATATATATATATATATATATATATATATATAAGAACAAGTCGATGTACACTTAGTAGGCGTCATTCACGAAGCCGGTCTATAAGGGGGTATAACGTTACTGCTTATAAAATGAGAGTTTAATTGGTGTCCACTCTCACCCACCACCTCCTTGACTTGTGGAGGGTCGTTAGTCTAACGGGTAGGACGAGGACTATAATTCCCTTCATTAAAAGTATTAATGATAAATACTAAGTAACTAAACTCTTATTAATACCCAATCTTAGTTACTTAGGAAAATGTGAATTTGGTGCTGACCCCTGAAATTACACTTTGTACTTTGCTTAAGTCGGTTACTGGAGCACGTGTGGGTAACCAGTACACTAATTGGATTTAACAAGGTAGGCAAAAGGTAACTTAATATTTATCATAGTATTGGTGGAGCATGTGTGGTTAACCGGCACATCAATTGAGGGGTAAATATTAAGGGTGCCAAGTATATTTGCATGGTTATATACTTGGAACTTCACTTCCTCCACCTCCTCCATTTATTCTCCCTAAAACACAAGTTCAAGGTCACTCAAGCCCTATTGGTGTCACACCCCAAACCGGAACGGCAGAATCGTTCTGGGGTGGATGACGTCATGTCAAGTATCACAACATATGCAGTATAGTAATCAAAGTACAACAACCATTGAATTAATAGTAATAGTTTTACATAGTTTACATTTCATAGCAACATCAAAGTAATAGAAGAAATAATATAGATGCAACTCGGTACTAGGCTGTCTCCGCAATTGTTCTTGGGATGTATCTATCTTTTGATGACCTGAGAATACAAGTTATTTTGAAAGCGAGTATCAGCATTTTTATAATGCTGGTGAGTTCACAAGTATTTAGTGTCATTTGTATAAATACACATTTTTATTCACAAATATATGAAAGATAGTAGTTTAGAATCGACGGTGTATTAGTGTCCTTTACAGAAAATCCTATATTTTCTAAATAAAAGAAGTCTTCTACCAAGACCTGACAGGTTTATGTTTTATAGCGAAATTTTCCCCAAAATACTATCCTTACCAAAATACGGTATTGACTTAAAAGGAAAATAGGAAAAAACACAAGTAAAAATACTAGGGAAAAATAACATATACTTCAACAATAATACTGCTGACTAAAATGAAAACAAGGACTCCAGGAGAGTATCGAATAACTGATATGCCTGACTCAGTCTAATAAAAGGAAGCACAAAAATCTAGACAACATCGAGGGAACAATACCACTTTGCAAAAACTAAAACAAAAGGGTGAATGTGAACTAAAATGTAATCATGCTGGTGGATGATAGAGTATTTGATGACCCTCCACGTCATGCGTAGAGGTAGTGGCATTATGTCACCCATGGGCCTTACCGGCGTGGACTGTAGCTAGTAGTCTGGGTGTGGGAATGTCAGTCTCGTACAGATCTATACACATGATGTTCGCTCTCCTTCCCGGAGACTCTGGTTACACAACGTTGACGTAATAAAGCGTCGTAGAGGAAATAATGTGACACATTCTAAAGAGAGAGATAGATAGAGAGGTAGAGATAGAAATAGAGATAGAGATAGAGACAGAGATAGAGATAGAGATAGAGATAGACACTCCTAACTATTCCTATAATAGTTATTAGGGTTCTAGAAACATGAACAATAGAAGCAGGCCTGTACTACTCAAGGCGATGAATTGACTGTGAGAGAGAGAGAGAGAGAGATAATTAATGTTTAAACGACCTTGAAACGGATATCCGATACCCACCATACCACATCCCAACGAGGAAAAGGAAATAGGCCGAACTAGCCTTTCTAAGTCCTTTAAACATTATTTATATAACTATACAAATATAGACATGTATTTATGAAGTAAAATCATAGAAGAAAACTTTTGGTAAAACATAATACTTAAGAACTTTACGAATTTATGTCATTTTGTAAAACAAGCTTTGAAAAGGGTTTTTATAAAACAGTTTTAGTGAAGAAAACCTTTAAATAGTCAATATACTGGATGTCTTTTTAACAACATACTTTTGGAAAACTTTGGATAACCTTTAATGATCTAAAAAGAGATATTCACACTTTACCAGGATTTGAAAACATGTTTTGAAAGTCTTAATTTGATTAAAACAGTTAACATGTAAAAGTCTAGTTCGCTATACCATTATTAATCACATGCGATTTATCTAATAACTGTACAGTTCAACTTGTATTTGCACCCCCACCCCCTATAAAAGCAGTTAAAATAATTTAAAAGGTTAATTCAGGTGTATGAACTCACCTTTGGCTAGTGGATCCGATGGAAGTGTTGGTCGAGTGCTCGATGTAAAGTGAAGACTTGAACACACTTAATGACCTAGTAACATATGATGACATATGTTTACATAAAATTAGTGATTATAATAATAATTAAACACGTATAAGCATCCTAATGAGTGAAAAACACTTTGGTCGAGTGCTAGGAGGCTATTGGGTTGCAATAAGGGAGAGTATGGTCTCACTTTGGATTTTACTCCTCAAATGGTAGTGTCTAGGGGTGTTTACAGTTTTGGTACAATAACCCCATGAGTTTGTGGCCGTAAACTCAAGGGAATGGTGCATTTATGTGCTTTAAGGCTTCATGCTTCACAAATAAAGGTTCTAGAGTTTATTCAATGGCAATGGAAGTGATTGGGGCTTAAAATTGACACTTTATGGAGTTTACGGTCCTTGGATCACTCCCTTGGGAGTTTATGGCCATAAACACATGAGTTTACGGTCATAAACTCATGTTTGATCATTTCTTTTGTGCTTTGGTGGTTCTAGACTATGTAGGCAAGGTTCTAGTCACTTATATGAGCATAGGAAGGTGTTAAAGGCATTTAAACACCTTCGGAAGGTGTTTACGGTCCTTGAAGATGGTTTTACGGTCCAAGAATGTTCTTGGGCCGTAAACTCCTGTTTACTCCCCAAAAATCAAGATTTTGGTGTTCTAAGTCCTTTCATGTAAGCCCCTAAGTCATAACTACGCATTAGAAGTGGTTTGCAAGGGTTTTTGGGCATCAAAACCCTCTTTCAAGGTTTTTACGGTTTTGGGATGTTCCCAAACCGTAAACTCTTGTTCTTGGGGTTTTTGGATGTTTAAGCCACAAATTTGGAAGTGTGATAAGCTAAACAACAAGTTTGGAAGGTTAACTTACCGTTTTGAAGCTCGAAGGGGCGATTTTTGACCAAAACCCGACTAGTAGAAAGAGAAAGTAGAGAGAGGGTGGAAAAGATTGAAATGGAGTCCACTCACCTTTATATAGGGGTTGAGTATGTGGCTCAGTGGAAATTTGCCCGATACTGACATTAAACGGGGCTTTTGGTCGCACACGATTAAATGGTCGTAATTTGACTTGGTTGAAACTAAAAATTTTCAAGGGAATATTGAGGGTGTTTCTAATGTGTTCCAAACCTTATGAAGTCATAATAAAAGCCCCAATTTAATTAACCTATTCCAAAAGATTAACCGACAATTTAGTAACGTGAGGCTTATTAATGGAAGAAGATGTTAAAAGGACGGAATGAATTTCGGGTTGTCACATCATCCCCCCATTACAAAGAATTTCGTCCTGAAATTTGGGTTTAGGCAAGGAAGTAGGTATGAACAATCAAGTAGAGGTATGAGGGTATTTTCTATTCGGTTGGTGCTCATACTCCTAAGTGAACTCTGGCCTCTGCTTGGCGTTCTAACAAACCTTCACTTACGGGATGCGGATCCCGTTTCGGTAACTTGGCGATTCCTACAGGTTTGTTTATGAAGTTAGAATTTCCAATGATTCCTATCAAGATGTATGAGGGATACCGAGAGTGATGTCGGGCAAACACTTTTCAATTCTAAGGAGTGGATTGACTTGGGGTGAGGCTTATGGAATTTCCGAAAGTAGTCATGGTCTGATGAGGGTTGGATCAATTTTTGTAAAGAATCTCGGATGGTTATAATCTCTCGGAAAGGTAGAGCTTTTCAGTACTTACAACATAGTGTACTTATATGGTGAGATCATCATTGGTGCGATCGCCATTCTGAAGTTTCAAACGTTCTCTCCTACTGGGAGTGTAGTCCTTCAGGTTGGTTCTTAGAAAGCTCGGGTTATCCTTGGATTCATGTTTCCTATTGATTGGCTTTCATAGGTTTTCTGGATCATCAGATGAATTGGATGTCTACGGGTATCTATCTATTGTAGGGCGTCTATCTCAACCTAGTGCAAAATGATCCTGCACTTCGGGTTCTTGAGATGTTCCTAACATAACTATCAGGGTCGGGGATATAGGGTTTTACCAGACGGCTGTTTAGAAATTTTTTCACCTTTTTATTATCGTCTAGTTGACGCTTTCATGATATGATTCCTAACAGGAAAGAATCATGCTCTTACTTGCTTTGCTGTTTCGTGAATAGAAATCTTTACTCAGGGCTAACTCAATCCTTAGAGATTTTCTGAAGTGTTGGACTATCTCGGGAGGTGGTTCTACTATTTCTTTGTGCGATAGTATTCTTGGGAAATCTAGTAGTCGAATGAATCCCTAAGACGTGCCCTATTCTCCAAGGTGTCAGTTTGTTCCAATTCCAAAAAGCGTGTTTTCTTGTATAACCCATCGACTAACACCTAGACTGGTGTTGAGTCTACAGTCTCTTCGGGATCTGGGTTACGAGGCTTAACGCAACTTACCTTCGGACTTTATTCAAGTATTCATGGCTGCGGAGGTTATTATGCGGTTCTTGGCATTCTAGTATTCACTTCTGAGAATGCAATTTATCATCTACAGGGCGACAGTGACTCCTTTCACGTGTAGAGGCGGAGTGTTCTAGGCACTATTTGTCAGTAATAAGGTGGACGAAGTGCCTGAGTAGTGCGAGCGTCTTTTGCAACTACTATTCCGATGGTTCTGAGTTTTCTCGATCTAGGTTAAATTTGGATAGTATAAGGTTCCGTCACTTGGAACTTCTAATTTCCTCATCCACTCTTCTTAGCATTTTGTTTATCGCAGCTTCCAGGTTTCCGAGATATCTGCGGAGATGCTTAATTCGTGGGATTAAGCATGAATGGATGGCCGTAGTCAATGTCATTGAGTCTTACGGCTCAGATTTCTTTATCAACCGAGGGTGTTAGCTACTATATTGGTTTAGCCAGGATGACAACAAATTTCGGATTTGTGGTAATTATAGTAGCTCAACTCGCAGTTGTTCTCTTGACTCTAGTTCCTATTCTGTGGAATAGGATGGAGGGTTTTACTATAAGTTTCGTGGTAGAGCGCATACTTGGCTTAACCACTAATACTTGGTGTATGCAACCCGTATATAATTGAGGTCGGCAGGATGTTCAGTTGTGCGACTCCACCCCAGACCCACAACCAAATGAGGAACAGGGAGTAGGGAGGAAGCACACATCTTAAATCTTTTTGATCTAAATTATATACCACTCTTATGCATATACCCAGTTAATAGTATTCAATCCCATGAGTTCTTTCCTCTTGATTCACAAACCTGATTGTGAGGTGCTAAGGGTCTGTCTGGGGAATCTACGGAGTGGGTTTCGGGCGGTTATCATCTTCTGGAATGCCTGTTGTGTCTTTCACTTTGGGTTATATCTGTCTAAGAAGGGGTTGGTTAACAATGCGCGGTACCCTACTCAGGGGTATTTCAGATTGTTTTAGATAAGAGAGACGACTGATGGATTGCATTAGTTTTTATTATTAGGTTCGGAAGAACATTTATTCGCCGAAATGGATACGGTGAAAGTTCTTTTTACACAACACTTAGGAATTTACACATGGTTGTACTAGGTTGAACCATGATTGATAGAGGCGTCGAGGTTGGCATACATCAACCTGACATAGAATAAGCGTCGATAGGGCTATGTGTTGAATGACACATAAGTTGCTTGGCATCTTGGGTTTCGTCTCGTATCACTGTCGTGGATACTTGGACCGATAGAGTCGACGCAGAATTATAGAGGGTCCTGAATGTTTCGTAATAGTGTACTTTTCATGAATGGATTCTCACGAGGCATTTCTATAATCGCCTAGCATACACTAGTCTTGTATAATTAAGGTGGGGAGGACTGTTAACTGAGCGACTCCTCCCTAAATCCACAACCAAACGAGGAACAGGAAGTGAGGCGACATCACTCACTTGAGGTCTATCCATCTTAATTATACATGGCGTTATCGTATATATCGAGCCATCATAGCTTTAGCTTGTGAAATTTTTAGTTTTATAACAGTGTTGCAACTTTTAATAGAGTTATAGTATCAGATTTAGTACAAGATTAGTGTTGTGAACTATGTGTATTTCAAAAGCAAGTATACGCAGTACGAGGGTCGCTATACTGATTGGATCTCGTAAAAGATAAGATTATGGTCGCACTAGTTCTAAACAGTTTATGAGTTTGATACCATGAATGCTTAGATTGCTTTAACGAGGGTCTATAGTACTTTCTCCTGCAGCAGTGATCCTTAGTATCTTCCCGTCTGCATCGGAGTTCTTTATTATTGGACAGTCCTTTTTGAGGTGTCCCATCTCGCCGCACTAGTGACATGTCTGGTTCGCACTAGTATTGGTGGTGGGGGTGAGGTGCTTAGTCCAAGTTACGTGGACACGGGTTCCCTCCTCGTTACTCCACTTCGAAAATTTCCTTTTAAAGAGTTCGGCTTTATCACCACCTTTGCGGGTAGGGTTGGTCTCGATGCCAGGGACTTGTGAAATGGGTCGTGTCGGTGTTGAAGGGGAGGGGGTTGCCACTCGCTGTTGTGGCGTGGCTAGTCTTTGGAGTCGTTGGCGTTCCTTTCGATCTGGGCATTTTCGTTTCCTCCTCTCGGTTTTACAACTTCGTGTGTCCATGACTGTAGCCATTTGTTGGCTTCTTGGATTGGTACAACAATCAGAATTTTCCATTCCTTTGTCAGTGATTGCATTACTGGCGTTGAGGTTTGCAAGGACAGCTAGAACGACAACTGTTACTGTGGTTTGGGAAGTAGCAGAGTCGATATAAAGGATAGGGGATTTGTTGTTCGGCTGACTATCTCCGGATG
This sequence comes from Lactuca saligna, assembly GCF_052625555.1. Taxonomy (NCBI): domain Eukaryota; kingdom Viridiplantae; phylum Streptophyta; class Magnoliopsida; order Asterales; family Asteraceae; genus Lactuca; species Lactuca saligna. The sequence goes on from NC_136425.1 coordinate 55,191,644, forward strand.
ACGACATGATTTTGTAACACGAAAGACAAGGGGTTCATGAGTTACCAAGGTTGGCTATGGATTATTTGATTCTGGTTAAGAGATGAGTTATTATACATGAGAAATCACCTTATACATGTTATGATATAATCAAGACTGGGCGGATAGTAAAATGTGCGATTCTACTTTAGTTTCACATCCCGACGAGGAAAAGAAACTAAGTCAACAATCTCACATTTCATTGTCTACTAGGTCTTTGTTATATATAACTTGGGAATGTATGAGCAAGGAAATCATACTAATAACCATCTTACTAACCCTTCATAATTGAACTAGAGTTCCTAGTAAGGGTTATGTTTTGACTTAGATGTATTTCAATCGTTTACCAATGGAGTAGGAGTATGTTCTCGAAGGTTTGACCTACATCCCTATGATGTAGTCCTGGTATCAAGGTAGGGGTATGTGTATCGGAAAGCCATAAGATAGGGGTCGTTCCTACTAAGTTATCTTATACTGGAGAGATTCACTCTCCAGCTTTGGAAAGATTTGAGTTTAGTTCGGAACGAAGATTGCGGAAAGAGAGACTCATGAAGAGTTATGGCTAAACACTCTTAATCGAGGTGTTGGGATCCGCTCTAATCGTAATACTTGCAACGCAAAGAGGAGATTTACCTAACACATAGTGTGAGTAGTGTAATCACTAACTCTATAAATTATATTATTTTATGGGTGTATTATCGTGACTATAACGAGGAAAAGACATTTCTCGGGTTCCATATATTGGCTCCCTCTGTCTATCTCTTATCCTTGACTGGGGGTCGGTGTTGGTTTTCTTCGGGTAGTTACCTAGGGTTCTCTTCTCGTGTATACATATTGAATCTCTACTCCGCCTTACTTCCGATTATGACTCTGAATGTCACCACTTCATGATGGATGATTGAAAATATCGGAAGTTCAGGCGAATTTCCCACCGATGTCCCTAAAAGTTATAGACACTTGGTGGTTTCAATAGTCTCATCCTAGTTCATTTATTTCCGAACTGGAAATATTCTCAATGAACTTCTTCTGGGTTCGGATCAACTCTTCTGTCAAACAGTGAATTGGATATGGTTTTCTATAGGATTCGTGCGAGAATGGAAATGTCTAAAGAATCCTAAGAGATTATTAACATTTCACTGGGTGATCCATATCGAGTCCTGCTACAATTACATAGGTACACAAATTACATATTGCTTAGATCCGATACGCCTTCGAATATGTGATACTACTCTATATCCACATCCCAACGAGGAAAAGGAAGTAGAGCGAAACCACACATTGTTAGTCTATGGGATCCTTATTATATATAACCTTGGGAGTATGCCCTCTGTAATCATTGGTATATCAATAAGGATCTTTTTAGTTTTTCACACAAGGTTAGCTATGGATCCTAAAATACGCCTATGGTATTTTAATTTCTTGTTTGGTTCTTAACTTCTGAACATGATTCTGGGATTAATGTGAGTCTTTTAGTATGCCAAAATACTCCCATAGTATTTTAAACTTTATGTTTGGCTCTAGCACTCCGAGTTGGTAAGTTTCAGACCTGTTGCAACACTGTCATCACTCCTAAGCATACATTCAACGCATCTAGAATAAATGTAGTTAATCAGGTTACATTTATTCCAGGTTACGATTACATAACTACCTAGGTTTGACGGTAATGTTCAACATCTGAAGACTTTTATTCTTTTTCCTCTGGTGATACTTTGTTCGTGTATTTAGACTCTGGATGTTCTTATACTTTGGTAAAATATGGTTATATTTTAAAGTATACTTCATCATCAGAGTATTTTATCCCAATGTATTTATAGGTTGTATATCTTTTATGAATTGATATACTGAGCTCACTATAAACAATGCTTTGATACGAATCTGTCACGCCCCAAAACCGGAACAGCAGAATCGTTCTGGGGTGGATGACGTAATGTCAAGTATCACAACATATGCAGTATAGTAATCAAAGTACAACAACCATTGCATTAATAGTAATAGTTTTACATAGTATACATTTCATAGCAACATCAAAATTATACAAGAAATAAAATAGATGCAGCTCGGTACTAGGTTGTCTCCGCAATTGCTCCTAGGATGTACCTGTCTTTTGATGACCTGAGAATACAAGTTATTTTGAAAGCGAGTATCAACATTTTTATAATGCTGGTGAGTTCATAAATATTTAGTGTCATTTGTATAAATACAAATTTTTATTCAGAAAACTTTATGTAAGATAGTAGTTTAGAATCTACGGTGTATTAGTGTCCTTTCTAGAAAATCCTATATTTTTTAAATAAAAGAAGTCTTCTACCAAGACCTGATAGGTTTATGTTTAAAGTGAAATTTTCCCCAAAATACTATCCTTACCAAAATACGGTATTGACTCAAAAGGAAAAATAGGAAAAAACACAAGTAAATATACTAGGGAAAAATAACATATACTTCAGCAATAATACTGCTGACTAAAATGAAAACATAGACTCCAGGAGAGTATCAAATAACTGATACGCCTGGCTCAGTCTAATAAAAAGAAGCACAAAAATCCAGACAGTATCGAGGGAACAAGACCACTTTGCAAAAACTAAAACAAAAGGGTGAATGTGAACTAAAATGTAACCATGCTGGTGGACGATAGAGTGTCAGATGACCCTCCAGGTCATGCGTAGAGGTAGTGGCAATAGAAGTAGTGACATTATGTCACCCATGGGCCTTACCAGCACGGACTGTAGCTAGTAGTCTGGGTGTGGGAATGTCAGTCCCATATAGATCTATACACATGATGTTCTCTCTCCTTCCTGGAGACTCTGGTTACACAACGTTGACGTAATAAAGTGTCGTAGAGGAAATAGTGTGTCACATTCTAAAGAGAGAGATAGATAGAGAGATAGAGATAGAGATAGAGACAGAGATAGAGATAGAGATAGAGATAGAGATGGAGATAGAGATAGAGATAGAGACTCGTAACTATTCCTATAATAGTTACTAGGGTTCTAAAAATATGAACAATAGAAGCATGCATGTACTACTCAAGGTGATGAATTGAATGAGAGAGAGAGAGAGAGCGAGCTTTTATGTCCATATATGTATACATGATATATAATTAATGTTTAAACGACCTTCAGACGGATATCCGATACCCACCAGACCACATCCCAACGAGGAAAAGGAAATAGGGAGAACTAGCCTTCCTAAGTCCTTTAAACATTATTTATATAACTATACAAATATAGGCATGTATTTATGAAATAAAAGCATAGAGGAAAACTTTGGTAAAACATAATACTTAAGAAATTTACGAATTGATGTCATTTTGTAAAACAAGCTTTGAAAAGGGTTTTTATAAAACAATTTTAGTGAAGAAAACCTTTAAATAGTCATTATAATGGATGTCTCTTTAACAACATACTTTTGGAAAACATTCGATAACCTTTAATGATCTAAAAAGAGATATTCGCACTTTAACAGTATTTGAAAACATGTTTTGAAAATCTTAATTTGATTAAAACAGTTAACATGTAAAAGTCTAGTTTGTTATACAATTATTAATCACATGCGATTTATCTAATAACTGTACAGTTCAACTTGTATTCCCCCCCCCCCTATAAAAGCAGTTAAAATCATTTAAAAGGTTAAATCAGGGGTATGAACTCACCTTTGGCTAGTGGATCCGATGGAAGTGTTGGTCGCGTGCTCGATGTCAAGTGAAGACTTGAACACACTTATTGACCTAGTAAGATATAATGACATATGTTTACATACAATTAGTGTTTATAATACTAATTAAACATGTATAAGCATCCTAATGAGCGGAAAACACTTTGGTCGAGTGATAGGAGGCTATTGGGTTGCAATAAGGGAGAGTATGGTCTCACTTTGGAGTTTACTCCTCAAATGGTAGTGTCTAGGGATGTTTACGGTTTTGGTACCATATCCCCCATGAGTTTATGGCCGTAAACTCATGGGAATGGTGCATTTGTGTGATTTAAGGCTTCATGCTTCACAAATAAAGGTTCTAGAGTTGATTCAAGAGCTATGGAAGTGATTGGGGCTCAAAATGGACACTTTATGGAGTTATGGTCCTTGGACCACTCCCTTGGGAGTTTACGGCCGTAAGCACATGAGTTTAAAGTTGTAAACTCATGTCTAAACATTTCTTTTGTGCTTTGGTAGTTCTAGGCTATGTAGGCAAGGTTCTAGTCACTTACATGAGCATAGGAAGGTGTTAAAGGCACTTACACACCTTGGGAAGGTGTTTACGGTCCTTGAAGGTGGGTTTACGGTCCAAGAATGTTCTTGGGCCTTAATATCATGTTTACTGCCCAAAAATCGAGATTTTGGTGTTCTGAATCCTTTCATGTAAGCCCCTAAGTCATAAGTAAGCATTAGAAGTTGTTTGGAAGGGTTTTTGGGCATCAAAACCCTCTTTCAAGGTGTTTACGGTTTTGGGATGTTCCCAAAGCGTAAACTCTTGTTCTTGGGGTTTTTGGATGTTTAGGCCACGAATTTGCAAGTGTGATAAGCTAAACAACAAGCTAGGAAGGTTAACTTACCGTTTTGAAGCTCGAAGGGGAGATTTTTGACCAAAACCTGACTTGTAGAGAGAGGGTGGAAAAGTTTCAAATGGATTTGACTCACCTTTATATAGGGGTTGAGTTTGTGGCTCAGTGGAAATTTACCCGATACTGACGTTAAACGGGGCTTTTGTTCGCACCCAATTAAATGGTCGTAATTTTACTTGGTTGAAAGTAAAAAATTTCAAGGGTATATTGAGTGTGTTTCTAATTTGTTCCAACCCTTATGAAGTCATAATAAAAGTCCCAATTTAATTAACCTATTCGAAAAGGTTAATGTGCAATTTAATAACGTTAGGCTTATTAACGGAAGAAGAGGTTAAAATGACGGATGAAATTTCGGGTTGTCACAATTGGCAAGCAAGGTCTATGTGTGATCGCATCTTGGAGATGAAGTCACGTATTGACAAGCCGGGAGAGTTGGGTGTCAAAGATTAAGAAAGTTGGATGTTCAATGACTTTCTAAGTCATATAGTGAGTTCCTTTGGGACTACCATGAAACAGACTATGACATGACCCTTAATGATTTTATCTATTTGCTTGGTGTTGTTGAATCCGCAATGATTTGAGGACTATTAAAGCAAATTTGATTAGGATATCAACTTCCCAATGGACATTGACAATGGTAACATTGCATATCTAGAAAAGGCTTTCTCTTATTAATAGAAAGAGATCGGCCACCATTAACTCGGTTGACCAAATGGTAAAGTGAAAGGTTAAGTATGTGATAGTCCTATGTCCCATTCCCAAAGAGTCCATTTGTTTCTCTTGCCAAAGGATGGGGCATTGATTGCAAAGCTGCCTATTTACCTGAAAGATCATAAGGTTGATAAAGTCAAGAAGTTAGACTCTACTTCAGGTAAAGTCCACTATCTAACTATGTTAAGTTTCTACTTTAAGATTCTTATTACATGATGTGACTGGGTCACATGTTGATGTTTTAAGAATCAAAGAAAAGTGAAGAAACTTAGAGGAAGTATATGCTGATTCTGATCGCAAATATTGATTTCGATCCCATGGTTCGGTGATCAGAATTTTGAGCCGTTGCTTAGGAGTTATGATATATTGCTTAGGAATAGATAAAAACAAGTTTTTCACATGCTTTTGCACTGTAAGGATAAGTTTTTCTGCAAAGTTTTAAAATAAAAATTTTTATTTTATTTATTCTAAGTATCCTTACAATGGCATCTGTGAAAAATTGTTGCTTATATGATTCCATTGATAAGAATATTGGGAAATGAATTTGTTTCTTTCATTTGTGGTAATGTCTAATTTACCAAATAAGGAAATATTCTCATCACCCAAGTTGTATAGTATGATGAATGAGAATTTTCATCTTTGGAAAAATAAAGACTAATTCCTTGTTCACATGTATATGTGGGTCGAAGTGAACGACTAAGGGATCGAGTACACATTCTTGTGTACTGATCAAGTCCACCACAAAAGATCGCTAAGACAATTCGACATGATTTACTAAAGTTAGTAAATATGGTTATACTTACAAGTTTAAGTATAATTCTTAAACATTGGAAAAGTTTCAATGTATGGCAGAACGGATGAGAAGAATCGAATTAGGCAGAAAGATAAAAGTTTCTCAAATATGAAAAGATGTGAGAGTACTTTAGTATCATGGTTTGTGATCATCTTAATGATTAAAGAACCATATCCAAGTTGGTCTTCTAAGGACATCTTAGTGCATTCTTATGGCTAATAAGAGGAGTCATGAATTGTTGAAATGGTTAAATCAAGAAGATGAGTCATACTTCGTTCCAAAACAAGTCTTATAGTCATACTCCAAGATTGTAATCTGAGTGAAAAATATTAAAAAAGGTTTGTTAACACTTGTCAAATGTAAGAGTAAAAAGTGTCATACTCTTGTACATTTGAAATTGGTAAGATGTGATGTTTTGGATAAAACAAAGACCAAATACGGCCAATTGTGTGAAGTTTTGTCTTGATAAAGAATCTTCACTATCTCTTGAATATTTTGCAAGAAAGTCTTATAGGTCAAGAGGACAGTGGGAGTCTAAAAGATCCTTAAATAGTTTCAAGAACTAATCAAGAATAAAACATGTATTTCATCACTAGCACATGACGTGAGGTTTATAACCTATCGTGTTGACATGCTTCTATTTCTATGCCTATTCCAGTTAAATTTGCCTTTCCATATGAGTTTTGAGAGTTCTCAATTGGTTGCATAAACAACTTGGAAGCAATAGCAGGCCCTTGTACTGCCAGGTGGCAAGAAGTTAAGATTGCACAAGTTCAATCCATATGAGTTTGGATTTGTCACTAACCTAATCTTGTGATTATGGTTTTGACAAATTCACATGGATAAGAACACATACACCATAAAATCTAAGGGTCATAATGTTTCTCTTCAATTCATGAAAATGATGGTGAGGAAACACCTTCAACAAGTAGATTTTAAGTAAGATAGTAATTGTGATCTTTGCATTCTCAAAGTCGTTAGTGGAGCGTGCGTGGTTAACTAGCACACTAATAGGAACTTATGAGAAATGGAAAATGTCTATACAATTGAGACTATGATTACAACATCCCTTTTCTTAGTTCTAAAATTGTTCAGATATACATGTGTACTATCTATGTAACGCCCAGGGTTTTCTCGGTATGTTTGGTTATTTTAATTTAATTATCCTTATAACCTTGGGTTAATTTATTTAACCAATGTCTGATTTCTTATGTTATTGGACTCTTTTGATCATCTTGTAAACTCCTTTTATTGAAGTCCATGGGCTATGGGCCTATTTGCAAAGTCCATCTAGTTAATAGTACTTAATGTCTAAATTGAATCATTTGGAACACACACAAGGAAAACACTCTAAACCCTCCCTCTCTCTCAAAAATCGTCCCTCTCTCTCTCTTTGGGATCAAGAGCAGCCAAGGGGCTGTTTGGAGCTTAATTCTTGTTCTTTTCCATCCTTGATTCGTATTGGTATGAACCTCCTTATCCTTTCTTACAACTTGATTCATAACCTTGTTCTAGTTTTATGATTTCATATTCACTTCTTCTCCTTCTTATTTGATTTGTAATTGTGTGTTATACATCATCTAAATATCCTATCTTCACCCCATGTATGGTGGATGATGGATCTAGGGGATTACATGTGGCAAAAGATCAAGGAAACCCAAAAAGGGAGAATGATGATTTTATGTGCTTATGTTTATTTTCATGTTGATTATTATTACATCCTTGTGGCTAAATGAAATCCTAATGATCCCTAACCCTTTTTAGTACCACCATTATCATGGGGACTGAATTGGGATGATGAACACATCTTAAAATGTGTATCAAAAGGAGAAGGATGGATAAGCCAAAAAGGAATCACGGGTGGCTACGATTTTGTTTTCCATCAGATCTGTAGACATTTTGTAAAAATCATATCTGGATCTCTAGAACTCAAACGGACCCCAAACCAGTTCCAAAAGTTCACAAATTGAGTTGGATAACTTTCTTAAGAGGACCAACCTCACTGATAAGGGCTTTATCTATGTGAAAGAATGGCATCTTTGCTGTTAGGTCTGATCCGGGTCTATTCTCATATGTCATTTTGTTTTCATCATTTCTAAGGATTGGAAAAGGATCCAGAGTGATTCCAAGTTTCTATATGTTCCTTATATTATGAATTTATGATCTGCAGAATATGGGGTGTTATTTCCAATTATAAATTGGTTAGAATGGATCCACACTCCAGGTCAGTGGGCAGTCACCAGCTTTTGCTAGTGCTGTGATTGTCGGCAATGTGAATTTTATATCTGGAGTTTAAGATATGATTTTCATTCAATTCCAACTCTGAGACTTTCCGTTTTATGTCCTTTACTTCTATTAATTTTCTTTTGAATAAATTCTACTCACAAGTTTGGTAGAATTGGCCAACATCACTTGACTGTATTGTTGGAGACAGAACTGATACACCATTTTGTAAAATTCATAATTTAGTTCATCTTTTGGAGTTAGAATGAGTTCTTTATAGTTGTGGAATCCAGAGCAATCATAGTTTCCTATAAAATTTAGTTAAAGCTATGTTTCTGTTTTAGATTTTGGATTAAATCCGTTTTGAACAGCAGGTCTGTTTCAGAGACCTTGCTGTGATTACTCTTTTCTCAACTCATAGCTTCATTACTTCTCCTTTCTAACCTTTAGTCCTTCTTAGGTGAGGTTTTGAAGTTTGCTCAAGCTTGGTAGCATTATTTAATTATTATCCATCCTTAATACTCACTCAAGGTGAGTTATCTCACTCCGTTGTATTGATGATGGTGTTTGCTAGTTAGCTCGTGTGTGATTATTTGAATTTATTATAAAAGCATGCTATATAAGTATTGTTTTAATTCGTACATGTGCATTGTATGTAAATAATTATGGATATGGGGACACCACCAAAGGATACGGATTTACCGGTGCGGTGGGTAGGTAAGATCACCAACGTAATACTCTTCGTGAGGTGCGGTGATTAGGGCCAAATGATACGGGATCTTCCCGGTGCGGTTCAAACCTACAAGACCTTCTCGTAATATAGACATTGATTCGTTCTTTTCCTTTATCATTATAATTGGAAAATGGATTAGGGCTAGTAAATATGAATGTTAGTACAATGTTTGTGTTTGAATTCACTAAGCGTCGTGCTTATATTTTTCCCTTATAACTTTTCAGATGTTAAGATTAAAGAGGCTAAGGCTTGACATGGAGCGTCGGGGCATCGCTACTAGTTATTTTGTTGGGACCTTATTTTTATTATTATTACTTCCGCACTTATTTTATATGATTATTAAGTTGATGGATTATGTTATGACTATTTCAGTTGTTTTAATTTAATTTAAGATGCGTTTTAAAAGTTTAAAATTTTTGCAAAAAAATTGGGTGTCACAAGTTGGTTTCAGAGCCACAGTTTGAGGGAACTAGGCATTCTTGCGGGTGTTCTAGACTCAAATTTGAGGCTCTATAATAGTATATTCTCTTTTTAAAAGATTTTTCAAACTTTCTGAAGACTAGTAGTGAAAGATGTCGCGGTGTGCCAGTCAGCCAGCCAAGTAAGCCTTATTTCTTATGTTAAATTGTTGACTATGAATTGGATTCTACTAGTCTTAAAATGCTAGATTACACACTTATTTAATGTTAACATGCGAGAGAGATGTAAAATTAACGGCAAGAGCGAGTTGGAAATTTTGAAACTAGACGCGATTGCGAAATTGGAACTTGTGTGGAAGATAGTAGAAGGGCCCCTATTATTTGAAACATCGGTGCCGGTTTCGGGTCGGGGCAAGGTTGAGAAATTTTCGGCAAGCTGAGTGTTTCGTCTTCCTAGAAATATCTAGGCTGAATTATTTCTAAATATTTTCCTCCTTCTACGGATACAGATGGCTCCTCCTGCTCGCCTTAATCTGCTCCAAATGGAGCAAGTTAGGAATATTGTCGCTGAGGAATTCAATAACGCTTTCAATGAACTAATCCCGGACGTGACCAATGACATAATCAACCAGGTCAAAGCTCTTCTGGATGAGCGCCTCGCAGCTATTCCCGGGGAAGCATTATCGGCTCCGCCCATTCGGGATTCGGCATACTACTTCGAGAAGTTCAGCAAGTGTAGCCCTCCTCTTTGGAACGGTGAATCCGACCCAGTTGTTGCTAAGCATTGGGTGTCAGATGTTGAGGGTGCCTTCATGACTGTTGGGTGTCCGGACCAGTACAAAGTTGTGATCGCCATGAATCAGTTGCGAAAAAGGGGAAAGACATGGTGGAGAACTTATTATTCAGGGGGACATTCCCCGCCTGGCTATGGCTTCTTGCTCTTCTGGTATAGCACTAGACGACGTTCCTATCGTTTCTGAATCCAGCGATGTCTTTCCGGAGGAACTCCCTGGCTTGCCACCTGTTCGGCAAGTGGAGTTTCGCATTGATTTGGTGCCAGGTGCAACTCCGGTAGCAAAATCTCCTTACCGCTTGGCACCACCTGAAATGAAAGAGCTCCAAGATCAACTTCAAGAACTAAGTGATAAAGGGTTTATACGGCCAAGCTGCTCACCTTGGGGTGCTCCTATTCTCTTTGTGAAGAAGAAAGATGGATCCCAGCGAATGTGTATTGATTCTAGGGAGCTAAACTAGCGCACGATAAAGAATTGGTACCCGTTGCCACGTATTGACGATCTTTTCGATCAGCTTCAGGGAGCATCTTGGTTTTCCAAGATTGATTTATGTTCCGGTTACCATCAGATGCGTGTTCGTGAAGAAGACATTGAGAAAACAGCATTCCGTACTCGATATGGGCACTTTGAATTCGTGGTGATGCCTTTTGGGCTCACCAATGCACCCGCAGCGTTCATGGATCTCATGAACTGGGTGTGTAGCCTGATGCTTGACCGTTCGGTCATAGTGTTCATAGATGATATCTTAGTCTATTCTAAGAGCAAAGAGGAGCATCAGCAACACCTTCAGGAGATTCTGGAAACTCTGGCAAGAGAAAGGCTTTATGCTAAATTCTCAAAATGTGAATTTTGGTTGGAAGAAGTTCAGTTCTTGGGGCATGTGGTAAACAAACATGGTATCAAGGTCGATCAAGCCAAGGCTGATGCAGTTAAACAATGGAAGATTCTGAAAACACCTTCTGAAATTCACAGTTTCTTGGGTTTAGTCGGTTATTACCGGAGGTTCATTGAAAATTTCTCTAAAATCGCCTTACCACTCACCCGATTGACCAAGAAATCAATGAATTTCGTTTGGGGCCCGGAGCAGCAACTGGTGTTTGATGAGTTAAGGAAGCGATTGTGTGAAGCTCCGATTTTGGCCTTACCTGATGGGGTTGAGGAGATGGTGGTTTACTGTGATGCATCGCTTCAAGGTCTTGGTGCCGTGTTAATGCAACGAGATACGGTGATAGCCTATGCCTCCCGGCAGCTGAAACCCCACGAACGAAACTACCCCACTCATGATTTGGAGCTTGGGGCTGTTGTTTTCGCTCTTAAGATTTGGAGACACTATCTCTATGGAGTGAAGTTTATCATATACACTGACCATAAGAGTCTAAAATATTTGTTCGAGCAGTGGGATTTGAATATGAGGTACATCCGATGGGTGGATGTGGTAAAAGATTATGATTGTGAAATTCACTACCACCCCGGTAAAGCTAATGTGGTAGCTGATGCTCTCAGTCATAAACAATCTGCCGAACCGATTAGAGCTAAGTGTCTCCGGATCACGATGGTGTCATCTTTGTTAGATCTAATCCGGGACGCCCAAAAGACGGCAATATTGGAGGAAAACATCAGGCTTGAGAAGATTGGGAAAGAGTTGCCTAAGATGGAACGAGACGGGCGGGGTTTGCCGACTCGCTACGGTAGGGTTTGGGATCCATATTGTCAAACCCCAAAACCAAGAATGGCGGAAACGTTCTAGGGCGGAGGACGTCATGTAAAGTATCACAACACAGTAAATGTAAAAAAGCAAACAACATCATCCATTGCATTAAATATAAAATTTTAATACAAGCGTGTTCCGTACAGTTTTAGACACCAAAAATATAATGTAAATCAAAATAGTATGATGAGTCTTGAATGCGCTCCATCTTCTCAAAAGCTAGCATCGGTACCTGTCTACTGATGACCTGAGAATACAAGTTATTTTGAAAGAGTTTATCAGCATTAAGCTGATGAATTCATAAGTATTTTAGTGTCGAGGTTTATTATCAAAACGTTTGAACCTGTTGCAAGTATGAGTTGTAAATGTATGTAAGTGTTTGTAAAAGTTTGAATCTCTCAGAAAAACCTATATTTTCTGTTAAAGTAGCCCTCTACCAAGGCTTAACTGTGTTTTTATGCTCGTTTAATGTAAAAGTGTGTAATTTCCCAAGTGTAACTATCATTTAACAAAATATAGTTTGTACATTAAAGATTAAGTGAGGTTATCACCAAAATGTAATGGGTAAATTATTGTAGTACGGTAGTTTTTTTTTATATGAACTACTGCTGTACTAACTACCTTAAACCGGGTTTATATTAAGGTATCGTGTGATAAATTGCACCATACTATCGACTGGTAACATCGACAACGTATAGTCGAAAAATAAGGTATGCCGTTTGGCACCCGCAGACCTATCGGTCCCACTGTAGCTAGCAGCGAGGTGTAGGATAGTCAATCCAGTATAGATCTATACGCAAACTCACGCTCTCCCTCCAAGAGACTCTGGCTACAACTCGGGTCATGTCAATTAAGACATGCTCCCATACAGTGGATCACAATTGTTAACGTATTCGTGTATATGCAATATAATGTTACTTGTTCTAGTATCGTTCAATATGTTCTCTTAGTAATAAGTATTGACTCCTGAATGAACTGACTCGTTGATCTAGAAATTGTAGTAGTATGATCCCGTGTTACCCCGATGGTAACTTACTAACGAGGTGCTGATAAGTATGAATATGGAAGTACTTTTATGTCAATACATGTATATATGATATATAACTAATATTGAAACGACCCTCGGATGGTCACCCGAAATTCCACCAGACCACATCCAAATCGAGGAAAAGGAAATAGGACAGGTGGCTTTCCTAAGCCCTTTAAACATTATTTATACCGCTATACATATATGGGCATGCAAATTTATAGGTAGTAAAACAAAGTTTACAATAAAGCATTTGTTAAGTAAAAGAGTTTGTATAACATTTTGAAGTAAAACAATTTGAACAGTGATAAAATCATTGGTTTCCTAGTTATTAATCACATGTGATTAATGCAATCACATGTGATCGAAGCAATAACTATAAGTGTTTAACTTGTATTCCCCCCATAAAGTATTTAAAACATTTAAAAGCATTTCAAAGGTTGAATAAAGGGGTATGAACTCACTTGGAAGTTTGAAGATAGCGAGATCGAAAACCGGGCAGAGTTTCGTCTCGGGAAACGGATTTTTCTCGGGATTCTCGGGCATCTCGGGAGTAAAATCGACCCTCAGGATTTGAGCAAAAAGACCAGAGCTTCGGGTTTGAACGGGCACGGAAATCGAGGCAAGATCGTGAGAGAAAGAGAGAAAATGAACAAATTTTTCGGAAAGGCTCGCATCCCTTTTATAAGGGTGCTGAATCTCCTCCGAACGCGGGGCGTACGGGCGTACGCAGCGCGTACCCGTACGCCATCGCTTACGTATTTCGGATGGAGCGGGTCGGATGGGACGGCGGGTCGGGTAGCTTCGCATAGGGCGACGTGGACGATCCGAGGTCGTGCCCTCGAGTACGCGGGGCGTACGAGGGTACGCGGCGCGTACCTCGGCCCTAGGCTGACTCCTCTTCGGATAATACCGCAATTTTAATAAAAATTATATATAAATCATTTATCAAACTTCAAAAATTCATATCTCCTTCATACGAACTCCGTTTTCGACGTTCTTTATATCCCCGCGAAGGTGAGACTACGATCTACAACTTTCTTTAGATTCCGTTGGCAAATTCCGAAATTATTTTTATTATTTATTTATTAAAATGACGTGATTAAGGAATTTCTTTAAAAATTCATAACTTCTTTATCTGACGTCGGTTTTTGCCAGACTTTTTACCGTTGAAATACCATTGTCGAGTCCTTCGATTCTCGTTTAGGTCATTCCGGCCAAATGTCGCTTGATCTCCGTTTCGAGTTTTTAGCTGTCTGTCGCTAAGCTGAACTTGAGAAATATTATAGTTTCACTATATGAAGTCGGATTTGGGCGTTCTTTTTACGTACGATCATGGTTTAATGATATTTAAACATAGAAGAATTTAAATAGAAACTTTTTGGACATTTTATTATCAAAGTTAATTTTATTAACTCAAAAATGTTTACAATACTTGACCTATTAGGCCATTACAAAGAGTTGAAATATCGGGTTGTCACATCATCCCCCCGTTAGAGGGAATTTCGTCCCGAAATTCAAAGTAAGAGAACACTCGTCGGTTAGGGAAACAGATGTGGGTACTTGTGTTGCATCTGATCTTCACGTTCCCATGTGAATTCAGGTCCCCGCTTAGCGTTCCAGCGAACCTTCACGATGGGTATGCAACTTTGTTTTGTTTGCTTGACCTCTCGGTCCATGATTTCTACTGGTTCTTCCACAAAATTGAGGCTCTCGTTGATCTGGATCTCGTCGAGTGTGATTACGAGAGTCTCGTCGGATAGACACTTTTTCAAGTTAGATACGTGGAATGTAGAATGTACGTTACGAAGTGCGCCTGGTAGATCGAGTTTGTAAGCTACGGGGTCGACTCTTGCAAGAATTTCGAAAGGCCCTATGTACCTCGGATTAAGCTTCCCATGCTTGCCAAAGCGTATCAAGCCCTTCCAGGGTGAGACTTTGAGAAGGACTCGATCTCCCACCTAAAATTCCAAAGGTTTCCTTCGTTTATCTGCGTAGCTCTTCTGTCGGTCTCTAGAGGTTTTCAATCGTTCACGGATCTGAACGATTTTCTCTGTCGTTTACCGGATGATTTCCGGACCGGTAAGAGTAATGTCGGAAGCTTGCCCCCTTACTAGTTGGGTATCACCCACCTCAGCCCAACACAGAGGGGATCTGCACTTTCAGCCGTAGAGGGCTTCAAATGGAGCAGCCTTGATGCTCGTGTGATAACTGTTATTATAGGAAAACTCGACAAGGGGTAAATGAGTATCCCATGCCTTCCCAAAGTCAATCACGCAGGCTCGCAACATATCTTCCAGTGTTTGGATGGTCCTCTCACTCTGTCCGTCGGTCTGCGGATGGTAAGCTGCGCTCATGTCTAGCCTTGTTCCTAGGGAATGTTGTAGTGATTGCCAAAATCTCTAGGTAAACCTACTATCTCTATCGGAGATAATGGACATAGGTACACCATGTAGCCGTACGATTACCCTAATGTATGTCCTCGTAAGTTTCTCCATCTTGTTGGTTTCTTTGATAGGCAGGAAGTGTGCAGACTTGGTTAATCTATCAACGATGTCCCATATGGTGTCAAGTCCACCCGTTGTCTTGGGCAACTTGGTTATGAAATCTATAGTGATCCGCTCCCACTTCCATTCCGGGATCTCTGGTTGTTGCAATAAACCAGAGGTCTTCTGGTAATCGACCTTAACCTTTGCACAAGTAAGGCATTTACTCACGAAGGTTACATCTTATCTGAACCTGGGTGGACGGAATACCGAGTGTTGTGCGCCTCGGTCATGACCAAGTCTCGGAAACCACCGTGTTTCGGTGTCCAGATCCAATCCATGAAATATAAGGCTCCGTCACCCTTGGCTTCTAAATTCTTGTCCATTCCTCTGTGGGATTCACTCGTCACATTTTCAGGTTTCATGGCTTCAAGTTGGGTCGTCTGAATTTGATTAGACAAGTGTGAATGGATGGTTATTGACAATGACTTGATTTTTCGACCAGAATATTCCTTCCGACTTAGGGCGTCTGCTACTACGTTGGCTTTACCCGGATGATAACGAATATCGCATTCGTAATCACTGAGTAGCTCGACCCACCGTCGTTGTCTCATGTTGAGCTCCTTTTGATCGAAAATGTGTTGTAAACCCTTGTGGTCGGTAAAGATAGTGCTTTTCGTTCCATACAAGTAATGTCTCCAGATCTTCAGAGCAAACACCACTGCTCCTAGTTCAAGATCGTGGGTCGTGTAGTTAACCTCGTGTGTCTTCAACTGTCTCGAGGCGTAGGCGATGACCTTACCTCGCTGCATCAGAACACACCCGAGCCCTTGGTTCGATGC
Source organism: Lactuca saligna (assembly GCF_052625555.1). Classification (NCBI taxonomy): domain Eukaryota; kingdom Viridiplantae; phylum Streptophyta; class Magnoliopsida; order Asterales; family Asteraceae; genus Lactuca; species Lactuca saligna. Next base: position 55,207,954 of record NC_136425.1, read on the forward strand.
ATCGCAATAGACTATGAAGTCTTTTATCCCTTCGGGGAGAGATAGTATTGGTGCGGTGCACAAGGCTCGCTTGAGCGTTTGGAACGCTCTCTCTTGTTTCTCTTCCCAGTCAAAGGCCACGCCTTTCTGGGTCAGGGTTGTAAGAGGTTTCGCTATTCGGGAGAAGTTCTGAATGAATCTGCGGTAGTAGCCAGCAAGACCTAGAATTTGACGAATTTCTGTCGGCATCTTAGGTGCTGACCAGTTCTCAATGGCTTTAATTTTGGCTGGGTCCACGTGGATTCCCTCTTCGCTTACCACGTGTCCTAAGAATTCGACTCTTCGGATCCAAAATTCACATTTCGAGAACTTCGCATAAAGTTTCTCTTTTCGTAACGTCTCTAGAATTTGTCGCAGGTGATCGCCATGCTCTTTCTTACTTCGGGAGTAGATCAGGATGTCGTCAATGAAAACGATGACGAACTGATCCAAATAAGGTTGGCATACTCTATTCATCAGATCCATGAAGACTGCTGGCGCATTGGTCAATCCGAATGGCATCACCACGAACTCGTAATGTCCGTAACGAGTTCGGAAGGCTGTCTTCGGCACATCCTCGTCCAGTACTCGTAACTGGTGATATCCGGATCTCAGATCAATCTTAGAAAAATAATTCGCCCCTTGCAGTTGGTCAAATAGATCGTCTATGCGAGGCAGAGGGTAACGATTCTTGACCGTTAGTTTGTTGAGTTCTCTGTAGTCAATACACATACGGAATGATCCGTCTTTCTTCTTAACGAACAAGATCGGTGCTCCCCAAGGTGAGAAACTTGGTCTTATGAAGCCCTTGCTGAGCAGTTCGTTAAGTTGACCAGAGAGTTCCTGCATCTCAGCCGGTGCTAAACGGTAGGGCGACTTGGCTACTGGGGTAGCTCCTGAGACTAAGTCGATTCTGAACTCGACCTGTCGTTGCGGAGGTAACCCGGGTAGTTCTTCTGGAAAAATATCGGGGAAGTCGCTCACTACAGGGATGTTCTTTAGTCCTTTCCTTTCGAGACTCGTGTCGACGACGTGAGTAAGGAATGCATGCTATTCCTTACACAGATACTTTTGTGCTTGAATACTTGATATGATGCGAAGACTTGCACCGGGTTTGTCGCCGTCGATTATAAGAGTTTCGTTAGACGGAAGGTTTAAACGGACTGCTTTCTCGTAGCACATGATGTCGGCGTGATGAAGGCTTAACCAATCCATGCCAATGATAACGTCGAAACTTTTTATTGAGACTGGCATGAGGTCGATTGGGAATGAATGGTTATCTGGAGTTAGGGTACAACCTAAGTATATGCTACTCGTACTTTCAGTTTTTCCATTAGCCATTTCTACTGTGAATAGTTCTTTGAGTGCGTGCGGTGGTTGATTAAGCATGCGAGTAAATTTATGGTTTACGAAGCTTCACTCCGCTCCACTATCGAATAGAATGCATGCATAGGAGTCATCGAGGAGGAACGTACCAGTCACCACTGTCGGGTCAGCAACTGCCTCTCCGTGGCCTATCGCTAGTACCCTCCCTGCTCCACCAGCATTTTTCGCCTTGGGGCAGTCCCTCTTATAGTGGCCTGCTTCGCCACATCCATAGCAGGTCGGGCTCGCGCCAGAGCCGGGGACTTGGGCGATCGGTCTCGCCGGAGATTTACAGAAACGGACTGTGTGTCCTCTCCTGTGGCAGTTAGAGCACTGCATTTCATGGAAGGGGCCATTGTGGTGGTAGTTGCATTTGTTGCACTTGGGTGAACTTCCAGCATACCCACCCACCGGAGTAGTAGTAGTAGCAGCAGGGGTTATTGCGGCATGTATTGCCACAATTTGCTGCTTTTTGGCAGCCTGTTGCTTCTTCTTTTCATCCCCGAATTTCCGCTTAGTATCAGCGGCTTTGGAGAGTTCCGGGATGGCTAGGGCGGTTGTGGTTGCAGGGGTTTTGACTCCATGGTCAATGAGTCGTTGTGCCAATCGTTTGGCACTGTCGAAGGTAGCGGGGTTTGATGCTAGAACATTCCCCTGATATGGAGGCACAAGCCCCCATATGTACCTTTCGATCTTTTTCCCTTCAGTGGGAACCATATTAGGGCAGACGGCCACCAGTTCGCTGAATCTAGCGGTGTAAGCGACAATGTTGGTGCCCTTCATGGTCAGGCTCCAAAGCTCCTGCTCTAGTTTCTGGATCTCGCCCCTCGGGCAGTATTCGTCAATCATGAGGTCTTTCATCGTTTCCCAGCCTATGTCGTTGGCTACGACGAGAGTTAGAGATTTAACGTGGCCGTTCCACCACGTCAGGGCCTTTCCTTCAAAGGTGCATGCGGCATATTTCACTTTGCTCGCAGCAGGGCATGAACATATTTCTAAGACTGCTTCAGTCTTCTCGAACCATTGCGAGAGAGCAATGACTCCGCCGGTCCCATGAAAGGACTTCGGCTTGCAGTTGGTGAAATCCTTGTAAGAGCACTCTCTCGAGCGCACAGGGGTTTCAACCGGGATTGATTCCACAGGGGTTCCACCTCTGCTGGCATCAGAAGTGTGATACTGAGCCATGGCAGTTGCCACTGCTGCATCTACGACAGCATTTAGGGTTGCAGTATCGATGACCGGAGGCGGAGGAGGTGGTGGTGCAGGATTATTCCTGGGAGATTTGCGAGGAGGCATCTTTCAGCTATAAGTTTATAAAGGTAAGAAAAATGGTAAGAATCATTTTGTAAGCAACGTGAGAGTGATACATGGACTAACTAACCATAGCCCAACAGTTGAATGAGTGTTTGAAATCACAACAAGAAATATTAGTAGGAAAACACAAGTGTATAGATTTTTCCCACAATTTAGATAGATTTCAATAATACTGGTATTACTGATGTAATAAGTTCAAGGAAAATCGACCTAAAAGTAGGTCTTACATCATACCATATAGAAAAGTTTGACAGTTCTTAGATTCCTAATTAGAGTACTGAAAGTTAGGAATATTTTACAGACAAGTGCTACTTAGAGCACAAATGTTAAAGGCTAATCCTTAACCCTAAAGATAATGATGTACTAGACATCATCTAACGGTGATGAATATTCCTCGGGAGAACCCTAAGGTCTCTCATTTGACGGACCACCTCTTGAAGGTGTTGCTCATGAGCACTTTGGTGAGCTCGGAGTTCCATGACTTCAGCTTGAGAGGCAACCAGATGTTGCTGTAGGGTTTCATTGGTTCTCCGGGTCCGTTCCATGTCTTTTTCAAGACGGCAGATGCGGACTGTGTTGACACCTGAGTTGGCATCAATCTCCATGACCCGGTCGATGGCTGCTCTACCTTGCTCGACATTACGAGCTATTCTGCGGATAATGACAGGCAGGGCTCGGTCAGCAGAGCCACCATTGCTGACATTGTAAAAGCTTCGGTCCCCAAAGTATGGTAAGGGTTGACCCTGTTCATCACTCCAACGATTCAAGTTGTTTTCCCATAAGGGAGTAGGACCTGGAAAAGCTGGTCGAGGGTTGTTGTTCGGGGGTTGACCTACGAGCGGTAGGTTGTTGACTTCAGGCTCAGAGTCTGATCCATCTGAGAAGCCTTCAGCTTGATGATCATCCAACGGAATTTGGTGTTCATTGTCAGACTCTACTTCGAGCATTCCTATGTTGCCTTCATTTGGAAAGTACGGGTCGTCGTGATGGAATCCAGCCATTTAAATCTATACGAGAAGAGAGGTATAAAGATATAGTATGTATGTAGTTAATAGCACAAAATACACCTATAGTATTTTAAGTTTAAGTTCCACTAATCTTTTTGTGGCATTGTTGGTATGTTTTTAGACTTGTTAACACATCACAACTATTCTAGGGAATATGCTAATCACTCCTCGGATCAGCATAGTTGATCAGGCTATGCCATTCCCAGGACTGACCATACATCCCCTAGCTTACATGTGATATTTAACAATCGTAATACTCTTATTCTTGTCGTTGTGACACTGGTTTTAGTATGAATGCAGACTAGTATGTTTAATTAACTACTTTAGTATTCAAAGTATAGACTCTTGGTCAGAGTGTTTTAATCCCAAATGGGTTTATAGTTTAGTATATCTTTTATGGGTTGATATACTTGCTTCACTATAAACAATACTCTGATACCAATCTGTCACACCCCAAAACCAAGAATTGCGGAAACGTTCTAGGGCGGAGGACGTCATGTAAAGTATCACAACACAGTAAATGTAAATAAGCAAACAACATCATCCATTGCATTAAATATAAAATTTTAATACAAGCGTGTTCCGTACAGTTATAGACACCAAAAATATAATGTAAATCAAAATAGTATGATGAGTCTTGAATGCGCTCCATCTTCTCAAAAGCTAGCATCGGTACCTGTCTACTAATGACCTGAGAATACAAGTTATTTTGAAAGAGTTTATCAACATTAAGTTGGTGAATTCATAAGTATTTTAGTGTCGAGGTTTATTATCAAAACGTTTGAACCTGTCGCAAGTATGAGTTGTAAATGTATGTAAGTGTTTGTAAACGTTTGAATCTCTCAGAAAAACCTATATTTTCTGTTAAAGTAGCCCTCTACCAAGGCTTAACTGTGTTTGTATGCTCGTTTGATGTAAAAGTGTGTAATTTCCCAAGTGTAACTATCATTTAACAAAATATAGTTTGTACATTAAAGTTTAAGTGAGGTTATCACCAAAATGTAATGGGTAAATTATTGTAGTACGGTAGTTTTGTTTTATATGAACTACTGCTGTACTAACTACCTTAAACCGGGTTTATATTAAGGTATCGTGTGATAAATTGCACCATACTATCGACTGGTAACATCGACAACGTATAGTCGAAAAATAAGGTATGACGTTTGGCACCCGCAGACCTATCGGTCCCACTGTAGCTAGCAGCGAGGTGTAGGATAGTCAATCCAGTATAGATCTATACGCAAACTCACGCTCTCCCTCCAAGAGACTCTGGCTACAACTCGGGTCATGTCAATTAAGACATGCTCCCATACAGTGGATCACAATTGTTAACGTATCCGTGTATATGCAATATAATGTTACTTGTTCTAGTATCGTTGTATATGTTATCTTAGTAATAAGTATTGACTCCTGAATGAACTGACTCGTTGATCTAGAAATTGTAGTAGTATGATCCCGTGTTACCCCGAAGGTAAATTACTAACGAGGTGCTGATAAGTATGAATATGGAAGTACTTTTATGTCAATACATGTATATATGATATATAACTAATATTGAAACGACCCTCGGATGGTCACCCGAAATTCCACCAGACCACATCCAAATCGAGGAAAAGGAAATAGGACAGGTGGCTTTCCTAAGCCCTTTAAACATTATTTATACCGCTATACATATATGGGCATGCAAATTTATAGGTAGTAAAACAAAGTTTACAATAAAGCATTTGATAAGTAAAAGAGTTTGTAAAACATTTTGAAGTAAAACAGTTTGAACAGTGATAAAATCATTGGTTTCCTAGTTATTAATCACATGTGATTAATGCAATCACATGTGATCGAAGCAATAACTATAAGTGTTTAACTTGTATTCCCCCCCCCCCCCCATAAAGTATTTAAAACATTTAAAAGCATTTCAAAGGTTGAATAATGGGGTATGAACTCACTTGGAAGTTTGAAGATAGTGAGATCGAAAACCGGGCAGAGTTTCGTCTCGGGAAACGGATTTTTCTCGGGATTCTCGGGAATCTCGGGAGTAAAATCGACCCTCGGGACTTGAGCAAAAAGACCAGAGCTTCGGGTTTGAACGGACACGGAAATCGAGGCAAGATCATGAGAGAAAGAGAGAAAATGAACAAATTTTTCGGAAAGGCTCGCATCCCTTTTATAGGGGTGTTGAACTGCCTCCGAACGCGAGGCGTACGGGCATACGCAGCGCGTACCCGTACGTCATCGCTTACGTATTTCGGATGGAGCGGGTCGGATGGGACGGCGGGTCGGGTAGCTTCGCATAGGGCGATGTGGACGATCCGAGGCCGTGCCCTCGAGTACGCGGGGCGTACGAGGGTACGCGGCGCGTACCTCGGCCCTAGGCTGACTCCTCTTCGGATAATACCGCAATTTTAATAAAAATTATATATAAATCATTTATCAAACTTCAAAAATTCATATCTCCTTCATACGAACTCTGTTTTTTACGTTCTTTATATCCCCGCGAAGGTGAGACTACGATCTACAACTTTCGTTTAGATTCCGTTGGCAAATTCCGAAATTATTTTTATTATTTATTTATTAAAATGACGTGATTAAGGAATTTCTTTAAAAATTCATAACTTCTTTATCTGACGTCGGTTTTTGCCAGACTTTTTACCGTTGAAATACCATTGTCGAGACCTTCGATTCTCGTTTAGGTCATTCCGGCCAAATGTCGCTCGATCTCCGTTTCGAGTTTTTAGCTGTCTTTCGCTAAGCTGAACTTGGAAAAATCATAATTTCACTATACGAAGTCGGATTTGGGCGTTCTTTTTACGTACGATTATGGTTTAATGATATTTAAACATAGAAGAATTTAAATAGAAACTTTTTGGAAATTTTATTATCAAAGTTAATTTTATTAACTCAAAAAAGTTTACAATACTTGACCTATTAGGCCATTACAAAGAGTTGAAATATCGGGTTGTCACACATATACCGGGGGAAATCAGAAAACCCTAATGGATGAGTCTCATAAGTCAAAATTTTCTATCCATCCTGGTACTACTAAAATGTATCGGGACCTTCATGAGGCTTACTGGTGGCATGGAATGAAGAATGATGTGGCTCGATTTGTGGAAGAATGTATGACCTATCGGAAGGTCAAGGCGGAACACCAGAAACCGCATGGGAAGTTGCAACCATTGGAGATTCCTGAATGGAAATGGGAGCATCTAACCATGGACTTCATTACAAAACTTCCTAGAACTGCCCGAGGATCAGATATGATATGGGTGATTATTGATCATTTGACTAAGAGTGCTCACTTTCTGGCTATAAAGGAGAGCTCATCGGCGGAGAAATTAGCCGAGATCTTTGTTCGGGAGATTGTCTCATTACATGGGGTGCCCGTTTCTATCGTCTCCGATCAAGAGACCCGGTTTACCTCTCGGTTCTGGAGGAAGTTTCAAGAGGAATTGGGCACATGATTACATTTTAGTACCTCCTTCCATCCACAGACAGACGGGAAAAGTGAGCGGACGATTCAGACCTTGGAGGACATGCTTAGGGCGTGTGTGATTGATTTTGGGGGTAGTTGGGATGACCATCTACATCTAGCTGAGTTTTCTTATAACAACAGCTATCACTCGAGCATTAAAATGCCTCCGTATGAAGCCTTGTACGGGAGGAAGTGCAGGACGTCTGTTTGTTGGGGCGAGGTTGGGCAGAGGGTACTTGGGAGTACCAATATCGTGCTACAGACTACGGAGAAAATCCAAGTGATTCGGGATCATTTGGTCACAGCGAGCAGTCGTCAGAAAAGTTATGCTGACAAAAGACGCTCCAATCTTGAGTTCCAGGTGGGGGATTATGTGTTGGTTAAAGTCTCCCCTTGGAAAGGTGTGATTCGATTTCGGAAGCGGGGAAAGCTCGGACCCCGATTCATTGGACCCTACAAGGTCATAGCTCGTGTGGGGAAGGTGGCTTACCGTTTAGAGCTTCCTGACGAGCTTAGTCTAATTCATAATACATTCCACGTGTCTCAGTTATGAAAATGTGTTGTTGATGAGACAGCTGTGATACCACTGGAGGACATACAAATTGACGAGCGTCTCAATTATGTTGAGAAACCAATCGCAATTTTAGAACGAAAGACGAAAGCTCTCCGCAACAAGACTATAAACCTGGTTAAGGTGCAGTGGCAACATAGGAAGGGTTTGGAATGGACCTGGGAACCGGAATGCAAGATGCAGGCTCATTATCCGGATCTGTTTCTAGGTGTTGACCTCGAGGACGAAGTCCGTTCTTAGTGGGGGAGAGTTGTAACGCCCTGGGTTTTCTCGGTATGTTTGGTTATTTTAATTTAATTATCCTTGTAACCTTGGGTTAATTTATTTAACCAATGTCTGATTTCTTATGTTATTGGACTCTTTTGATCATCTTGTAAACTCCTTTTATTGAAGTCCATGGGCTATGGGCCTATTTGCAAAGTCCATCTAGTTAATAGTACTTAATGTGTAAATTGAATCATTTGGGACACACACAAGGAAAACACTCTAAACCCTCCCTCTCTCTCAAAAATCGTCCCTCTCTCTCTCTCTTTGGGATCAAGAGCAGCCAAGGGGAATGTTTGGAGCTTAATTCTTGTTCTTTTCCATCCTTGATTCGTATTGGTATGAACCTCCTTATCCTTTCTTACAACTTGATTCATAACCTTGTTCTAGTTTTATGATTTCATCTTCACTTCTTCTCCTTCTTATTTGATTTGTAATTGTGTTTTATACATCATCTCAATATCCTATCTTCACCCCATGTATGGTGGATGATGGATCTAGGGGATTACATGTGGCAAAAGATCATGGAAACCCAAAAAGGGAGAATGATGATTTTATGTGCTTATGTTTATTTTCATGTTGATTATTATTACATCCTTGTGGCTAAATGAAATCCTAATGATCCCTAACCCTTTTTAGTACCACCATTATCATGGGGACTGAATTGGGATGATGAACACATCTTAAAATGTGTTTCAAAAGGAGAAGGATGGATAAGCCAAAAAGGAATCACGGGTGGCTACGATTCTGTTTTCCATCAGATCTGTAGACATTTTGTAAAAATCATATCTGGATCTCTAGAACTCAAACGGACCCCAAACCAGTTCCAAAAGTTCACAAATTGAGTTGGATAACTTTCTTAAGAGGACCAACCTCACTGATAAGGGCTTTATCTATGTGAAAGAATGGCATCTTTGCTGTTAGGTCTGATCCGGGTCTATTCTCATATGTCATTTTGTTTTCATCATTTCTAAGGATTGGAAAAGGATCCAGAGTGATTCCAAGTTTCTATATGTTCCTTATATTATGAATTTATGATCTGCAGAATATGGGGTGTTATTTCCAATTATAAATTGGTTAGAATGGATCCACACTCCAGGTCAGTGGGCAGTCACCAGCTTTTGCTAGTGCTGTGATTGTCGGCAATGTGAATTTTATATCTGGAGTTTAAGATATGATTTTCATTCAATTCCAACTCTGAGACTTTCCGTTTTATGTCCTTTACTTCTATTAATTTTCTTTTGAATAAATTCTACTCACAAGTTTGGTAGAATTGGCCAACATCACTTGACTGTATTGTTGGAGACAGAACTGATACACCATTTTGTAAAATTCATAATTTAGTTCATCTTTTGGAGTTAGAATGAGTTCTTTATAGTTGTGGAATCCAGAGCAATCATAGTTTCCTATAAAATTTAGTTAAAGCTATGTTTCTGTTTTAGATTTTGGATTAAATCCGTTTTGAACAGCAGGTCTGTTTCAGAGACCTTGCTGTGATTACTCTTTTCTCAACTCATAGCTTCATTACTTCTCCTTTCTAACCTTTAGTCCTTCTTAGGTGAGGTTTTGAAGTTTGCTCAAGCTTGGTAGCATTATTTAATTATTATCCATCCTTAATACTCACTCAAGGTGAGTTATCTCACTCCGTTGTATTGATGATGGTGTTTGCTAGTTAGCTCGTGTGTGATTATTTGAATTTATTATAAAAGCATGCTATATAAGTATTGTTTTAATTCGTACATGTGCATTGTATGTAAATAATTATGGATATGGGGACACCACCAAAGGATACGGATTTACCGGTGCGGTGGGTAGGTAAGATCACCAACGTAATACTCTTCGTGAGGTGCGGTGATTAGGGCCAAATGATACGGGATCTTCCCGGTGCGGTTCAAACCTACAAGACCTTCTCGTAATATAGACATTGATTCGTTCTTTTCCTTTATCATTATAATTGGAAAATGGATTAGGGCTAGTAAATATGAATGTTAGTACAATGTTTGTGTTTGAATTCACTAAGCGTCGTGCTTATATTTTTCCCTTATAACTTTTCAGATGTTAAGATTAAAGAGGCTAAGGCTTGACATGGAGCGTCGGGGCATCGCTACTAGTTATTTTGTTGGGACCTTATTATTATTATTACTTCCGCACTTATTTTATATGATTATTAAGTTGATGGATTATGTTATGACTATTTCAGTTTTTTTAATTTAATTTAAGATGCGTTTTAAAAGTTTAAAATTTTTGCAAAAAAATTGGGTGTCACAATCTAAGGAAAGGTGTATGATTTTAATAAAAATTTATCAAAGCATCTCGTATAAGAAATCTGAACTTTGGTACGAAAGTGAATAAAGTCTTGATTTCTAGAAGTCCAGCTAATTTCTGAGTACATGTCAAAGCTAGTGGGAGCATAAGTGTTATGCTAACAATTATCATGTTAATGGGAGCATGATAATTATGATAAGTGTTGCAAGTTAGCAATGTTAATTATAGAAAAAAAACAAAAGTTCAATTGGGAAAAGTTGTTTTGCTATAATTAAGAGAAATTATACTTCATTTCAAGTCTAAAAGCTTAGATTGAGGTTTTAATCATCTTTGGTCAAGGATATATATCTGAATTTTGAATTTTATGTTGGAATGGCTTAACATAAGGAAATTCTATATATGGGTACATTATTTGCGTTCTAAAATTCGATTATGATTACAACATCCCTTTTTCATAATCTAAATTATGAGAACTTTGCAAATACAAATATTGTAGCAAAAAGACTGGTCTAGTATCATGTCATTATGTGAGACATGATGAATCGTGTCCCATATGCTTCGGATATAGGATCGATTGCATGTGCTATAATATTCATCCTTTCTAAAATTTTCCAAATGACTGGGGAATTAAGAAGGAAAAAGTTCTAGAGTTGGATATGACTAAAATGATTAAGCAATTGTTGAGTACAATCTAAGGTTTACCAAAGATTGGTTGCTCAGGGACATTTGGAAGTATATTGTTAATTTTGGAAGGACCATATTAACATATTCTGAAAAGAGGCAACTCTTGTTCACAAGTGATAGTTAAGATGGGAATATGGAAATGTTTCCATAGGTGGAAGTTATTCAATTTGTATAAGAATAGAAAAACTTAATGCAAGACGGACGTTTCCATGGAGTTGATCTCCATTGGAATACTTTGTAATGTCTGTTGACAAGTATTTGTGACTTTGTGCATAATCATTACAAGAGCATCAATGCATATAAGTTTAAAATCTAACAATATTTCGGTAAATGGCATGAATTTCGAATTCTTGCATTTGTAGTAAGGATTTGGGACTGTGAAATGAGAATCATTGGAATTATGTTCAATCGATCTATTTCATAAAGTAAAGATCATAGACAAACAAAGTATGCATACTTGGTTTATGGCATAACTAATGTTTAGACAAATATAGTGTGCATACTTGGTGTATGGCATAACCAGTGTTTCGAAAACATAGTGTACATGCTTGGAGCATGGGACAACTATTGTTTTAATTCAAGTATAAAATTGATAGTCTGAAACAACATGCAATGAATAATGTGTAATAAATATGGTGATAATAAAAGGCGTTTTATTTATATTCATAAGTTTTGAGACCATATTGGTTTCGATTAATCTTGTGTTTCACTTTGCATATTTTGACTTCCAGAATAACTAGGCCGTTCTTCCGGAATGACTCAGTTATTCAAACTATCTATAGTCAGTCATATGTTGGAAGTAGATATGAATCAAGACTGTCATGAAGGTGGATTGTAGATGTCCAAGGTATGGGACATAGCAAGTGGTGCTACAACCTTCATGAGTACTCACAAGTTCTGAGTATTGGATTCAACCTACGCTCACTGGAATCACTTCTTGGATTTTATCACGAGTGATCATGAGATGATAATATCTTATATTCTTCAAACCTAGAGATATGAGTTGTCACTATGATTTGGTTATACATTGACTGCACGAAAACGCATTGGTAACTCGATGTTATAAAACGTACCTTTGTGTATGATTTAATAAGTAGTAGAACAAGCCATATGAGTCGCAGTTTATCCATTCTTTTTACCTTTGGGATAAAAGCGATATTTGTGGGCCCCTCAATGATTTAATGATGGCACATGTGAGTGCTTGGCTAAGCCAGGTCTAATTTGATCTTTTCAATCAGTCAGTCATCATAAATCGGAAATCGAGAAACAACAAATGGACTGAGAGAATGACTGATAATCCATGTCTCAGTTCATATGATATCAAGAATGGAGGAATATATCATCCCTTATCTAATGCACAAGTCATTGACGAGATCAGAGTCCAGTTACAACATCAGAGTTCGACAGAAACTTTTAAGAGCTACGATTGCAAGTCGGGTCATGAAGTCATACTTGCAATAATAGTTTAGACTTATCCAAGTGGGAGACTGTTGGATTAATGTCTAACTCCATAACTATAATTGGTAAGACTTGACCCGACCCGGCATGGTCCATCTGGGTTGCATGGCATCGGAACACTTGTATAGACCTTTTATGAGAAGAAGACATTTGTGACACATTAATATATTATACGTTCTAATATATTAATACGAAATCATGTTATTTAATTAGTAATGATCAAGAAGTAATTTGGACTTAATTTAGTTATCAAAAGAGACTAATTAAATATATGGGGATTGATTGTGTAAATCAGTGATTGTTATATATGTGGGATTATGATCGACGATTCCTTATGTTGGGTTTAACCCATGTGGTGTCCCATGGATACACCATGGAGGTTAAAACCCATGGAGCATAAGGAATTGGTAAATTCATGAGTTACATGGAGTAACCCTAATGTGAACACTATATAAGGACCCCTTTGGCTCAATAAATTGGCATTAGTGATACATATATGAGGGCTAGTGGATTTGAGCATGAGTGTCTTCTTTTCATGGTTATGCCAAGTGTTGATGATCGTGTGTGAACCATTTGAGGTGTCACACTTGGGTCATTAGGCTTTCGAGCTTCATGGAGTCAAGCTACATCAACAAGTTATGAATTATATCTATTTTATTACCCAAGTATAAAAGATTGTATGCTAGTTAGGATAATAGCTTGGAATATTCATATTTGCATGTATAAAAGAGAAAACATAGATCCAAGGTATTTAGGGTTGCATGTACACCATAGGAGTGTTAGAATGCTCAAAACCCAACAGTAACAACATACATGATCGAGCCTACAACAGAAGCATACGGTACTCGACTCATCTCAGCTATCTCAGCCTCTGTACTCCGGCTATGAGTCTTACACAATTTGGTGTTACTCTGGATTGGTAACTCTCTATTCTTGGAATTCTGCATGCCGAACCTATTCAGTACCTTATCCAAGTAGGTACTCTGACTAAGTCCAATTACTCTTTCACTCCTGTCTCTCAAAATCCTTATCCATAGGATATAGACAGCTTCTCCAAGGTCCTTCATAGCGAAACATTTCCCATGCGAGGATATAACCACCTACAAAGTTGGGATGTTATTTACCATGAGTAGTATGTCATCCACATAAAGTACCAAAAAGCTAACTATATTCCCACTAGCCTTGACATATACACAAGATTCATCTTCTCTCCTTGAAAAGCAAAACTCTTTGACTTTCTCATCGAAACAAAGATTCCATCTGCGTGGTGCTTCTTTCAATCCATAAATGGATTTCTCACACTCACACACTCTATTTGGGTACTCTGTGCTGACAAAACCCTCTGGCTGACTCATGTAAACATCCTCAGCCAACTTTCTATTAAGGAATGCGGTTTTGATATCCATTTGCCATATTTCATAATCATGAAATGCAGAAACGGCTAACATAACCCTAATAGACTTAATCTTTGCTACTGGTGAAAAGGTCTCATCTTAATCAACTACCAGAGTTTAAGAAAAGCCCTTTGTAACTAGTCATGCTTTATAAGTGTGTATATTACCATCCATGTCGGTCTTCTTGTTGAAGATACATTTGCACCGAACTGTGTTACGACCTGGTACATTGTCAACCAAGTTCCAAACTTAATTGTCATACATGGACTGTATCTCGTTGTACATAGCCTCTTCCATTTAGCAACCTCAGGGTCTATAATGGCTTCCGTGTAGCTGTTAGGTTCATCCAGACCTACCAATATGCTATCACTGATAAGTGTATCATCTTCCGCAGTAATATGGAAACCATAGTAAGGCTCATATGCATTCCTAACTCTTGTGAAATACCTCATAGGTACAAACTCATCTGTTGAATCAACAAGAGTTTCCTCCTTAGGTTGATTGCTACGGTTTGAGGTTCCTTCACCACTTGACTCTAAAATTTATTCAAGATCAATTTATCTCCCACTGTTTCCTAGGCTTATGAACTCTCTCTCTCTCTCTCTCTCATGACTCCCCTCCTTGCTACAAAGACCACATTATCACTAGGACTATAGAAGAGGTAACCAAACAATTTTTGTGGGTAGCCGATGAAAATACACCACTCCGAGGTTCGAGTTATCATGAGTCTCGCACCTC